>NC_090400.1:31522612-32160640 GCF_036365525.1 Heterodontus francisci | reverse complement strand
TGATCTCACTGAATGCTTGAACAGGCAAAGGGGCAAAACACCCTACTCCTGTTTCTATGCATCCTGGTCCAGTTCACTGGTTGAGAGGGAAAGAAATTGGGCAATACTATGCCTGTCAGATAACATTTCTTCAGCAATTACAACCTCACCTTCACCTTGGATATCCTAGACCCCAATAAACCAGTACTGTCTCTCGCCCAGGCCATTCCCCTGCTACAGCCCTCATTTCCACTCCCTTAAGTCCAAGGGATGTAGACTTGAAAGGATATGGCAGACAACTGGTATAACCATCCACCGTCAGAATTGGCTGGACCACATAAAGCTTTCAGGTCCTGTTCGTCTGTTAAAACCGCTCACTATTCCAGGATCATGCTGGAAAAAAAAAGATAAACCCTTCTTCTCTCTACTGCAAACATTCTTCTTAAACCCCTCTCCCCCACCCTCACAACAATAAGTACGAGGAGCTTATGGACTTCTTTGCCACTAATATCAAGACCACATCATCAGCTGCCTCTGTTGCATCCCTCCCTTCCACTAGCCCACCCGGCCAAACTTCCTCTGAACTTCCCCCTGCCCAAGCCCTGAACTCACATCTTTCTCTAGTTTCTTTCCTATCTCCCCTCTCTGAGCTCATCTTGTCCATGAGACCCACCTCTACTCACTTGACCTTATACCCACTAAACTGCTGACCACTCAACTTTCCCTCCTGGTTCCCATGTTAATCGATATTCTTAACTGTTCTCTCTCTTAAAGTGTTGTTCCTCTCTTTTAAATCTGCTGTTATTACCTCTCCTTAAAAAAAACCCTTGACTCCACCGACTTTGTAAATTACCATCCCATCTCCAACCTCCCTTTCCTCTCCAAAGTCCTTGAATATGCTGTCTGTCGCCTCCCAAGTCCATGCCCACCTTTCCTAGAACTCCACGTTTGAATCCTTCCAATCAGGTTTCCGCCCCTGCCACAATACCAAAAAAACTCTCAAAGTCACAAATGAGTTTCAATTCCTGGGGTAATAAAAACAAGAAATGCTGGAACCCATAGCTACCTGGACTACACTTCTTCACACCCTACCTCCTGTAAGGACTCCATTCCATTCTCCCAGTGTCTCCGTCTCCGAAGCATTTGCTCTGATGATGCCACCTTCCATGACGGTGCTTCTGATATGACCTCCTTTTTCCTCGACTGAGGATTCCCCCCCACTGTTGTTGACAGGGCCCCCCCTTGTCCTCACTTTCCACCCCATTAGCCTCCATATCCAAAGGATCATCCTCCGCCACCTCCAGCGTGATGCCACTACCAAACGCATCTTCCCCTCCCTTCCCCTGTCAGCATTCCAAAGGGATCTTTCCCTCCGCGACACCCTGGTCCACTCCTCCATTACCCCCACCACCTCGTCCCCGTCCCATGGCACCTTCCCCTGCAATCGCAGGAGGTGTAATACCTGCCCATTTACCTCCTCTCTCCTCACTATCCCAGGCCCCAAACACTCCTTTCGGGTGAAGCAGCGATTTACGTATACTTCTTTCAATGTACTATACTGTATTCGCTGCTCACAATGTGGTCTCCTCTACATTGGGGGAGACCAAACGCAGACTGGGTGATCATTTGCAGAACACCTCCGCTCAGTCCGCAAGCAGGACACTGAGCTTCCAGTTGCTTGCCATTTCAACCCCCTCCTACTCTTATGCTGACATCTCTATCCTGGGCTTGCTGCAGTGTTCCACTGAACATCAACGCAAGCTCGAGGAACAGCATCTCATTTACCAATTAGGCACACTACAGCCTGCCGGACTGAACATTTAGTTCAATAATTTCAGAGCATGACGGGGCCCCCCCATTTGACTTATATTTATAGTTATTTTTTCTTTTTTTACAATTTTTTTTGTTTATTTCATTTCATTGTAGTTTGTTCAGTTTGCTTACGCAGTTTTTTTTCATGTTTGTACTTGCTGCTGTTCAATCTTCAGTTCGTTAACACCCTATCTATACTAATGCTTTGTCTTTCAACACACCATTAACATATTGTTTGCCTTTGCTCCATGACCTTTTGGTCAGCTATGTGGCCTTGTCCAATCTACACCTTCGCCTTTGTTATCTCTTGCCCCACCCCCAGCTCACTTGCTTATAACCTTGGACATTTCTAATATTTGCTAGTTCCGAAGAAGGGTCACTGACCCGAAACGTTAACTCTGCTTCTCTTTCCACAGATGCTGCCAGACTTGCTGAGTCCTGCCAGCATTTCTTGTTTTTATTTAAGATTTCCAGCATCCGCAGTATTTTGCTTTTATTCAATTCCTGGGGAACTGGCACCAGTAATGGGGAAAGACAGCCTTCACTTGAACCTCACTTGAATCTGTCTAGATCCTGGCAAATCATTTAACTAGGGTTGTAGAGTGGGTTTTAACTAGTAGGGGGTTGGGTTGGTTTGGTGATTTCAGGTAAGGGAAATTTAGAAAGTAAAGAAAGGACAATAGTGTACAGGAGCGCTATAGGTAATGACGACCAGTGTGGCAGGAAGGGACAGAGCATACAAAGATAATACACCAAACAAAGCAAGAGTAGGAAAAATGGTAAAAGACAGGATTAAAGGCTCTATTAGAATTCACAGCATTTCTAACAGGAAACAGTACTGAGCCTCAACTATTTATGATCTATATTAATAACTTGCATAAAGGGGGAAACCAAATGTATTACAACCAAATTTGTTGATAGAGAGGTGGGAAAGAAAGTTGCAAGGATACCACAAAGTATCCGACGATATAGATAGGGTGAATGGGCAAAATATGTCTCATATGGAAAAATGTTAGGTTGTCCACTTGGTTGGTAATAGAAAAGCAGATTTACATGGAGACTGCAGAATGCTATAGTACAGAAGGATCTGGATACATGAAGCAGATGTAGGTACAGCTAGTAATTTGGAAGGCAAATGAAATGTTCACATTAATTGCAAGTGAGATAGTGTATAAAATTTGGGAATTCTTACTAATAACTGCATTGGGTGAGACTGCACCTGGAGTACTGCAGACAGTTTAAGTCTCCTTACCAGAGGACACTTGCATTGGAAGCAGTTCAGAGTGAATGCAGTAGGCTGATTCCTAGGATGAAGGGTTTGTCTTATAAAGGTATAGAATGATCTTATTGAAAGATTGAGGGAGCTTGATGTACTCATGGGAAAATCTGGATCTTGCATTTCAAAATAAGGGATCTCCCATTTGAGATGTGGTGGAATTGCTTCCGAGTGTCATTAATCTTTGGAATTCTCTTCCCCAGAGAGCAGTGGAGGCTGGATTATTGGATATGTTCAAGGCTGAGTTGGGCAGATTTTTGATCTACAGGAAGTTGAGGGTTGTGGGGAGGGGGCAGGCCATAGGAAAGTGAAGCAAGGTCACAATCAAAATTGTCCAGGATCTAATTAAATGGTGGAGCAGGCTCGAAAGGCCTACCCCTGCTTCTATCTCAATATTCTTGTGCAGTTGGAGAGAAAATAGTGTTTCCCTCAGCAGCCTAAGGTCTAATTCTAAATGACTTGTTAAAACCTTCCTTTGGCCACCTGTCCTTGGTTTGCCTTGTGGCTCAGTGTCAAATTGTTTGTAAAATGTTGCTGCCAATGTTAAAGACATTGCAATTACATGCAATTAAGAGGCTGCAGACAATGTAGTCTCAAGTCCTTTATTCTCAAACACAATTTGTACAAACCAGAATATCTACACAAGTTTTACTGAACTTGGAATTTTGATTTCCTTCTTGGCCAATTTCTTTCCATGACCACCAGCAACTGTATAACCCAAAACCACCAAATTCAATTTGTAAAAGTAATCAAAAATTAAATAGACATGCAAAATACTAGTAAATATACAAGCCATACAACAAATTAGTTTAGCTGCTGCAAAGCAGTGGCTCTAATGGGCTATTTTCACTTCAGCTGACCATCTTCTGCTTCCAATACTTCCTTAAAAAAAGGAGAGATAGTGATAGTAAGATGTGTCCACACAAGACCACATCACAAATTGCTTTTTTGTATTTGATAACTGAATCGGGTACAGTCCTTAGTTGTAGCAACAGCCATCATAAAAAATGCATTTCAGTTGCAGTGCCACCCATCTTTTCAGAAATGCACATGGCACAGTAAGTTTTGTATACCAATATTTTTGAATCAGTAGTTATTGGAGAAAGGACTTATCATGCACATTGGCTTGCTCCACATACAAGGGCACACCAACCAACCAGTTGAAAACGGAATGTCAACCAAAATAAGTCAGCCATCACAGCAAGTGGGTTTCTTCAAGGCTTCGGGGAACAGACTTGACATGTCAGCAATTAGGTCTCAAGTGGAGCCCAGCTGTAAATTAATGCAATTTGTTGGAAGATTACTGGTTTTTGGCCAAAAAAATGACTTTGTAAAAAGTTTTAAAGGACTTTTCCAGATGAATCAATGTCCATAATTCAACTAAGATGCTGAATGCTTTTATAAAAAAAAAAGCACTAGAAAGATTCTTGGATTTGGCTTGTAAGGCACCTTTTTTCAAAAATACCAACAGGGAGCTTGTTGTCTGGACTTTGGGAGATATTTACAAAAATATGATAGGTCAAGATGGAGGTCAGGAGGCTTGACTTCTGGAATGTTTTTTGTTTCACTTTGAATTAAGATAGTTGGTTTTTGCCCGTCAAGAAAACTCCAGCTCATCTCTTGGAAAGAAACCCTGCATATAGAGTGTCAGTCTCCTCTATTTGAAGAAACCCTGCGTATTGAATGGGTGGGTTGTCGTGGTCCTGTAGTTCCCCCCCCCCCCCCCAGAATATGCAGTTTTCCTTTAAGGCTTGCAAGGGATCAGTATTGCTTTAATAACCAGCAAGCCTCGAGTTATAGTAAGGTTCATTTTCATTGCCTTAGAAACAGCCATTTGGAAACTGATTCAAAGGGTGCATTTTCATTAGCAGATACAACCACTGGGATTGAGTATCATGAGATACATTTGGTACAATTCAGTTTTGAACTGGCTGTTAGTTGAAGACATTTTGTTCTAAAAGACACAGCTGGTGTTGGCACCTGAAAAAAAAAAGCTCTCAATCATTTAAACTGAAGGAATAGGATTTTAGTCTGTAATGATCTCAATCCTAAAACATCAAGCCAAAACAGAGATCTCTGGTAATTTAAACTGAAGGGAGGGAAGTTAGACTGAAACTTTTATCCTCAAAAACCCTAAAGTCAGCTTGATTCCATTGAACATGTTTACAAGTAGTTAATTGTTGAAATTCACTGGAGAAGGAAAGCATCACTGACTGAAGTTAGACTACAAACTGTTGTACCATGGAAGACTATTTCCACACCCCCATTGGACAGTTCTAAGGACTTCAAGCAACATTGGACTGTAAATTTGCAAGGACTCTTCCATTTTAAATTTTGTTTATATCTTCATAGTGTTTAAGAATTTAGTTCTAATTAAAGAGTTAATTTGTTGAGTTAGACATCTGGTTTGGTTAGCCTCATTCAGGGGGTTAATAGATGGTAATTTGACTGGATCTTTAATTTGGAAAGTTTTAAATGATGATAGGCAAACTATGGAGCAATGGGATTGAATTAAGTGCGTTAGTCCCACCTCAATCAGAATCGTATATTTTGATTGGGGGCTTTGACAGGGGCAGTCACAACAGGGTACTGAAACCCCTATTGCCACATTTCTGCTACAAGGCCTATCTGAAGCCTCTGTAGATGCATTTCTTAGAAAGTCTATACAAACTGATCAACATTGCCTGGAAAGAACTGTTCTAGGAAGAATCCAGTGATAGCCATCTACATACATTTGGAACACCAAACCAAAATGACATCTTCCATATCCCTTTTCTTCAAGAATGAGCAAGTATTCAGCCATTTTTGTCTTTTGTAATAGCTCTAAATAAAAATCCTTTTATTTTTCCAGTTAACTGGTGTGTGCACACATGTGATGCAAAGGGCTAAGGTAAAAAAAAAAGGAACTTTCATATTTCAATCTGTTCATGGTTAAGACTCATTTTATAATACTGAATTGTTTAAGAAACCTGACTTGTTTTATTTTGGGAAAAATATAGTATATGACTGATTGTATTCAGTAAATGGGAAAATTTAAGTTATGACTTGTGGAGAAGTGGGACTAGAACAAAGTGCACTTGCTGTGCCTGGGTCATAACGCCATTTTAATTATTTAAGTAATGGGGACAGTATTCAAGTTCCTTCCCTTCTGAAGTTTCATAAAGTGTATCCTATGAGCATAGACTGCAAACATATGCCTGCAGTAACTAAACACAGGATTATACTTTTTGGTCATTGCGTAAAGAGTTGCTGGATTTGTGCCAGAAAACCCTCTTTGAAAATGACCACGGTAGAACCTTTACTTTAGCAAGCTCTATGAAAATGTTACATTGCTGTCCACAAGCACACAATTTACATACTTAATAGCTGTCAAGGCTCCTAGACATTTAAAAATATAGTTACCTGAAGAACGAATGGCCAGTTTGAGACCACTTCAACTGACATTTTTTCCATAAAGGTCTTCCTTAGTTTGCCATCAAGACTTCTATTCTTATGGGTATCTATTTCAACCTACAAAGAATCAAAAAGTGCAATTATGCACAAGTTAACATTAATTTGCAAGAACTGACAGCAACCAGTGTAAACAGTCTTGCTGACCGGTTACTAAATATACAGCCACAAAACCAGGAAGGTGTCTAGTTTGATCCCAACTGAACAGATTTCAGCCAATTCAAACAGCAAGTACATCAAAAGCTCAGCAACCCTGGGCTAGGTAAGGAGGCCATATGTGATGATATATGCATGCACCCCTCACAGTAGATTGGATTGGACCAGGCTATATAAATATTTGCCTGATTCTGACCATCTAGGCACAGAAGAATTAGTGACATAAAGGGCTGTGCGTCTTTTCAGAAAAAGGGGAGAAAATTGCTTGAGGGTTCAGCAGGATGTGTTCCCAGCCAATTGTGTTACTAATAGCAACTACAACCAGCTGGGATTTTTTTTTTACTTTATGGTCACGTCCACAGCAGACCAGAAACTGCAATTCTGACAGCCTTGGTAAGTGACCAGCCAGAAAACACTACTAGTTATTTTACAACTTAAGTTAAATATTTAGCTTCAGCGCAGAAATCTAAAGTGGCATAAAAAAATTAACTTTTGGGAAAATAGGTGTTCAATAGGCTGACCGTAATTACTCCAGTTACTTACGAAAATAAAGCATTGCAGAGTCTGCTTTCCACAAGAACTGCCATACCTGTCCAATATAATGCAGTGATCCCTGTAGCCTTAAGCTCAGTTGATGCAAATTGTTCAGATGCACCTACAAGTAAAATTGCTAGAGTCAATAGTTTTATTAGCATCATGGGAATATGCTAGGTTACCCCCATATTAGTTTAATGTACAGTGCTGCATGTATCAGCAAAAATACCAGGTTAACAAGCATAACCAGCATGTTAACCAACGATGCTAAATGCTGAATTAGTCTAGCACTGCTTCGTGAACATCCCATCAAGAGATACTGTTGGGTGCAGATACAACAGTGCAATTTAACAGTAAGAAAATCCATCTAGGAAGCACATACACAAGCTTACAATATTAATCCCAAGCATTCTTTACACAATTTTCTGAATGCTGCAACAAATTGCACCTAACATTAGAATGATTATTCTATAACTTGGGACAGAAACCAGCTACCATCTTGAATATTTACCCAGTTACCAGTCAAGTTGCATTTGCCAAAAAATTGAAACCATTCTATATCTAGTCTACACAATTTTACATCTTATGAAGGCATTTTTCCAGTGTACCATCAAGAACAAGCCTACATACCTCAAGTCAAAAGGTGACAGGAAGTGGTTTACTCCATGCAGTAAACAGCTTGAGAGAGAGGAGCCTATTAGATCCAAAATAGAGAACAAAATTATGACATTCAAAACTTGAACAATCCAAGTTGATGCATCTGCTACTGACAAACAGTCCTGTTCAGAACAATCATGTTATGCTCATTGTTTTTCACCCAGCAGTTGAACAGAAAACATCATTACAGAACTGGCATTTGAGCAATAGCCCTACAAATTAGCTGTGATCATCAGGAAAGAGCAGGGGAGTGGGTCTAATTGGCTTGCTCTTTTAAGAATCAGCACAGGCATACTAGATTGAATGAACTCCTACTGTGCTGTATCATTTGATTAGTGCTGCAATCTAGCCAGATTGTACATTAAATTTAATTGTGCAGTAGCTTTTCATAGTATCTATTCAATGGCCCTGGAGCAGCAGCCTGCCAATGGGAGGTGGCAGTTACTTCCAAAAAGAGAATGTATTGCACCTTGAAGAGAACAGCAAACTTATTTTGTGCAAAGGCTTTCATTGCCTTACCTGGTTACAAGAGTTGCCAGAAATCCATCTAACGTGGGTGGAACATTCTGCTAAATTCATCTTCACGCAAGAGGCCTTTAAAAAAAAATAGTTTACATTAGCCTGTTCATTTTCAAGTTGCAATGTTCTATAGATTCACCAACTACATTCCACTTTCCTTTTTGAAATACCCATAGGATGTTGAACTTAACACTTAGTAAGCAATTGTTTTGTAGTCAAATCCCACAGGTTTAACAGCAATAATCCAATGGGTAAAGCAAGAACTACAAGTTTACTCTTTGAGGCATTTCCAACAACATAAATCTATTGTCGAGGTTCAGTTGGGATAGACCTCAGTTCCCCAATGCTACAAGCATCACAAGTCCCACAGAAATAATCAAACATTCGCAGACTTCAGAAATTGAGTAAATTAGGATTAGACCGCATCACCAAAACTCATTTTGGACTCACTTTGCATATTCCAAGCCCAAAAGCAACTTCCTCACAGGACAGATTTAGCTTCTACAACTTAATCATATGAAATGCATACCCACTTCAAACAACTACCAGTCTCAAAAGACCCCACCCACCCCCCACACAATCTTGCCATCTCACCTCTTCAGTCAGAGGTGCAAGAGATCATCCGACTACTTCAATTCCACTAATCATCCACTACCCAAACACTTTCCTGCTCCACCCATTCCTTCCCCCCCTCCCTCCCATCAGCAGTCAGGACATCAAATGTTGAGCTACACAACAGTTCCATTATACTTGCTTTTACTATTAGTTCCAATCTCAATTGTACATAAATGCACAACTGAGTTAGTCTCCCTTACCAGGCTTCCAGCTGCCACAAGTAGCCAAAATGGAGGCACTGATATCATGTTTACTTCATTTCTATTCACTGTTCCTGGTTACTACATTACATTTAAAATCTTCATTCCTCCATGACAACCCATCCTACCTCCACAATCCCTGCAATCATTTCCCATCTCCCATCGCTCATTTGAATGGATCACAACCCACTCTTCACCCTATCACCCATGCTTTCCTCACCTCTATATAATGCCACAGGACATTTTCTATTTAAATAGATTGTTGCAAACTGCCACAAAGCCATTTTAATTCAGTTTACAGACTGAATTTGATGAACTCACCCAAGTAGTCAAGCTGCCCTGGGATGGTAATTCCAATATCGTATGAAGCCATCTCAGCAAAAATTTCTAATGGCAGGAAAGAAAATATGTAGACACCATTTTATCAAATATTTAGGGCATAATTGATTTTGCATTAACAAGCTAACAGGCATTAATGTTGAGGAGGTAGTTTGTCAAGCGTTCAGAAGGCCTTGTCATTCACTGTCAATCAGAGCAGTTGAACGTTTTGGCATTCATCACAACTTAATTGCAGAGCAGAAAAGAAAATTGAAATCTTTACAGATGACTGCATCTATAAGAGTAAGAGATGCAAACTAAAAATCAGTTAGAATTTCAAGGAGAAAATGAACTGCAAAATGGTGCCTCCAATCAAATCTAGCCACATAAGAATTAATACACAATCCACCAGTTAAGGAAATGCAGTGGTGGCTAATTTTGCCAGTTCACTTGGACATAGCTCATTCCTTTGTTACACTGCACTATATTTCTGCACATTTATTTCATTGTGACCTGGTAGTTTTGGATAATTACACAGTAAAATTCAAGACTGGCACCAATAAAGCCAACCAAGCAATTCATACATTAAAAATAATTTAAAAAACCAAGGTAAACAAGTGCAATCAAGCTTATAGTTGCTCACAGTTTAACAATTTACACCATCAAAACTAGCATTACTTTAATAATCAGTTAGCTTCTTCATCCACAGCTTTCTAGTAACTTTTAGGTGAAAAATGCATATATAAATAAAATCATCCTCCAACTTTATAGGATAGAAATGTCCACACCTTAAGTTATCCTGTTGCAAGGCCAGTCACTTGTGCTCGAGTCCACATTCTGTTTTTAAATAGAGGAAAAGAAAATGCATCAGGTTTTATGAAGAATTTGCATGCTAGCCCCACTCAGCAGACAGGTTATGATCTGCCAATTTTTGGGAAAGATTTTACATCAACTACACTAGAAAATTAATTTTTTTAAAACCTAGAAAGTTTTAATATGTAGTATGTTAAAGGAATGCAGCTAAATCATGTCCCTTCTTAATAGTAACACAACTGGTGAATTGTGACCAGTTATGGGTTGCAAAGAAGAGTTTACTTTCAGCACTTAACTCCAGGTTTCTGCCCATTTAGATAAAGACAAAACCTTGATCGATGTGCTGATCATAAAATCCTGAAGCTCTCACCTGCATCTTATTTTGGTTATCACCATTGCTCAGTTTCTTACAGAAATTGGTCTTGTTCAGGTACATGAATTCAACCATTTCCTGTTCAGAGAATTGTTGAAGTCCAAGTCCAGCAAGCTGAAATAAGATACAACCTCCATCAGCTTTCAGAAGCAAATCTAATGTTCAAGCATAATTAATCTCATCTTTCAGAAGAAAGCACCCATCATGAAGCTTGACACTATCCAGAACAAAAAGTCAACTTGATTGGCACCCATCGACCACCTTAAAAGATTTACTCCCTCCACCACCATGTCTGTAGCGTGCACCACTCCAATGGGGACTGCAACGGCTCAGGAAAGGGGGTGAACAAACAGCAGTAGCAGGAGAGGACTGCTACCCGATCTGCAGACAGAGAGTGTGATGACATCACCGCATGCAGGTGCAAACCAGTAAACAGCCAATAAAGTCAGCAGCAGGAGAAACTGACAGATGCAATGCTAGCCAAATACACATGTGCAAAGATGCTTGGCTGATTGGCATCAGGAGTTAGTGTCCTTGAACAAGCATCACATTTGCTACTTTCCAATCCTCTGGAACCTCCCCTGTATCTAGGAAGATTGTAAGATTATGGCAAGCTCTTCCACCATCCCCACTCCCCTTAGCAACCTGGGATGCAAGACATCCAGACTAGACAACCTACCCACTCAAAGCACACAGCCAGTCTTTCCAGTACATCCAGTTTTCACCCCATCCCTTACTTTGAACATCTCCACTGCATGATATTTTGTCAGCATCTATTTCCTCAGCAAACAAAGTGCTTACATATTCCAGCCTTGCAACTCAAGCATACATCACCCTCTTTGCCCCTAAAGAACAAACCCCATCTCTTACTACATTTACATACTGGGAGAAGATTTGTTTCCTTTTCTGTTAAAGGCCATTTTATTCTCATTCCCTTTGAGTGTCTAATTTTCCTCTTCACTTCCCCTCTCAATCTGGCCTGGGTCTCATTTGAAGAATTCACCTGACATGCATCTTTCCATTTCATCATATTCTCTATCTACCTCACCAGCCAAGGGGAGATCTGACTTTAGTCCCACTATTTTCCTCTTTATTGAAATGTACTTGATCACAACCTTAAAACATCACCCCCTTGAAGAGAATCATTGTGCCATCAGCTTTTCCTGTCAAACCTTTTGGTTCCATTTTACCCTGGCTAGATTTCATCCCACTGAAGTTAGCTCTCTTCCAACTTAGAAGTTCTAAGTCAGATTGTCCCTTGCTCTTCTAAACGTGAGATGTTCCAAGACACTTTGTACGTTGGAAACAGGATGTGCTTGAGGGGGTGGTGATCCATTTGGTTTGAGTTGAGAAACAGTATGATTGTGCTACTGGGGGTATTCTATAGTCTGTAATAGTGATCGAGATGGAAGAGTAAATCTGCAGGGAAATTAGATGTGCAAGACCTATAGAGTGGTGTTAGTGGGGGACTTTATCCCAATCGGAATTGGAGTAATGTTAAAGGGTAAGGAGAGAGGCATTTCTGAAATGCATTCAGCAGAACTTCTTTGCCCAGTGTTCTCAATCTGACGAAGGAGGCATTACTACATTAGGTGCTGGGGAAATGGGTGGACCATGTCTTCCCTAATCAGTACTGCCACCCCACCTTACTTTCCTATCTTTTCTGAAATACTCTGTATCCTTTATTAAAGTGCCCAGTCCCCATCATTTTTAAGCCATTTTCATTACTGCCACTACATCACATTCCACATGACTATCTGTGCTTGTAGCTCACCAAGCTGATTCACCTTTGTGCACTTACATGCATGGTAAGCCAGTCTTTGTATTCCCCGAAGTCTGCTCCTATCCAATATGGTACTTCCTTCTCGCTCACTCCTTAATTCACCTTATTTCTCTTTTCTACTTCTATATGCTGGTGTCCCCCCAATTTAGTTGAAATCCTCCCCAACCACACTAGTGGTGAACCTCCCCATTAATATTGGTCCCAGTCACATTTATTTGCAATCAATCCATTTTGAATAAGTGCCTCATGCCTCAGAACTCAGCGATTTAACATCCGCAGCACTTAAAGCAGCCAGAAGTACTGCACAAAGAACAGCTAGGCGTTGCGCAAACGACTACTGGCAACACCTATGCAGCCATATTCAGCTGGCCTCAGACACCGGAAACATCAGAGGAATGTATGATGGCATGAAGAGAGCTCTTGGGCCAACCATCAAGAAGATCACCCCCCTCAAATCTAAATCGGGGGACATAATCACTGACCAACGCAAACAGATGGACCGCTGGGTTGAGCACTACCTAGAACTGTACTCCAGGGAGAATGCTGTCACTGAGACTGCCCTCAATGCAGCCCAGCCTCTACCAGTCATGGATGAGCTGGACATACAGCCAACCAAATCGGAACTCAGTGATGCCATTGATTCCCTAGCCAGCGGAAAAGCCCCTGGGAAGGACAGCATTACCCCTGAAATAATCAAGAGTGCCAAGCCTGCTATACTCTCAGCACTACATGAACTGCTATGCCTGTGCTGGGACGAGGGAGCAGTACCCCAGGACATGCGCGATGCCAACATCATCACCCTCTATAAAAACAAAGGTGACCGCGGTGACTGCAACAACTAACGTGGAATCTCCCTGCTCAGCATAGTGGGGAAAGTCTTTGCTCGAGTCGCTCTGAACAGGCTCCAGAAGCTGGCCGAGCGCGTCTACCCTGAGGCACAGTGTGGCTTTCGTGCAGAGAGATCGACTATTGACATGCTGTTCTCCCTTCGTCAGTTACAGGAGAAATGCCGTGAACAACAGATGCCCCTCTACATTGCTTTCATTGATCTCACCAAAGCCTTTGACCTCGTCAGCAGACGTGGTCTCTTCAGACTACTAGAAAAGATCGAATGTCCACCAAAGCTACTAAGTATCATCACCTCATTCCATGACAATATGAAAGGCACAATTCAACATGGTGGCTCCTCATCAGAGCCCTTTCCTATCCTGAGTGGTGTGAAACAGGGCTGTGTTCTCGCACCCACACTTTTTGGGATTTTCTTCTCCCTGCTGCTTTCACATGCGTTCAAATCCTCTGAAGAAGGAATTTTCCTCCACACAAGATCAGGGGGCAGGTTGTTCAACCTTGCCCGTCTAAGAGCGAAGTCCAAAGTACGGAAAGTCCTCAGAGAACTCCTCTTTGCTGACGATGCTGCTTTAACATCTCACACTGAAGAATGCCTGCAGAGTCTCATCGACAGGTTTGCGTCTGCCTGCAATGAATTTGGCTTAACCATCAGCCTCAAGAAAACGAACATCATGGGGCAGGATGTCAGAAATGCTCCATCCATCAATATTGGCGACCACGCTCTGGAAGTGGTTCAAGAGTTCACCTACCTAGGCTCAACTATCACCAGTAACCTGTCTCTAGATGCAGAAATCAACAAGCGCATGGGTAAGGCTTCCACTGCTATGTTCAGACTGGCCAAGAGAGTGTGGGAAAATGGCGCACTGACACGGAACACAAAAGTCCGAGTGTATCAGGCCTGTGTCCTCAGTACCTTGCTCTACGGCAGCGAGGCCTGGACAACGTATGCCAGCCAAGAGCGACGTCTCAATTCATTCCATCTTCGCTGCCTTCGGAGAATACTTGGCATCAGGTGGCAGGACTATATCTCCAACACAGAAGTCCTTGAAGCGGCCAACATCCCCAGCTTATACACACTACTGAGTCAGCGGCGCTTGAGATGGCTTGGCCATGTGAGCTGCATGGAAGATGGCAGGATCCCCAAAGACACATTGTACAGCGAGCTCGCCACTGGTATCAGACCCACCGGCCGTCCATGTCTCCGTTATAAAGACGTCTGCAAACGCGACATGAAATCGTGTGACATTGATCACAAGTCGTGGGAGTCAGTTGCCAGCATTCGCCAGAGCTGGCGGGCAGCCATAAAGACAGGGCTAAATTGTGGCGAGTCGAAGAGACTTAGTAGTTGGCAGGAAAAAAGACAGAGGCGCAAGGGGAGAGCCAACTGTGCAACAGCCCCAACAAACAAATTTCTCTGCAGCACCTGTGGAAGAGCCTGTCACTCCAGAATTGACCTTTATAGCTACTCCAGGCGCTGCTTCACAAACCACTGACCACCTCCAGGCACGTATCCATTGTCTCTCGAGATAAGGAGGCCCAAAAGAAGAAGACCTCAGAACTGGTCCTAATGACCCCAAGAATCTGAAGCCCTCCCTCCTGCACCATGCCTCAAGGAATGCTTTGATCCTCCCTAGCTTCCTACTTCTACTCTCACTGGCAAACGTCACTATCAGTAATCCAGAGATTACTGCCTTAGAGTTCCTCATTAGCTCCTCAAAGTCTGACTGAAGGACCTCAATACATGCCCTCTGACATTGATATGGACATATACCGCAACTGCTGATTCACTCCTTCGCCCTGCAGAATATTCTACACCCCGTGCTTCCTTCACCTTGGCACCATGTGGGACTTACGACGACTGTTACAGAAACATGTTCTTCCACCTAACTATGGAATCTCAACTGCATTTCTGCACTTTGCCATTTTCCCTCCTGTGCAGTCCCTCACCCATTGGCACCATAGACTGAACTGCACTTCAAGGTGTTGTCACACCCAGCAATTTATGTAGGTACTGGTTTGAATGTGGCACACACTCTGAAGACTCCTGTACTTCGTACCCTTTCAGATGGCCACCCATCTACTGTCCTGAATTCTCACTGCCTGTGGGGTGGCCACCTCCTAGAATGTACAATCCAGGAAACAATCATCCTCCCTGATAATTTGCAGTGACTCCAGCTGCCCCTCAAGCTCAGGCAGCTGGAGACACCATACACACGTGGGCATGAAAGACATCGGACATGTCCTGAAGTTACCACGTGCAGCAGTAATTGCAAGCTCAGCTGCTCATCCACGATCTAAAACATTGAAGCTTTTAATTTCACCCAATGTCCTTGATTAGAGAGAAAAAAAAAATACAAAATTCCGAAAGTTAACAGCAACCCCGGCGCTGGAGCCAGCGGAACAGGCGGGACTCTGGATTTGTTACAGGCCTCATTATCATCAATGCAATAACCAGTCTGCAGAGATGGAAGCAGTGCCTGTCTTACTATCGCCGCGCTCAAAGGAGGAACCGTGTCCTTTAACAGACGCGACCCTGAAGCTAAAAAGACGCGGCCTCGATCGCGATAATAAAGCACCGCCGCGCCCCCGGAACAGAAGCCGGGGCTTGCTGAAAGGAGAGTAACCGCGGCTGGTGCAGGAATGGCCAGGAGGTCGAGAACAAAGGGACACGCGCGGAGCCACCGATCGCCTCGTGTCTAACGGAGACGCTCTCTCTCTCCCTCCCATCCCCCCGTGGTCGCCATGGAGACCCTCTCTTCCTCCCCCCCCCCCGTGGTCGCCATGGAGACCCTCTCTTCCTCCCCCCCCCGTGGTCGCCATGGAGACCCTCTCTTCCTCCCCCCCCCGTGGTCGCCATGGAGACCCTCTCTTCCTCCCCCTCCCCCCGTGGTCGCCATGGAGACCCTCTCTTCCTCCCCACACCCAATTCTCTCTTCCCTCCGTGGAGACTCCCCTTTACCCGGTGAGATAGGGACGGGAAGCACCAGCCGCAGTCACGGAGTTGAGAATTTGCCGCAGTTGCGGGTTATAAACACCGTGGTCTCACTCTGCACCGGAAGATGCCTCTCGGACTGGGCCCGGGAATCAGGCCGCTTGCTGGAAGCTCCGCTCCACACTTACCATCCACTCCGCCGCCGCCCGTAGTGAGAGAGAACGTGAGGAGCCGCCTCCGGCCCTTTTATAGCCGCATGGAGCCGCCCAGTCTCCGCCTCCAAACCGCCGTGCCCCGGTATTTTACTGTTTTATCATTAAAATCGCCCAGGCCCAGGCCCCAAGCCCGCATTTTCATCCTTAAAACTCTTTTTATTTTTTCTAAAAAAAACCAACATGTTTTATGTGCTACTCTCACCCGCCCCTTTCCCGCGCAGCCGCACTTGGCTGAATTCAGCCAATGCTGGATGTTTGTGCTGCCTGTGGAGATTTAATTTCTCTAAAGATAATTCTCTTCAATCATCCTACATATGCCAACTTAGAAAAACTAACACGGAGCCAAAAAACCCCTCAAAAAGTAACCTTGATGCCACAGTTCAACTGAATGTGCTGTAATTTAGTCAACATTTGGATACTTTATTGCAGACAAGGAAACTTAGAAGTATTCAAACCACATAGTTTTAAAGTTTCATTTAATTTATAAATTAGTGAAAGGAGATTTGCTGAAGGAATAATATGTTTCCAGCAAGGTCTGCTGAGGCACGCCTAATATCATGAAAAAAATGATTTTGATCCTTTATTTGGAGCTTTTGCAACATTACCATTCAAATGTTGTAATGTCTTGCATGCCAAAATACTCCCCTGGAATTGTTGCCATTATTTTAACTATGGAAATAAAAGCAGTTGTTGAGGTGCAATGCAAATTTGCAGGGTGCAATCTCTCTCATTGGTGAAATATGGTTAATTTATGAACTGAAAATTTTCACCACACACATCCAAACTAGACATTTTTACAAAGTAAATTTGTTTTATGCATATTTAACTATTTTTATTTTTAAGTAGCTAAGAGAGATAAATGTGAGTCAATGCAAGTGAATAAAATAATCAAGTTCAGATAATAAATCACTAAACTTTGAACAATTTGCTGTGCATTTCAAACAATCTTTGTTTCTTTAAGAGTTAAAAAACATGATTAGAAGTTACTGTATTAGAGTCCCTACAAATACTTTCATTTCCATGTTTGAAATCCCTTCCAGGAAAGACAGTTTTTGTTATAAAATGCTTGGGGGTTAGAATAATAGCCAGTTAATATTTCTGCTAAAATAGCAATAGAAAAATGACTTACAAACTCCAGTTTGAGCTGATTAGGTCAAATGGCCTGTTTCTGTGTTGTAATTTCTTTGAAATGATCAATGACTGATTTCGAGCGTACACTGTTCTTTTGAGCACCAAGCCACATGAGGATATATTCGGACAGATGAGGTAGGTTTTAAGGAGCGTCTTAAAGGAGGAAAGAGAGGTTGAGGGAAGGAATTCCAGAGTTTTAAGCCTGGACAGTTGCTCTTTTTTTTAACAGGGAGTAAGAATCATTATACACATTAATCATTAAGAAAAAATGGTAAAGTACACAAGGAAGTGCTTCTTAGGAACAGGTGCAGTGTTTTATTCTGTGCTCACACATGGATTTCAATCTGTGATTTACAATATATTATACTGTTCATTTATGATTACTATCTGCCCTCCCATTTCCCTATGGAAGTTGACCACTCTAAACAGATTTAGGGCTCTCTCCATAAACTGAAAATAGCTTTCAAAGTTAGAGAACATAACAGGCTACAGGCAGGTCAATCTCCACGGTCATCCAGCTAGGTGGGACTGCACTAACCTCGTTCGATTCCAGTTTATCTAATCGTAGACAGAGTATCACTTGCAATGGCTTCTCTTCCTGCTCCTGCACTGATAGCTCTGGTGTCCCTCAAGGATCTATCCTTAGTCCCCTCCTATCTCTTGTGTACATGCTGCCCCTTGGCGACATCATCCAAAGCAAAGCATTAATTTTCACATGTCCACTGTTGACACCCAGCTCTATCTCACCACCACCTCTCTCAACTCCTCCACTGTTGCTAAATTATAACAGCAGAAATTTCCTGCAATTAAATATTGGGAAGACTGAAATCATTGTTTTTTGGTCCCTGCTTCAAACTCCGTTTCCCTAGCTACCGACTCCATCCCTCTCCCTGGCAACTGTCTGAGACAAAAGCAGACTGTTTGCAATCTTGGTGTCATATTTGACCCCCGAGATGAGATCCTGATCACACATTTGTGCCATCACTGAGACTGCCTACTTTCACCTCCATAACATTTAGATTAGAGATTAGAGATACAGCACTGAAACAGGCCCTTCGGCCCACCGAGTCAGTGCCGACCATCAACCACCCATTTATACTAATCCTACACTAATCCCATATTCCTACCAAACATCCCCACCTGTCCCTATATTTCCCTACCACCTACCTATACTAGTGACAATTTCTAATGGCCAATTTACCTACCAACCTGCAAGTCTTTTGGCTTGTGGGAGGAAACCGGAGCACCCGGAGAAAACCCACGCAGACACAGGGAGAACTTGCAAACTCCACACAGGCAGTACCCAGAATCGAACCCGGGTCCCTGGAGCTATGAGGCTGCAGTGCTAACCACTGTGCCACTGTGCCGCCCTGCTTAATTCCTGCCTCAGCTCATCTGCTGCTGAAACCCTCGTTCATGCCAACACAGTCCTGCACATTCTACTCTCCATAAATTTGAGGTCATCCAAAACTCTGCTGCCTGTACCCTAGTTGCACCAATTCCCTTTCACCTAGCACCCCTGTGCTTGCTAACCTACATTGGCTCCTGGTCAAGCACCATCGTGATTTTAAAATTCTCATGCTTGTTTTCAAATCTTTCCATGGCCTCGCTCCTCTGTAATCTCCTCCAGCCCCACAAACCTCCAAGATATCTGTCCTTATCTATCTCTTCCCTCTTCAGCACATTCGATTTTAATCACTCCACCTTTAGTGGCTGTGACTTCAGATGCATAGGCTCTTAAGCTCTGGAATTCTCTCCCTACACCACTCTGCTTCTGTACATCACTTTCCTCCTTTAAGACGCCCCTTAAAACACACCTCTTTGACCAAGCCTTTGGCCATCTGACCTAATATCTCCTTATGTGGCTTGGTGTCATATTTTGCTTCATATTGTTCCTGAGGTATCTTAGGTATTTTATTATGTTAAAGGTGCAATGTAAATATAAGCTGTTGTTATTATATAACTTCTTTGGGGAAAACATTAAATAAACACCCCTGTAGCTGTGACTCAAAAATTATCACTAACCACAAAACCTGTCTGCTTCAGGTTTATTTGCCACCAACAATGCAACAAAATAATATCTGATCCTAATAGCATCCCATCCCATCATGCATGGTTCCAACAACCTTGAGCCCCAAACTCCAAAAAATTTAGTTCTGAAAGAATCCAAAGCTGCACTCCAATTGATCTGCTTGGCTCGGACACACTCTCGTCCTGTCTTCCAACTGATCTGATTGGTATGAACAATTTCCAATCTCAGTGGAAAGCCATATTTTTATTTGATTTTCTGATATGTATACATGCTGAAAGAAGTTTATAAAATAATGAAATGGCCGGGTAGTGTGTTGATTGATAGATTATTTCAGATTGACAGATTGAGGAGGATTGAATTGTGCAAGAGACATAGAATGGATGTTAAGCAGTTCTTCTTTTTCCAGAGTAGCATTGTCAGCTGGTACTGACTGTCTACATCCCTTCAAGAGGGAGCTAGACCAGTTCTTGACTATGGCAGAGATCACATCATATAGATGGTAATTGGTTCTACAGATAACACATGATCATTGTGATCTCATGGACTGACTTTGATCGCCCAAGAGGAATTTTCCAGTGTATTTTTTTCCCCTTATAAGCCCAGGGATTTTTCTCTGTTTCTTGACTCTCCCAGGAAATTAAATGGTTTGAGGGATGGGGGAAGGGGTAAGTGTCTTGCCATGATGCTCCAGCCATCATGATTATGGACTAGCTGTTTTTTTCCCCGCCCATCATTTTTGTATGAAAAACTGACTCAATTTAGAAGACTGACAGCATGTGTGTCCTCCTGTCTCGAAAGCTCATACTCTTGCTGGATTAATGTTTCATAGATGCCAAGTTCCCTTTGGCACTTTCCAAGCATGGCCATTCTTTCCACTTGAGCCCAAAGTGTATCAATAGGAGGATATTACTGCGAAGCTCAATCTTATTCTTTGTCCTTTCCAGTTGAAGTCTCTGGACAGTAATCAAGAGCTATAACCCTGGTTGATGTTTCCCTCTCTACCACCAGAGGTGCTTAAGCTAATTATATGCAGCCTAGTTGAGACAAGTGTTACGTCTGAGGCAGGAGCTATGCTCTGTCAATTCAGTCCCATCACTCCCAACCGGAAAACAGCCAAAATAAAAACACTCGAGTAACCCCCGGAATAAAACAGACCAAACCAGGTATCTTTAGACAACAACAAATTAACTATTTATTAAAACTAAATCTTAAACACTATTAAGATAAACCTATGTCTAAATACCTTATAACTTCTTATTTTAACCTAACTCCCCCATTAACACACATACATTCAAAAATCACAGTTAACCAGTTTTAAAAGTGATTTTTAAAATTAAAATGATGTTTTAAAAGTTAGCTGTGTCTTAAGAATAAATAAATAAGTCTTTATGGGTTACATTCCTGATGGGTGAGATATCCTAGTGTGAAAATAATCAATTGCTACCCAAAGACTCCATACAGATTTGATGAAATAGTCTGTTCTCGATAAGCATCCAAAACACTTCGGCTGCAACAAGCATCAAACAGTTCTTTTAATGATGAGCACAGCAATAGGTCAACTTGAATTTTAAAACCGACAGTCGAAACTTTACTTCAGTAATACAAACGGTCTCTTCAAAGGGTTAGTTCCTCCTTAGGAAATTAACTTGGCCTGTAGCTCCTTGTAGAATTTTTGCTGGGAGCAAATAGACAGCTGTTTAGTAGCACGCTTCGCTGGTGAATCTCTCAAAATCTGGTTTCAGCCAGTTTTTGCCAGTTTTACACATAATCAAATTGTAACATTATACCATGTGACTTCTCTCCTGCTGTGGCCTAGGTAACAAATGCAGCTGGCACACTGTGCCTCAGAAATCCAAAAGCTTCTCTTTTAAGATGTATCTGGACAGATACATGAATGGGCAGGAAGCAAAGTGATACAGACCCTTAGAAAATAGGCGACATGTTTAGATAGAGGATCTGGATCGGCACAGGCTTGGAGGGCCGAAGGGCCTGTTCCTGTGCTGTAATTTTCTTTGTTCTTTTGTTCTTCTCTCTCTGTCTTAAAGGTACACTGTTTTTAACAGAGTCTTAAAGGCACATTGTTTTAATCAGAGGAGGAAAAAATACACAGATCCACGACATAAGGTAGAAACTATTTTCTTAAAATCAATATGAGGAGTTCAGAGAAGGTTTACTAGACTAATACCTGGAATGGGCAGGTTATCTTATGAGGAAAGGTTGGACAGGCTAGGCTGGTATCTGCTGGAATTTAGAAGAGTAAGAGGCAACTTGATTGAAACATAACATTCTGAGGGGTCTTGACAGGGTGGATGTGGAAAGTATGTTTTCTCTTGTGGGAGAATCTAGAACGAGGGTTCACTGTTTAAAAGTAGGCTGCATTTGCTGACAATGCTACCGCTAGGGGGCGCTGTTGTGGCACATGCGCAAATGCAGCATGTGCCACTAAAACGTCACAGACTGTGACTTTAGGCAGCTGCCAGGATTAAAGATGGCGCTGCTCAAATAATCACACGGAGGCAAACCTAACAAACACATGTCAGCACACAATGGTGGAGTGAGAGAGCGAACGAGCTGGCCGGGGAGCGGGCCTGGGAGGGAGGGGGGAGGGGGGAGGGGGGAGCAGAGCGGGCCTGGTAGAAGCGGAGCGGTCGGCGAATGGGCGAGCGAACGGCCCGGTGCAGGAGGGGAGCGGGCCTGCGGGGAGCGGAGCAGCCGGCAAGTGGGCGAGCGAACGGCCCAGTGACGGAGGGAAGCGGAGCGGCCGGAGACAGCAGCGTGAGGGGGGCGGGGGAGGGGGTGCGTTTTTCTACGCATGCGCCATAAATTTGCAACGGCCAAAGACTTACCCGCACCCGGGAACACCAAGGTCTTCGGCCGCTTGCTCCCCACGGCTCTCTACGGCCTCTCGCTTCCAGCCCTCTCCATCCAGCCGTTCTCTCCAGCTGCAGATCCCCCATCCAGCCGCTTTCTCCCCTACTTCTCAACTGTACTTCAGGCATTGCAGCTCTCTGGTCCCTGCCTTTTGCATCCCTCTCTTCAGGAGCTTCTGAATTTAACTCCCTCCCACTATCCCCCCACACCCCCTCTCTACCCCCACCTCCCCCTCACACCCCCTTCCCCCCACACCCCCTCTCTACCCCCACCTCCCCCTCACACCCCCTTCCCCCCACACCCCCTCTCTACCCCCACCTCCCCCTCACACCCCCTCTCTACCCCCACCCACCCCACTCTCCCCCAACCCCCCTGTACCCCCACCTCCCCACACCCCCTTCCCCCCACACCCCCTCTCTACCCCCACCTCCCCCTCACACCCCCTTCCCCCCACACCCCACTCCCCCCCAACCCCCCTCACCCCACTCCCCCTCCCTCTTCCCCCTCACAACCCCCTCCCCCTCACAACCCCCCCTCTCCCCCACCCCTTCACAACCCCCTCCCTCTTCCCTCTCCCCCCCACCCCTTCACAACCCCCTCCCTCTCCTCACAACCCCCTCCCTCTTCCCTCTCCCCCCCCCTTCACAACCCCCTCCCTCTCCCCCCCACCCCCTCATACCCCCCCCACCCCCTCATACCCCCCCCCCCCCCAAGGACCACACCGCAGTTGAATATCTGAAGTGCAGTTGCAAAGTCGGGAAAATAACATCAAAAACCTCAACAATTCCAGGTTTAATTATTGAGAAATTTTGTTCAGTGCATTAAACATTCGAGGCACTGTTGTGCATGGATACATGAGTGTTGTGTTGCCAGCATTCCTGTGAGACAGACAGGCCGAGTCTCTGCTGTGCAGAACTGAAGAGATTGTTCCTGGAGAGCCTTGTGGTGAATGAACGTGTGGCTCTCTATTCCACTACTGTATTGTCCATGTGAAAAAGGCAGTCACAAGAGTCTGAGCTCAGTCTATTCTTGGTGAATGTTCCCCAAACACATCCCAATGTGCACTCCCACTTCATCCATAAATGCAAGGTTCCTTTCCGTATCGTGACAAGCTCCGCAGCATGATCTAGTTGCCTTCGTTGCTTGAATGCTGACCTTAAGTCTCAAGGATTGTTTTCTCAAGGGCATGTGTTACGTGAAATGAAATAAGGAAAGAACATCAGTGTCAGAGCTTCCCTCCCTCCAATGAAATTACTGTTGAGCATGCTTTATGCTCTGCAGGATAGGCATATACTGATAACACCGCCAATGAATCACTTAGTACCCAACTCAGCTGTAGGAGTCAGGATGATGTTACTGCTCCTATCTCGTGATGGTTCAATGCTGCTCTCAGGGAAAACATGAATGATGTGAGGGTGCTGGAAAAAGAAGTTTTCAGAGCAACTGACAACAGGGACTGGAGCACATGCAATGTCCCAGACAATGGAAATATTTTCAGAGCAATTTACAACAGGGACTGGAGCACATGCAGTGCCCCAGACAATGGAAATATTTTCAGAGCAACTTACAACAGCAGAGCAACTTACCTTGGAGCAATCTCCTCTTTCTAATAAAAATGAAGCAGACTGAAATCTCCAAAACGACTAAATAATTGCGAGAAAATGCCCGACAAAACCTCTCCTCCTTCCACTTTCAGAAACTCGCGCCGAAGCTTTCACGCATGCGTGAATATCAGAAGATTGACGCATGCGTGAATACCCGTTGGCGTTGCATAAAGCGCATGAGCAGAGGCCGACCAGGCGCGTTGCCCGAAGAAGCACACGTCACGCGATGACATCATTGGTGCATGCGCTAACCAGTCCTGGCAAGCCGGAACGCAGTGCATACGCAGAGAGCAGGAGACCGTCTGCGCATGTGCGCACCGCGGCGCAGCCTGATGACGTCAGTGGCGAGCTGCGTTGTCAGGAATCACTTTGTTAAAAATAAGGGGTCGCCCATTTAAGACAGAGATGAGAAATTTTTTCTCTCAGAAGGTCGTGAGTCCTTGGAACACTCTTCCTCAAAAAGCGGTGGAAGCAGAGTCTTTGAATATTTTTAAGGCAGAGGTAGATAGATTCTTGATAAGCAAAGGGGTGAAAGGTTATTGGAGGTAGGCGGGAATGTGGAGTTGAGTTTACAATCAGATCAGCCATGATCTTGTTGAATGGCGGGGCAGGCTCGAGGGGCCGAGTGGCCTACTCCTGCTGCTAATTCGTATGTGAGTTGTAGAAAATACAGCATAAATATGACACATAATGTAAAATAAAAGCCCACTATTTAACACTTTATCCAGAAATACTCTGTATCTCACCTTAATCTGGAATGGATAATAAATGACCTGGCCAGTTCAAGATTGCAGGAGTTAGAATGAATTATTTCGAATTCGCCTAATTATCCAAATTCAAATTTCTCTAATGCGAGGAAATGATATACTCTCTCTTACAACATGAAAGGATTACTCAGGATCAAAGGAAATGATGATGACCGGATCCACCAATACCCTGCATGCCAGAATATTAAAGAATCTTTACATGTTGTCCAACTGTAAGATATTATACAGTCTAAATGGCTTAGTATTGCAGGGTAGTTAACATATTATGCAAAGGAACAAAGTTTGTAAATGCAATGGAGCGCTAAGAATCGCTAATAGGGTAATTGAGATGAAACAGCACAAGGGAAGTTTGTGTAAAGTGTAGCTAACTCTATGTATAATTAACTTGAAAAAGTATTAGAGAGGGCTAGATGCATATTAGATAATCTTAGAATTAGATTTAGAAAATCACAAGGTGAACAATGTGTAGGGATAGTGCAGAGTTAGTCAAGTAAATACATTATAATCAAAAAAATACAGCGATTAAGTTCAGTTTAACATGATAAAGAATGCAGAATTCAGTGACCATGAGAAGTATGAAAAAGATTTGGGCCCTAGTCTAGTTTGTGCTGAAAGCAGTCATGTGACTTCTGTTGAGTCAGCATGAGCAACTGTTGCAGACAAAGAAACTGTACAAATAGGTGTGTTTCAAGAACAGGTATACAGCAGGCTAAGTAGCCCCTTAGGCTAACTCCATATTAGGAACAGCCTGGAATGGTGATGCTCCTAGCCCCCGATGACTGTTCTGCTAATGAGTGTATAGATGTATCGCGTACTTGTAATATTCATGTATGCTGTCCAATAAAATCTGTCAAGTTGACCTGACATCTTGGGCTGAATTTTACCAACCCCTCGAAGTCGGGGGTCTTGGCGGGGGGGCCTGTAAAATACTTGTGGGAGTGACCCGCCACGACCTCGACGCTGAGAAGGCCCCGCCGCATTTTACTGGTGGTGGGGCCTTCATTTGAATATTAAAATTCATTTAAAAAAAATATGAAAACCAACTTACCTTGTCCTGGTGGCCGTCTCATGCAGATATTACGGCCGCAACTCACGCACCTTCGGAACTCTATTCGGAGTTCCGAGGCGAGACACTGGTGAAGAGGGTGGAGAAGTGAAAATTTCAGGGCGGGAGGGGTGGGGGAGTGGTGACAACTGATTCAATTGGCTGAGGGGATGGTGGGAAGGGGTTGAAGGGAAAAGTTACAATGTTCGGGGGGCAAAGTTGATGATTAGGAAGAAGTAGTTTTTCCAGTGTATAACTAACATTAAATGGGGAGGAGGGATCTGTGAATAAAGTTTTCCATTTTACTTTGCTCAAAATGTGACTTTAAAAATTTAAAGTACCGGTTAGGGCTCGAAGCCCTTTAAAAATGGCGCTGGCGACTGCGCGGTGGTGCCGGATGCCGTTGTGGCCGCTCTGCCCCCTCCAGTTAAATGAACCCCCACGCGAAATGTCGCGGGTTTCAGCGACGGCGCATCCGCGCCTGAAGGCCGCAGGCTTCAAAGCGCTTTGCTGTGATTTGCGGCGCGCTAATAAAATTCAACCCCTTGGGTCTTAACCTTTATTCACAGAAATGCGAATCACTCCAACAAGCACCTATCTTTAGGAAATCTTGTTTGATCTGAGCCAATCATGAATGGTAAAACTTTATTTTCCAAACATGGAGCACCGAGCAAAGGGATTGTGATCAATAACAAAGACAAAAAGCACTCTACTTTTAATGGCTGCAGTATATGCGAGGGATTAATGTCAAAACATGCATTATGCAGCACCTTTCATGTTCGTAGAATGTCCCAAAGACCTTTGCAGTCATCTGGCAAATTTCTTTCATAAGCCTCAACACCAATGGGTGACAATCACAATATTCTTCACACACAAAGGAATGAAATGGCTATTCAGTGATCAGTGATGTACTGAATATGACATCAGACTGATGAGTAGTAAAAGGATAAAAATGATTTAGCTCTTTTAAGACTTATCCGTTTTCAGATTATTTGATTAAAGCCAGTGTTGAATCTTGATTGATCTTCATAATCCAAGACTTCAGTCGATGAGACACAAGAGACCAAAATCCTTACACATAAGATCGACTGAGATTTTCACAGGTTCAGAAGAAATTCCAGCCTCTACAATGCAGGATTGATGCTGGAAGGCCAGCTCAAAAAGTATTGTAAAAGTAAAGCTTTGGGTGAAGACAACTGAGTAGGTTTGTGGTGACAGAAGGAGAAAAATGGGTTGCGTGAGGTATTGTTGTGGGAGTGCGCAGAAAGCATTTCCTGACTTAGCTTGAAATAGCAGGCTGGAAGGTTGAGGGACTGGAGGTGGGAAGTGAATAGTTTCTAGATAATTAAATAGCAACATCAAAGGCAATAGTGAAAGTCTGGCAGATGTGTGCACAGCAGTTTCAGTCAACTTCCAGAACTTTTTCTGAGGAGAGTAAATAAGTTGGGTAGAATTAATGGCATTGGATATGGAATTACAGTAGATACAGCTAAAGCAGATTGTGTGCGATTTGTGGAAAGAACAGGTTTGATGGAGCAAATAATCTTTTCTCATTCCATTAATTACTCATGTTTTCTTACTCATATTTTAACACAGGAATGCTTTATGTATAGGTGTGGAATGCCACAGAATCTCAAGAAAAAAAATATAAACTAAATAAGCACATTACACTAATCAGTATAAACAAAAAGCAACATAGCTAATCCAAAGGACAAAATTGAAACAGTTTTTTTTAAAAGTGTATATGCTTTATGGATGTCTGTACAAAAATAAAACATTTTAAACATTCACTCCCTCCACCACCGATGCACAGTGGCAGCAGTGTGTACCATCTACAAGACATACTGCAGCAACGCAAAAAGGCTCCTTCGACAGCACCTTCCAAACCTGTGGCCTCTACCAACTAGAAGGACCAGGGCAGCAGATGCATGGGAACACCACCACCTGCAAGTCCCCTCCAAGTCACACACCATCCTGACTTGGAACTATATCGCCGTTCCTTCACTGTCGCTGGGTCAAAATCCTGGAACTCCCTTCCTAACAGCACTGTGGGTGTACCTTCCTCACATGGACTGCAGCGGTTCAAGAAGGCAGCTCACCACCACCTTCTCAAGGGCAATTAGGGATGGGCAATAAATGCTGGCCTAGCCAGTGACGCCCACATCCCATGAATGAGTAAAAACAAATTATCACTTAACTATCACTTTTCTATATAAAGGCATGTGACATCTTAACAACACTCTGACACTACAACTGATATGGCTTCGTTTAAATATAACAATTCCAAATTGAAAATGTTGACAGTTGTGTACTATGTACTGCATTGAAAAGTAAACAGCTAAAAAGGAGAAAAGTATTTAGGTGGAGTCTTCAGAATTAAAATACTTCCACTCTTCCCCCACTGAGTCTCAAAACCACATTCTAAAAATGACGTCTCAGGTATAAAAGAAAGGCCCTCTACTATATTATGTGTATGATGCATACACAAATAAAAAACTCAAAAGTTAATAATCCATTTATTAATTATTAATAGACTAGGTATGGTGCTCCTCAGTAACATTCAACAAAATAAAATACAGCGTCACGAATTCAAATCATGTGGATCAGTAACAGGAGCCTGTTATCTATTGCTTTCCATCACAATGCCAGCAAAAAAAATTCCATCAATCTAATCCAATCTCCAATTTTCAGTGCCAGTTTTCAATCCAACTTCTGCCAAAATAAATCTCCTTTTGAAATCATAGTCGTCAAATATTAAATGCAAGGTCAAAATTAATTAAAATGTTAGATTTGGATCCTTAATCTCTTACATTTGCTTTTCAAGATATTAGTTTTAGGACATAGTTTTTGTTGCTACCCCTGCTTGTCCAACCTCTAGTTTGCACATCACTACATTGCATGTTAGTTGCGTATAGAGCGAGTACATTCTTCACCTTGCACAAGGTTCACTCCAGCATGACAATTATATACTTCAGTTGCACAATATTCTTACTACTACTATGTTCTCGACAATAGAATGCCCTCAAAATCAATGCAACACAACTTTTTCCAGACAGTCTAACCAACAAGAAGTTATTGATTTCAATTATGAACACCCACACATTGCATTGGCAAGCCACCTCAAGCCAGAATATTAACTGAGTGCAAACATCATATATATTCATAAACTTCTACAGTCCAGCAACTATTCTGTTCATTCTTAAATAATAGCTTATGATGGTTAGCCAGTGAAATAGTCATTCCCACTAGAATTTATTCTTTTTCTTTTTAGATAATGATAAATTTATATCATTGTTAACCTGTTCCACTGGGTCTTTCTGCTCTAGGGTAACATTTCTTGCAGAGATACTGTTATAAAGGACCTGGCGCATCATTGATTCACATTCCATTCCCTCTGAAACTTTTTTTTCCTTTCTGTGATAATGATCTGTATTCTCTGTTCTGCCACATCCTTTTTGAGTGCTTACTGGTCTTGGAATTCTTCATAAAAAAAGGAAGCCTGTGTTCTCTCATCTTCCAGTTCATCTGATGGCACACAGGTAATTTGTAGACTGGCTGGGTTAAGCAATGGACTATCTGGGGTTGCCTGGTCTGCCAACTGTTCTGGCAAAATTCATCTAGTTTTGTGCTTGAAATGCTTAAGTAGAAGGAGATTTTGCATTGCCTGGTTTTTTTAGTTGAACTGTTACCCGTTTATTTTTAGCATTGTCTTTACTTTTTCCATTGGTTATACGTTTGCCTTTAGTTTTGCCATTGGAGTTTTTTTTCCTAAGGCACTTTTTCTTTTTCTCAAACCTCTTTTCTGTTATGAAGCAGCTGTTATCCTAAAAATAAAACAAACATTATGAACATAGAACAAAATAGCTGTCCACCTACATTCCCAAATATTATCTATGAACATTAAAATTTGAGGTATTAGTGCGTCAATAGGCAGATTGAGGACCGTAAGGGATAGACAACAATATCAGGCTCGGGGATCAGGAATCAGAACCAGCTATGGAGCTTTAATGAGTGTCATTAAACTCCTACTCCTGCTCCTAATTCGTATGTTCGTATAATAATCAATCTCAAGGCACCAAAAATTGCCACAATGTTATGTGTATGATACAGGTACATTTAAATGTTTGTAAATCATCTAATATAAATATTAGCATAACTGAACATGCAGTGAAATAAAATCCAAAGTTTCTCCAGTTCAAATTGTCATTCACGAGTAAAAGTTTGCAATCTGGGACAGACTGCCAATGAACAAGTGCAGTAAAATTTAATGTAATATTTTCAACAAACATTTTTTAATTTGATGTGGCAAAATAAATCTTTGATTAAATTTTAGTTATAAACTTAATTATGCATCTATTGATTGGTATATTCTCCAGATGGTGATAACAAGTCTGAAATTTGTTATTACTCAAGTTTTGAGAAATAAATTTTCAGATGTACTTTAAGGCAATGGTTTGGAAAGTTTTCTATCGGGGCAGCCTCTTGCAACTCTCTTAGGGACTCCCATGAAAATTATACTGTGAGGGACCCTTTACCTCAAGAGTCAGCCATCTAAACACTGTTAAACAGTGCTGGAAATGTCTTTTTTCATGTATAGGCAAATAAATAAATATGGTAATAAGTCAACAAGAATAGAAGAAAAAATACAAGATACTGAATTCAAGACGTATCCAGTCTAGACAGACAGAAGTCTTAAGACCATGTGGACCCCAGTTTGAAAACATAATTTAAGATGCGATCTTGAATTTTCACAGCTCCAGTGATTATTTTATTACACTAGACTTCCAAATCAAAAGCATTTCAATATCAATTTCTTGCACTATCCTCTGACTCTTGCTTCCCCTCTTCGGATCGCCCAAAATGAGGTGAAATATTGTCGCACTCGAGAAGGTTACAGAGGTAGCAAGGGGCGAGGCCATAGCAGGATTTAAACAGAGAAATGAGAATTGTAAATTTGAGGAGTTGGGGGGAATGGGAGTAAATGCTGGTCAGTGAGGACAGGGTTAATGGGTGAACAGGACTTGCTGCAGGATGGGAAATGGGCAGCAAAGTTTGGGACGAGCTGAATGATCTTCCTGTGATGAAAGTGTTTACCAAAAAGCAGCCTTAAAAGAAATGGGGTGAAGCAAAAAAAAGTTGAGAAGCCAAAAGATTATGGGCTTGATTTTGCATTCCCGTCATTGGGAGTGGCAGTGGGCCTGGAACATGGCGGCCATCCCCCACGCGACATGGGCCGTCGCAATTATGCGACGGCCATTTTACATGTACATGGCAGCCGCCCCCCCTCCCCTCCCCCAATCGCTTGGCGGGGCGACCTTGGTAATGCCGTTCACAGCGTCACCAGTTGAAGGTGGCCTGTGCAATTTTTGAAAGGCTCTGTAAACAGCACACCATAACGCAGAGTTTACCCCTTTCCCCCCCTTACTCATTAGAATGCAAAGTTCACCCCTCCCACCCCCCCACTCATCAGAGTGCAGAGTTAACCCCTTCTCCACTTCAGTGGCGTCAGCTTTCCCTGGATGGGCAAGTGAAGGTGAGTGCCGCACATTGCGCTGAAGATCGGGAACTGAAGGTAAGCTTGCTGTGATTTAGATTTTAATTCATGCAAATATGTAATTTAAATATGCTAACTCGGGTCCCGTTGCTGAGTGGCGGAGGGGCCGCCCAGGAGCTTCCCCGCTGCTGGGTAGATCCGGCCCGGCAATCCTGGCATCAGGTTTCGTTGCGGCCGCTGCCGCTCCAAATTATTGCCATCCCACACCCCCGGAACCCGACCTCAGGCTGGGAACAAAATCTAGCCCCATGAAAGGGACAGTTCTTCAAATACAAAATTGTTCTGGCTGGCTTGCTTTGGGCCATTGTATAAAGATGACAGTGCAGAGCACTCACAGATTACATTTACTGAAACTTTGACACTGGCAGGTCTTACAAATTCCAGTACTTGAGTGTCTATTTGATGCCTTCTCTCTTGGTATGAACATTTAAATAAATGTTCTTCAATAACTTTGAGTTTTTTTTTTAAGGTGGGCGATAAAACGAAATTACAGATAGATACACTAAGGGAGTTCATTCATAAATCTGGTACATACCTTTGGTTTGAGAATACTATCCATTATTAGTCTACTTGATTTTACAAATATAATGTACCATTTGCTATTAAACTTAAAACTCCAGAGACTACGTATCCAATATAAATTATATATTTACCACAATTTTCACATCAAACTTGTCTTCATTTTCAGAGTCTTCAATGCAAGTTTCATCACTATAATATTAAAAACATTACTGTTACAGTAGTTTATCATAAAGTACATGTTAAATGACAGAATGTCTTAAAAAAAAGTTCCTTTAACTTTAAACACTGCTACTTTATTGATGGGCACATTGCTTAAAAAGTTAGCCTGAACCTAAGTGCCTTAGTCAAGCTGCGGCAGTGTCATAATTCAGGATTCTCCTTAAGTAAACCAGACCTGATAACCATAAAAAAAATTTAATCCTTGTTTCAGTGGCTGAAATAGAATGAATATTTTTAAAACTATATAAATCAAAGATTCTTTCAGTGAACTGAGATTTAATGCTTTAAATTTGAAACTCCTTCCAGTTTATCATGTGGGTTGTTCCCTGCAAATACCCATATGCTTCTGTGGACCCCCGCAAATACTGACATACTTTTGTAGCAACCTGTTTTAATTTTCAAAAAAATTAGTGTCAGCTACCCAGAATAAAAGTGCTATCATTGCAAAGTATTTTTAAAATACATTTTTACGATAAGGGAAAATAAGATGTGTAAGTCAACAAAGATGCAGCGTTGGGTTATGTCAGTCCTGAGAAAGTCCCGCAGGTGGCAGGACTCTGGGGCTGCAATTGACCGGCGGCAGTCAATTAACAGGCTGCCGTCCAATTCAGGATGGCACCGCACCCCCACCCCCCCCCCCCCCACCCTACCATATTGCCAGCCTTCCCGCCTCCCCACCTGTCTTCAAAGGGCTGGGAAAATTCAGCCCAGAATCTGACAATAGATGGAGAGATCTCCAATTGTAGTTTCTATGGAATCAGCCCGAACAAACTAGGATTCCAATATGTAAACCTGGAAATTAAAATTGGTGAGATTCACGTAAGAACAGGAGTAGGTCATTTAGCCCCTTGAGCCACTTCTGCCATTCAATGAATTACTGACATCAGTATTCAGAGTGGCCCAGTGCAAACTACAGGGGGACCACAAGCCCCACTAGAACAGAAGATGCTGGAAGGTGGGAGTAGATTGGGTGGCTAGTTTTTCTCAGCCAGCGCAGACACGATGGGCTGAATGGCCTCCTTCTGTACTCTAACTTTTCTATAGTTCTATGATTCTATCCCCAGAAATGGAAACCATCATAATTAACATATCTAATCAATACTTGGTACTCTCAGCCAGTTTTGTTAGGATTTATCAGAAATGATTGCTCCTGATGATTAAAATGATTTCAAATTGGATACAATGGAAAATATGCAGATTTAAGGATACAGATTAAAGAATGACCTGTCTATAAACAGGTTGTTTATGTACATTTGTTAAACATGGTTCACTGACTATTACCAGTGATAATGAATCCATTCCAGATATTGATAAATAAATATTTCAGGCCTCTTAACAGGAAACACCATTTTTCATCTAAGATGGCGGCTAACAACTTAAAGCCAGTCATTGGCCAGTATTACTCTTCCAACTGCCAGAATTTGTTTTGGTATAGGGATTAATCCCTCTTCTTCCCCACCCACTCAGTTCCACTGGTGTCTGAAACAGTGAATAAATACTTAACCTGCTCCACAGCTTCTACCAATATTGGTCTGAGCTGGTCTTGGGGAAAATAAGTTTCCAGATCCACTTTCCCCATCACCCTCCGACGATGTGCATAGTACATGTCCAGAATGCAATCTTAATTGCATGGGAGACTGAATTTGCATCCATCAATGCATTAATGCTCTCATAATTTGTGCTACCAGTTCAAGAGTCTTCCAAGCCAATTTAGTCCACTCCTCTCCAGGGACCATTGGCTCACACTGAAGCAAGTTCGAACAGGTGCAGTTATCCTAGTATCTCAGCCAAAAGGCTATTTTTTATTTGTAAAATTAGATGGTGAGTGTCAGTGAGCTATTCAACTGCACAGACTCCACAACTGGGCCCAATCGTCCTCATCTGACATTGCTATTTGTGCATTTCCTAGCAGAAGTCACTAGATAGTGATCAGGAGTGGGAACCTTGGGTCATTTTCGTCTCCGTGGCTCAGGGGTGGCGAGAACAATTGGATTGTTCCCATCACCTCCACGGCAAACATCAGGAAATTTAGCACAGACTAAGGGTCAGAGCTGGAACCCTCCTGCTCTGTATGACACAATTTATAATGAGAAGCAACTGAAGCAGTCTCGGAACTAATCAAGACTAGAGTGGCACAGTGGTTAGCACCGCAGCCTCACAGCTCCAGTGACCTGGGTTCAGTTCTGGGTACTGCCTGTGTGGAGTTTGCAAGTTCTCCCTGTGACTGTGTGGGTTTCCGCCGGGTGCTCCGGTTTCCTCCCACAGCCAAAGACTTGCAGGTTGATAGGTAAATTGGCCATTGTAAATTGCCCCTAGTGTAGGTAGGTGGTAGGGAATATGGGATTAATGTAGGATTAGTATAAATGGGTGGTTGTTGGTCGGCACAGACTCAGTGGGCTGAAGGGCCTGTTTCAGTGCTGTATCTCTAAATAAACAAACAAAAAATAAATAAAAACAAGTAAGACTAGCCAAAAGGACCTCTTCTGATCCGCCAGGAAACTAGGTGAGATTTTACACTTCAAAAGTACAAACTAACCTGCTTTCCGGTAAGGGCGAAATTGGTCTTTTCTCATCCAAGTACTTGTATTGTCTTATTGGGCCACAGTCTCTCTCTGTGCAGTCCACATTTATTTTTTGTAAGGACTTTATGAGGTGGTTTTGACATTTTAATTCCTTCATGTAAGTAAATAATCCACACAAAGCTGCTTGCTATAAATTAAGAGAATGTAAATGTTAGAGCATTTACCAGAATAAGCTCCAAGTCACAGGACTTGTTTTTAAAAAGCAAGCTTTTAAGTTGCACTGTGATGTTGATATTAGTAATAAATACATGAACAACTGTATGTGAAATCGTCCTCATTATTTAACAAAGTATCAGTTATTTTTAGCTTGCAATACCCTTTTAAAAATAGACAAAAACATTTCATAAGAATGCATGAACACACAAAAAGCTTGCAGTACATAGGTAGAATAGAAGGTACAAACCAGAGACATAGGCTTTGAGAGAGTTGCAGAGGTAAGGTGGCATAAAGCCATGAAATAATTTATAGACAACTATGAAATCAGTGAATTTTGAAATCAGCCTGCTGGGAGATGGGATGCCACTGGAGACTGGTGAATGACAGGACTGTTAGGTGCTTAATAGGTCTTAGTGTGAGATTGGATGCAGCTAGTGACGTTTGGGATGAGCTGGGATTTTGCATATGTTGCAGCTTTAGAAGCCTACAAGAAGAGCACTGGAGAAATTGAGCCTGGAGGTAACAAAGGCGTGAATGAGGGTTTGAGGAGTATTTCCACCATTGTGGAGATTAATGGCAGAAATATTAGAGAGGTCGAAGTAAGCAGTCTTAATGAACTGGTTGCAAGATCAGATCAGGATCAAAAAATGCACCGAGGCTATGTACCATTGGGTTTATGCTGAGCAAACAGTCTTGAAGGGGGAATGGAATCATGGGTTTAGGTGCAAAGATTCTTTCAAAAAGATGTTGAGCTGGGGAAAATTCTAGGTCATGCGCAACCTGATCTCAAACAACAGAGTAAGAGTTCAGGATAGTGGTGGAATAGGAGATGGGGAAGGTGCTGGGGAAGGAAATGGTGGATAATTTGTTACAAATTCCACTGGTCTTGTACCAGATAGTCTCTTGGACTCAAGGACAATGGTCGCTGCCATAACCATTCTTTACGATTTGGAGTACACCTTGGTCTTCTTGGGACAAAGTATAAGGGCAGAGGAGTTAGTGATAGGCATGGAGAGTGGAATGGTGAAAGAGAGCTCAAGGAAAGAACTGAAATGGCCTTGTCAGTGATTGTGAACTCAGTAGTGGCATGGCCGTGTATGACAGCTACATCAGGGAGGAATACCAGTGCTGTGGGTAGATTACATGCAAAATGAGGATGGCGCAGTGGTTAGCACCGCAGCCTCACAGCTCCAGCGACCCGGGTTCAATTCTGGGTACTGCCTGTGTGGAGTTTGCAAGTTCTCCCTGTGTCTGCGTGGGTTTTCTCAGGGTGCTCCGGTTTCCTCCCACAAGCCAAAAGACTTGCAGGTTGGTAGGTAAATTGGCCATTATAAATTGCCCCTAGTATAGGTAGGTAGTAGGGAAATATAGGGACAGGTGGGGATGTGGTAGGAATATGGGATTAGTGTAGGATTAGTATAAATGGGTGGTTGATGGTCGGCACAGACTCGGTGGGCCGAAGGGCCTGTTTCAGTGCTGTATCTCTAAACTAAACTAAACTAAAAGCAGAAAAATCACAAGTGACAAGGCAACTTAGGCGATGGTTGAAAGTATACAGGTTGAAGAGAGTCACTTGGTGCACAGCCCGAGTGAGGAGAATAGGGGAAGGACCTCAGGGAGGAAAACACAACAGAACTTGTAAGGGGTGGCGGGCAGGGTAGCAGACAATGAGGGCTTTAAGGAGAGGCAAAAGAGGATGGTAGACCATAACGTACCCAAAGAATAGTAAATGGCAGAGCAACACTGGAAGAACAAGATGGCAATTGCAGATCACCTGTGGTAACTAGGCAGAGAATCTGGTTCCACAGGTTATTTTGCCCAAATCACCGTTCGTGCATAAACCAAAATAGTGACTGCTGACAGGTTAATTATTACAGGGCTATCAAAGCAGAACCTGAGCCTGTCCTCATGAAACATTTATACTTGTGAACTCAACAGTCAGGGTGGCTGGACAGCAATATGGGGAGGAGCACTAGTCAAATTTCCTCTCTCTAACCTGACGGCACTCAGGTCAGGGTTCCTTTGCTGAGAGCAGCTAATTCAGCACAAACTGGGGATTCAATCTGGCATCATTCTGGGATTTATAGTTCAGCTACTTACTGCCTTACCTAGCTAAATATCCAAGGGAGCTAAAGTCTTTTGAATACTATACATGCTATATATAAAAAGATTTGCATTTACATAGCACCTTTCATGACCACCAGAGATCTCAAAGCACCTTACAGTCAAGTACTATTGAAGTGTAGTCATCATTGTAAGGGAGGAAACATGGCAGTCGATTTGCGTACAGCAAGCTCCCAAAAACAGCAATTAGTAATCTGTTTATGTGATGTTGATAGAGGGATAAATATTGGCCAGAATATCAGGGATAACTCTGCTATTCTTCAAAATAGTGCCATGGGACTTTTTACACCCATCTGAGAGGGCAGATTGGCCCTCAGTTTTATGTGGCATCCAAAAGACGGTAGCCTTGATTTTTATGCTCAAGTCTTAGAGTGGGACTTGAATTCGGAACCTTTTGACTCAGAGGCAAGAGTGCTACCAACTGAGCCAGGGCTGCCAAGCCAAACATGCTAACAAGGAAAGGAATGAGAGGAATAGAAAAGCAGAGCAGTTAAAAAATTTCACAATTTCCCAGTAAGTCTTGTAGCAATGAACAGCACGAGTGATCACCTAAGCATGGGAAAGGTGATCTAGACCACTGATGGGAAGCTAAAGATAATAAAGATTGTTTCCCTGGGAGCAGCATCAGAAGGTGAGGATTCAAAGCAACAAAACCACCAAATGGAGGTAAATTTGGCCGACATTAACCGGACCTATGGACAAAATGAAAATGTGTTGTGGACATGTGTGAAAAGCCCAGACACCACAAATAAGTAACTGCCCCATCCCCCCATACTCCACTGAGAATATAATTGCTCACTAGCAACATCCTCAGTAAAAATAATAGTGCTTTAAGAAACTTTGGTTCCTAAAGTTAGACCTTTTTTATGTGCACTATTTTTCTACTGTCTCTCCATTAAGCATCCCTATGCCATACGTTGTTAACTAACGAAATGAGTGCACAAAGTATCTGCTCCCAGACCTTTGTCAATGGCACGATAATCAGTTTGAGTATGAGCCAGGGTGACTGAAAGCCAACTTTGTCACTCTTTTTCTAGGCATTCACTAGAGCCACTCGAGTCTCTTGAAGATCTTTTTAACACTAGGGACATGGCATGCAAAAAAAAAATTATCTGGTCAACAGTGCACTTCTGATTAGTTTGCAGTAGGTTCTTACAACACAATTAACCAAAGAACATTAAATATTTAAATAATATAAATAAAAGGTTGAGAAAATGTTAATAGCTGTTGTGAATCAATGTGGGGAATTTTTTGCGCTCCCCGGTGTCAGGTTTGGAGGTGAGGAGAGCATATAATCGGGCGGGATGGTGGCACAGTAGCAACCCCGCCACCTTCCCACCTCCACCCAAATTAAGTCTGGGGTGGGATTGCCTTCCTGCCCCGCTGCCAATTAAATTCCTTAAGCGGGCGATTAATACCCTAACCGGTCACCTCCGGTATTAGCCCAGCGACGTCTGGGCCTGTCACCGCATAGGGAGCACACCCATGCGGGTTGCTTGCTGGCTCTGGGGAGAGGGGTTCCCTTATTAAAAGCACTTGGTGCCTGAACGAGGGAGCCCGCTGACAGCCACCCCCTTGCCCCGGTTGCCGTCCCCCCCTACACCCCACACCACGCGAAACCCCTCCCGCCCTGACTTAGCTGTGGCCTGTTTCCAGTGTCTCGGCTGAGTCCAGTATCGGCGGAAGCCACTGCCTCCGTGGTGGCGTGCTCGGGTAAAGGGCTGCTGGCCTCTGATTGGCTGGCAGCTCTCAGCAGGCATGACTTCTGCCACCCAGGTCCCTGATCCAGGGGGAGGCCTGCCGTTTTCCACTTTAGTGCCTAATTGGCATTTGATCTGGTGGGCCTCCCCAGAGGAAGCGATGCAGGGCTCTCGCTGGAGCTTTTGCTGGTGGTCGAGACCCCCGTCACCAAGACAAAATCACAGGCAATATTTCAAAAATTATAAGATGCATGACTCAAAACATTATTATATAACACACTATTTACCTCATATGTAAAAATCATCTTAAATGGCAAATGCTTCCTTCCATACTCCTTCTGCACAAATGGAAACTGCAGCCCTCGTTCTCTCAACCTCTTCCTCTTCTCTGCTGCACTTATGGATGATTGAGGCCTTCCCCTTGGGCGTCCAGATTTCTTATAGACGGAATTGTTTTTGGATCGCTTGCGTCGTCGCCGTCTTCTTACTTCACCGACCTTCACGAAATTTGGACGACCTAGGTCTTCATCTGAATCAGATGAGCTCTCAGTGTCTTCTGCAGTTTGATTCCTGATGGCTGATCTGGTTAGAAATTTTCCTGTACCCCGTCTTCTTGCCTTTCTTACTGGTATGGATGGACACTGTGTTTTAAATAAACTACTCGCCGAATCGGAGCTAGTCCTAGAAATAAAAAAATACATTAAATTATATATATTGAACAAAGACCTTCACTATACCACACAAGTATATACTCACAACAGCCCATTACCAAAAGATTTTAAAAGTAATTCCATTTCAGGAAATCTGACCGTGATTATTGTTAAACTAGTGGAATTTGTAACACTAGATATTCTCTTAAGTTCAGCATCATTGGCTACTCCCATAAACAGACCTTGCATCCTCTATGAGCAGGAGTAAACGTTTACTACCAAATATCTAGTTTAACAATTTTGTGACCTGAAGGTTGTCACATAGAATCCTTGTTGTGTATGCCAGCAACTGTAATCTTGTATGTCTCACTTTCCTGACTTTATGGAAGGCAGACTGAAAAACGCTTTTGTGGGAAAAGGCAAATCAACAAACTGTTTTCCATACACAAATTAAAACTCTACAGTTTTTGCAGTTGAGTTTCATTAATTTCCAACAGCTCCTCTTTTATAAACATAATAAACTGTGCCACTGTTCTAGGCAAAAACTGACTTACATGCTAGCTGTTCCTAAGCTACTGGATCATGCAGTCCTCTGTTATGTGCTCACCTCAAGTCTCTGTACCCAGAAAGGAAGAATGAAAGACAAAGACAGTATTATGACCCCCTCCCTTAGCTTTAAGTGCAGGGGATTGGCACACCAAGCTGTCTATTATCACCCTGCTTCCTTTTGATGTCATAGTTTAGTTTAGACCTCTGATGAGTGAATGAAAACCATTCTGCCATAAGGTCAAGAAATAAGAACAAACTTATCAATCCTCAATGTCTTAAAACGAAAGTAATATGCAAATATAAACAGTTGGATGGCTGGTCTGTCTCTTTTTGGATAGCACATTAACAAATCCAATCATTAGCCCTTCAACAGACAATGGTCAATGTCTACTGGCTTAAATATTAAATCAAAAAATGCTGAGTTAACCCTTTGTAAGTCAACACCAAATTATCGAAATTTTGTAAGTTAAAACAAATCCCATACAAACCATATAGGTAAAAGTCCCAAAATGCTAGTTATCCATTGTTGGAGAAAATCCAGATTGTGCCCAATTGTTGAACAAATTCTCCGGACTCAGACGTTGAGAACAAACACTTTATTGCATGATATCATGGGAGAACACACTTTTCCTAAAGGCGGTCCAGTGCTACTCCCAAAGAGCTACGGATCGCCGTGGATTTATATAGTATAACAGAGGCAGAGCTAACAGTTTCACAATTAGATAAACGCCCACAAGATGATCACAACACCGCCTACTTGACTGTGCACCATGCAGAGTCCGAGGTCAGCAAAACATCAGTTTCAACAATAACAAGCTAGTTCCTTAATTCAATGCCCACTCCAGACACCATATCTGGCCGTAATGTCTGATTGTGGTTAGCTGCTCTGTCTACAATTTATGACCGTTGGTTGTGGTTAGATTAGCTACAAGCTGTGTCCTGCTTTTCTGCTTCTACAAAGTTAAGTAATAATTAGCAAAGCTCAGAAAAATTTCTCCAACATCCATGATCCACCTCAAGCTTGTGACACAATCTTGTGCTCCAGAGGATATTTACAAGTATGACTTTATGTTGGAATAATTTGAGCGTTTGGATTCTGTACATTCCTGTATATAATGCAATCGTTTGATCTGAAATGAATTCACTCTGGATTATGTTCTCTCCCTGATGAAATACCCCTTTGTTACTTTAACCTCTGGAATAGGTGATGGAGCATAATTTTGATTTCGTCCTAGTTCTAACCAAAGCAGTTAGCACAATCGATAGTAGTTACCTCAAAAACAGATTAATTGTGTTAAATGCATACATGCATTCACAGTGAGAATTAGTTTGCAGAAGTATAATTGCAGTGCTTAATAAACAACTAAAACTTTAGAATAGCTGGAAGCTTATTTTTTCCTCTGCTAATAGTATTGAAGGAATAGTGGATGCATACGTTATGTAGTTTCAAGGACTAGGAAAATTTGAGTGATACTGAGTTCATCTCCGGCAGCTGTCAGCACTAGTTGGCAGGGAAAGGACAGGACTCCCCCCTCCCCCCCCATTGCCCAGTAATTCCTAGTAGAAACTGTACGTGTGTGGAATTTGGGCAACAGATCAAGCTCAGCTATGAAGCTTATCTAGAATGAATAATGGCTAGCTGAGGGAAAAAACTGCCAGCATATGTAATAATTGCCTTCAGGAGAAGATGAGAGAAAATTAGAGGAAGAAAAGCTTTCCTTTAAACTTTCAATGACCCCAGAGTCTCAAATCATATTTAATCAAAGCAGGCATTGATAACCCAACAAAATATTTCTAGTCTAGTGCACTGAGAGGTAGCCTGATCCATGTGATCAAGGGATTTAGATACCCATGTACATAAATCACTTTCCCAAAAGGCTATGGATGCTGTGTCAATTGAAATTTAAAATTGAAGCAAACGATTGTTAGAAACAAACTTTATATAATGTCTCAAAATGCTTGAAATATAGTCATTGTTGTACTACAGGAAAGGTAAGGGTATCAAAGGATATGGAGGAACGGTAGGTAAATGGAGTTGAGGTATAGATTAACCATGATCTAGTTGAATGCTGCAAAGGCCTGCTTCTGCTCCTTTGTGGATAAAGTTTTAAGCTCGATAGCCAGCCCTAATACCCATCATAAATTCTGGTTCTGTTTTAACTACGTATTGTGCTTTCTGATTCTTCAGTTGCACTGGTATTGGGGACACACTGGAAATTACATGTGGTACTTTAACCTGGGAAAATATTCACAACAAATAAACAAACCAAAAATACTTACTTCATTGCTCACTAGTTAACAATGCACAACTAAGAGTTAATTTTTTTTTAAGTACCCTGTACATTACCGATCTGATAACTCCTCTGCATTTCTTCCACTGCTGGTAGAAAGAGAAAATAAAGCGTTGCGTGCAGGTTGATAACTCAACACACTCTGCTGAGGTTCATTTTGAACAGTACCAGGAACATGATCTCCTTCTGAGCTGTGTATGGAGATGGCTGGGTCCACTTGTTCAGTAACCATTTTCATTGCCTTAATGCTAATGTTCCGCAGCAAGTGCTCAGTCTCATCCCCTTCATCCGAAAATAGCAAAACGCTATTTTCACTCTCATTCTTTGCACCCATCATATTAGTTTCGTCTTCCATTTCTTTCTGCAGTTTTCTTCAGCCTTGCTGTGCAAATCCGATCAAAACAGCCAGATAATTCTAATTGAAAAAATTGCAATTTATATAAATGAATATCAATATCATATTGCGTGACAAGGGAAACTATAGATGTCTAAATTATATTGCACAGTGGTAGGCAGATAAAGCCGATATTCTTGCAGATTGGATTGCTCACTGGTGTTTCATGGAATGATTGAATAGTTTCGCAGTTGCACTCTTTTCCTGTTGAGCTGGAGCTGGTCAACTAAAAGAAAAAGAAATTCTAATTATCACGAGTACAAGTGTGTATCAAATGTGAAAGTACATTATATTTACACATTAACACTCAACCGGTCATTTTTCTACCAACAATCCACTCCAATCCATTTTCTCATCCCAATACGTAGTTTTCTTTAGAGCAATTTTTATTAGTTATGTCGAGAAATTTACAGCTAGTTTGGTATATGTCCATGTGAACACCACCAGTGTGGATCTTGTAGTCCCCCAGTTATTGACTTGCAATCCTAAATTGGAACTAGCCTGGTTGAAATGCTACTGCTAACAACCTCTATTAAAAAAAAAGATAGGATACAATACAAGGCAAAAGCGTTAAGGCCTGTAATCTGCCTCTTTACTGGGATGTCTTACTTAAAAGGAGCGGATGTCAGAACACCGAGGGATTTTAGCATAACAGATCTGATGAAGCTATAATCTATAATAATCTTCTTTGGCCTCCTTATCTCGAGAGACAATGGGCCTGCAGGTGGTCAGAGGTGTGTGGAGCAGCGCCTGGAGTGGCTATAAAGGCCAATTCTAGAGTGACAGGCTCTTCCACAGGTGCTGCAGAAAAATTTGTTGGCTCTCCCCTTGCGCTTCTGTCTTTTTTCCATAATACTTGTAGCAATAGCATATCTTGGGAAATTAGTTAATATTCCATCAAATGCTATAACCACAGAGTATTGTAATATCATTTTGATTTATGTAATTGGGCCCTGTAATCACCCAAATGCAGATCTATCAACGTCAAATGTTTAAAGTGAGATTTATGATCACAAAGGAGGAAGCACGTTATAAACACGTGAAGCTGTGTTTACTTTTCATGAGTTAGTCAAAACTTTTTTTTTACATCAAACTGGTGCTTAGGACTTCGTTTTCCACTTCAGTTATCACCACACTTCACTGCACACAGGAACTGTACACTTTTACAATGAGTTCATTTCACCCTGTGATAGAGGAAAAGCAGCTTCTCCATTTTCTCTCAATAGCCACTGCCCTTTGCAGATGAGCCAGAAAAACCAGCCTTAGTTCACAGCAGGGCGGCTCAAAATAAATTAGGGCCAAATTAAAACTTAAAAAAAAATGTAAAAAAAATTTAAGACTTAAAAAATGAAACAATAGTTGGGCACGTTTATTGGGAGCGGCTGCTAGAGCAGGAGCTGGAGTCAAGGTCTCTTCAGCCCAGTGTGGGTCCAAGTCTGCAAGAGGCGCAGCAAAGAATGGGGCCGCGCTGATCGCTGCCACTGCCGGTATCGGTGCCTCCTCTCCCCCGTTACCGTCTCTCCCCCTCCTAAAATTCAGCCTCCACTTCACCTGCAACCCGGTCCCTTCCGAGGAAATGCACGATCGAAGTCTTACCCGACGGTTCACACTCTTCAAAGAGCACCAGACCAGCTTCCCCACACATCTCACCGGCGCTGCATTCAGCATATTAACATCAGACTTACTGCAGGTTTCTGCGTGAACGACAACGAGCAAATTGTTTTTAAAATGCTAATAAGATTTAATACAGTTTATTTTTCTATTTTCGAAATGTATAACTCGTGCTCTTGGAGACGCAAAATAACTCTTTCACCCAATCAGAAAGTTTGTCAGAAACTTGGAAATGAGTTCACTGATGTGCCCCATTTCAGCTATGCAATATGATCTTGTTAACAAAGCAGCGGACATACTGTCAATTTTTTTTAATATTCTTTCTTGGGATGTGGGCGTTGCTGGCGAGGCCAACATTTGTTACCCGTCCCTAATTGCCCTTGAACTGAATGGCTTGCTAGGCCATTTCAGAGGGCAGTTATGAGTCAACCACATTGCTGTGGGTCTGGAGTCACATGTAGACCAGACCAGGTAAGGATGGCAGATTTCCCTCCCTAAAGGACATTAGTGAACCAGATGGGTGTCTCACATTCTTGGTAATTTGAGCTTATGCTTTCAGATAAGATGTTAAACCGAAGTCCTGTCTGCCCTCTCAGGTGGATGTAAAAGATCTATTCAAAGAGGAGTGAGGGAGTTATCCCCTGTGTCCTGGCCAATTTTCATCTCTCAACCAAATCAGATTATCTGGCCATTATCTCATTGCTGTTTCTGTGAGCTTGCTGTGAGCAAATTGACTACCACATTTTTGACAGTGATTTCACTTCAAAAGTACTTAATTGGCCCTAAAGCACTTTGCTGCTTCCTTCCTCTCTCCCTCCACAGTGTAAGTACAAACACTTCACCTGCTTCCTTGTTACTTGAAAAGCAAATGTATCATACTTCTGTAACCTCAAAGCCTATGTTGCTGGGATATAGTCCATATGCTTGCATTTATATAATGCGTTAAATGTCAAAAAACATCCCAAGGTGCATAATCAGACAACACTGACACCAAACCAAAGATGAAGATGTTAGGATGGGTTACTAAAAGATTGTTTAAAGAGGTAGATTTTAAGGAGTGTCTTAAAGGAGGAAAGAGAGGGATTGAGAAAAATAAGTGTGAGATAGAGGGGGGCAAGAGGGGAGAAAGGAGAGAAAGATGTGAGTTCAGGTCTAGGGCGGGGGAACCTTAATTTGGGACGATAGGAGGCAGACACTGGCAAGTGTACACCAATTGTTTTCAGATGTACAACATCTGAATTATAATCCATCCAATTTTGCTCTCTATTAAAATGAATGGAAAATAATTTTGGGTGGGATGTAAAATGACTGTCCAACCTGAACTTCCTCTATTGCTGCTGGGCAAGTTAGGTTAAAATTGGGGTTAGTATTAATCAGATCCCCAAATTGGTCTATGCTAATCATGTGACACCAGCTGCTGATCAGATCTTTGGGCAGAAAAAGGTTAATTTGTAGCCATCATAATAGTTCTCTGTTTCGCTGCCTCTCAATTTTCCACTTTGGACATTTTATGCAATCAGCTCAACCTCTTCTCCCAGATCTACCCAAAGTGTTCTCCCTTTCCCTCTGCTCCATCCCTCCTACCAAGGACAACCCCTGAGTCCCAAATCCATTCCCTCGCTTCTATTATGATTTTGTTGCAATGACCAACATTGCTCGGAGTGGTCAAACTTGGTGTAATGAGTAACCAGCGTTCAATAAAACAGTATGTTTTTTCTGGGAAGCCTCATAGTCGGACAGGATTGAGTACAATGGCTATGAGGATTGAGAAGTCTGCATTTTATGTCCCAAGTTTGGAGGAACTTTGTGAAGGTAAAGCAAGGAGCTGTCGCAAAGCGACAATCTGCACTGTGTGTAATGTAAGAAAAGCTCCAGTGATAGTACAGTATTCTTTTGCTTTATGGGGACGCAATGCAAACTAAATTGTAACAATGCGTTATCGCATTGCACGGGTTCAGGAATCAATGGACTAATACTTCATAACACCAGCAAAAATCCCGGACTCCCAGGTGTTTAAAAATAAATGTGACGTCTCTATTCATTGGTGGTCCTGCCAGTGGTGAGGAATGAGGAAGGTCCCTGGTTCTACTTCTGGTGCAAATAGGACTGATTTGCAACCGCTTTGAGGGCTGTATTGGTTTATGGGCTGCAGGTTGAACAGCAGTGCAGCTATGGCATTATAGCTTCATAAATTTCTAATCTGGTAGACTGTGTGTATGTTTACTACTGTGACAATTTAAATGTGATTAATTATAATCAACTTTACCTAGAAATTTCAATTATAAATGGCAATGACAGCCCCACCCCCCAAACTGGCAAGTAAATTGGTAGGGTGTCAAGTGAAACAATGCAAAATTAGCTTGAACTCATAAGTAGCCACTCTGAATTAGCAGTGAGCTTTCCGAATGGCTTAACAAGATTCTCCAATAATAGTTGAGCCCAGAAAGGTTTCCATTTTGACCACTGGGTTGTGCTGTGTTAAATGATCTCAGCTAGGGCTGTGGTGGGGCACTAAAATTAGACTTCATTCCACTGGATTTTGAAGGAGAAAGTTGGGCAAGATTCACACACCCGGTAGTGATTCTGCTGGCTGTTTCATGTGGTGAATGTTGAATGAGATAGAAGTGGATTCAGTAGTGATTCACCTTGCAGTTGACTATTAAGACAGATACATGAATGCTAGCCACTCAGGCAAGGTATTTTGCTTTTATATTAAGGTATTACAGCTATTCACAAAGCTACCCCAGCAAAAGTCAGTACTTTCAGGAGGAGAGAGGGTGGTGGAGGGATTTGTCAAGAAAAAAAATCAATACTGTGATGATCATTATATGTGGCAAAGTTAATAGGTGCTAGACTGGATCATAATGAAATTGCTGGATGCAAAAGGGGATCATTTTCCAGACTACTGCAGATGTACTGGAAAAATATTTTGAAGTAAAATATGCCTTTTCAAATTTGCTGTTTCTCTTTCAGTGCTGCAGGATGGGCTGAAGAAAAACTTTGCAGAGGTTCAGGTGTCTGTTGTGGACTGCCCAGATCTTACACAGGAACCTTTCACTTTTGCTGCTACAGGTTAAGTACAACTCCTACTGCATTTGAAAGAGATGACAATTTATAAAATTCTTAACTTTAAATGCAGGAAGCAAATAACCGTGTATGTTTGAACAAAATGTGAGTTGGATGCCAAACATGCATCATAATGCTGTGGAGAATTAAACATTGAACTACAGATAAGATTGATGTAATGAGGGTGGCACAGTGGTGCAGCGGTTAGCGCCGCAGCCTCACAGCTCCAGCGACCCGGGTTCGATTCTGGGTACTGCCTGTGCAGAGTTTGCAAGTTCTCCCTGTGACCGCATGGGTTTCCGCCGGGTGCTTCGGTTTCCTCCCACAGCCAAAGACTTGCGGGTTGATAGGTAAATTGGTATTGTAAATTGCCCCTAGTGTAGGTAGGTGGTAGGAGAATTGAGGGAAGGTGGGGATATGGGATTAATGTAGGATTAGTATAAATGGGTGGTTGATGGGCCGAAGGGCTTGTTTCAGTGCTGTATCTCTCTATGACTCTAAAACACTAATAAGTATAAGTTCCTCCTGTTCCTATTTTAACAGTTGTCAGTCTGTTTACTATAAACAGATTATTAGATTTTGTTAAAATATTGAACAGAGGAATTTCACCAGAATAGGTTGTCAATTCATTGTAAGTAGCATACAAGTATTGTGTCTGGTCAGCTTGACAATTGCATGTTTTATTTTTATTTGTAACAGGGAGTAAAACTCTAATAGTTGCTATGTATAAAAGATGCATTTGTAAAAACAGCAAACTATTAAATATTTTCCTAAATCTATCCTATTTCCTTCTATATTTGGGGCTGAAATTTGTTTGGCGGCGGATATAAACAATGGCAGTCCAGCTGCATGTCGCGGAGCCGCTGTGATATTAAACATGACTGCTCATTCAAATAGCCGGAGCGGATTGCCCACCCCGATGATGTGGAGGGGGTGGGCAGTCCATCCTCGGCAATGGCATCAGCAGCCTTTGCGAGGTGCTGATGCCATTTTTAAAAGGCTTCAAGCTCTAACTTTAACTTAAATATTTAAAGTTGGATTGATTCTAAAAAAATTAAATAAATTGAACCGTGACCCTCTCCCAACCCCCAGTAACCATAGAATTAATTCCTTGCCCTCTTTCCCCCCCGCCCTACAAAATACTTACCTTGTGCTCCTGAACTTCCCCGCCCCTCCAACCAAAGTTCATAAACTCTGCACTGTAACCCTTCCAACCATCCCTTACACCAATGAGATGAGTTGAACCTACTACCCCCCCCCCCCCCCCCCACTGAAAAACTTACTTGCTCCCCCCTCTTCACCAGTGTTCCGCCTCAGATACCCGGACAGGGATCCGAAGGCACGAGGGTGCCAGTCACTGGCCTCAGTGTTGCTCCAGGACGGACGGTGAGAGCGCAATGGTGACATTCATTTTATTTAAATTATTTTACATATGTAAATTTGGCTCTCATCGCCGAGCGGCAGTGGGGCTGTCTGAAGGCCTCACTGCTGCTGGCAGTATTGGGCTGGGCCTTCCTGGCGTCGAGTCCCAGGGCGGGCCTCTGCCGGAGGCATTTTCTGCCCCCACAACCCCCCAACATCGGTTGGGGGTGGGGGGGTGGTCTGTTAAATTCACCTCTTAATGTATGCTCCCAAAGTCTGGTTTGTAGAATATTACATTCTATGGCTGTTTTCCAGGGACACTACTAAAGGTATGTCTTGATTAACCTGTCTTGAGACATGCTTGATTTAGCCCTGGAAGGGACGATTGCCACTTGTATTTGACCTATCAAAGATTGTCTTACCCTACGGGGGAGGGGTGAGTAGACACAACAGTGGGTCTGCAATTTGAATTCCGCTCTGCTAGTTGAGAATCTGTTATTCTAACACGTGGCTACTGTGTGTCTGCTCCCTTTGCTTTTTATTCCATGACATTTTGTCATTTAATCTCTACCGGCCTCTACCCTATCACAGACCTTCCCTTTTGTTCTTCCTTCCCCCTTCCAACGACATAAAACCCATCACATTTCTACCTTTGGTTCTGAGGAAAAGTCATAGCCAACTCGAAGCATTAACTCTGTTTCTCTCTCCACAAATGCTGTCAGACCTCCTGAGTATTTCTAGTACTTCCTGATTTTATTTCATTGACTTGGTTTCTCAAATTAATAGACTGCTGACTCACTCAAAATCTTTGAATCGTATGTGCTTTAACATGTTGACTAGTTTGAAAACTGGATGTCTGTTCCAATAAACTGTTAATCATTGCATGCTGTGCAAATCAGCACATTTAATCATTATTGCAAGAGGTAAATCTTTGAAACTGCTCACACTAGCTCTGATCGTGCTGCAGATTGTGCAGAATACCGATAAAAAAATTGTGAGCTGGAAATTGTTCATTTTGTAGTGGTAAATAACTTTAATGAATGTTATTGGCATACTTCTGGATTTCTCCCAGTACCTATGTCTTGTGCTCATTTGAAAAGGCAGTTCTGTAAGTGTATTGATAACTCAATGACCCAAATCTGGTGCTCTTACAGCATAGCAATAAAAAAGAAAGACTCCATTTGTATAGTGCTTTTCGTGACCACCAGATATCTCAAAGCAGTTTACAGCCACTGCAGTACTTTTAAACGGTAGGCATTGTTATAATGTAGCACTTGGTAGCCACTCACTTCTGAGTCATGAGGTTCTGGGTTCAAGTCCCACTCCAGGGCTTGAGCAAAAAACAAATCAAGGCTGATGCTGTATTGCTGATGCAGTATTGAAGGAGTGCCGTCCTTTTGGAGGTGCAGTCTTTCAGATGAGACGTTAAGCTGAGGCCCCATGTGCCAGCTTGGGAGGATCCAAGATTTTTGCATATGCCTCCGTGTATGATTCTCCAATCTACTGGAAGTGGATTGGCAGCAATCTACTGAGACAAAATCAATTGTAAACCAATAAACTAGTTTATTTTACATGGAGTGCATGATTAAGAGCTTAGGAACAATAATAGGCCATTCAGCCCCTCAAGCCATGCTATTAGGTCATGGCTGATCTGTATCTGATCTAGTGGCATGGTTTAAGGGGCTGAATGGCCTATTGTTGTTCCTAAGCTCTTAATCATGCATCCTATGTAAAATAAACCAGTTTATTAGTTTATCTGTCTTTGCTCCATATCCCTTGATACACCTATTCAACATATTTCTATTAATCTGAGTCCTGAAAATTTCCATCAACCCAGCATTCACAACCTTTTGAGGGAGAATGTTCCAGACTTTCACTGTCTTTTGTGTGAAAAAGTACTTCCTGATTTCACTCCTAAATGGCCTAGCTCTAATTTTAAGATTCCCCATCAGAGAGGAGAGGATAGATATAGTGAAAATATCCATTCCTTTTATCATTTTAAAGATCTTGATTAGATATCCCCTCCATCTTCTAAATTCAGGGAATATAAACCAAGTTTATACAACCTTACCATAATTTAACACTTTAAGCTTTGCTGTCATTTTGGTGAATCCCCATTATCCTGTGATTCGGTATCCAAAAGTGACCTCAACACTCGAGATGAGGTCTGATCACAGCTCTGTACAACTGAAGCATCATTTCCTTATTGTGTATCGCAACCCATTGAGAGAAAGGCCAACATGCCATTAGCCTTTTTGATTATAGTTTGTACCTGTACACTAGCATGGAGTAATTCGTATACATGGACACCAAAATCCTTTTGCTCTTTCACAGCATCTAGTTTCTCACCGTAAAGAAAATATCCTAATTTGTCTTTTTTTGATCATACACGTTGATGACCATACACCTCCCCACATTGAAGTCCAGCTGCCATAGTTATAGCGTCATTACAGCACAGAAGGAGACCATTTGGCCTATCGAGTCCGGCACACTTACTTAGTCTGTGTATGATTTATGTACGTAGACACACAAATCCCTTTGCTCCTCCAAAGTTCCTAATTTCTCACCCTAAAAAAATCTGTTTTGTCAATATGAAAGAGCAGAAGAGTAATGTGAAATGTAAAGAATAAATAAGCGGTAAACCTCTGAAAGTTGAAGCTTTTGTCTCATCGCTATTTATAATAATGGAATATGTAAATGTGAATAATATAGGTGTTTCCAATTTCACTGCAGATAATGAACTGAGAAAACCTTCTAAGTGAGCCGATGCGGAAAACATTGACTTTAGAATAAGTGGGTATTATAGAGCAGCAGGTCGCAGGTTTGACCCGCTGTCTTCCCCAAATGAGGAGTTCATTATTGTGGGCAAGACATTGTGTAGATGAAGTCCTTCCCTTCTAGGAAGGAGAGAAAATCAAGATGGGGACTCGCTCTAGTCTGTTCTTGCACATCTCCTAGGGATTCAATTTCATTTTGCGCGCTCACTTTTTTTTTTGCTGAAATTATTGAGATTGCAGATGACTAAAGCTTGGGAGCAGACCTGCCCTGTCAGCTGGAGTAAGATGCATTGTACCAGGGAAGAGATGAAGAGAGGAAAATTAGTAAACTCCAATTCAAGTGGAGTCACTTTTTTAATACTCTTTTTTTTTTTCTGTCTCCAGTACCAGTTTATAAATACATTCTTTAGTACAAAAAGGCTTCTTGGAATACTTATTCACGTTTGACCTCTGCTCTGTAGAGTTCAGTGCATGCTTTGCAGGCAGATTTTGAAAAGAAGCAGGAAAGTGAGTAGGCTGAGACATTTAGGAAGGCATTCCAGAGGGTGGCATGTAGTGGCTGAAAGAATTGGTGCTATTGGTGGAGTAGCAAATGAAGAATATACCAGTGTCAAAGGATTGGAAAATGGTGAGAGATCAGATCCATGGAGAAGATTAATTTGTACCTGCAATAGTATATTTATTTACCATTTTAGTTCACTTGGGGCTTCCAAACACTAAGACAAACTAGATTTCTCATTACACCTTAAAATTATTTGTTTTTCTTTTCACAAGGGTTGAAATTAGCATTTAATACATATTAAAGGTTATTTGACTTTATTGAATTTTTTAGAGCTAACCTTTATTACAATGTGCTTTTATTTTACAGGGCTCTGTGGAAAACCTCGACTAGCAGATGTGGGAGGAGTTCCTTACCTTGTACCTCTTCCACAAACTGAGAAAGTGAGGAGAATTTCCTTTTGGTAAATCTTATTCTTGGGGTTTGACATCTGATAACCCAATGTGGACCTTTCAATTATAACCACTATACGTTTAAACGCCAATACACTTACCCAAGGATACAGAATAAGTACTGATGAGGAAGGCTTTTAGGTCTACCTTAGTTAATGTATCTAGAAAAATTATTAGTCCCCTATTAAAACATCCAGCTTTCTCTTAAATGTTTTCTGTGCTTTTGCCATCACTTCCTATCCAGGACTCTATTCTAAAGGTTGATCAGATCTCTGTGTGACAAAGAACCCATCCTAACAGCACTCTGGCTGTACCTACACCCCAAGGACTACAGTGGTTGAAGAAGGAAGCTCACTACCACCTTCTCAAGGGCAATTATGGATGGGCAATAAATGCTGGCCTAGCCAGCGATGTCCACATCCCTTGAGTGAATAAAATAAAAATCGGTCATAAATTTGCCTTGAGTTTTATTACAATTCAACTTGAAGTAGTGTTCTGGTTTACCAATTTGCATATCATTATAATTCATCCCTTAGTTTTCTCCTTTCAAAGCAGTCTTTCCTTACAACTTAGTCCTCTTATTCGAAGGATCGTTCTTCATACGTTGTCCCCTTCTTTCACAGTAATACAGTATTACGAGTTTGATCTGTCAAGAGCACTCTATAAACAAGAACTTGCCTTTATATAACACCTTTGAATGCAGGAAAACATACCAAGATATAGCAGCTGTAGATTCTTAATTGACCTCCATTTACGTAACAGTTTAGTAGCCTGAAGGGAACTCAAACCCATACTTCACGTGGTTAATATTCTTGATCTTAGACAACGTACATCCTTCAACTGACAGCAAATACCACCACAGGAGGTTTTCTGTAATATAAAGGAACTTTTTTTATTTCCAATCACAGATCTATAATCTGAACACTGTCGCTAATGAAGTGGAACTGCCCAGTGCCTTCATCCTTGGAGCTGGAGCAGCGTCATTTAAAGCTGTGGGTGTGAATGCAGAGGTACAAATTATAAATATTCCTTACACGTATGATAAACACTTATTGTAACCTGATACATTAGGTTTGACCATTGAAAATGTCCCATTTGAAAATACCTCCTAAGACAATTGAATTCCATATTAAGTTTGAAAGCAATGTACTTGAGACTCTTATATGCAATGAAATGACTATAAGGGGAGAGCTGGCTCAAGTTGATTGGGTAAGTAGACTAAAAGGTATGGTGGTAAATGAATAGTGGGAAACATTTAAAGAAACGATTCATAATGTTCAACAAAAATACATTCCAGTAAAAAATACTCCGAGTAAGATGCATCCGTGGCTTACTAGGGAAGTTCAGGATAATATTAGATTAAAAGAGGCTTATAATGTTAAGAATAGTCATAAGCCAGAGGATTGGGAGAGTTTTAAAAACCAGCAAAGGGTGACTGAAAAATTGATAAGCAAAAAAATTGAATGAATAAGCTAGCTAGGATTATAAAAACAGATTGTAAAAGCTTTTACAGGAGAGTAGCTAAAGTAAACATTGGTCCTTTAGAGGCAGAGACAGAAGAAATTATCATGGGAAATGGCAGAGACGTTAAACAAATATTTTGTGTCTGTTTTCACAGTGGAAGACACAAATTACATATCAGAAATAGAGGATAACCAAGGGGCTAATAAAAGTGACTACCTTAAAGTAGTTAATATCAGCAGAAAAAAAGTATTGGAGAAACATTAAGGACTAAAAGCCGACAAATTCCCAGGACCTGATGGCCTACGTCCTAGGGTTCTAAAAGAATTAGCGGAAGCACAGGTTATGAGTTTCCAAAATTCCCTAGATTCTCGAACGGTCCCAGCAGATTGGAAGTTAGCAAATGTAACACCTCTATTCAAGAAAGGAGGGAGAAAGAAAATGGGGAACTACAGAGCAGTTAGCCTGACATCAATCGTTGGGGAAAATGCTGGATTCTATTATTAAGGAAGTCTTAACAATGCGCTTAGAAAATCATAGTATGATCTGACAGAGTCAACATGGTTTTACGAAAGGGAAATCGTGGTTGACAAATTTGAGATTTTTAAGGATGTAACTAATAGAATAAATAAAGGGGAGCCAGTGGATATAGTATATTTGGATTTCCAAAAGGCATTTGATAAAATTTGAAAGGGAGAAGTGTGGGTCTAAGACTAGTGTTTTAAACTTTAATAAAGGTAATTACAGGGATATGAAGGCAGAGCTAGCTAAAGTGAACTGGGAAACTAGGTTAATAGGTAGGACAGTAGAGATGCAGTGGCAGACTTTTAAGGAGATATTTAATAACTCTCAGCAAAGATTTATTCCAGTGAGAAAGAAAGATTCTTTGAGAAGAATGCATCATCCGTGGCTAAATAAGGAAGTTAAGGATAGTATCAAATTAAACGAAACACTGTACAAATCTGCAGAGATCAGTGGTAGGTCAGAAGATTGGACAGATTTTAAGAACCAGCAAAGAATGACAAAGAAAATTAAGAGGGAGAAAGTAGAGTATATGAGAAAACTAGCTAGTAATTTAAAAACAGATAGTAAGAGTTTCAACAACTATTTAAATAGGAAAAGAATAACTAAAGCTAGAGTTGGTCCTCTAGGGAATGAGTCTGGGAAATTAATAATGGAAAACAAGGAAATGGCAGAGGCATTGAACAGGTATTTTGTGTTTGTTTTCACTGTCGAAGACTTAGAAAACCTGCCAAACGTTCTTGAAAATCATGAGGTGAAAGGGAGGGAGGAACTTAAAATAATCACCATCATCAGGGAAAAGGTGCTGGGGAAACTATTAGACCTGAAGGTGGACAAGTCCCCAGGATCAGATGGCCTGCATCCCAGAGTTTTAAAAGAAGTGGTTGCAGAGATAGTAGAGGTTTTGGGTATAATCTTCCAAAAGTCCTGAGGTTTTGGAAGGGTCCCAGTGGATTGGAAAATAGCAAATGTAATACCATTATTCAAGAAAGAAGGAAGACAGATAGCAGGAAACTATAGGCCAGTTAGCCTAACATCTGTCATGGAGAAATTACTAGAATTCATTATTCAGGAGGTTATAGCAGGAAAATCATAATGGGATCAGACAGAGTCAGCATGGTTTTGTGAAAGGGAAATCGTATTTAACTAATTTATTAAAGTTCTTTGAGGAAGTAACAAGCAAGGTGGATAAAGAGGAACCTGTAGATGTGATGTACTTAAGATTTCCAAAAGGCATTTGATAAGGCGTTACATCAAGGGTCACTACACAAAATAAGAGCACATAGTGTAGGGGTAACATTAGAATGGATAAAGGACTGGTTAGCTAACGGGAAGCAGAGAGTAGGGATAAATGGGTCTTTTTTGGGTTGGCAAAGTGTAACTAGTGGAGAGTGCCACAGGGATCAGTGCTGGTGCCTCAACTGTTTACAATTTATATCAATAACTTGGATGAAGGGACCGAATGTATGGTAGCTAAATTTGCCAATGACAACAAGGTGGGAAGGAAAGTAAGTTGTCAAGAGGAGGTTAAGAGTCGACAAAAGGATATAGATAGGTTACGTGACTGTGTCCGCTTTGGCAGGAAGAATAGAAAAGCTAGTTAAATGAAGAGAGATTGCAGAACTCGATAGTACAGAGGGATCTGGGTGTCCTGGTAAATGAATCACAAAAGGCTAGTATGCAGGTACAGCAAGCGATTAGGAAGGTAAATGGAATGTTGGCGTTTTTGCAAGTGGAATAGAGTATAAAAGTAGGGAAGTTTTACTGCAGCTGTACAGGACCTTGGTGAGACCACATGTGGCGTACTGTCGGTTTTGGTCTCCTTATTTGAAAAAAGGATATAATTGCATTAGAAGCAGTTCAGAGAAGGTTTACTCAACTAAGCCCGAGGATGAAGGGCTTATCTTATGAAGAAAGGTTGAATAGGTTGGGCCTATACCCATTGGAGTTTAGAAGAAAGAGAGGTGATCTTATTGAAACATATAAGATCCTGAGAGGACTTGATAGAGTAGATACCGGGAGGATATTTCCTCTTGTGGGGGAGACTAGAACTAGGGAACACAGTTTAAGAATAAGAGGTCTCCCTTTTAAGATGGAGATGAGAAGAAATTTTTGTCCTCAAAGGGTCATTAATCTGTTGTCATGAAGGCCCTCACCTGCCAAGAATGAAGTATGTTAATTTTGTCATATGAACATTTATTTTAAACTGTTGCTGGAGTGAAGAAATGACTTATTTTACAAGAGATCACCAGACACTTGGCTGGAGGACGTTTGCATACTAAAAGACAGTGCTTGGAGAGACAAAAGAATTTTTCACTGGTTCAGTTAACAAAGATTGGGCTGGGCAATGGTGATCTGCATCTTGTCGAGGTGGGAGACAGCACTACACCACCGCCCCCCCACCCCACTGAGAATTTTGGAATTCACAAACGCAGGAGTGGGTAAGCCAGCTGGTCACATGACTAACCGGCTGGTCCAGGCTTTTTGAACTAGACACAGGACTGCTTGGGGTCGGACGGCAGATTGTAACTCAACCTGGAACAAGACAGCCTCTCTCTTGGCTGGCTCTCTTGCTTTCTCACGAACCTCCAGACCCGCTGAAGACACATAAACCTCAAGAGAGAAAAGACTCCTACATCGAAACAAATTAAAGCATGCACTGGGCCCCAACGAACAGCAAGATTTAGCGGCAACCAAAGACTCCACATTGAACTCAAAGGACCGTAAATAACTATCAGATATTGCCTCAAACGTTTCCCCTTTATTCCTTCTACTTTTTCTGTCTCTATCTGCATGTGTGTTTATTGCGTTTGCATGCTAGCATGGTCGCATCGTGTATTCGTAGCCGTTACCCGAATTAGAGCTTAGTTTAAGATTAAACTTCCACCTTTCTTGTTTAAATCTAAGAAAACCTGTCTGATTTCTTTGCCTTACAATTGGAAAGCAGTGAACAAGGATTCACTGAGGGGGAGCTAAAAACACGGTGTTTTTAAAATTAAACCCTGTTACGGTTAAACCAGGCAAAGGCTAAGAGGGAACCCCTAGACCCCTATCTTACTTGGTTGTAACACTGTGGAATTCTCTTCCCCAGAAAGCAATGGAGGCTGGATCATTGAATTTATTCAAGGCTGAGTTAGATAGAGTTTTGATAGGGGATTCAAGGGTTATGGGGATCAGACAGGAAAGTGAATTTGAGACCAGATCAGCCATGATCTTATCGAATGCCGGAGCAGGCTCGAAGGGCTGAATGATCTGCTCCTGATTCAAAGTCCTATGTTCCTTAAAGGTTAATAAGCAAGACAAGGGCTTATGGAGTTGAGGAAATACAATAGCATGGATGGAGGATTGGTTAATGGACAAGAAGCAGAGAGTAAGGATAAATAGGGCATTTCAGATTGGCATGCTGTAACTAGTGGAGTGCTACAAGGATCAGTGCTGGACCCTCAACTATTCGCAATCTCAAGAATAACCAACAAGGAAAACAACAACTTATACTGCATGAGAAGAGAGTGCTGATTGGTTGGCAAGTGAACTCTGATTGGGAGAGGCATTGCCATGGCGAATGCACCAGTTTACGGTGACTGACAGTTAACTGCCAAGCTTTGTTTGAAATTTAAACCAGGCAGCTTGATTCTGATTGGTCAAGGGCTGAGGAATGAACCAGCTAATGGCTGTCACTTATTTTGTTCAGCTGAAACAGGCGCAATGTTTGTACATATTCTTTCTGTCTGCAAAGAACGGGCTCTGTGTATTAATATATGTAGCTTCCAGTATACGCAAATGTGCCAAACTGCAAGCCCTACTGACCATCTTAAATTGGTTGTCAACGTAATTCTTAGCACTCGAAGGAATCAGATAAGAGATGATCAGTATTTTTGTGCATAAGGTGAGAGGAGTCCAAAAGATGTATTTGTGACAACTGTGAGGAAAGTGGAGCCTACAGCAACTACTGTTAAATTCTGACGACAAAGAAGTTCTGTTTGTGTTGAGAACTGTTCAATAAATATAGTTTACTAGTAACTTATTACAGTTGGAGTTCATTCTGTAAATCTCCTGATGTGATGTGCAAGATATTCTAATTACTGATTTATGTGGTTTGTTTTATTTTAGCTTATGCCCAATGTCTCTACCAAAGGAGATGGTAAACCTGAGGTGAATCACAGTTACAGTGCCAAAATCAACCCTGTTACGGGTGGGTGTATCCTGGAGAAATATGGTGAAAAGTACAAGACTTGTGATTTTGCACTACTGGCAAACCTGTACATTAGTGAGGGGAAACCAGGCAAGGTGAACAGAATCCTCTTGATATTTTCTGAATAAAGTATTTTATACTGTTTATATGAGTGTAAGTTCCATATCAGTGTGTATTTACTATATCAAAAACACAAACATTCTATTAAATGTTTGCCAAATTCAGATTTGACTTTTCCTAATGGAAGGGGAAATCTACGATGGTACCTTTTTATGGATTCTAAATAGTGGTTTTGAGGCAAGAGAAGCACAACAACCTGTTTACATAATGCCTTTTAATGTAGGAAAACATTCCAAGGTGTTTCACAAATGGAAGCTAAGTCAGAAGGGTGAGTTAGGAGAAGTGACCAAAATCTCAGTCAAAGGAAAAGATATTTTGAAGGGGAGTTCCAAAAATATAATCAAGGCAGCTGAATGCTCTTCCACCAAAAATGAGACAAAGGGACGAGAGGTAATGCATGGAAGGCAAGAGTTAGGGGAACAGAGCATTTGGGTAGAGATATATGTCTGGTGGAGATTGCAAAAGTATCGTAAGGAAATGCCATGGAAGGACTTAAAGGTGAGCACAAAGATTCTAAATAATGAACTGGGAGACTGGGATTCGGTATGAGTCATTGAGGAAGTGGGGTGATGGTCAAATGGGGCAGAGATTTTGATAAGTTGGAATGAATGGGTAAATAAAGACCAGGAAGTAGGTATAAATAAAGATGTCAGTGGTGGAAGAACTGAAGTAGGGGTGGTTTTGGGTAGTCTTGCAGAGGTGAAAGTCAGCAGTTTTGGTGATAGATATAGGATGTGGGGTAGAAAGCTCAGTTTAGAGTCCAGAATGATGCCAGGATATTAGATAGTCCAGTTTAACCTGAGATAGTGGCCGAGTAAGTGGATGGAGTCAGTGGGTCATGGTCATTTGTGGCGGGGACTGAAAACAGTGGCTTTAGTCTTGTTTAGCTGGAGGAAATTGTGACTCATGCAAGTGCAGGAAGTAACATCAAACATGGCCGCTTAAGAGTATAATACATGCATTTATATAGTGCCTTATCACGAAATGTCTGACAGAATAAAGTTATATTTGTATTAGTTCTTTTCTGGAAGCTCTCCATGTGCTTATGAGGACGCTAGAATAGTATAGCAGTGCTCCTGGATGTGCTCGAAGCTTTGGTAGCTTTCCTCTGATCTGTTAAAAACAACCGCTACTTAGCTTTTCAGCTCCAAGATGCAACCTATCAAATTATACATGTTTGCATTCCTGAAGTCTGATTTGTGGAAATGGGATCCCACAGTGTGATCTGGGAAGCAAAATGAAGAGTATGGGTGTAAATGGTTTGCAGGCAGTCTGTGTCCTTGTCTGGGAGTTTGGACATTTGTTTGACAGAAGGTGCAGGAGATCCAGATGGTGGGCAGGAAATGACATGTCTAAGGCAGCATCACTCTTAAAAGTGCCAATGACTCCTTGCTATTGAATTTTTATGTATACAGAAATAAAATATTCCCTCAAAAGTGGTACTTTCTATCATCAAGATCATTGAATAGCTGTAGTTTTTGCCACAGAATTTTCCATTAGTACTCTGGTTTGTGTATTGCACTGAACAGCCAATAGCTAACGCATTGTATTTTTTATATAATATATAGCAGAAAATTTGGGAAATATTCAGCAGTTCTGGCACCATTTGTAGAAAGAGAAACAGAGTTAACATTTTAGCTCTGTGATCTGCTGACAAGGATGGTGCTGTTGTCAGGCATACTGGCCTGTACTGGGCAGAGGTCAAATGCCAACTCTCGATACTTCCTCCTACCTCCCCTTGGACCATGACCCCAGCACTGAACATCAAGCCATTGTTTTTTTAAAAAAGCCAGTTCTGATGAAATGTCACAGATCTGAAATGTTAATTCTATTTCTATCTCCACAGAGGCTGCCTGACCTGCTGAAAATTTCCAGTATTTTCTGTTTTTATTTCAGATTTCCAGCATCTGCCGTATTTTGATTTTGCGTTGTATTTTTTAAATCCATTTTACTTCTTTTGTCACACTTTTTGCATCACTGTTTAGAAGTTTAGTAATGATACTTACACCAAATTGATCACCATAAAGGAATATTGACATTCTCTCTGTGTGGATTTGAAATGGTACCATGTGATATGTTAAGAAATGGGTTGATGCATTTGTGGTTAATATTGCACAGTGCGATTTCAATGCATGTATCTAAAATACATTAATGGGTTTATAATAAAATGTGTACATTTGTGTACAGGCTGATTTTTGATGTGGTATAACCTGATTGTTACTAGGTTGTTGAAGTAAGAAGCAGCAAAAGAACAGGACAGAGTAACTTTGTAAGCTGCATGAGGGAAACTCTTGAACAACACTATGGAGATAAGCCTATAGGAATGGGAGGGACTTTCCTAATTCAGAAAGGAAAAGCTAAGATTCATGTTATGGTGAGTCCCAATGCATATGGTGTTTTCAACATAGTACTGCAATTGTATATGAGGGGTAGGGCAGAAAGGGTGTGGATGGGCAAGAATACTGCAGAGACATTGAGGGTACATTTTCCTGTTCAGTGCCAGAATGTAAAAGCTTGCTGGGGCAGAGCCCTTATTGGAAAATTGGGCATAAGCCACTCAAAGAAAGGAACATCTCCCCCTGAAGGTTTATGTTACCATATGCAATTCAAGCATATAGTAAATGTTCAGAGTTTACTTAGGCAATTTAAACATATAGCATCGTCGACAGTGCTATCAAGCGGCACTTGCTTAGCAATAACCTACTCCGTGACACTCAGTTTGGGTTTCGCCAGGGCCACTCAGCTCCAGACCTCATCACAGCCTTGGTCTAAACTTGGACAAAAGAGCTGAATGCAAGAGAGGTGACTGCCCTTGACATCAAGGCAGCATTTGACCAAGTATGGCATCATGGAGCCCTAGCAAAACTGGAGTCAATGAGAATCAAGGGGAAAACTCTCCGCTGGTTGGAGTTGTACTTAAGCACAAAGGAAGATGGTTGTGATTTTTGGAGGTCAATTATCTCAGCTCCAGGACATCACTGCAGGAGTTCCTCAGGGTAGTGTCTTAGGCCCAACCATCTTCAGCTGCTTCATCAATGAGCTTCCTTCAATCATAAAGTCAGAAGTGGAGATGTTTGCTGATGATTGCACAATGTTCAGCACCATTCGCAACTCCTCAGATACTGAAGCAGTCTGTGTAGAACTGCAAATATCCCTCTTGTGGCTGACCTGATAGTTTCAAGTTCTCAGCCATGCTGACTCAGCAGTCACCTTCTGCCTTGAGGTCAGCATCTTAACAGCTAAGAGAAATTCCCTCTTGACCAAGAAGGTAACTTAGGCTAATGATCCAAGGTTTTAGTGATGGTGAACAATGCTGTTAGAACATAATTGGCATGTTGAACTATTTACATAGTTGATTGCCTTGCCTCTCCAGAGTCTATACCAATGCTGCATAGTTGCTGAGCCTCAAAGTAAGCATCATTACTGGAGGGATTTACACCACTTTTAAAGCACTAGACCCCCAAAAAATTGAAAAGAAGAGCAATGGGATGTTGGGAACGCCTCAGACAAGGCTATCCAGAAACAGAATTCTTCATTGCTCTGTACATTGAAGCTTCAGTGGATCAAACAAGCTAAGGCTTTAAAGAGCATCTTCACCCAGACAAGGATAGTTGAGGACACTCCAACTTACACTACAAGTATGTCTTAGTCAGTGAGCAGACCCATACCATGGGCACTGTTATATCTGGGTCCACAGGTAGAACATTTAATGATCCACATGCTTCCAATTTCACCAAGGTTACAAGTCCATACCTGAGAAAATAGAGGTACAATTTCTACCACCTTGCCACCAATGAGCTGCTACTTAAGATAGTAAATGAGAAACCAAATCTGAGGGGAATCATTAATGGAGTGATTGCTGAGGATGTTGACGAGTATGATAGTTGGATGGACCACAATCACTTATTGCTAATGGTTTTGTCTGCATTAAGCACAAATTTCCAATTCTTTGCCTATCCTGTTCTTATACAGAATCTTTTGAGGTCCTGCTACTAGACGCATTGAATTGATGGATTATGCGTCAAAGTTTCGTCTTGGTGCCTTCAGGATGTCCAGAGTTGTGCCCTTGCCTTTTGACCCAGTTACAGCCATGTGCCAACTCAGGAGAGGCCTTTCTGCACCAGCCTTCTGCCAAGAACTTGCCTAATTGATAAGACTTTTCAAAGTGTTGCCAAGCTGCCTTGTAGAAGCAGCGATTACAGGGCAACACTTTTCTGGAAAAAAAAATCTGTTGCTAGTGAGCTGGTGTGTTCAACAATAGGCTGACCTTATCTTTGCCAGCTAGCCCTTTACCCCCAGGGTGGGTAGACCATGGTTAAGAGGGATTACTAATAACCATTGTTACTCCCAAAATTGAACTGGTTGCTAGGTGCTGAGAGAAATCCTAGAATCTACCATGAATTCTTCCTCAACAAGGACTTCCTGTATTGGGAGCTATCCTTATCGTGCAGGGGTCCTTCTAGTTGCTAGGTCTTGAGCAGATACTGGGAGGAACGTGAAATAATTTTTTTTTTATTAAGTGCAAGGTGTATAAATATAACCAGATGTGTTTTAGTTTTAAGAGACATCTGTTGCTGTGATTGGTATCGCTTTGGTTCTCAAGTTGTTGAGTTTGTTTTTTCTAGCCTGAATTTTCTCCCTGTCCTTTGAGCAGTGATGAGGCTGTAAACAATTGGCTGAAATTCTTTGACATGAGCGCTCCTCTCATCTGCCAATCAGTGTTTGTGTCCCGGGACTTGGTAAGTATTAAAGCCTGACCAACATTTATAAATATTAGGTATTCTATGCACTTCAAGCACTTTTTAAAGTAAAGATTCAAATGATGTTTGACTACTTGATTTCTGTCTTTTAATTCAATGTTTAACACAAAATTTTACTTAAACCTGATTTATATTTTATTTTCAGGGATTATCTTGATTTAAAGACTTTCAATTTGATGTGACCTTTTATGAATGAAGAATATACTTCCTATATTTTCTTTTAGGAGGTCCTTTTGATGGTTAAATGCAGCATGTGGTATCACATAAAGCCATCAGAAGATGCCAGGCTCAATATTTGTCTCTAAAATAAAAGCAAAATGCTGCAGATTCTGGAAATCTGAAATAAAAACAGAAATGCTGGAAATGCTCAGCATGTCTGGCAGCATCTGTGGAGAGAGAAGCACCATTAATCTGAAACATTAAATCTGCTTCTCTTTCCATAGATGCTGCCAGAGCTGCTGAGTATTTCCAGCACTTTGTTTTTATTTCAATATTTGTCTCTGCTGAGTTAGCTGATCTCGGCCAAAGCAGCAGTTAGTGTACTACAGTTGGTCTAAGTGCCCTAGGGCTGTGGATAGGAATGCTGTAAGTCAGCATTCCAGCTAATTATAGCCATATACTTGCTGAAAAGTGGACATGTGTAGATATCAGTACCTCTCAGAGCTGTTTTCTTTTGGGCCTCCTTATCTCGAGAGACATGAGAGGTATATCAAAAGGAGAGGGGAGACTCCCTGCAATTAAAAGGGGGAAAATAGTATTTTTAACTAACATACTAATAATTGCAACTTTGGGAAACTTGAACTTTGTGTTGTGATAGCCTACATTTTGCTTTATGCAGCATTGTGTATATAACCTGATTAATCATCAAGCAAACAGGAGAAAAGTTGGGACTCCAAACTCTTAGGTAACCATAACTCACTCAAATTTGTTTGTGTAAAAAAGCCCATCTTATTTGAATTATATTTTGGTCTTTCAGATTGAGGTCCATCTCATAGTGTATTACTCATGGGTTTCCAGTTGATCTGGCACTCCTATCATTAGGATATATTGTTTTAGAGATAAAAACTGCAACATTAAAATCACTCAATGTTAAAATACTTCATTTTTGTTTCAATGCTTGTTTACCTTGCACTTCTTAGGGGTGATAAGAATGGCAACATGTTGCCATTTCTCTTATGGCTACAAAGAAAGATGATATTCAAGACTGTCGTGTTGCATTTTGCAATTTTCTGATAAAATACAGGAGTGGCCTGCCTAAACATTTGCTGGAGCTCATTTACGCAATTTTTATTGCTGCCCCTATTTTTAAAATGTTTTAGTTGACCTGTTTTCTTTCACAAGGGATTTGACCTTCGAGTGGAGCATACCCATTGTTTCAGCCATCATGGAGAGGGTGGGCACTATCACTATGACACTACCCCAGACACTGTGGAATACCTGGGCTACTTCTTGCCAGCAGAACACCTTTATCGCATTGACCGGCCAGAGAAAACTCACAAAATAGGACGTGATTAGTAACACTTCTAGGCAATCCTTTTGAAAATGTAGCAAGGCCTTCAGTTCCTAATTCATTCAGTAATGCTGAAACATAAGTGCTGTCAATAGGATTTCAGTAAAATGTAATGTGTATTAAATTTCCCAACTATGTCAACTTGAATTGTGAAAAACAGTCAACAGTGCAATTATGGCATTTATCTTCTATATATCTAGATTATGTTTGGAGAGAGCGTTTTGAAATGTGAGATACTTGGGTGAAATACGAGTGATTACAAGTCTATCACTGGTGATGAGAAGAATTTGAAGTAGTTATTAAACAGTATTTTTTTCAATGGCTTATTGGTATCAGCATATTGAGCTTAATGACGATACTGGACCACTGTTCAATAAAGTTCTCTAAGTTATACTTTATAATGTTCAGAATTGTGTAGAAAATTACTTTTGTGATTGTATGAAAAGGATGTGGATACACTATTTCAATTGTAAACCCGAGCCCACTTCATTATATATCGGTCAGATCTAAAATTATTATTCAACCATTTAGTCCTGTAGCATATCAAATATTCATGAATAAAAGATTGCAATAGTGGAGATCAGTGATTTGAATTTATTCTTGGCTTTTGTTACTAACTATTTTAATTTTGAAGAAATATTTGTGAAATGATAGTCCATAAAATCACTAGAGAAGATTTTGACTGAAAAAAAATTATTACTCATTATTTGTTAAATTTCCAAAATAGGTAATGAATATTTTATCTTTCACTTCATATTCAAAGAGTAGTTGTTAAATGGTTAGCAAAAACATCAAATTAAAGCTAATGGAATTGTTATAATTGTGACCTCTTTGCAAACTGGACTATAGTTTTTCCATTCAGTGGGAATTGCTGGCACAGATCTGAAATAGACTTGTGTGGCATCATTTTGGTTTTACGTACAGTACTTCTTTTAGATGCAGTAATGGGGTAATGAAATGCAACTGTGCTAGTAGAAAATACTGTAAAACATATGACTGAATCATTTAAAATGGTGCACAGATACAATAAAGTACAACAAAGGAAAAAAAGGAACACACACTATCACAGCAGGGGGAATATTATCAATTCAGATCCAGAGGATACAAATCTAACGTGCAAATTTAAATTCCTACAGAGATACAAATCTACACATGTCAAGCTAAATTAATGGAGACTACGATATTAGATTTTTCCATCTTCTGAGCAAGTGCAGCATTTGATATTGGAGGATTGCAGGAATCAAAAGACTGTAAACTTTACAATAAACCTGAGCTTACCTTGAGTTTGATGTAATCCTTTCCACTGTTGTTCCTCTGTTAGCTCTTTTATCATCTGGGAAAGCTAGTCTTTTTTTTACTGGATAAGATAGTATCCTGAATGAGAAGACAGTTTGAGGCTGCTCCAACATCAATTTTTGTTTTTCCAATGAATGTGACAGCTGTTTTTATTTTTGTTCTTAATTTGGACTTAATTTTTTCCCCCCAAAATATACTTTATTCATAAAAATCTGTTTAAAAAAAAAAACTTCACAACACAGTTCAAAACAGCACCAAGTCGACATTCCAAAAAGTGCAAAGGAAATCAGTTTTCTTCAATACAGGAGTGAGCTGCCTCACAACCCTTCCATTTTACATGCCATGTACATTTTACAGCAAACCCATATTTGGTGTATACAGCCCGAGGGGCTTCCCATGGGTCCAGCCCCTCAGTTCACTTTGGTGGGAGGACCTTACACAGTGGTCTTTCCCCATCGCACCTTTGCAGCGGCTGCCCCAAGCTTTAGTGCGTCCCTCAGCACATAGCCCTGGACCTTGGAATGTGCCAGTCTGCAACACTTGGTCGTGGACAACTCTGCGCTGGAAGACCAGCAAGTTTCGGGCAGACCAAAGAGCATCTTTCACCGAACTGATGGTCCTCCAGCAGCAGTTGATGTTAATTAACAGTTAATATTAATTAACACAGAATTACGTGTGCGTTATAAAGCTGACTTGTATGCTTGTAAAACTGGTGTTCCAATTGTTGTGTGACAATAACCTAGGCATTAAGCAAAAGTTTGGTCAAATAGATAGGCTTTAAGGACCATCTTAAAGGGGGAGAGGTAGAGAGTTGGGGTGGTTTAGGGAGGAAATTCTGGAGCTTAGGGCTTAGGCAGCTGAATGCATGGAGTGGTTAAAATTGAGGATGCATAAGATGCCAGAATTGGAGAAGCGTAGACATCTTTGAGGGTTGTATGGTGGAAGGGGTTACAGAGATTGGGAGAAGTGAGGCCATGGAGGAATTTGAAAATGAGGATGAGAATTTTAAAATCAAGACATTTCAGTGTTAATTGTATATTAATTATGTTTAAACGTATGCAAGTATTGGGCATGAACTGGGCATTCACTTGAGCTCCTTATAAATAGACACAGGCTAAAACTGTGATTGCTGGGTTAGGAGGTGTGTGCTTGTAATGTGTAATTCTGTAAATAGGGGCGGCACAGTGGCGCAGTGGTTAGCACCGCAGCCTCACAGCTCCAGGGACCCGGGTTCGATTCTGGGTACTGCCTGTGCGGAGTTTGCAAGTTCTCCCTGTGTCTGCGTGGGTTTCCTCCGGGTGCTCCGGTTTCCTCCCACATGCCAAAGACTTGCAGGTTGATAGGTTAATTGGCCATTATAAATTGCCCCTAGTATAGGTAGGTGGTAGGGAAATATATAGGGACAGGTGGGGATGTGATAGGAATATGGGATTAGTGTAGGATTAGTATAAATGGGTGGTTGATGGTCGGCACAGACTCGGTGGGCCGAAGGGCCTGTTTCAGTGCTGTATCTCTAAAAACTAAAAAAAAAAAAATAAATATAGAAGTGTGTAAAGATTGGCTCCAGTCCTATCCTTCACCAACTGGCTTTCTGGAATAGAACATTCAGGACTGGGGGCTAATATAATTGCTACAAGTATGGGCAGCAGAACTAACAGTAAGCTCAAGTTTATGGAAGTTACAAAGTAGGTCGGCCAACAGAGTATTGGCATAGTCATGTTCAGAAGTAACAAAGGCACGGCTAAGGGTTTCAGCAACAGATGATTTGAAGCAGGGCTGTAGATGGATAAAGTTTGGGACAGATTTTTAAAAATGATCTCTTCTTGCAAGAGTCTTATAACTGGTTTCAACTTCCTTTATAACCTTTTAATAATATGGAAACCAGAACTGCACACAGTACTCGGTAAGTAGGTCCAACAAAGGTTCCTTACAAGTTCAACATAACTTCTTTGCATTTCAAATCTGTTTCTATAAAAGTAAACCCTAGTGCTTTGTTTGCATTTTTATGGTCTTGTAAACTTGTGTTATTGCTTTTAATGATTTGTGAATGTGTATCACTAGATCCCTTTGCTCCTCCACTGCATTTAGACATTTAGGGCTGAATTTTACCAGCCCCTCGATGGCGGGGATTGTTTTGGGGGGCCCATATAATACCTGCGGGAGTGGCCTGCCATGACCCCCGACACCGAGAAGACCCCGCTGTATTTTACCAGCGGCAGCAAGGCCTCAGTGTGGCGACAGGGCCTTCATTTAAATATTAAAATTAATTAAAACAACATGCTAATCAACTTACTTTGTCCCGGCAGCCATCCCATGCCGATATTACGGCAGCCAAATGGAAGTCCCATGCCTTCGGAGTTCCGAGGCGTGACACTGGTGGGGAGGGGGGAGGGGAGAACTATTGTAATTGGTTGTTGGGAATATGGGAAGGTGTTGAGGGTCAAAGGTTTTGAAGTTAGGGGGGAAAGTTCACAAAATGTAAAGGTACTTTTATGGGGGTATATGTCACTGTAATACATGAGGTCTCAGTGGGGGGGGGAGAAGGTGTGGGAGAGGGGAATCTAAGTTGAAATAAAAGTGTTCAGCAAGTTCTGGTGAAGCAGCACCTTTAATTATTGAAATGAGATTGAAGGGCTTGAAGCCCTTTAAAAATGGCGCCTGTGCCTGCGTGGTGGCCCCGGATGCCGTTGCGGGGATGGACCGTCGCCCCTTTTATGTCATCAGGGGTGGCCGCTCCACCCCCTCTATTTAAATGAGACCCTGTATGAAATATCGAGGGGGGTCAGCAACGGCACATCCATGTGAGTGGACCGCCGAGATGAGAGGGTGCTGCCGCGAAAGGCGGTGCGCTCATAAAATTCAGCCCTTAGTTGCCAAGGAATATATGATTTCCTTAGCTCTCCTAGCTCACGTCACACTTATCAATATTCAAATTCATCTGCCATTTACTCGACTATTCTGGAAGTTCATTAACGCCTTGTATTTTGTTGAAGTTTTCCTCAATATCAAGAACACTCTCCAATTTGGTTTCATCCGCAAATTTTGAATTTGTATTTCCAATTCCGGAGTCCATAATGTTGATATAAATGGTGGTCCCAGCACTGATCCCTGTGAAACACCAGTTCCCATCGTCTGCTGGTCTAAGTAACTACCTGTAACCTGGTTTCTATTTTATAGCCAGCTGGGCATCCATTCTGCTACTTGTTCCCTGACTCCACATATTCTACCTTAGTTATGAGCCTAGTATGTGGAACCTTATTGAAGGCCTTTTGAAAATCTAAATATATTACATCTCCTGCATTACCCTTGCCTAGCCTTTCATTTCTTCAAAGTATTCAATAAGGTTGGTCAAGCATGACCTTCTCTTTTGAAATTAGTGTTGATTATTCTTTGCTACATTTTTGTTTTCCAGATGTTTTTGTGTTACATCGTTCAGTAAAGATTTCATTATCTTTCCGACCACTGACATTAAACTCACTCGTCTATAGTTCTCCGGATTTGTTCTGTCTCACTTTTTAAAAGTAGGAATAACGTTAACTGTCTTCCATCCCCCTGGCATGATATAATTTCCGAATGAATGTTTATAAATATATAATAGTGCCTCTATTATCTCTTCCCTGGTTCTTTTTGTATGTGTGATTATAATCCATTATTATCTATTTTAATATTAATGATTTCTTGTCTTGGGAAAAACCATAAAGGCAAGAGAGAAGAAAATGTAGAATGATAGAGGAGACAAAAAGTATGTAGTTATGGAGAATTTTTGTATTGTTTTAATTTTGTTTTAAAGATACTAGTTTGGGTACTGTGTACACATTTAACTGAGGCCTACAGCAAACAAGCAGCAATATAAATAACTTGCTTTAACAATTACATGTAACAGTAAGGGAGTTCTTTGTATTCTTTGTTTACTAGGTAGGTCTTTACAACTTCAAATACATGTAATTATTTTTCTTAATTATCCAGAACCTTTGTTAGCCTGTTCCTTGTAATTTTAATTATGCAGTTGCCAGAATACACACAGGCTCTCTTGAGGAATGGTGCCGTGCATCCAGAATGAGGACATTAGCTGCCAGGTCGGAGTCTATTACTTGCAAGTATAATGAGATAGTGACAGCAATCAGTAATTATGAGAGGGCTCTGTTTGAAAGCAAGCTAACCATAATTGATGAGGTAAAAACATGATTCATTTGTATCTTTTTTGTGAGGTACTGAATCAACTTTGTTTTCAGATTGTTCTTTACCCTTTCTCTGACACCCTGGCCAAGTATCAACTGTGACCAAAAGAACAGTCGACTCCAGTTTGCAGCTCACTGCCAATGCTCCTTTGGCCAGCCACTAAAAGAAGCAGAAGAGTGGCCTGCAGATGCTTTTCCTTTGATCTTCCCTCTCGATGAGAGAAAAACTCTTTTTTCCCTAAAAATATACTTTATTCATAAAAATCTGTAAAAAATACATTACAACATAGTTCAAAACAGCACCAAGTTGACATTTCAAAAAGTGCAAAGGAAATCAGTTTTCTTCAATACAGGAGTGAGTTGCCTCACAACCTTTCCATTTCATTTTACTTGCATTTTACAGAAAACCCATATTTGATGTATACAGCCTGAGGGGTTTCCCATGGGTCCAGCCCCTCAGTTCACTTTGGTGGGGGGACCTTACACAGTGGTCTTTCCCCATTGAGCCTTTGCAGTGGCTGCCTCAAGCTTTAGCGCATCCCTCAGTACATAGTCCTTGACCTTGGAAGACCAAAGAGCATCTTTCACCGAATTGATGGTTCTCCAGCAGCAGTTGATGTTTATCTAGGTGTGTGTCCCTGGGAACAGCCCATAGAGCACAGGCTCCTGTGTTACAGAGTTGCGTGGGATGAACCTTGACAAAAACCACTGCATCCCTTTCCACACCAGCTTTACAAAGACACGTTCCAGAAGGAGGTGGGCAGCAGTCTTTTCCCCACCACAGCCACCTTGAGGGCAGCATGTGCAGCTCCGGGCATGCAGGAAGGATCTACAAGGAGGGCCCTTCTCACCACCAGCCAAGCTAAGTCTTGGTGCTTGTCTGAAAGTTCTGGTGATGAGGCATTCTGCCAAATGACTTTGGCAGTCTGCTCGGGGAACCGTTTGTCAGGATCCACTTTCTACTTTTCCCATAGGGCCTTGAGGACATTCTGTGCAGACCACTGACTGATGGATTGGTAGTCAAATGTGTTTTTCCGCAGAATCTTTTCCACAAAGGATAGGTGGTACGGGACAGTCCAGCTGGATGGATCGTTCTGTGGCAATGTGACCAGACCCATCCTTCGCAACACCGGGGACAGATAGAACCTCAGCACGTAGTGACACTTGGTGTTTGCATACTGGGGCTCTACGCACAGCTTGATGCAACCGCACACCAAGGTGGCCATCAGGATGAGGGCGACGTTGGGTACATTTTTCCCGCCCTTATCCAAAGATTTGAATAGCGTGTCTCTCTGGACTCAGTGCATTTTGGATCTCCAGATAAAGTGGAAGATGGCTCGGGTGACCGCTATGGCGCAGGAGTGGGGTATGGGCCAGACCTGCACCACATACAGCAACAACGTGATCGCCTCACACCTGATGACCAGGTTCTTACCCATAGTGGAAAGAGATTGCTGCTCCACATGCTCAGTTTATGGTGTGCCCTGTCTACTTGCTTCTTCCATGTTTTGGCGCATGCCTGGCCCTTCTGAACCATATCCCCAGCACCTTCAGGTAGTCCGACCTGACGGTGAAGGGAATAAAGGATCGGTCAGCCCAGTTCCCAAAGAACACGGCCTCACTTTTGCTGTGGCTGACTTTGGCTCCCGAGGCCAGTTCGAACTGGTCGCAGATGCTCATCAGTCTGCGAATGGACAGCGGATCCGAGCAGAAAACGACGACGTCATCCACGTACGGGGAGGCTTTGACCTGAATGCTTCCGCTGCCTGGAATTGTCACCCCTCTTATGTCTGCATCCTTCCTAATGGACTCAGCAAAAAGTTTGCTACAGCAAACAAACAAGACAGGGGAGAGAGGACAGCCCTGTCTGACTCCAGGTTGGATCAGGAAACTTTCTGATTCCCACCCATTGATTGAGACTGCGTTACTGATGTTTGTGTAGAGCAGTTGGAGTCCATCCCCAAACCCCATTTTGGAGACCACGTCCATATGAAGGTGTGCAATATCCTGTGACACTCACTCAGAGCTTCCCTACTCTCTGCAAGTGAGGGCTTGTGGTGTGAGCAACATCCCTCTATTTCCTGTTAGCACATGCTAGTGTTCTAACGTGCTGTGCCACAACGTCAACTGATTTTTGGATTCACTTTGCTGAGAATGTTTGAATGTTCAACTGATTATACGTGTACAGAGCTCCATTTTAACATCAGTAATTTAACTTCTTCTGTTAAAAAAAAGTCTCCCTGCAGCAGCTTTGTATTACATTGTTACTGAGCCACAATTTATTTATAAAGGTGCATGTAAACCTTAAAGCTTCTCAACAACAACAACTTATATAGCACCTTAAACACAGTAACATGTTCCAAAGTGCTTCACAGGGTTGATAATGGAACAGAAATAACACTGAGCCAGACAAGGAAATATTAGGACAGATTTAGGGGCGGCACAGTGGCGCAGTGATTAGCACCGCAGCCTCACAGCTCCAGGGACCCGGGTTCGATTCCGGGTACTGCCTGTGTGGAGTTTGCAAGTTCTCCCTGTTTCTGCGTGGGTTTTCTCCGGGTGCTCCGGTTTCCTCCCACAAGCCAAAAGACTTGCAGGTTGATAGGTAAATTGGCCATTATAAATTGTCGCTAGTATAGGTAGGTGGTAGGGAAATATAGGGACAGGTGGGGATGTTTGGTAGGAATATGGGATTAGTGTAGGATTAGTATAAATGGGTGGTTGATGTTCGGCACAGACTCGGTGGGCCGAAGTGCCTGTTTCAGTGCTGTATCTCTAATCTAAAATTTGGTCAAAAAGTAGGTTTTAGTAGTGACTTAAAGGAGGAGAGAGAGGTGGAGAGGTTTATGGAGTGAATTCCAGAGCTTATGGTCCAGGCAGCTGAAGGCATAGCTGTTAATGGTGCTGGCACAATGGAGAGATCACCAGACCAGCCAAACACATTGTGGTAAATGTGATCATTTTTAAAGTGGATCTGCTATGATGTAGACACTGTGTTATTCTGCTAAATCCATTTCTCAGCTCTTTATCTAACAACTCATCTAAGTCCCCATCCAAGTGCTGCTCAAGTAGCGAGACTGCTCATTTCCTCAAGTGACCATAAATTTGTAAAACGAGATGTTCCAATTTATTCACAGTTGTCATGCTCACGCAAGGAGAAATTACGAACTATATAATGAACTTATAAAACAAACCCAAACAGACTTGAGGCTCGCACAAGTGGCCTGGATTCAAACTGAACAATCAGGGGAAAGGATTTTGACCGGCGGCAGCGGCACGTGAGTGAAGTGGCAGTGCGTTCCGGAACAATCGGAGTGGAATCAGTGTTGGTTTTAATTCAGTTATTAATTCTTAAACAATCGGAGCGGAATCAGTATTAGTTAATTCAGTTATTAAATCAAAAGTGAGAATTCCATCCATTCCAGCGAAGAGGAAGGACCCTGCCTAAGATCACCATCTTTAAACCACATGTAGGCAGAGACTGGAGTTGGCCTTGAACTTCCTACCTGAGAAATCGAACCAGGCTTTCGCCATTGAACTGTGACAGATGTAATAAGAGAAGTCAGCAACAACCCGTCCGTCCTCCCTGAACCATCCGAGTTTTTTTTCTTCAGTGCACCAGAAAAAAAAGGCAAATCAGGCCTGCACTGTTTCAAGTCTTCACCTCGGGGGAAAAAGCAAGTTTTGCGGCAAACTCTTTTTAAACCATCAGACCTAAACACATGTTATCTTTTAATCTCTATCTTTTCTTGTGTGTGTGTATCTGTATGCTTGTGAGTGGGTGAGGTTGTGTATACTTCCAGGTGTTGTATAATAAACATTTATCTTTCTTTTAAACTTATGAGAAAACCTATCCTTTGTTTGTTTGTTGACCATTAAACGCTCTGGGGTCAAAACACTTTTAAAAAAAAAAGCTGTCTTTGGTCACTTAAGAGGTAAAAAAGGGGAAACCATCCCTATCATCTCCCATCTGTCTGTAATGCAGTCATAATTTTGAGTTCCAGTGTAGCAAGCAATTGAACTACCACTTTCAAACTGCAAGCTGTATTTAGGTAATGTCTACCTTTCATGTAATTGAAGAAGCCCATATGGAACAACCCAAATTTCCTTTGCAACTGGTCAAAAACAGATGCACCTTTGAGATAGATCTAAATTCCCCTATGTAAGATGTTACCTTCCACCTTTGACAGGTTACTTTACAGTTCAGATACAAGAAGTAATCAGACTACAGTCAAAGCCCAAGTTAAACACTAATGGCTTGACTAGGTTTGGTAGGAATACCAGGTAACAATACAATACACTCATTAGTCACAAATACGTTACAAGAAATTATACCTATGATCACCTGGTGAGCAGTCACATCCCATTAATCATACTCTTCAGCAACTGGCCTAGTTGCCCGGCTGTTGCATTCCATCATTCCTTACAATGATCCTTCTTTCCAAGTTGGGCATGGATGTTTCATTGACAGGGTCATATTGTCCTATCAAAATCCACTTTAAGCTACAATTGTCCAATGATACTTTGAATTCTTTGTTTAAATGATAGGGTTAAATCCTGCCTCAATAAGGTCCACATCTCCTAAACGTTTTGGCCGGTATAACTTGCTTGTGGAATCAGCTGCTCTGCATTGCAAAAGAAGAAAAATCCTGATATCATCAATCAATATCAGCTTATGCCATTTACTCACAGCTTTCAAAACTCTCTGTACCACTTAAATCAGCCGAATTAGCATTTTTAATCATGTTCAGCCATGCCTATATTTTATCTCTGTGGTTGGGTTTTACAACCCCCCCTCCCCCACAGTACAGACATCATGTCACCATGTTCTTTGTGCCCATTCTTATCAGACTTATCAAAACGTGAAGCTTCACTAAAGTTCTATCTTTGCATCAAAGCAAAACACAGCTTTGATGTATGGCTGTTGGTTAGCTTCAGCCCTATTTATGATCTTGGGCCTTTCACAAAACATTCCATGTCTTCAAAATTATGAACATCTTCATAAACCAGTGGCTTTATTTATCTGTGAAAGAAGCAGCTGAAAATTGCCTAAAGCAAAAAGCACTTCGCGTTTTATCTGAACTGTCGATGCCCCCCCCCCCGGCTTGAATAGCTTACACAAATCTCAGCCACAAATTTCACTTAAAGCACTATCAAACTAGTTAAGAATATTACAGCCACTTTTCGATCTTCCCTGTGTCATGTAACATTCTCCAACTGAGAATCTGACAAGGCAAGTGGAGTCTTGGCCTCTTGCATTGCTGTTCTTGAACCAACCATTAGGAAGTGCGCAAGAATGGCATAGAATGACTTATCTTCAGATTTTCCACCCTTCTGTGTTTGAAAAGGAACTTCCCTCAAGGCCATGACCAATATAGGGAACATGCTGTGCAGGGAATATGGGCACACACTGGTTTCCTGCCACGGCCTCACACAGTGGGCTAGAAATAAGATTGTGCCCATTCACCTGGGCACAGGGATCACATGAAATAGGAGCTGACAGCTCATTGTTGTCAGGTGTGCAGGCAGCACTACCCACACTGCTTAATAGCTGCGCATCTGTTTGAGTGCAGGTCTGGAAATTGGGCATCTCTGATCCCTCTTAAAAGCAGCCAGCACCTCTTAAAGGTGGAGTGGGGGTGGGTGTATTCTGGCTGCAGACAGAAGGAAACGCTTGTGAACAGAAAAACTCTGTAAGAACTTTAGATCAGTTCCTCCCCTAGTTCTCCAAGTGCTGCTTTGGAGGCCCTGGTCCAGGCAGGAGGGAGATCCTGTTCCTGTTCTGGGGAGCAGAAGCCTCCAGCAACACATCATCAGTGAGTGATGGGATCAATGTGAGGAACCTAACTCTTGCAGCCACATTTTGAGAACTATTAAGGTAAGAAACGTATCTCTTACCCTAACTACACTCTGGCCACACATGTACCACCTCCAGCCTCACTACTTACTTTTGATTGGGCATCGAGCTTCCCTGTTCAGGTGCAGGGATGTTCACTGTGCCCAGTTCACAGCAGTAGATCAATACTATCCACTTTCACTTTCATTGTGTGCAATGCTGCTAATATGCAAAGTCTGTCTGGATATGAGCGAGTGAGAGTGTTTGTAAAGGGAGAACAAGAAGAATAAGTAAAAGAGGACACCAGCCTTAGTGAGGTGGCATGAAGCTGTCAAGCTGGCTGTGGCTCACGCTGTCAACCAACTCCATTCCAGCTATTTGCAGGGCAGCTGCCATATCTTGTTCTCTCCCTATATTTGTTTCCAATCTTTTCCATTCTAGCCATACAAAACGTACAGCTGTTAGCATTTTCAAGAACAGTGTTACTCCAGTTCCCAATTTACAGCCCTCCTTGTGTGAATGTACAACAAAGCAGCATGTGACCAGTTATAGGTGTCAGCCTCAAGTGCCACAAGGATGCCACAACATGCAAAAGTTACAGCTGTCAGCTGTGGCTCAGAGGTAACACACTTGCCTGTAAGTCAGAAGGTTGTGGAGTCAAGCCCTAGAGATGTGAGCACATAACCTCGGTTGTCCTCTTGGGTGGATGTAAGCAATCCCATGGCACTATTTTGAAAAAGAGCTGATGAGTTCTCCAGGATGTCCTCATAGAATCATAGAGTGGCTACAGCACAGAACGAAGCCATTCTGCCCATCATGCTCATGTTGACTCTTGGCAAGAATAATTCAACTAATCCCACCCTGACGTACTTTCCCCATAGCCCTGCAAACGTTTTCTCTTTGTGTGCTTATCCAATCTGCTTCCACCAAACTCTCAGACAGTGCATTCCAGATCCTAACAATGTGCTCTGTTAAAAAGCTTTTCCTCATGTTGCCACTGTTTGTTTTGCCATTCACCTTAAATCAGTGTCCTCTTGTCCTCAACCCTTCTGCCAATGGGACAATTTCTCTGTATCTACTCTGCCTAGACCCCTCATGATTTTGAACACCTCTATCAAATCTCCTCTCAACCTTTACCTCTCGAAGGAGAACAAACTCAGCTTCTCCAATCTATCCACGTAACTGAAGTCCCTCATCACTAGAACCACTATCGTAAATCTTTTCTGCATCCTCTCTAAAGCCTTCATATCTTTTGTTATGAAAGTGCTTATATTCCATCTGCCGTGTTCTTGCCCATTCACTTAGCCTGTCCAAATCCCTTGAAGCCTCCTAGCATCCTCCTCACAACTTACATTCCCACCTAGTTTTGTGTCATCAGCAAATTTGGAAATATTACATCTGGTCCCCACATCCAAAATCATTTATATAGATTGTGTAAAGCTGTGGCCCAAAGACTGATCCTTGCCATACCCCACTAGTAACAGCCTGCCATCCTGAGAATGACCCATTTATTCCTACTCTCTGCTTTCTGTCTGTTAACCAATTTTCAATCCATAGCAGTATATTACACCTAATCCCATGTGCTCTAATTTCGTTTACTAACCTGTGTGGGACCTTATCAAAAGCCTTATGAAAATTCAAATACACCTACATCCACTCGTCCTCCTTTATCTATGCTACAAATAACATCCTCAAAAAACTCCAGCAGGTTTGTGAAACATGATTTCCCTATCATAAATCCATGTTGACTCTGCCCAATTATACCATTATTTTCCAGGTGTCCAGTTATCAGATCCTTTATAACAGATTCTAATATTTTCCCTACTATTGATGTCTACAGTTGCTGGGTTTCTCTTGATATCCTTTTTTGAACAACAGTGTAACATTTGCAATTCTCCAGTCCTCTCACACCACCCGTGCAACTAAGGAGGATTGGAAGATTATGGCCAGTGCATATGCAATTTCCAACCTTACTTCCCTCAGTATCCTTGGATACATCCCATCTAGTCCTGGTGACTTATTAACTTTAAGCAATAAGCCTTTCTAATACCTCCTCTTTATCAATCCTTGGCAATATCCCTCAACTAACATCACCAAAACAGATTATCTGATCATTATCACATTGCTGTTTGTGGGATTTTGCTGTCCACAAATTAGTTGCTGCTTTACCTACACTACTACAGTGACTACATTTCAAACAAGTACTTATTTGGCTCTAAGGCATTTTGGGACTTCCTGAGGTTATGAAAGGCATTATATAAATGCAAGTTCTTTCATTATGTGACATTTGAAGCATTTTTGAGTATCAGGCAAAAAGTTTATTGTGCAGCAATGTGGGCATGAAAGTGCAGACAGGAAAGAGGAAATGTGTATCAGGGCTTTCTATGTTGCTTCACTGATACTGCACCAGGTTAGCAGGACAGTTTGGTGCCACATGTGTAATGATCATATACTAATTGAGTTGGCAAACTCTGGCCATACTTGCACCATCCATCTCTTAGCTCAAAGCGACATTTAAGCAGAACCAGGAACAGAAGTGCAGATTGCAATCTGAGTGTGGAGATTCGAGTTTGCTTAGTGGCGAGTTCGGTGAAGAGGGGAGGAGGTGCTCCATTTTTGTACTTTTTTTCTACTTTTTAATCCTCCAGTATTTGGTTCTTGCTTTGGTGCAGTGCAAAGAGCTGGTTGGTGAGTAACTGGTAAGTTATTCTACTTACAATAAATAGTCTGTAAAGTTAAGGTATGGCAGGACAGCTCTGCTGAGTGGAATGTACAGCCTGTGGAATGTGGGAAGTAATGGATGCACCATATGTCCTAGACAAACACATCTGCAGGAAGTGTCACCAGCTGCAGAAGCTTGAGCTCCAGGTTTTGGAACTCAAGTGGTGGCTGGAGTCACTGTTGTGCATCCGAGAGGCAAAGGACTATGTGGATAGCACATTTAGGGAGGTGGTCAAACCACAGGTTAGGAGCATGCAGGCAGATACGGAATGGGTGACCGCCAGGCAGTCTAAGAGAACCAGGCAGGTAGTGCAGGAGTCCCCTGATCTGATCTCATTCGCTAATCGGTTTTCTATTTTGGAAACTGGTGAGAGTGATGGTTCCTCAGAAGAGTGTAGTCAGAGCCAAGTTTGTGGCACCACAGGTGGCTCAGCTGCACAGGAGGGGAGGAAGAAGAGTGGAAGAGCAATAGAGATAGGGGATTCGATAGTCAGGGGATCAGACAGGCATTTCTGCTGCAGTAAACGTGACTCCAGGATGATGTGTTGCCTCCCTGGTGCCAGGGTCAAGGATGTCATGAAGCGGCTGCAGGACATTCTTCTGGGGGAGGGTGAAGAGCCAGAGGTTGTGGTCCACAGTGGTACCGATGAAATAGGTAAGAAGCGGAATGAGGTCCTGAAAGCAGATTTTAGGGAGCCAGGAAAGAGATTAAAAAGCAGGACCACAAAAGCAGTAACTTCAGGATGGCTCCCAGTCCCATGTGCAAGTGAGCATAGGAATAGGAGAATTGAGTGATTGAACAAATAGCTGGAGAACTGGTGTAGGAGGGAGGGCATCAGATTTCTGAGACATTGGGACCAATTCTGGGGCAGGTGGGACCTGATGGGTTGCATCTCAGCAGGACTGGGACTAATATCCTCGTAGGGAGATTTGCTAGTGCTGTTGGGGAGGGTTTAAACGAAATTGTCAGGGGGATGGGAACCTGAGAGGGAGCTCAGATTGGAGGGAAGCAAAACTGGTAACTTGTCAGGAGTGTGGGAACCAGGAGCAAGTATTAGAGAGGAATATCAAGGTACACAGAATACTGGGGGAGATAGATAGCACGAAAGTAGGGAATAGGTGGGGTCTGAATAAGGGAGAAAGTAATAAAGTCTGAATCAGGGTTAATGCACATGTATGTGAATGCACGGAGTGTGGTTAATAAGACTGGTGAGGTACAGGCGCAGATTGCCATGTGGAAATATGATGTTGTGGCTAAAACAATGACCTGGCTCAAAGAAGAGCAGGACTGAGTGTTAAATATTCCTGCAGACAAGGTGTTCAGGAAAAATAGGAAAGGGAATAAAGGGGGAGGTGTGGTAGTATTGATTAAGGAAAACATTGCAGTGCTGGAGAAAAAGGATGTCCCAGAGGGGTCGAGGACAACTTGGGTAGAGCTAAGGAAGAAAACAGGTGCAGTTGCATTGCTTTGTGTTGTTTATAGGCCACCAGCTAGTGGGAAGGATGTGGGGGAACTAATTTGCAAGGAAATTATAGAGAGGTGCAAAAATTATAGGGTAGCTATAACGGGGGGATTTTAATTATCCAAACATAGACTGGGATAATAGTAATGTAAAGAGCAGTGAGGTGCAAGAGTTCCTAGAGTGTGTTCAGGAAAATTTTCTACAACCGTATGTTGCTAGTCCAACAAGAAAGGAGGCACTGCTAGACCTGATTCTTGGGAATGAGGTGGGCCAAGTGGATCAAGTATCAGTAGGAGAGCATTTAGGGGATAGTGATCATTGTATCATAAGGTTTAGGCTGACTATGGAAAAGGACAAAGAGAAATCCAGGGTAAGAATAATTAACTGGGGGAAGGATAAGAATGGAGCTGGGGTGAATAAATAGATGAACAATGGGCTACCTTCAAAGAAGAGATAGTTTGGGCACAGTCAAGGCTCCCAAGATGACAAAAGAGGTAGAGATTAAGTTTAAGAAGAAAAAGTGTGCTTATGACAGATGCCAGGTAGAAAATACTATTGAGAACCAGGCTGAATATAGAAGGTCCAGAGGGGAAGTGAAAAAGCAAATAAGAGAAGCAAAGAGAGAGCATGAAAAGAAACTGGCAGCTAGCATTAAAGGAAATCCCAAAGTTTTCTATAAGCATATAAATAGTAAAAGGGTGGTAAAAGGAGGTGTGGGGCCGATTAGGGACCAAAAAGGGATTTACACATGGAGGCAGAGGGCATAGCTGAAGTATTAAATGAATATTTCACATCTGTCTTTACCAAGGAAGAAGATGCAATGCAGGCAATGTTGAAAGGGGAGGTATGTCAGGCACTAGAGTGGTTTAAAATTGATAAAGCGGGAGTATTAGATAGGCTGTCTGTAGTTACACTGGATAAAGCACCAGGACCAAATGAGATGCATCCAAAGATACTGAAGGAAGTGAGGCTGGAAATTGTAGACGCACTGGCCATAATTTTTCAGTCTTCCTTCAACTCAGGGGTGGTGCCAGAGGACTGGAGAATTGCAAACATTACATCCTTGTTCAAAAAAAGGATGTAAAGATAAGCCCAGCAACTATAGGCTAGTCAGTTTAACTTCGGTGGTGGGAAAACTTCTAGAAAAAATAATTCGGGACAAAATCAATAGTCACATGGACAAATACGAGTTAATTAAGGAAAGCCAGCATGGATTTCTTAAGGGAAAATCATGTTTAACTAACTTGCTGGAGTTTTTTGAGGCGGTAACAGAGAGGATTGATGAGGGCAATGCTTTTGATGTGGTGTACATGGACTTTCAAAAAGCGTTTGATACAGTGCCACACAACAGACTTGTGAACAAACTTGTAGCTCATGGAATAAAAGGGACGGTAGCAACATGGATACGAAATTGGCTGAGTGACAGGAAAAAAAGCATAGTGTTAATGGATGTTTTTTAGGCTGGAGGAAGGTTTGTAGTGGAGCTCCCCAGGGATCAGTGTTGGGACCCTTGCTTTTCCTGATATATATTAATGACCTAGGCCTTGGTGTACAGGGCACAATTTCAAAGTTTGCAGATGATACAAAATTTGGAAGCATTGTGAACTATGAGGAGGATAGTGTAGACCTTCAAAAGGACATAGTGGAATGGGCAGACAGGTGGCAGATGAAGTTCAATGCAGAGAAATGTGAAGTGATTCATTTGGTAGGAAGAACATGGAGACAATATAGAATAAAGGGTACAATTCTAAAGGGAATGCAGGAGCAGAGGGACCTAGGTGTATATGTGCATTCGTCATTAAAGGTAGCAGGACAGGTTGAGAGAGCGGTTAATAAAGCATACAGTATCCTGGGCTTAAATAATAGGGGCATAGCGTACAAGAGCAAGTTATGTTTAACTTGTATAAGACACTAGTTTGGCCTCAGCTGGAGTATTGCGTCCAATTCTGGGCGTCGTACTTTAGGAAAGACGTGAGGGCATTGGAGAGAGTACAGAAGAGATTCACGAGGATGGTTCCAGGGATGAGGAACTTCAGTTATGAAGATAGGACTGTTTTCCTTGTAGAAGAGAAGGCTGAGAGGTGATTTGATAGAGGTATTCAAAATCATAAGGAGTCTGGACAGAGTAGATACAGAGAAACTGTTTCCACTCGTGAAAGGATCGAGATTTAAAATATTTGGGAAGAGAAGAAAAAGTGGCATGAGGAAAAACTTATTCACGCAGTGAGTGGTTAAGGTCTGGAATGCGCTGCCTGAGAAAGTGGTAGATGCAGGTTCAATTGAAGCATTCAAAAGGGAATTAAACAGTTATATGAAAAGGAAGAATGTGCAGGGTTATGGGGAGAAGGTGGGGGAATGGGACTGAGGGAATTGCTCTTTCGGAGAGCCGGTGCAGACACGATGGGCCGAATGGCCTCCTTCTGCACTGTAACGATTCTGTGATTCTGTGTGAGGTTGTTTGCATTCTCGATTGCAGTTGATGAATGGCTTTCAAGGATAATGTAGGATTTCACATGCTCAACAAAAACTTGTAAATGTCATAAAGACCATTTGTGTACAGTATCTAACTATTCTGGAGGAAAGAATCCCTTATGTGCTAGCTGTAGTAACATTGTAGATACCTTTTAAGATTTCCCTTGTTCAGTTTATCTAGTGAAATTGTGTTCTATTAGAATTGCTACACCTATGTTTTAAAATCATAAATGTAAAATTGTATTGGTTTTGACTTTTTAAAAATAGAAAATAATGGCTTATGGAATTGTGTTAAAACATGCTCCATTATTATTGTAACTGATGATTAAATTAAGTTTATATTAATCAGCACTCGCAGCAGGCTCTGATCCTTAGTGAGGTTAGTTGGAAGTGGAGTTACATTTTCTCCATCATTGAACCATAGCTCAGCTGTGAAATGTATACTGGAGCACACGGTAGATTGGCTTAAGACCTTTTTGTTAAGAGGATCAGTTGTAACAATCTTCTGCTCCAATCCCAAGGTCACGGCAAAGCCACCAAATATCAACTGAGTAATAACCCATCAAAAGCTTCAGTTACGTAGTTACACATTGGTCCAGCATTTGTGGTTGTAATGACAGTGAAACTGTCAGTGTTCACCATCATTACTGTATAAAACTGACATGCACGGATAAAGGTGGAAATCTGGACATTGCTGTCAGCGATGCCCTGTTCCTGCACAAGATGCACTGTTGCAGTCTTCACAGATGGAACCATTGGAAAACACTGATTTGTCAACTATTTACATACTATTCTCGCTGTAAAAACCAATGAAAATATTAAACCTTTTTCAATCAGGAGTATCTGAGATTTTAATAGTAACAATAGCTTGTATTTATATTGCACCTTTAACTTAATAAAATGCCCCAAGGCACTTTACAGGAACAAAATTTAACACTGAACCACATAAGAAGATATTAGGACAAATTACCAAAAGTTTGGTAGAAGATATATGTTTTAGTGAGTGTCTTAAAGGATGAAAAAAAGGCAGAGAGGCAGACAGGTTTAGGGATGGAATTCCAGAGCTTAGGGCCTTGGCAGCTGAACACACAGTCGCCAATGGTGGAGCGATTAAAATCAAGGTTGCTCAAGGGGCCAGAATTAGAGGAGTGCAGATATCTTGGAGGGTTGTAGGGCTTGAGAAGATTACAGAGATAGGGAGGAGGCAAGGCCGTGGAGAGATTTGCAAAGAAGAATGAGAATTTTAAAATCAAGCATTGCTTAACTGGAAGCCAATGCAGTTCAGCGAGCACAGGAGTGATGGGTGAACTGGACTTGGTGCAAGTTAGGACATGGACAGAAGAGTTTTAGACGACCTCAAGTTTACAGAGGGTAGAATGTGGGAGGCTGGCCAGGAGTGCACTGGAGTATTCTAGTCTAGAAGTAACAAAGACATGGATGTGGGTTTCAGCAGCAGATGAGCTGAGGCAGGGGTGGAGTCGTGCAATGTTATGGAGGTGGAAATAGGCGGGTTTAGTGATGGCACAGATATGTGGTCAATGCTAATTTCAGGGACATGTGTGACACTAAGGTTGCAAACAGTTGGTGGCTAAGGAACATAATTTGTGGCAGGTATTGAAGACAATGGCTTTGATCTTCCCAATATTTAGTTGGAGGACATTTTGGTCATCCAGTACTGGATGTTGAACAAATACACTGACAATTTAGAGACAGTGGACGGGTTGAGAGAAGTAGTGGTGAGGTACAGGTGGATGTCATTAGCGTACACATGGAAACTGATGCTATGTTTCTGATGATGTTGCTGAGGGGCTGCATATAGATGTGAAATAGGTGGGGGCCAAGAATAGATCTTTGGGGGTCACGAGAGGTAATGCTGTGGGAGTGGGAAGAGTAGACATTGAAGGTGATTCTCTGGCTATGACTGGATAGATAAGAATGAACCAGAGGAGAGCAGTCCCACCCAGCTGAACAATGGTGCAGAGACTTTGGAGGAGAATGGTGTGGTCAAATGTGTAAAGGCTGTGGACAGGTCAAGAGGATAAGGAGGGGTAGTTTACCACAGTGACAGTCATGTAGGATGTCATTTGTGACTTTGATAAGACTCATTTTGGTACTGTGGGCTGGGCAGATACCTGATTGAGGGATTAAAACATGGAGTTCAAGGAAAGGTGGACATGGATTTGGGAGGTACATTCAAGGACTTTGGAGAGAAGAGGGAGGTTGGAAAAGGGGCAGACGTTTGCAAGGATGGAGGGGTCAAGGGTTGGTTTTTTTGAGGAGAGAGGTATTGACGGTGTACGAAGTCATAATTACTGGATGATCCATCATAAGATCAGAAGTGGAGATGTTCACTGATCATTGTACAATGTTCAGCACCATTCCTGACTCCTCAGATACTGAAGCAGTCTGTGTCCATATGCAGCAAGACCTGGACAACATTCAGGCTTGGGCTGATAAGTGGCAAGTTAAATTCGTGCCACACAAGTGTCAGGCAATAGCCATCTCCAAGAAAAGATAATCCAACCATCTCCCCTTGACATTCAATGGCATTACCATTGCTGAATCACCCATTATCAATATCCTGGGTGTTACCATTGACCAGAAACTGAGCTGGACCAGCCATATAAGTACTTTGACAAGAGTAGGTCAGAGTCTAGGAATCCTGTGGCGAGTATCTCACCTCCTGTCTCCCCAAAGTCTGTCCACTATCAAGACACAAGTCAGGAGTGTGATGGAATACTCTCCACTTGTCCAGATGGGTGCATCTCCAGCAACACTCGCAGCTCAACACCATCTAGGATAAAGCAGCCTGCTTAATTGGCACGCTATTCACCAGCTTCAACATTTACTCCTTCCATCACTGACGCACAGTGGCAGCAGTGTGTACCCTCTACAAGATGCACTGCTCCTTCGACAGCACCTTCCAAACCCACGATCTCTACCACCTAGAAGGACAAGGGCAGCAGATGCTTAGGAACATGTTATTCCTTTGTTTAAGAAGGGTAGCAAGGATAATCCAGGAAATTATAGGCCGGTGAGCCTTACGTCAGTGGTAGGGAAATTATTAGAGAGGATTCTTCGGGACAGGATTTACTCCCATTTGGAAACAAATGGACTTGTTAGCGAGAGGCAGCATGGTTTTGTGAAGGGGAGGTCGTGTCTCACTAATTTGATTGCGTTTTTTGAGGAAGTGACAAAGATGATTGATGAAGGAAGGGCAGTGGATGTTATCTATCTGGACTTCAGTAAAGCCTTTGACAAGGTCCCTCATGGCAGACTGGTACAAAAGGTGAAGTCACATGGGATCAGAGGGGAGCTGGCAAGATGGATACAGAACTGGCTCGATCATAGAAGACAGAGGGTAGCAGTGGAAGGGTGCTTTTCTGAATGGAGGGATGTGACTAGTGGTGTTCGGCAGGGATCAGTGCTGGGACCTTTGCTGTTTGTAGTATATATAAATGATTTGGAGGAAAATGTAGCTGGTCTGATTAGTAAGTTTGCGGACGACACAAAGGTTGGTGGAGTTGCGGACAGTGATGAGGATTGTCAGAGGATACAGCAGCATATAGGTCAGTTGGAGACTTGGGCGGAGAAATGGCAGATGGAGTTTAATTTGGACAAATGTGAGGTAATGCATTTTGGAAGGTCTAATGCAGGTGGGAAGTATACAGTAAATGGCAGAACCCTTAGGAGTATTGACAGGCAGAGAGATCTGGGCGTACAGGTCCACAGGTCACTGAAAGTGGCAACGCAGGGGAATAAGGTAGTCAAGAAGGCATATGGCATGCTTGCCTTCATCGATCGGGGCATAGAGTATAAAAATTGGCAAGTCATGCTGCAGCTGTACAGAACTTTAGTTAGGCCACACTTAGAATATTGCATGCAATTCTGGTCGCCACACTACCAGAAGGACGTGGAGGCTTTGGAGAGGGTACAAGAAGACGTTGACCAGGATGTTGCCTGGTCTGGAGGGCATTAGCTATGAGGAGAGGTTGGATAAACTCGGATTGTTTTCACTGGAACGACGGAGGTGGAGGGGCGACATGATAGAGGTTTACAAAGTTATGAGCGGCGTGGACAGAGTGGATAGTCAGAAGCTTTTTCCCAGGGTGGAAGAGTCAGTTACTAGGGGATATAGGTTTAAGGTGGGAGGGGAAAAGTTTAGAGGGGATGTGCGAGGCAAGTTCTTTACACAGAGGGTGGTGAGTGCCTGGAACTTGTTGCCGGGGGAGGTGGTGGAAGCAGGTACCATAGAGACGTTTAAGAGGCATCTTGACAAATACATGAATAGGATAGGAATAGAGGGATACGGACCCCAGAAGTGCAGAAGGTTTTTGTTTAGGCAGGCATCAAGATCGGCGCAGGCTTGGAGGCCGAATGGCCTGTTCCTGTGCTGTACTGTTCTTTGTTCTTTGTTCTAACACCACCATCTGCAAGTTCCCTCCAAGCCTGCATCATCCTGACATGGAACCATATCACCTTCACTGTCACTGGGTCAAAATCCTGGAACTCCCTTCCTAACAGCACTGTGCGTGTATCTACACCCCAAGGACTGCAGTGGTTCAAAAAGGCAGCTCATCACCACCTTCTCAAGGGCAATTAGGGATGGGCAATAAACGCTGGCCTGACCAATGACGCCCACATCCCATGAAAGAATAAGAAAAGGGGAATAGCTTTAGGATCAGCAGAAGAATGAAGGGATAACTTAGAAAAATTGTTTCCAAGCAGAGAGTTTTTGGTACCTGGAATGTTTTGCCACAACTAACTTTTGAGGCACAGACTAGAACATCATTTAAAATTGAAATGGATAAGAATTTTAAAAAGAATGTGAAGGGAAATGATTAAAAGTAGGGAAATGGGGTAGAGTCCACAGCTCCAGTTAAAGAGCTATCACCAGATTAGGTGCAGTTGGGCTGAGAGTTCTCCATTTGTGCTATAACTTGTCTGATTCCATGGTTTGCAGTGTAATCAACATGATTATCCCTTTTGTGAAAAGCTTTTAAAGTGTTTTCCTGTCTTAACAGGGAAGGAAGTGGCAAGGATGTGATATGGGTCAGCTGGACACCTCAGTGACTGGCAGAAACAGCAAGATTAAACCAGAGTGAGAATAGAGTGGTAAATAGAGCATAGAGCTATTCACTTGTGGCTCTCGTTCTGCCTAGTTTCCAATGGGCAGATGGAGTCAAAGTTTACTTAAGCCTTGGTAGGTTACTTGAACTTAAGCCTTGGTAGGTTACTTGAAAATGGAATTCATCATACAATCGCCTAATTATGTTTAGCATCTACAGGCACTCATTCTCTGGAGGCTCATCGGATAACGGTCAAGAGCAGCAAAAATAATTGATCCCTTATTCTCTCGTTAGTCCAGAAACAGTGAGGTCGACTGTACTGCGATCACTGCCACCTTGGCTACAGTTGGCTGGTACAGTCCAAACCAGGAATTAAAACTTTGTTTTTATTCATTTGGGAAATGTGGCCTTCACTGGCAAGGCCAGTATATATTGTCCATCGCTAATTGCACTTGAGAAGGTGGTAGTGAGCGGCTTTCTTGAACCACTGCAGTCAATTTGGTGGAGGTGCATCCACAGTGCTGTTAGGTAGGGAGTTTGAAGATTTTAACCTAGTGACAGTGAAGAAACGGCGATATATTGCCACACCAGTATGGTGTATGTCTTGGAGGGAACTTGCAGGTGGTGGTGTTCCCATGAGCCCGCCCTTGTTCATCTAGGTGCTAGAAGTCACGGGTTTGGAAGGTGCTGTTGAAGGAGTTTTGGCAGGTTGCTGCAGTGCATCTTATATACGGTACACACTGCTGCCACTGTGCGCCGGTGGTGGAGAAATAAATGTTTAAGGTGATGGATGGGGTGCTAATCAAGTGGGCTGTTTTGACCTGAATAGTGTTGAGCATCTTGAGTGCAGATGGAACTGCACCCATCCAAGCAAGTATACAGTATTCCATCACACTCCTGACTTATGCCTTGTTGATGGTGAAAAGGCTTTGTGGAGTCAGGAGGTCAGTTACTCACCTCAGAATACCCAGACTTTGACCTGCTCTTGCAGACACAGTATTTATGTGGCTGATCCAGTTAAGTTTCTGGTCAATGGTGACCCCCAGAATGTTGATGGTGGGAGATTCAGTGATGGTAATGCTGTTGAATGTCAAGGGAAGGTGGTTAGAATCTCTCCTGCAGGAGATGGTCATTGCCTGACACTCGTGTGATGCGAATGTTACTTACATGGCACTACTTACATTACTTGGACACCTATCGCTTGTCTGACTCAATGACTCAACGTTGCACTGGCGCGCTTTGTACTCGGCAGCTTTCGTTTAAATGGAAGAAGCGGACTGGCCACCCCAATGATGTCATCGGGGGCGGCTGCACCGTCCCCGGCAATGGTATCTGGCACCACTGCGCAGGCACCAGGGCCATTCTTGAAGAGCTTCAAGCCCTTAGCAAAAATTAAAATTTTTAAAGATATATGACCTTTTATCTGCTTATAAAAAATAATTAGAAGATGGAGGCCCTTTCCCAACCCCCCCAATGGTTCTTCTATTGCCCTATATTCAGAAAACTTATTTTATTCCCAACCTGAACTTTCCCCCCCAACCTTCTCACATTTGCCCTTCAACCCCTTCCCACCATCCCCACAGCCAATAAAGAGTGTTTTCCCCGCTTCCCCCTCCTGCCCTGATAATTTCACTCCTAACCCCTCTCCACAAGTGTCTCGCCTCGGAACTCCGAACGGCCGCCGGGAGTAGGTAAGTTAATTTGCATTTTGTTTTGGGGGGGGGGGGGGGGGGGGGGGGGGGGGGGTGGGGGGGGGGGGTGGGGGGGGGGGGGGGGGGGGGGGGGGGGGGGGGGGGGGTGGGGGGGGGGTGGGGGGGGGGGGGGGGGGGTGGGGGGGGGGGGGTGGGGGGGGGGTGGGGGGGGGGGGTGGGGGGGGGGGGTGGGGGGGGGTGGGGGGGGGGGTGGGGGGGGGGGGGGGGGTGGGGGGGGTGGGGGGGGGGGGGGGGGTGGGGGGGGGGGGGGGTGGGGGGGGGGGGTGGGGGGGGGGGGGGGGGGGGGGTGGGGGGGGGGTGGGGGGGGGGGGTGGGGGGGGGTGGGGGGGGGGGGGTGGGGGGGGGGGGGGGGGTGGGGGGGGGGTGGGGGGGGGTGGGGGGGTGGGGGGGGGTGGGGGGGGCCGCACCAAAGCCTCGCTGCCGCCAGTAAAATGTGGCGGGGCTTTCTCGGGGTCGAGGGTTATGGTCAGCTATTCCCACAAGTATTTTACAGACCCTCCCGCCACAACCCCCACGTCGAGGGGCTGGTAAAATTCAGCCCAATTCCTCACCTCCTGGTGCAGTTATTGGAGAGGTTCATTCATGGCATTTAAGACATCCATGTAAACTGGAAAAATTAACATGCAGTGCCATTTAAGGAGAGGGATATATTTATAAAGCATAGTAGATTTCTAGTTTGTGATATCCTTTTTTTCTCAATGTGATCAAGTTTATAGGTCAATTGATTGAAATTGTCAGAATCGTTAGGAATATGTTGCAATCTCTGCAGTAAAGAAATGGTGCATATTCAGTTCATCAAAATGACCATTAGAGGTCAGTCTTAGTTCATGATATAAATTCTGCTTTGATCTTTGAAACATTTGCAATACGTGTGATGTTATTAATTTAAAGAGGGGGAGATATTTTGTATTTCTTCAAAATGGATTATGTTTAAAGTATTGTCAAGTGAAAAATACATTCTGGCAACCTGTGTTTCTGGTTATGTTCTAATCACTGTCAAGACCAATGGAAGCTCAATTTGTGGTTTTAAAGCGATTGCAGATTACTCTGATAAATTTTAGATTGTGAATTGCACAAACTTGACTGTAGAGGTAAATCAAAACTAGACAATAAATTTATGGTTGTCTTAGCACATCTCCCTGGGGGTACCCTGAGGCACAATTATGATTTTTACCGCAGCCTCACAGCTCCAGCGACCCGGGTTCAATTCTGGGTACTGCCTGTGTGGAGTTTGCAAGTTCTCCCTGTGTCTGCGTGGGTTTTCTCCGGGTGCTCCGGTTTCCTCCCACAAGCCAAAAGACTTGCAGGTTGGTAGGTAAATTGGCCATTATAAATTGCCCCTAGTATAGGTAGGTGGTAGGGAAATATAGGGACAGGTGGGGATGTGGTAGGAATATGGGATTAGTGTAGGATTAGTATAAATGGGTGGTTGATGGTCGGCACAGACTCGGTGGGCCGAAGGGCCTGTTTCAGTGCTGTATCTCTAAATAAAATCTCCTTATGGCCACAGGTAAGACTCCCTTGGAAATCTTGGTTCTGGTAGTATTTGCAAATTCCTAGCGGTAAGTAAGTTTCTTGTGTTTTTCTGGTTCCAGATCAGAACCCAGGATAAATTGCTTTCTTTCACTTAAAAAGAAAACTAAATTGCACCTGGTGTGATGGATGTGAGATTAATGCAGATGTCCCCTGTGTTCATCGTAAGTTGGATAATTACTATGCAATACCCAGTGTATTATTCCACTGAGGTAGAGCTGTGTCCCTCTAAGGTGACAAAGTCTATTTGTTGTTCGTTAAACTTGGCTCAAGTCAACAAGTTATTTGGTCAGGGTACCTGGCAGAATATGCTTGTTTTTAAAAATGTTTTATTTATTTAGAGATACAGCACTGAAACAGGCCCTTCGGCCCACCAAGTCTGTGCCGACCAACAACCACCCATTTATACTAACCCTGCAGTAATCCCATATTCCCTACCACCTACCTACACTAGGGGCAATTTACAATGGCCAATTTACCTATCAACCTGCAAGTCTTTGGCTGTGGGAGGAAACCGGAGCACCCGGCGAAATCCCATGCGGTCACAGGGAGAACTTGCAACTCCACACAGGCAGTACCCAGAATCGAACCCGGGTCGCTGGAGCTGTGAGGCTGCAGTGCTAACCACTACACCACTGTGTTTTCTTGAGATGTGGGCATCATTGACAGTATTTATTGCCATCCCTAGGTTCCCTGAGGGCAGTAATAGCCAACCATGTGGTTGCAGAACTGGAGTCACATCTAGGTTAGACTAAGTGACTAGGACCAGGTGTAAAAAGAAATCAGCACTTTTTCTTTATTCATTCATGGGATGTGGGCATCGCAGGCTAGGCCAGCAGTTATTGCCCATCCCTAATTGCCCTTGAGAAGGTAGTGGTGAGCTGCCTTCTTGCACCGCTGCAGTCCATGTGAGGTAGGTACACCCACAGTGCTGTTAGGAAGGGAGTTCCAGGATTTTGACCCAGCGACAGTGAAGGAATGGTGATATAGTTCCAAATCAGGATGGTGTGTGACTTGGAGGGGAACTTGCAGGTGGTGGTGTTCCCATGCAACTGCTGCCCTTGTCCTTCTAGGTGGTAGAGGTCGCCGGTTTGGAAGCTACTGTCTAAGACATACTGTGGCCTTACGAAAGGTCATTGACCTACAATGTTAACCCCATGTTCCTCTCTCCACAAATGGTACCTGACCAGTGTGTGTTTCCAGGTGTCTTTCCAAGTTATCTTGAGCAACTTTCTTACTTCCTCTTTCTTTAACTTCAGCATGATCTTTAAGTGTCTTTTTTCTACTTCAGGGTCACCGACTTCTGAAGCCAGTTTTGCTCTCTTAAATAAGAGAGATATATACGCTTGGTTTTCCCTAGTGTGAAACACTCCACTTTGGCAAAGCATTCCTTCCAGTCATAGGTCTGGGACCTGAACTAACATATAAAAATGAGTAACTGATATATGCATTAGCCAGTATTGAGATGTGGGTCTGCAGTGAGAAACAAGCACCTTAAATACTGTTACAAAATTAAAATACTGCAGATGCTGGAAATCTGAAATAAAAAACAGAAAATGCTGGAAATACTCAACACATCTGGAAGCATTTGTGGAGGGAGAAACAGAGTTAATGTTTCAGGTCAATTGACCTTTCATCTGATGAAAGACCATTGATCTGAAATGTTGGCCTGAATTTTACCACGAGTTTTGAGAGCCGGACGTTAGGTCAAAAAGTGGGTTCTGAGCCCATAGTTGCTGGCAGCAGGACTGGCTTGGCCATTTTACCACAGATGGCCTCCTAATTAAGGATAGCGGGCAAGCTCCTGATGCTGCCGACCCAATCAGAGGCCGGTGGCTCTGAAGCCTCAGCGTTGCCATTGGAAGAGGGTGTCGTTACTGAGGCAGGCAGGAAACCTTGGACAGATAAGTAAAATAAATGAAAAATTCAAGGAGTCAAAGGTCGGAGAGGAAACCCATCTGGGGGAATTGTTGGACCCTCTGGCTCCGATGGCCCCTCGGGCTGCCCCAGAGTGGCCTCGTCCATCAAGCTTGTGTCCTCCCCACCCATGCTGGGGAGGGGTATGCTCTGCCATCAGCAAAATGCTTGTGGCTTTGTAGAATGGTGGTTAATAGGGCCTTTAAGTATGCAAACTGGTTGCCCACTTCCTTGTAGCGGGCAGCTGATCTGCATCGCAGCCCGCCTCTGGGAAAACGCTCCAGGAGTGGGACTGTGTTGGGCAGCCATCCCACATGGCTCCCCACTGTTTTACCAGCACCCCCCCTCACCCTCACCCCCTGCCTCCCAGCCCACCACTCGGGGGCTGGTAAAATTCTGCCCCTTAACTCTGTTTCTCTCTCCACAGATGCTGCCTGACCTGCTGAGTATTTCCAGCATTTTCTGTTTTTATTACCTCAAATACTTTCCCTCTGGATCGCATTTTCACAACATTTGTGAAGTATAATTGTACTCACCCCGGTAGATACAATTCACAAGAATAGTGTTGATAACCTTTTCCTTTCATTTAGTGCAATAACATACTCATACATTTAAAGTGACAGAAACAGTTACAAGCACTCTTTAGATATTCATTTATATTAATGTTTTACATGCAAAATAACTCGCTTGTAAGGAGTTAATATGAATGAATAATATCTAAAAAGTGCATGTATGCATAAATCATATCCAGACACATGCTGTAATCCACGGCAAGTCAACTAGAATTTTTCTATGAAATGCTGAATGAAAAGTGCTTTGCTGAATCTTTGATGCTTTTTGTGACCTTTAACTCAGTTCATTTTATAAATCCACCACATTAAGTGCACTTGAAATTAACAGCAGTGGCATTATACATTTGACTTACTTGCTTTATGTACTGACATTTGTTTTCTCTTTGAATCTGTAACTAAGCTTGACTACAAAAATAATCACAAAAATCTGTGATGATCTTGCTAATACTGTTCCAAGAATTGTAGATTCACTTTTTCACCTGGCTGAACATCTTAACTGCAATGAGAAGCACGGCAGATGAGGTCCATGTAAACATATGCTTGAAAGATGCATGTTCTTCAAATAACACAGTTACTTATCAACCATTCATTTTCAAATGAATTACTGTTTTTACTTTGGCAAATTATTTTCAGTTAGCTGTTCCAATATTTGCTATGCAGAAGCTAGTCAGTAGACAACAATGGAGAGTGAGCCACCCTCAGCTATATTCACATAATGCCCAGTTACAATCCAGTGTTATCATGGACTTGGCATTACCAGTTGCTTCTTGCTCCTTCTATCAGGGTGCATGGGTCTCACATAAGGGATGGAATTTTAACTCTCTACGATCACTGGGAAAGCAGAGGGGGATGTGTAAAATGGAGCACTCTATTTCCTGTTCTGTTCCTGCCTAGTTCCCTCATTTAACACTGCCAATTTCAACAGGAGCTTCATTAATAAATGCAAATAAGGGTCCCATGACATACATAGGAACATAGGAAATAGGAGCAGGAGGAGGCTATTCGGCCCACAAGGCTGCTCTGCCATTCAACTAGATCATGGCCGATCTTCTACCTCAATGCCATTTTCCCGCACTATCCCCATATCCTTTGATATCTTTAATATCTAGGAATCTATTGATCTCTGTCTTGAACATACTCAATGACTGAGCCTCCAGAGCCCTCTGGGGTAGAGAATTCCACAGATTCACCACCCTCTTCATGAAGAAATTCCTCTTCATCTCAGCCCTAAATGGACTACCTCTTATTCTGAGACTGTGTCCCCTCGTTCTAGACCCCTCAGCCATGGGAAACATCCTTCCTGTAACAATCTTGTCAAGCCCTGTAAGAATTTTGTAAGTTTCAATGAGATCACCTCTCATTCTTCCAACTCTAGAGAATATAAGCCCAGTCTCCTCATAGGACAATCCCACCTTCCCAGGAATCAGGCTAGTGAACCTTTGTTGCACTCCCTCTATGGCAAGTATATCCTTCCTTAGGTAAGGAGACCAAAACTGTACGCAATACTCCAGGTGCAGTCGCACCAAGGCTCTATACAATTGCAGGAGGACTTCTTTACTCCTGAACTCAAATCCTTTTGCAATAAAGGCCAACATACCATTTGCCTTCCTAATTGCGAGCTGCACCTGCATGTTAGCTTTCAGTGACTTATGAAAAGGACACTCCAGTCCCTTTGGACATCAACACTTCCCAATCTCTCACCATTTAAGAAATACTCTGGATTTCTGTTTTTCCTATCAAAGTGGATAACTTCACATTTTTCCACATTATATTCCATCTGCCATGTTCTTGCCCACTCACTTAGTCTGTCTAACTGCCCCTGAAGCCTCTTTGCATCCTCCTCACAACTCACATTCCCACCTAGTTTTGTGTCATCAGCAAACTTGGAAATATTACATTTGGTCCTCGCATCCAAATCATTGATGTAGATTGTGAATAGCTTGGGCCCAAGCACTGATCCTTGTGGTACCGCACTAGTCACAATCTACCAACCTGAGAATGACCCGTTTATTCCTAATCTCTGTTTTCTGTCTGTCAACCAATCCTCAAACTATGGCAGTATATTGCCCCCAATCCCATGTGCTCTAATTTTGCCTACTAACCTCCTGTGTGGGACCTTATTGAAAGCCTTCTGAAAATCCAAATACACCAAATCCACTGGTTCCCCCTTATCTATTCTGCTAGTTACATTCTCAAAGAATTGCAACAGGTTTGTCAAACATGATTTCCCTTTCATAAATCCATGTTGACACTGCACAATCCTACCATTATTTTCTAAGTGTCTAGTTATAACATCCTTTATAATAGATTCTAGCATTTTCCCTGCTACCGATGTCAGGCTAACACGTCTGCAGTTCCCCGTTTTCGCTCTCCCTCCTTTCGTAAATGGTGGGGTTACATTTGCTACCTTCCAATCTTCAGGAACTGTTCCAGAATCTATAGAATTCTGGAAGATGATCACCAATTCATCCACTATCTCTACAGCCATCTGGGATCCCAATTTGCATTTTAACCCACCCCTGAACAGAGTTCCTGCTGCAGATCTGCTAAGTTTTGGAATAGACAGCCACATGGTGTAGTAGATGGTGATTTGGGACACACTTGAAAAAAAGTTGAATAGATTTCTTATTCAGTAATAAGTATAAGGGCGTTGCTATTGGCTTGAAAATGATAGAAAATTGTCAGATTGGGTCGTGACAATAAAATGGGTGAGCAAATTGGACAGTGCCTTTGTTGCTACATTGTCAAAATCTCAAAGAAGGAGATAAAATGTTTTAAAAATTGTGAAAAAGAAATCTATTCTTGGAAAATGTTTTTTATTTGAGACGTGTTTTTTGGGGCGGGTCTGATTTTATTATTGTACAGAATTCGATTAGAACAGAATCTTTTTATTTAAAACGTTTTTATCTGAATTATTTGCCATGTAATGCAAACTTTTTCAGATATTAAGTTTGTTCTGCAGCAACATACAATTTAATGTTTGGTGACTATGAACACAATAATGGATTTAGAGTCGATTGCTTGTCTTGTATATCTACAAGTTCATGTAGGGAGTTAATATGTACTGCTCTAATTTCATCAGCAGTTTAAAGTGCAAATAAGCAAATCTCAAGCATATAAACATTCCTGACTGCCCATGATCATTCTATGGCATTTTAACCTGATGTTTTCTTTTCACAAGGGAAGCAATGAAAATATTTCCCCTTGGAAACAAAGCCTCAGCCATTTACTTGCTGCACCTGTGACTGATTGGGCACTTATCATGGAAGAATTCATCCTGATGGTACAAGATGTGTGCACATTGGCCTCCAAGATTTGGCAAAACTATGCAACAGCCCCTTTATGAAATACAGGTGCGAAAGAAAGATCTCTGGCATGCCCAGGGTGTATATTGGGTGAATAAATATGGATTCGGGAGTAAGGATGTACATACGTAATGCACCAGGCAGTCATTAGTTCCATCAAGAACTGTTTTTCCTTCTTTAGGTCTAGAAGTGACATTGGAACTCCCAAAGGAATTCATATCCCACCAGTTTGTTTGCTGCAAGTGAAGTGGTGGCTGGAAGTAGCAATAATAGTTAACATAGTTATAAAAATGCAGCAAAAGCAATATACTCAGTAAAACAAAAACTAACTTGCCAACTAAAACTTTAGAAGTGGTGCTAACCATTAAGATGTCCACACCCATAGACCAGCCATTCATATATTGCTTTACCCAATTAAAGTAAGTAGGTAGTATTACTGGTGAATAAGTGAGGCAAAAGTTACTAGATTCAGTGTAGGGCCTAGTTAGATTTGCAGCCTTCAATGAAGCTTGTGCTGAGTAGTATTAAAAATGTCCCTTTCTTTTCTTTGCAAAATGCGACCCACTGGCGGGCACTGGCCTTTGTGTGCCTTGAACTCATGTCTAATGAGGGCCTATGCTCCCAGCCGAGCCTGTTAAAATCAGCTCTGGTATCAATCCGGTTCTTGATTCCTGACATGGAATTGGGGTTTAAATTTGAGGATTTTTTTTGGCAAAACAAAATGTAACATTCATGGTAAAAAGGCAATTGTTGGGAATATGTTGTGTCTGCTCACCTCCTTCATCAAAGTGTATATTTGTACAGTTAGACATCAAGATCGGCCTGACCATTCTTCTTGTTGCCATGAGGAATAGAAAACAGTGCCAGTGAAAAATAAACTACTACAATTAAAACAGTAGCTTCCAGTCCACATGTGTCAAATAAAATGTTGTAATTTAATAGATTGGTTTTGATGAAATCATAAATCATAAGAACAAAGCTCAAGCTGTATATGAACACAGATAAGCAGAGCCCAAAATTGAATTAAAAACGGGAAATGCTGGAAATACTTAGCAGGTGAGACAGAATCTGTGGAGAGAAAAATAAAATTAATGTTTCAGGTCGATGACCTTTCATCAGAACTAGAAAAAGTGAGAGATGTAACAGGTTTTAAGCAAGTACAGAAGCAGGGAAAGGCTGGGGGGAGGGGGGGGGAGGGAGGGGAAAAAACAAAAGGGAAGGTCTGTGATAGGGTAGAAGGCAGGAGAGATTAAATGACAAAAGGGATGATGGTGCAAGGCAAATGGAGATAGTAATGGGACAAGAAAAAACAAAAGATGCATCTAGATGAGGTAAATGGGTCAAGCATAATCATCACTAATGGCTGCCATTCAAAGAAAAAGAAATGGGGGCAGAGGTTATGATCTGAAATAGTTGAACCCAATATTAAGTCTGGAAGGCTGTAAAAGGCCTAAGCGATGAGTTACTGTTCCTCAAGCTTGTGTTGAGATTCATTGGAACAGTGTAGGAGGCCGAGCACAGAGAGATCACATTGGGAGTGGGGCGGAGAATTAAAATGACAGGATTATTGCCTTGAAGTCACTAGTGGACATGGATTGTTCTTTACAGTCTGTTTACATTTATAACCTGTTTCTTTTTTTAAAATCCTTTTTTGGTGAAGGTCGAGCCCATATGTGGAGTTCACTGCAGGGAAAAAGGTAGTAAAGGCAGATATTGTGGTGCTGGTGCAATGGCATGAGATCTGCTTCTCTTCAAGTGTTGAGCTGTACTATGAAATTTCTGCTCTATAATGTGAGATCAGCACATGAAAACAAATATTATTTTTCGGCACACAATGAATGGTTCACTGGGAGCAACATAGGGTTGTGGGCAGGGGCGAGGGGTTGGTTGGGTGGGGGGGGGGGTGGATTATTTGGCACAAGATCTCTTAAAAGGCCCTTGACAGGTCCAGCAATTGAGGAGAACAAATGGTTATAGGTAGACAAGTGCAGAGAACTGTATCAGTCACTGACATTGTTTTGGAGGTCCTGCAAAGGATGATAGCTATTTTGAGATGAGGGTCACATTGTAATAAAAAGGCCATAGGGGAATGGATGAAGGAGTGAAAGCTGCCTTATCTGTGGCTCAAAATTAGGAGCAGGACACCGGGCAATGTTGCCATATCAATGCATTGTCTGTGTAACTCTTTAACTGTGGCAAGAAACATGCATCAACCATACTGCTAGCATAAGATATTTGAATACTGCATGCTTACACATTTGCAGAAGTAGATTGGCTATTTGGGTGACACACATCTCTCGCATTGCTCCTTTTGCCATATGTCTGATTTATATTTGCTTGCTAACACAGAACAAGAGGCAGACAGGAATTGGATCACTAAAGTTGTGAAGCTTGACTCCCTTTGAGAATAGAGCCCTGGAGATTATGAGAGTTGAGGCAATACAAGGGAAGGGGCTTTCCTCCTGCTCATTGCAGGTATCCTTTTCTTTTTGTCCTTATCTTGTAATTGATGGTCTCAAGAAAACGTGTAACACGGTGAATGTGCAGTGCTCTGTCGTGCTGCTGCCTGCTTTCCACTGAAAAATGAATGGTGTGTAATAGATACCATCCTGAAACTGAACACTCCTGTTCTTTTTCCACCTCCTGCCAGTGCCTCTGCTGCTGCCCCATCTTTCACCCCCTTGCTCCCATTTTGCTTCTATTCACACAAAGTTCTCCCCAGCAAACTGCCTCCCATTCTCTGTGCTCATCAATTTCATCTACTTCCTTTCCTCCACCAAACTCTTGTTTCTGCCACTCCCTTGCGAGACACCTCTGTGCCTCAGGCCTGTATTCCATTAACTTCCCTGAGTATCATGTGACGCTGGATGAAAATGGGCGTCCTGCTTGCCCTGAGCTTTGTTTCCTCGCACAAGTCCATTCTGGTACCAAAACTACTTTCCTTCATCTCTAACGGTGGCTGGCTATGCTCCAATTGTAAATTCTATTCCCTAATATTTTAGGTCCTCCGTGTGTCATGCATAATTCTACGACTGAAAGAGATCAGCATTTATCCTCCCAAAGTTTACTAATACCACCTTGTGTTACTTACCAGCAGGTTTTCAGCATTTTGTCCTCACCTCTCTGGCTTATGCATTGCTAGTGTGGAAGAATTATAGGGACCATTTCATAATGTAGCAGTCTTTGCTGCTGCAGGTTGGAGCTACACCAACATGTTGCATCTCTGGATTACATCAGTGGTAGCACTCTCACCTGAGTCAAAATGTTCAAACACCACTCAAGAGCCTTGAGCATAAAATGTAGGCTGACACTGTAGTGCAGTACTGAGAGAGTGCTGCACTGTCTGAGGTGTTGTCTTTTAGATGACAGGTTAACTGACACTCTGTCTGCCCTGTCAGGTAAAGGTAAAAGTAAATAATCCCATGGCATAATTTCGAAGAAGAGCAGGGGAGTACTTCCGAGTGTCCTGGCCAATTTTTATCCTTCAACTAACACCATTGAAACATTATCTGGCCATTATCACATTGCTGTTTGTGGGACCTTGATTTACGTAAGTTGGCTGCCACACTGCTTACATTACAACAGTGACTACAGTTCAAAAGTACTTCATTGACTGTAAAGCTCTTTGGAGATCCTGAGGACATGAAAGGTGCTATCTAAATGCAAATCTTTCTTTATTTCTTATGTTTCAACAATTTTGTATTTAAGGTTTTTTTGTATTCCTCTTGATTGGTGAGAAAATTGCATGAACAAAAATCTTTCCTAAATTCTTTTCTGTTGCAGTTTCCAATTGTGAAGCAGACTTGAGTTAGGAATTGTCAGCTACTTTTCACTAAAATTTATAAAAATAGTTAATTTCACCACAGTACAAATACTTGGCTGAAAATTAGGTTCAGGTTAATCTTAAAAGCAAAGGAATTTTGCAAATGAAGTTGTGAGCCAGCTGGTAAAACAGATTGGATGCTTACTCAATTACAATAATCTTCCCTGCCTGATGTTCATTATTAGTTGAGAAGACCCACGACTCAGCTTGTGATCAGGAAATGACTTCACAGAAAGACACTAGTTGAAGATATATTAAAAATGCTTTGTTTTTTGCATTTTTGCAGTAAAAGTACATATTTTGTGTATATTTGTACAATGGTAAATGGATTTTAAAATATAATGGAGTTTATTTGTGCATCTTCATTCAGTAGAAATACTGTTCACATCTATAATCTCATTCATTTATCCATTTTGTTTTTAAGCGCAGAGGAAAATGAGTAGTGTCATAATTGACCTCTCTTTGAATCCTGTCATCACTTGTGACCGTGACCCTGTTGGAGATTTAAAAGATTAATGTTATCAGAACAAAAATTCATTCTGATTCCTGCAGGGAAAAATAAATATCTGGTAATTAGTGATGGAGCTTTGGATGCTGAAGCTGATTATGCATAATAATAGTATTAGATGTGGTTCAGCCTCACACTGAGAGAAGTGTTCTCCAATCCAAAGGACCTGGTGAGATGATAGAAAACACAACTCATAATGCAAAGTTCGCAGATTTTGGTCTGGGCTCCATTTTCAGGCCCAGATTTGACACTGTGCGACAAGCATGTGCCCAAACTGACAGGCCCAAGGATCGATCCACAACAATACACAGGGCACAAGCTGCGGGTGCTGGTCATGCATACGCAGGTAGCTCACTGGAGCCAGTCCGGCTACCTCGTCCACAGCATGGACGCAGGCCGACCCACTGCTAAATTGGTTAGGCTTTGCGCTTGTTTCACGTCCAGAAAATGGGCATAATGCATACCAATTTCTACTCCATATGCCATCAGCTGGTAATGCAGCCCAAAATTAATCAACTTATAGAAGATACTAATCTTCCCTCATTCAGTCTTGCTAGGAACAGCATGAAATGGAAGACCAAGTAGTCATCTCTTGACATGTCACTTTTTCAGCTGAGTGGAGGAGCGCCAGGTGTGGCTTGTTATTATTAAGGAAGTGAACACTTATGCATTAGGACTGATCTCCACAATATTATTTGTAGTGGATAAAATTATCAATAGATAACAAAATTCTGTAATTCAATGCAATATTATAGAAAAACTATATCAAGGATTAAAAGGAGGCAAAGCCTTGCACATGCACTTGCAGTAGTCAATATTGTGAGATGAGCCACATTTTTCTTATGTTTAAACACAGAAGAGCATCTAATAATTATCTACTACAAAAGCTAACATATTGGGCTGGATTTTAAGAGCCACTGCCAATGTTGGCGGCGAGCTCAAAAAATGGCGGGTCGCACGCCAAAGAGCGGCCACAACCTCGAGTGGCAGCTCATTCAAATAGCCGGGGCAGCCCTCCACCCCCAATCTCATGGAGGGATCAGGCTGTCCATACCGAGCAATGGTGTCAGCTGCCTGTGTGCAGGTGCTCAAGATCCCTCAAGATCGTAAGGAAGTCTATTTAAATGTAATAATTTTATTCATTTGAATATGTTAATTGTGGTCCTGTCACCCAGCTGTGGTGGTGGGGGGGAGGAGTGGGGGGGGGGGAGGCCGCGACAGAGCCTCGCTGCCGCCGGGAGGATCGGGCCAGGCCCTTACGGCATCGAGGTCCATGGCAGGCCTCATCTGGAGCCATCCTCAGGCCCCTCCCGGCATGGAACCCGATGCCGGGAGAGAACAAAATCCAGCCCATTGCTTGCAGTGTGTTGCAAAGCAGTAATGCATTGGGCATTTGAGATTGCTTGAACTGTGGTGATATTAGGCTTTATTTTGCTGAATGTTATGAAAGAATAGTATGTCCTCTACATCATATTTAGTACAACTAGCATTTATTATTATTATTTATTCCATATTAGCTAACACCAATTTTTTCAAAATGGATACTAAATCCATTGGTGTGTGAACAAACAGATGGAAATGGATTTCGATGTTTCAGTAAGAACAGAGAAGATGGTAAAAGAGGAGGGGGTGTGGCATTGTTAATGAAGGAGAGTATTACAGCGGCAGAAAGGACGTTTGAGGACTCGTCTACTGAGGTAGTATGGGCTGAGGTTAGAAACAGGAGAGGAGAGGTCACCCTGTTGGGAGTTTTCTATAGGCCTCCGAATAGTTCCAGAGATGTCGAGGAAAGAATAGCGAAGATAATTCTCGACAGGGGCGAGAGTAACAGGGTAGTTGTTATGGGGGACTTTAACTTTCCAAATATTGACTGGAAATACTATAGTTCGAGTACTTTAGATGGGTCAGTTTTTGTCCAGTGTGTGCAGGAGGGTTTTCTGACACAGTATGTAGACAGGCCAACCAGGGGCGATGCCACATTGGATTTGGTACTGGGTAATGAACCCAGCCAGGTGTTAGATTTAGATGTAGGTGAGCACTTTGGTGATAGTGATCACAATTTGGTTAGGCTTACCTTAGCGATGGGCAGGGACAGGTATATACCGCAGGGCAAGAATTATAACTGGGGGAAAGGAAATTATGATGCGATTAGGCAAGATTTAGGATGCGTAGGATGGGGAAGGAAACTGCAGGGGATGGGCACAATCGAAATGTGGAGCTTATTCAAGGAGCAGCTACTGCGTGTCCTTGATAAGTATGTACCTGTCAGGCAGGGAGGAAGTTGTCGAGCGAGGGAGCCGTGGTTTACTAAAGAAGTTGAAGCGCTTGTCAAAACGAAGAAGAAGGCTTATGTTAGGATGAGACGTGAAGGCTCAGTTAGGGCGCTTGAGAGTTACAAGCTAGCCAGGAAGGATCTAAAGGGAGAGCTAAGAAGAGCAAGGAGAGGACACGAGAAGTCATTGGCGGATAGGATCAAGGAAAACCCTAAGGCTTTCTATAGGTATATCAGGAATAAAAGAATGACTAGAGTTAGATTAGGGCCAATCAAGGATAGTAGTGGGAAGTTGTGTGTGGAATCAGAGGAGATAGGGGAAGCGTTAAATGAATATTTTTCGTCAGTATTTACAGTAGAGGAAGAAAATGTTGTCGAGGAGAATACTGAGATTCAGACTACTAGGCTAGATGGGATTGAGGTTCACAAGGAGGAGGTGTTAGCAATTTTGCAAAGTGTGAAAATAGATAAGTCCCCTGGGCCAGATGGGATTTATCCTAGGATTCTCTGGGAAGCCAGGGAGGAGATTGCAGAGCCTTTGTCCTTGATCTTTATGTCGTCATTGTCGACAGGAATAGTGCCGGAAGACTGGAGGATAGCAAATGTTGTCCCCTTGTTCAAGAAGGGGAGTAGAGACAGCCCTGGTAATTATAGACCTGTGAGCCTTACTTCGGTTGTGGGTAAAATGTTGGAAAAGGTTATAAGAGACAGGATTTATAATCATCTTGAAAAGAATAAGTTCATTAGCGATAGTCAGCACGGTTTTGTGAAGGGTAGGTCGTGCCTCACAAACCTTATTGAGTTTTTCGAGAAGGTGACCAAACAGGTGGATGTGGTGTATATGGATTTCAGTAAGGCTTTTGATAAGGTTCCCCATGGTAGACTATTGCAGAAAATACGGAAGTATGGGGTTGAAGGTGATTTAGAGCTTTGGATCAGATATTGGCTAGCTGAAAGAAGACAGAGGGTGGTGGTTGATGGCAAATGTTCATCCTGGAGTTTAGTTACTAGTGGTGTACCGCAAGGATCTGTTTTGGGGCCACTGCTGTTTGTCATTTTTATAAATGACCTGGATGAGGGTGTAGAAGGGTGGGTTAGTAAATTTGCGGCTGACACGAAGGTCGGTGGAGTTGTGGATAGTGCCGAAGGATGTTGTAGGGTACAGAGGGACATAGATAGGCTGCAGAGCTGGGCTGAGAGATGGCAAATGGAGTTTAATGCGGAAAAGTGTGAGGTGATCCACTTTGGAAGGAGTAACAGGAATGCAGAGTACTGGGCTAATGGGAAGATTCTTGGTAGTGTAGATGAACAGAGAGATCTTGGTGTCCAGGTACATAAATCCCTGAAAGTTGCTACCCAGGTTAATAGGGCTGTTAAGAAGGCATATGGTGTGTTAGCTTTTATTAGTAGGGGGATTGAGTTTCGGAGCCACGAGGTCATGCTGCAGCTGTACAAAACTCTGGTGAGACCGCACCTGGAGTATTGCATGCAGTTCTGGTCACCGCATTATAGGAAGGATGTGGAAGCTTTGGAAAGGGTGCAGAGGAGATTTACTAGGATGTTGCCTGGTATGGAGGGAAGGTCTTACGAGGAAAGGCTGAGGGACTTGAGGTGGTTTTCGTTGGAGAGAAGGAGGAGGAGAGGTGACTTAATAGAGACATATAAGATAATCAGAGGGTTAGATAGGGTGGATAGTGAGCGTCTTTTTCCTCAGATGGTGATGGCAAACACGAGGGGACATAGCTTTAAGTTGAGGGGTGATAGATATAGGACAGATGTTAGAGGTAGTTTCTTTACTCAGAGAGTAGTAGGGGCGTGGAACGCCCTGTCTGCAACAGTAGTAGACTCTCCAACTTTAAGGGCATTTAAGTGGTCATTGGATAGACATATGGATGAAAATGGAATAGTGTAGGTCAGATGGTTTCACAGGTCGGCGCAACATCGAGGGTCGAAGGGCCTGTACTGCGCTGTAATGTTCTAATTCTAATTCTAATTCTAACAATTGTTAGAATGTATGGTTTTAAACACTCAGTACTCTTGGGCATCTGGCTTCTATCATACCAGTATAGCTCATGTTTTGACTGCATTAATTTAATTTTATATATAAAATTAATAACAGCTTGTCTCCGTTAATCCATTAAAATTGCACCTGGGTTTTATTACTTAGAATGCAAGGACAAGTTATTGAGCCTTCAGGATCACCAGAATGTGGGCTGGATCAAGACGGATTTCTAACCCATCAAGCAAACACTTGCTACTAATGCTTCGAAGTGGCTATGGACTTTCACTAAATACTTAACGGACCAGGTAACTGTAAATATTTCTCATGAACAATGGAAAAAAATTATCTTGATAGTCCAGCAAGTGATTTTAATTTTGCTCTTCTCGGAACGTCACATATGAATATGTAAATTTGTCTTGTTACACACAGACGTATTTTGTATTACATAACACTAAGATGTATATCTCTGCACAATGACTGATTTTAAGTTGATATCCAGATTAAGATGTTCAGCCAACATCAATAAGCACAAGAGGAAGCTGGGGCGCTTTATAACCGTTAATTTGATTCCGAAAATAAAATTACAGACTTAAGATCATTGCAGTGTATTGATCTCTATGCAGTGCTTGAGTATTGTGAAATTCATTGGCACTCTTCAGCCTGGGCGTTATTTTTCTGGCACGGCCCTCAGTATGAACAGCTGATGTATCCCATATCATTCACACCTGATGACAAGCATGTAGTGACTATGCTGAAATCACCACTGTCAAGAAAACATGCTATGCTGAATGAGGACTTTTAATCCATCGTTTGGAAACTTAGATTAATCTTTTAAAAACAAGAGACAGAAAGAAACTGATAAAATCACTGCTGGACAGCTAAAAATGGCTGCCACCATTTGCATCTGAATACCTTACACATCAAGGTATCAAAGGACAGACGGATATCTGAGCTAGACACTGCTAGAACAATTTGGAATCAGCTAAAAGCTTCACTTCTAATGGCAAAACATTCAAAGCCATCTTGGAACATTCATTAGTGGAGACGTACCTCCAGGGGGTAAACATTGAAACAATGGGACCCGAGAGAGCTTGAGAATTCCTAGACTTGAATGTAATTAAATTGCAAATGAGGACATTGGACAATCATGTGACTGCTTCCCCATCTGTGAAAAACTAGCAGTCTTTTGCAAAAGGGAAAGCTCCTGAGACTTTGACAGTGCAGAACCCATAGGGGGGTGTCTCTCTTTCTCTCTCTCTCTCTCTTTCTCTCTTTTTCTCTCCAGGTGACCTTGGGCATTTGAAAATTGCCTGCTGGCTGGAAAAGATCCAAGACAAAAACACCCTGTAGACCACCTGCTCTACTGTCTCCAAGAACATCTACCAACCAAGAATGTCAGAACTCTAGATTCAGCTGGAAGACAACTGAATTAACAGACATCACAGGCTGTATATTATTTTTATTTGTTCTGGCTTCTAATCCAACCCAAACTATTCCTCTCCACTCTGTAATCTATTTATGTGTGAGAGATTCTCACGCGTGTGTGTGAATGAAAGTGCGGCGTAGTTTATTATTTTATCTAGATCGGGTTTTTGGTTAAGAACATTAAACTCACCTCTTTCTTGTTTAAATTCAAGAAAACCCATCCGATTGGTTCTTCTATGATGACAACAAAGGTAAAAGGTTAAGCAGTCACTGCAGTGGTAAGCAACATCCACTGTTTAAAAAGGAAAAAACCCTGTTGTGGTCAAACAAGGAGTAGGACAAGAGGAGAGCCATACGACTCCTCCTCACCTGATTGTAACACCACTAATTTACTAATTAAAGACCAATAGTTAATTATCAGAAAATATTACAACTTTAAATAAAGACATATATATTTATACTTTATAAAAAATATACACAGTAATTAACAGAGTTACTACATGTTTCTTGTTAGAAGAGTAGTTTTGTTTATGAGGGAGTTTAGCTTATAGATTTCACATCTATGTTATCTAACTCAGGGTTAAATGATATGAATTTTATTCAGCAGTTTCATATGGAGTACTATAACCAGATTTTACACAGTTTTTGTTTAGTACTTTCACTGTTGTGGGAGAAGTATTGCTCTGGTCACTATGGGCTGAATTTTTGGGCCCCGTCAAGGTCGAGAACAGAGGCAGAGGGGCCCGAGAATACTGGTGTCGGACAGTGTGCCAGTTTCCTGGCCCTGTTCCCGGCACTGACCATTTTTGCCAAGGCTGGTTTGAGGCCAGCAGGGCTACACGGCCCCACGAGGCAGGTAACCAATTAGGCTTATTACGAGCGTGGTTAAGGGCACTGAAAGGAGGCCAACTGGGATTGTCCATTCGGCTTGTAGTTTCCTGACATGACAGGGGTCAGTTTTAATGCCTGGAAGCGGGCACCCAGTGGCAGGCCGGGGGCCAGCACTCCAAGCAGGCCTGGAGATCCTCACTGCCTGCCTGGGTGTGGATGCAGCCAAAGGCTGCCCGGTGGAAGGATTTCCCATCCCCTCACAACAGTGCTGGCCTGGCTGCTTTTTCTGGTTTTTATTTACATTTTTTTCAAAGTTGGTGAGCGGGTGCCTCTATGTTGAAGCACCCTCTCAATTGCTTACCCTTTACAGGCTGCTCCTCTGAAACTGGAAGGACTCTGATTGATCTTCCAGCTTCGAAAGCCTGCCTGCCACCCATAATTGGACAGAGAACCTGTCTCTTTTCCAATTAAGGAGGTCCCTCCGTGAAAATCCCAAAGACTGGCTGTTTCCCCCAGGGGTAGGCCCAGGACCGGAAACAGTCCCGACTCCTATTTCCCTCCCCTAAAGCAAAACTTCAGCCCTATGTGTATTGACATTTTAAATGTTTTCATGAAAATTTGCTCTGGTTAAAAAAGAACATCTATTCATTAGAAATGTTGATCAGAGGAAGTCTTCATTAAAACATTTAAATATGTTGCTATACCTAGAGACTGGAGAAATACTTCCCTGATAATCTTTAGTAGCAGAAACCACTGTTATGGGCAGGTAGTAAGGAGTGGTTCCCACTGTTCACCTCCCAACTGACCACTGCTGTTACTAGGGTTTTAACCCTTTGTGTTTTGTTTATCAAATAAACAGACATTGACAGGTTTTCTTGTAGGTTTAAAACAGAAGATTAACTACTTATTGAGAAATATTCATTCCCGAAATGGTCACAACAGCACCCACACACATTCACTTGTACGCGCGTGCACACACACACACACAAATAGATAGAGAGGAAAAGGGTAAATGGGTTGAAGTGAGTTAGATGTTTGGGGTTCATGGTAAACCTGTTGAATCTTCTCAGAGGTCTGTTTCTCTTTTAAAGTTGCAGGCCTGGTGCTTTGTAGATTTTTCTGGTGGTTGAGACTTCAGTCTGGAGGCAGTGATCACTTTCTGTTCTCTGCTGCAACAAGTTGAAGTGTAGAATTCACAGCAGGGCTTACTTATTCTTTGGCTTTTGCTGGATCTCTCAGCTCTTGGCTAGACAGGCTTCTGTGATGTTTGTTCTGATCTACCCCTATTTCTCCAGACAGCTGCTTTTTAAGGTCAAAATCTCTCATGTTGCTTCCATTGGGAGACACAGAGACCCCTCATTGTGGTGACCAACAATGGACCAGGATGTTGCTACTTCACACCTTCTTTATTTCAGAATAACTGATTCAATTCAAAAATGTCTCTTGATGGGTTCAGGATGGGTGTAATTGACACCTCTTAGCTTGGAATGTATCCTTTTGTCCTTAATGGACAGTAAGACAGTTTGAATACACAGGGCCAGGTCATTTGACCATCAGCAGCCATTTTGCAGCACATTGTCCACATTTTTAAAGGAAAAATCAATTTTTATAATCAATTTGAGTTCTGTATCTTCATCGCTTCACTTGACATGAACGTGACACCACTCACTATTTTTTCAATCACTTTCTTTCTTGCCCATTTTAGTTTCTGTGTTTCTGTAGATTCACAAGATGCTTCTAAGTATGTTTTACTTTTTTTGCAATGGCAAATCAAAATATCGATATGATCTTTTATTCTATAAAGATAAGGAGAAAAATGATAATTTACACAAAATGTCTTAACAAGCTCCACCCCCTTTAACCTGCCCAACTGATTAACAAAACTACCCTTAGTAGTTCTCTTCATCCAGCACTGAGTTTCAAACATGCAGGAGGGTCTCCTCAATTCATTTCCTTGGCTTTAAGCTCCCATCTCCTTTCTCCTTCCCCCCCCCCCCCCCCACATCTCTAAGCCCTTGCCTCAAACTCCTTTTTTCCCTATTCCCCTCCTTCCTCTCTACCAGACTATCCTCTACCCCTCCCTTCCCCTCCTCTTTTCTTCTGCCTCTCCCCCTCTTCCCTTACTCTCATTCCTCCTCTACTATTACCCTCCTTCCCATCCTCTGTTCCATGTGCCTTGTCCCCCTCTTCCTCCATCTCACCCCAATTCTTTCACAGATTCTCCCTCTTCCTTTCTTACCACTCATGCCTCCCTTCTCCTTTTGGCTGTTATTCCTTTCCTCCCCACCTCCCTCTACTTTCTCCTCTCTCATGTCTGGATGATCCAATTATCCCTTGGCCATAACCTTATTTGACTTAAATGCTGCACTTGGTCTTGATTCACTGTATGCAATGTCACAGGAAATCAGCACATTATATTAAAAATACTAGCAGTCTTTGTAATTCCTACAAACTATCCATATAGTGACTTTATCCTTTCATATTAAGGCATCATACCTTGCCGAACTCCCAATGCCAGGCTCTGTAGAATCGGGTTGTTTGCCCAAACTTTATCAATGAAACTGACAGTACAAGGTCAATACAGTAACAATCTGGTGTTAATAACACACTGCCTAACTCCCATTTGGCAGTCGGCTGAGAACATTTGCCCTTTCCTAACCAGAGTAAAGCAGTTATAACTCTCAAATTATCAATGGCAGTAAGATTTAAAAGCAAAATTTCGTATCACTTTGCAGAAAATGCAGATGCTTGGCATCGTGGTAGATAAACAGAACTGAATCCCTGAGATTACTCCATTAGGAACGTTAATCAGCCACGATATGACTTTATGATCAATAAATGAGTAAAGGTGCAGAAACAGGCAGCATCATATTTTGTTACATTGCCAAAAGCTAATTATTCTCTGCATTGCATACAAAGCCACATCATAAATTATAAATTATATGAAAAAATATTCAATTGAGTTGTTATTTAGCCTGTAGCAAAATTATTCTTCTGTAAAGATACATTGTAATTATCTCCCACACAAGTTTGAATTTGTTAATATTGAAATTAACTTGACCCTGAATAATTACATAAATTAAGTAATCATTTAGGTTTAAGTTTTTCATTCATTATCAGGTTAATACTACAATGTACGTCTTTATGTTAATATTACGGTTCAGAATTTTTACATCAAATAATAAAGTTTTCTCCTCTCCAATTCCCTCCCCTCCCCTCCTGAAGGCATTGACTCCATTATAGTTGCTTGGGTGGTAGTACGCTCCAATATCTCACCCTAGTGTCGTTATTCATCTGTTAGCGTCCACAAACTATTCACTTGTTGAGAACAACATAGCCAAGGCTACTCTTGTCTTTACCTGGTGTTCACACACACGCACTTTTAAAAGGGGTTACCTTCTAGTGATTAGGAACACTGGCCATTTTTGGTTCTTCCTACCTCCCCTAACTCACAAGCAGTGTGGCCAACTGTATTAGTCATATCACCAGCCTCAGTGAGAACAGCTAATTCACACAGATCAGACATCAACCAAACTGCAACCTTCCGGCTCAGAGATTGTAACCCAGATTTTCTGTTGTGAACTAGTTTAGAGCGGGTGAATATTGTTGTGGTTTAGGCTGACTCAAATGGAAAAGTGCTGCTTTAACAAGGTTTTCCAAAGTAAGCTCATTTGCACAACTTTCATTGAAGATTTGGATGGCTGCAAGCCAGGAGAGCACTAGTAGTGGGAGCAGAAAAAAGTGTGTACATTAAATATAAGAGGAAGGGGCTAACTCATGGGGAATAGTGGACAAGAAATCTGAACGCCTTTGGCAAGGCTCATAGGTATTGCAATAGATTAACAGCCTTTGTCAACATTGAATGGAGGAAGGAGCTCAAAAATAAAGGGAAAGGAAATACAAAGTGCAGGAATAATTTGCAGACAAGTGATGGGAGCAGCTCAGGAACTGACTTCCTGTTTGACCTTCAGAAGTGGAGGTATTGGTACTTGAGGTAGTTGCAAGGAAGATTGCCCTCTGTGCCACACTATAATGACATCCCCATAGGTCATCATTGTAGCATAGCTACAATCTTCTAGGAGATGGAGTCTAGTTTCAGGCCAAGACTGCACCAGTAGGCTGTGTTTACCCTTAAGTTCACACATAAACTGAATCACAATATCAATGGTGATTAAGCGAAAACGTCGAGTTTTAATGCAACCACAAAACTGAGCAGTTGAGTAAACAAAACAAAATGGCCACACCCACATGGGAATGGGCTCCCAACCACAAGAGGTTGACATGAAATGGTGTGAACTTTTTTTTTCACTTCCTCTTCACATCAAATTTCCTTCTTGTATTAATTAACCATGACAAAAAATAAAAACTATCTGGGCTGAATATATGCAAATAGCTTCTTCACATCAAAATGAAATCTCTTGGTGTTCAAGAATACAATGTCATAAACATAGTGGTGTAGTGATAATGTTACTGAACTAGTAATCCAGAGCCCAGACCAATGGCCTGGGGACATGGGTTCAAATCCCACCCCCACCATGGCAACTGGTGGAATTTAAATTCAATTCATTAATAAGTTCAATTAATTAATTTAAAAACATCTGGAATTGAAAGCTAGTCTCAGTAATAGTGCCATGAAACTATCATCGATTGTCATATAAAACCCATTTAGTTCACTAATGTCCTTTAGAGAAGGAAATCTGCTGTCCTTACCTGGTCTGGCCTACATGCGACTCCAGCCCCACAGCAACGTGGTTGATTCTTAATTGTCCTCTGAAATGGCCTAGCAAGCCACTCAGTTGTCAAGGGCAATTTGGGATGGGCAACAAATGCTGGCCTTGCCAGTGACGCCCACATCCCATAAAAGAATTTTAAAAAATAAGAAATAAAAATGTCTTTGTGAAAGGCAATCTAAACAGATGTATGGAAATCACAACAAACGGTATGCATATTGGGCATAACTTTTGGGCATACAAACACGTTTCACAGGGTGGACTACCCTCCATCCACTGAGGTTTATTCTTCCCCCAAATATTAGCATTAAACTTGAAATATAAAATCTGCTAGATGTTTCAGGAGACGTCTCTGTCGAGTTGAGTGTGACAAAGCAGGCACCGAGGGAACAGACATAGTGGATAGATGTGCTAAAAGCCGATGCTATAGGATCAGGGGCCTGCGATGGGGACTGCAACAGAGGATTCAGCGATACAGACCGTGGCTCTGGATCAGGCACCGGCATCTCTGCATCAGGGGGCAGCTCAGGGACCTATCACGCAGTCAGCGATTGGGGCAGGACACAGGGGACCCATCGTAGGATGTGGAGTTTGCGTAGTTGACCCCGTAGTTGATAGCCCCGGAGCTGTGGAAGATGTAGACAGCTCAGCTGGTGTGTTAGAGTTTGCAGGAATGGGCTGGACAGGTGAGGTGTGGTCGCCATGGCTGGACCTTAGCCGGAAGTGGAGTAGATTGCAGAGCTTGTGCAAAAGGAAGGGACCTTGTAGCATTCACATCTCTTGACTCGATAAGTTGTAGCTGGGAACTGATGCACTTGGGAATGTTGCATCAGCTGTCATCGACAGAGGTAACCAAGTAGTGTTGGTGTGGCCTGATGGGCCTGTGATTTGTTGCGAAGATAGACCAGATCACCAATATTAACTGAGGTGAGTATTGGTTGCACTCCTAGGGGGACTTTGGATTTCTGACTGTATGGGTGATTGATTGGTGGAGCCGATGTTGAGTTTGACACAATGGCAGTGATGAATACCCGGTGAACAGTGAAATCTGAGGTCTATTGTATGAAGGACAGACTCGACATGTGGGGTCCTCACAGTCAGGCACATTGCAGCTTGCAAAATCCAATAATATAATCACAAATCCGGCCAGGTGTCTGACAGAGGCACAGTTGCGATTGACAGTGGAAAAGAAGGTAGTGGCACGTGGACTGGCCACCCACGGTCCTCCAACTGTCGGAGGCCTCCGCCAGCTGCTCGGGCACATGTGTGGCACTCTCACCAGCTTGTGACCCTGATTCAAAAGCCGAGCGGTGACCCAACGAGGTGAAAGTATCTGCGCTGATGGAAGGTGCAGGAGAGTCATGGGACGATGCATCCTCTGAGTTATTCTTCTCAGAGGTAGACGGCTGTGCCCCTGTGGTTGTGGACCCCTGTGAATGGCTACCTGCATGAGAGAACAACAAACATATGTCGGCTAGGCTGTGCAAATCTCCTGATGCCTACCACACGTTGCTGGTTTTATTTGATTTTAACATGGATTTTGTGAGAATGTTTGCCGCCTTATATATAACAGGTTGGTGCAGTCTTGTGTTTTATTCAGCGCACTTGGCGAGTGACAGACATCCGTAGTACAGGACACCACCCAGGCTGAAAAGGAGGAGAGAAGGTCAGGCAAGTCAAATTAAGTGGTTAAGTGATGCTAAGTTTGTATTTTAAAAGGCTATGGATGATCAGAAGAGTGAGGGAGTTAAGGAGTTTGACAGATTTGCGATCTTGGGACAGAATGAGTTAAGAGTAGGAGAATCCAGAGAGGATATGGAGCAGTGCAGGGCTCAGTTACTCGACAGGACCAGATCTCATTAGAATATGTTGAGGGTGAATATTGCAAATACAGAAAAGAAAGGAACAATACTGGGCCTGAGGTCATGTGATAGACTTCCTCATTGTGTATCAATGCTGTGCTGCAGATCAATAAGTATCATAAGGCACGGGGATGAAAGCACCAAAGGCATCATTGAGATCTGCAATCTATCTCCCAGGGACTGTGATGAGGAATTATAAATCTCTAAGTTTAACTGGTCTGTTTTTTCAAAGAAAATATGTAAGAAGCATTGTAAAAAAAAAGTCTGTCAGGTCTACTTTTGCTATTCAAGATTGTATGTGTCAGTATTTATTCCAGCATGGACATGATGGGCTGAATGGCCTCCTTCAGTGCCATAATCTTTCCATGGTTCTATGCTTCTATGTGGATCTCCAACAATGATGCGCATACCGATGGAAGACAATCCTCACTCTCTTGGGCAGGGACTCCAATCTCCCCATCAGCTATTGAACAGCTGCCCTTGTGTGCCCACAAGCTCCAAGGCCTCTTCCTCGGCGGAGGTGAGTGGACGTAGAACTGGGAGTCGTTCGTTTGTCTGGGACATCTTCCTCCTATTATGGACCCTCTTGTCCTGCAAGAGGAAGGATGGAGATGGTAAAGAATGGAAGAGAAATCAACATGACATTTGTGCTCATATCAGCCCCTCAACCCCAACTGGGGAATCTGATGTCTCTCATGCCAACACTCGCTGTCAGGGGAGTTAAGAGGGGTAAGCTATGAAGGAAGGTGGCCTGTGGCCGAGAGACATCTGACAGGAAGAGACAGAACGCTGGCCACACAGCCAATGCCACAGCGCTGCCACCCTCCCCATGTTGCGCAACCTCCTGCGTAGTCACATGCAATCCTCAAAAAGGCGATTGGCATGGAGCACTCACTTTGGCAGAAGGCAGGAGGTCACTGACTCTCTTCCTGCACTGGACCCAGTTGCGCTGGGTATCCCCATGGCTGCTAACCTCCTCTGCAATCTCCACCCAGGCTTACTTGGTCAGGCGGGAGAATCTCTTGCCGTCGTGGGGGAAGAGAACCTCCTGCCTTTTCCTTGCAGTCTGGAGGAGAATCTGCTGGGGATATCACCGAACTGTGGGGCCACCCTGTGTCTTTGTTCGGACATTGTCTTCTGCCTTCCTCGGGGTGGGATGCGGGGGGGGGAGGTACGACTCAGTACCCAGTCGGACAGAGTAATAGGCTGCACAAAGCTGACAATGTGTCCAGGACAGGAGTGAATGCAGGGCTGGCAGACCTATAAATATAGCAGCAGCACCTGCTCCAGAGTCATCTGAGGCCAGAATCAACGACTTGCCCAGTCCCTCGCCATGTGTTTGGGGAACCCGCGTCTCCCATAAGCAAAATGGCCACCTGATGAGTAATCGCAGTGGGGCGGGCGTCCACGTGATAGATAGGAATGGCGACCTTTACCAGGCCCACTGCCAATCCCGGCGGCGGGCTCATTAAATTCAGCCCAAGGTTTGCTGTTTGTGAGGACACAAGGATGGTGTTTGGACTACACAGTATATGGGCTGGGGTGCTTGATAGAAGCTGTGATGGACAGAGTTTCAATTTCACAAGGCAACCAGATGATTTGCTGACCACACAGTCCGACACTGAAAAAACCAGCAAGTTTGAGGCTGTTGCCATAGGTCACATACAGGGTGGATGTGATGCCATGCTTCTTAACAGTATCGTCTTTGACAACCCAGAGTTGACTGTCTGGACAGGGAAGGGTAAAGGTTTTAGTGGATGAAAGTGCAAATTGTGCCATTTGAAAGCTTGTGCGGAGATCATCTGTCCACTCTATCCTTTCATTGGACTGACTCCGGCAGTAACAGTGTCCAAGGGTATAGTGTATGAGTCACACTGGGGAAGGACTCTCGAAAGCATCTTGTAGGCTCTGATGAAAGATCTCACGTCAGAAACCTTCTCCAGTGAAGAGCAGGTAGACAGGGTGGCCACATGGTGTGGGTGAGCTTGTAAGATGCACTGAGACCCCCAAATCCATCCCAGAATAGTTGTAGTCTTAGGGAAGGTGACAGTCTTAGGGGAAGATAGGCTCAGATCACATCATGACCGAGCATGTAATACACATTGCCAGTTATGAAGAAGTTCCTTAGGACTGTTACCACCACAGTACAGGTCATTTGCAAGCTTGACAACTATGCCCTCCTCTAGAAGATCACCGAGGACATGACATGTCAATTCCTCAAGGGCAGTTTCAGATCCAGGCATGCCCTTGGCAGATCAAATGTATACACGAACACCTTTGTAGGTTTGATCACTCCACAGTACTTCATTGAATATCGCGCTACTGTAATTTGGTAAAAGGTATTGTAGTGTTTGATTGATATGGGTTTGATTGTATTTGTCTGTGCACTGATCTGTGTTCACTGTGTTTGATTGCTTAAGCCTCTGAGTGGAGTTTAAGAGTTTGAAACTGAAACTAAAAGAGCAGGCCGAGAATGTTTGACAGAAAACACAGACAATTCTGAGAAGACATTGTACTGAGATCTTGTAAGAGCTGAGATATTTTAAAGTGTTATAAATAAATCAGTTGGTGATCTAATACAAGAGTGTCTCCAGAGTCTCACCGACAGGTTTGCGGCTGCCTGCAACGAATTTGGCCTAATCTTCAGCCTCAAGAAAATGAACATCATGGACAGGACGTCAGAAATGCTCCATCCATCAATATTGGCGACTACGCTCTGGAAGTGGTTCAAGAGTTCACCTACCTAGGCTCAACTATCACCAGTAACCTGTCTCTAGATTCAGAAATCAACAAGCGCATAGGAAAGGCTTCCACTGCTATGTCCAGACTGGCCAAGAGAGTGTGGGAAAATGGCGCACTGACACGGAACACAAAAGTCCGAGTGTATCAAGCCTGTGTCCTCAGTACCTTGCTCTACGGCAGCGAGGCCTGGACAACGTATGTCAGCCAAGAGCGATGTCTCAATTCATTCCATCTTCGCTGCCTCCGGAGAATACTTGGCATCAGGTGGCAGGACCGTATCTCCAACACAGAAGTCCTCAAGGCGGCCAACATCCCCAGCTTATACACACTACTGAGTCAGCGGCGCGTGAGATGGCTTGCCATGTGAGCCGCATGGAAGATGGCAGGATCCCCAAAGACACATTGTACAGCGAGCTCGCCACTGGTATCAGACCCACTGGCCGTCCATGTCTCCGCTTTAAAGATGTCTGCAAACGCGACATGAAGTCCTGTGACATTGATCACAAGTCGTGGGAGTCAGTTGCCAGCGTTCGCCAGAGCTGGCGGGCAGCCATAAAGGCGGGGCTAAAGTGTGGCGAGTCGAAGAGACTTAGCAGTTGGCAGGAAAAAGACAGAAGCGCAAGGGGAGAGCCAGCTGTGTAACAGCCCCGACAAACAAATTTTTCTGCAGCACCTGTGGAAGAGCCTGTCACTCTAGAATTGGCCTTTATAGCCACTCCAGGCGCTGCTCCACACACCACTGACCACCTCCAGGCGCTTACCCATTGTCTCTCGAGATAAGGAGGCCAAAGAAGATATCTGCATTGCTTGGGCCAGACTCTTAGCATTGACATCTGTGGCTATCTGCTCCCATTCCCTTCTAAGTGATTGCCTGGAGGGTCTCCTTCCACCTCCTGCACTAAGGTGCTGCATCTCAGAACCTGGAAGCCCTCTTTCTGGCCCATTGCTCTGATTCTCCCACTTCTCAGCCCCTGCTGCAGCCAGAATGCACCTCCCCTTTAAGAGGTTCAGGCTAGATTTAATTTGTATTAGCCAGCCACGAAGCACCACATTTAGCTCCAGGCTCATGATAAGCATGCAGCACAAGTTTGCATACTGCCTGCATCACTTCCATCAGGCACAGGGTTATGGTGCATCGCAATCCCCATGCCCAAAGCTCAATGCCCTGCAGGACGCCACTCATTTCATCCTGCCAATCAGAAGTTTATGCATAATCTCTGTTTTTTGCCAGCCAGCCAATCTTCTATCCAGGCTAATATGTTACCCCGACACCATGAGCTCCTATTTTGTGCAATAACCTTTTAAGTGGCACCTTGTTAAATGCCTTCTGGAAATCCAAGTACAGTAGGTCAACGGGCTCCCCTTTATCCACAGCACATGTTACTCCTTCAAAGAACTCCAACAAATTGGTTAAACATGATTTCCCTTTCACAAAACCATGGTGACTATTCCCAATTACTTTGGGTTTTCTAAGTGCCCAGCTATAGCCTCCTTAATGATCGATTCTAAGCACCTTCCCCACAACAGACGTCAAGCTAACTGGCCTATAGTTACCTATTTTGTGTCTCCCCACCTTCTTGAATAGAGGGGTTATATTTGCTACTTTCCAGTCTGATGGAACCTTTCCAGAATCTAGCGAATTTTGAAAAATTAACACCATTCCTTCTACTGCCTCATTAGCCATCTCTTTTAAGACCCTAGGATGAAGCCCATCGGGACGCGGGGACTTGTCAGTCTGCAGCTGTATCAGTTTGCTCAGTACCGTTACCCTGGTGATTGTAATTTCATCAAGTTCCTCTCTTCCTTCCACCTCCTGATTTACAGCTATTGCCGGAATGTTTTTTGTATCCTCTATAGTGAAGACAGAAGCAAAATATTTGTTCATTTCATCCACCATTTCCTTATAATCGACTACTAACTCCCCATTCTCACTCTCTCGAGGACCAACACTCACGTTACTTACTCTTCTCCTTTTTAAATACCTGTAGAAACTCTTGCTATCTGTTTTTACATTTCTAGCTAGCTTCCTCTCATACTCTAATTTCTTTCTCCTGATTAACCTTTTATTCATTCTCTGCTGTTCTTTATATTCTGACCAATCATCTGACCTGCCATTCATCTTTGTGCAATTATATGCTTTTTCCTTAAGTTTGATGCTTTCCTTAACTTTTTAATTAACCATGGATGGTGGGTCCTCTCCTTAGAATTTTTCTTTATAGTGGGAATATACTTATTCTGAGTATTCTGAAATATCTTCTTAAATGTCTGCCACTGCTTCTCTATTGATCTATCTCCGAGCCTAATAACCCAGTTCACTTCAGCTAACTCAGCTTTCATGCTCACACAATTGCCCTTATTTAAGTTTAAATACTAGTGTTAGACTCACTCTTCTCTCTTTCAAATTGGATGTAAAATTCAATCATATTGTGGTCGCTGCTACCGAAAGGTGCCTTTAGAGTCATAGAGTCACAGAGACGTACAGCTTAGAAACAGGCCCTTTGGCCCACTGCATCCATGCTAACCGTAATGCCTATCTATATTAATCCCACCTGCTTGCATTAATCCCATCTCCCTCTATGCCTTGCTCATTCAAGTACCTGTCCAGATGCCTCTTAAATGTCGCTACTGTTCCTGCCTCCACCACCTCCTCAGGCAGCTCATTCCAGATACCCACTATTCTTTGTGTGAAAGATTTACCCCTTTGATCCCCTTTAAACCTCCTCCCTCTCACTTTAAATCTATGCCCCCTAGTTTTAGTCACCCCTACCATGGGAAACAGACTCTGGCTATCTACCCTATCTATGCCTCTCATAATTTTATATACCTCTATCATGTCCCCTCTCAGCCGCCTTCGCTCCAGGGAAAACAGACCCAGCATATGTGCCGAAGGATGTTGTAGGCTGCAGAGCTGGGCTGAGAGATGGCAAATGGAGTTTAATGCGGAAAAGTGTGAGGTGATTCACTTTGGAAGGAGTAACAGGAATGCAGAGTACTGGGCTAATGGGAAGATTCTTGGTAGTGTAGATGAACAGAGAGATCTTGGTGTCCAGGTACATAAATCCCTGAAAGTTGCTACCCAGGTTAATAGGGCTGTTAAGAAGGCATATGGTGTGTTAGCTTTTATTAGTAGGGGGATCGAGTTTCGGAGCCACGAGGTCATGCTGCAGCTGTACAAAACTCTGGTGAGACCGCACCTGGAGTATTGCGTGCAGTTCTGGTCACCGCATTATAGGAAGGATGTGGAAGCTTTGGAAAGGGTGCACAGGAGATTTACTGGGATGTTGCCTGGTATGGAGGGAAGGTCTTACGAGGAAAGGCTGAGGGACTTGAGGTGGTTTTCGTTGGAGAGCAGGAGGAGGAGAGGTGACTTAATAGAGACATATAAGATAATCAGAGGGTTAGATAGGGTGGATAGTGAGAGTCTTTTTCCTCGGATGGTGATGGCAAACACGAGGGGACATAGCTTTAAGTTGAGGGGTGATAGATATAGGACAGATGTCAGAGGTAGTTTCTTTACTCAGAGAGTAGTAGGGGCGTGGAACGCCCTGCCTGCAACAGTAGTAGACTCTCCAACTTTAAGGGCATTTAAGTGGTCATTGGATAGACATATGGATGAAAATGGAATAGTGTAGGTCAGATGGTTTCACAGGTCAGTGCAACATCGAGGGCCGAAGGGCCTGTACTGCGCTGTAATGTTCTAATATCCAATCTCTCTTTATAACTCAAGCCTTCCAAACCAGGCAACATCCTTGTGAATCTTTTCTACACCCTCTCTAGCTTAATCACATCTTTCCTGTAGTGCGGCGACCAGAACTGCACTCAGTTCTCCAAATGCGGCCTAACCAACGTTATGTACAACTGCAACATGACATCCCAACTCTTGTACCCAATGCTTCGGCCGATAAAGGCAAGTATGCCATACGCCTTCTTCACCACCCTGTCTACCTGTGTTGCCACTTTCAGGGAACTATGTACTTGAACCCCAAGGTCTCTCTGCTCAACAACACTCCCCAGGGCCCTGCCATTCACTGTATATGTCCTGCCCTGGTTTAACATCCCAAAATGCATCACTTCGCACTTGTATGCATTAAATTCCATTTGCCAATCCCTTGCCCACTTTTCCAGTTTATCTATATCCTGTTGTAACCTTAGACAACCTTCTTCATTGTCCACTATACCACCAGTTTTGGTGTCATCTGCAAACTTACTAATCATGCCCCCTACATTCACATCCAAGTCATTCATATATATGACAAACAACAGAGGGCCCAGCACCGATCCCTGCAGCACACCACTGGTCACCGGCCTCCAATCTGAAAAATAATCCACCACTACCTCCCTCTGCCTCCTATCACCAAGCCAATTTTGTATCCAATTGGCTAGCTCACCCTGGATCCCATGTGTTCGAACCTTCTGGACCAGCCTACCATGCGGGACCTTGTCAAAGGCCTTGCTAAAGTCCATGTAGACAACATCCATCGCCCTGCCCTCGTCAATCCTCTTGATCACCTCCTCAAAAAACTCAATCAAATTCGTGAGACATGATTTCCCACGCACAAAGCCATGCTGACTATCCCTAATCAGACCTTGCCTTTCCAAATGCATATAAATCCTGTCTCTCAGAATCCCTTCCAATAACTTTCCCACCACTGATGTAAGGCTCACCGGCCTGTAGTTCCCTGGCTTATCCCTGCTGCCCTTCTTAAATAAAGGCACAACATTAGCTATCCTCCAGTCTTCCGGTACCTCACCCATGGCTAATGATGATACAAAAATCTCTACCAGGGCCCCAGCAATCTCCTCCCTTGCTTCCCATAGCATCCTAGGATACACCTGATCAGGCCCTGGGGATTTATCTACCTTAACGCGCTTCAAAACCTCCAACACCTCCTCCTTTGTAATGTTGATATGCTCCAGGATATCTCTGTTCCCCCCCTTGAACTCACTAGCTCCCATGACCTTCTCCACGGTAAATACAGATGAGAAGTATTCATTTAAGACCTCGCCCATTTCCAGCGGCTCCACACATAGATCACCACACTGATCCTTAAGGGGACCTACTCTCTCTCTAGCTACCCTTTTACTCTTAATATACTTATAGAATCTTTTAGGATTCCTTCTTAAGTGTAGTCCTACATCCCCTATACTCCTCGAGGGACTTGCTTGATCCCAGCTGCCTATACCTGACATATGCCTTCTTCTATGTCCTGACCAGACCCTTAATATCCTCGTCAACCAAGGTCCTCTAAACTTGACAGCCTTGGCCTTCCATCTAACAGGAACATGCCAGCCCTGAACTCTTCCTATCTCACTTTTAAAAGCTTCCAACTTGCCAGATGTCCCTTTACCTGTAAACAGCCTCTCCCATTCAACTTTTGAGAGTTCTTGTCTGATGCCATCGAAATTAGCATTCCCCCAATTTAGGACTTCAACCTGAGGACCAGTCCTATCCTTTTCCATAACTATCATGAAGCTAATAGAGTTATGGTCACTGGTCCCAAAGTGCTCCCCACTGACACATCAACCACCTGCCCAGCCTCATTTCCTAACAGGAGGTTGAGTGTAGCCCCTTCTCTAATATGGCCATCCACATACTGCTTCAGAAAACTATCCTGGACACACTTAACAAATTCTTCCCCATCTGATCCCTGAGCACTAAGGCAGTCCCCGTCAATGTTAGGGAAGTTACAATCACCTACTATTACAACCCTATAATTCCTACACCTATCTGTGATTTCCCTACATATATGCTCCTCCAATTCCCTCTGACTATTGGGGAGCCTATAGTATAATCCCATCAAAGTGATCACCCCTTTCTTATTTGTAAGTTCTACCCATATGGCCTCGCTGGACATTCTCCCCGGGATATCCTCTCTTAGTACTGCCGTGATGTCCTCCCTAATCAATAGTGCAACTCCCCCTCCTCTCTTACCTCCACCTCTGTCACGTCGGAAGCATCTGTACTCCGGAACATTGAGCTGCTAGTCCTGCCGATCCCTCAATCACATTTCCGTAATAGCTATAATATCACAATCCCATGTACCGATGCATGCTCTGAGTTCATCTGCCTTACCTGTAAGGCTTCTTGCATTAAAGTAAATGCAGTTTAGCCTACCAGACCTTCCACGTTCCCTGCCCTGCCCCTGTTCGGTCTGCCTACTGGACTTGCTTGCTTTATCCTCTACATTTGTCTCAACTATCTCATCGGAGAGACTACTACTTTGGGTCCCACCCCCCTGCAAGACTAGTTTAAACCCTCCCGAGTAATACTAGCAAACCTCCCCGCAAGGATATTGGTCCCCTTCCAGTTCATATGCAACCCGTCCTTCTTGTACAGGTCACCTCTGCACCAGAAGAGATCCCAATGATCCAAGTAGCTGAAGCCCTCCTGCCTACACCAGCTCTTCAACCACGCATTCATTTGCCTTATCCTCCTATTCCTACCCTCACTAGCATGTGGCACAGGGAGTAATCCTGAGATTACAACCCTAGAGGTCCTGCTTTTTAACCTTCTGCCTAACTCCCTATATTCACTTTGCGGGACCTCATCTCATTAATTAATCCTGTCACATTACACAATACCAAGTCTAATATAAAACAAAAACAAGAAATGCTGGAATCACTCAGCAGGTCTGGCAGCATCTGTGGAAAGAGAAGCAGAGTTAACATTTCGGGTCAGTGATCCTTCTTCCGAAGAAGGGTCACTGACCCGAAACGTTAACTCTGCTTCTCTTTCCACAGATGCTGCCAGACCTGCTGAGTGATTCCAGCATTTCTTGTTTTTGTTTCAGATTTCCAGCATCCGCAGTATTTTGCTTTTACCAAGTCTAATATAATCTGCTCTCTCGTTGGTTCCAGAACATGCTGCTCTCCGAAACTATCTCGAAAACATTCCATGAACTCATCATCCAGGCTACTATTGCCAATCTAATTTTTCCAGTTTATATGTAGATTAAAATCACCCATGATTATTGCCGTCCCTTCTATCTCCTTTAGACATAACATCCTGTTAGCCTGAGCACTAGAAAATGGCTTGTAAAACATCGCCACCTGCAATTGCATACATTAATGAAGACTGTTTGAGACACGTGCCTCTAACGCTGCCTCTCAACCCCCAGAAACCTGCTCCCATAATGGAAGTATAATTTTCATTCAGTCTCCAACACACTGTGTGGTGCACATTCTCATTACTACCTTTCTTTTTAAATTCCTGCCAAACTAGGTCAGTCACTCCCAACTACACAGTAGATGAATTGTAAGACTAAAGATTACCTGTTAACTGCTAATTTGCTATCTGGTGCACAAATTTAAATTTAAGTTCGACATTACCTACCCCTTCTCACCATTGAATTCCCTGGAGGGTTTCCCTGTTTACCACTCTAGGGCATTCTCCCCAGAAGAAAGCAGTGCAGGAGATGGTGGCCAGGAGTTGACTGACTGTATCTTTGTAGAGTGGCTTCTCAGTATTTCAGCCCGCCATGGAGCATATCATAGAAAAATAGAATAATACAGCATGGCAGGAGGCTATTAAGCCCATTGTGCCAGTGCCAGGTCTTTGATAAAGCAATCCAATTAGTTCCAATCCCCTGCTTTTTCCCCATAGTCCTGCAATTTTTTTTCCTTTTCAATTCAGTGCACCGGTCTTCTTAGGTGCAAATATTTGCATCATTATAGATGAATAAATAGACTCATTCTCACTCTGCTCTATGTGCCAGTATTAAAGACTGTGTGAAAAGTACACAGGTGATTTCTGAGCTAGGACTGGATGAGATTCTCCAGTTCCCATTTGCACGAGTGCTGCTACCAGGAACATACCCATTGATCGAGAATTCCACTCCATGACTTGCAAAATAAGATGCGCCAGATTTTGCTAACAAAACAATGGCAGGTTTAATTGTGCACACGGTTATTAATGTGTAATTTGTCCAGCAATTTGAGGCGAGGAAGAGTTACCCCATGAATTGCCATTAGCCTTGGGAAAATGGAAGCTCGCCTTCAAACTCTCCGTGAGTTTCATGAAGTTGCTGCATTTGCACATTAATTGCTCATTAAACTTGCTGCAGAAAGTTAGCGCTGGTACTTACCAATGCACGTTCCTTTTTAATGAGGAGATTTATGTTTCTGCAATGCCAATCAACCTCTCCAGCACAGAAAGGGAACAATATATTTTCTTTCAGCTTACCCAGACTCTTAATTCAAATTGATATCAACTTAAGCATTCATAAATTTACAGCTTAACATGTTCCAAAGCAAAATATATTTTTTAAAACACACAGAAACATGCTTCAAAATGAAATGCAATATGCTTGGAGCACTAACATGCTGTACCATCTACCACCCTGCCTCGATTCCATTTTAATTGACTTGTGTGTCCTTGAGAGTCACTCAGCTGAATCCAGTTTGCCAAATAATTTGAGAAGCTCCCCTGCTACAGAGAACAATTACTCATCATCCATCACCACTGAGTTGTACAAGGGGATTGAGAAATTCTGCTCTGCTCATGTATCATTTACAGGGAAAGAAACTGCTTCCCACCCAATCTGGCTATGGGGTATGGTTACAGCTGACAAGTAGATTAACAACTGCCTATGCCTAAAGAACAAGAGCATCTAATTACCTAAGGCATAACTTTTTTAAATGGTTTCTCAAGAGGAAGGTAGCAAAGCTGTCAGAGAAGTTTAAATAGTTTTACAGCTATATGTAGTGACAGCATGTTTTTAACAAGATGCTAAAGTTATCTGCAAAAAATACTGAGAGATTAAAGGGAACTGTGTAATGAAGATAGATGTGGGAAATTAGGAGACTAATTAGGTGAAATCCAGTTACATTATTTTAAAAGTTTTAATTAAACAGCTGTGCTCAATAGCTCACTTAAGTCAGGAAACAACACATGGGCATTGAAAATCCATAGGAGGGCTGCCAGCATGAATACTGAGGTACACCGACCCTGAACCACTAATGTTGATCCTACGCAAGTATTCAAGGTCACGGTTAAGTCCTTTCATTACTCTGCCAATGGCTGGTGTCTGTGCCTCTAGGATTGCTTCTCGAGTGCCTGCCATGCTAAAGAAGCTGGAAAATGCAATGCAAGTATGTCAGTGGGGTGCAATGGGGTGGTGCTAGGAATCTTTCTTCCCTCCCTACCACCCCCTGGAAAAAGGATGTTCAGGCAGAATGGGGTAATAATAAGCCCATTCGCTCAACATCAGTAATATGTAAGGTGCTTGAAGGTATGATCAGCGATACCCTACACGAGCATTTAAAGAGAGAAGGCTTTATCAGGAACACCCAACACTGCATTTAGAATAGAAGGTTGTGCCTTTCAAATTTGATAACATTTCTAAAAAAAAAATCACCAGGTTAATGCATGAGGGGTAACCCAGAAAGCATTTTCTACTTGGATTTTTGGAAAGCGCTTATTAAGGTAACTCACAAAAGGCTTCTCTACACAAGATGGAATATTGTGACACTAGTAGTAATCTGCGAAGGTAGATTGAGAACAGGCTGAATACCCTTAGACAGAAAGTTGTCAATAGATTTGGACCTGCTTGGAGACTGGTTACCAGTGGTGTCTCTGCAGGGATTGGTGATAGGACTTTTGCTACTTACTATTTTCATTGATGACCTAGATGTAGGTGTTGGGAGAATGATCTGGAAGTTTGCGAATAATACCAAGATTTGTGTAAGTGTTAGGACTGTAGATGATTTTTAACAATTGTGAGCATACCTCTGTATCGGCCCGTATTTGGCAAATGATGTTTAACGTAGAAAAGTGGAATGCAATGCATGTGGATCCGTCTAATGCTGAATGTCCATAACAGAATTGAAGCTAATGGGGACAGGGAGAAATCTGGAGTTAAGGTGCACCACTTGCATATGTCTATAATTCAAGCCAGCAGGATTCTTATGTTCTTATAAGTAGAAGATCAGCCATGATCTCATTGAAAGGCAGAGTGTGCTTGAAGGACTGAATGGCCCACTCCTGCTCCTATTTCTTATGTTCTTATGATTCTAGGTTGTATACAAAACACAATTCCCTACAAAATAAGGCAGACCATTTTGTCCCTGTACAAGACCTTGGTTAGGCTTCAATTAGAATACTGTGTCCAGTTTTGGTCTCCTCACATGGAAGGGAGTATTGATCTTTCACAAACAACAAAGCATTTATATAGTGCTTTTAATGTAGTAAAACTTTCCAAGGTGCTTTACGAGTGTTATCAAACAAAATCTGATATCAAGCCATATAAGGAGATATTAAGCCAGGTGATCAAAAGCTGTGCAAAAGAGGCAGGTTTTGAGGCATGTCTTAAAGGAACAGAGAGTGGTAAAGAGGCCAAAAGGCTCACAGAAGGAATTCCATAGCCTCGGGCAAGGGTGGCATGTCCACCACTGGTGGAGCAATTTAAAATTGGGGATGCACATGAGGCCAGAGTTGCAGGAGTGCAGAGGTTTCAGAGGGTTGTAAAGCTGGAGGAGGTTACAGAGATAAGGTGCAGAGAAGGGAGACAAGATTAATTTTCAGTTTAAAGCACCTTAGTTACCCAAGTAGGCTCCAAGAGCTGGGTCTGTATACATTAGAAAAGCACAGACTCGGGGCAGGCATGATCAAAGATTTTCAAATAAAGAACGGGCTTTATTGTGTTTATGTGTACCAGTGTCCTCGAGGTGGCCAACATCCCCAGCTTATACACACTATTGAGTCAGCGGCGCTTGAGATGGCTTGGCCATGTGAGCCGCATGGAAGACGGCAGGATCCCCAAAGACACATTGTACAGCGAGCTCGCCACTGGTATCAGACCCACCGGCCGTCCATGTCTCCGCTTTAAAGACGTCTGCAAACGCGACATGAAGTCCTGTGACATTGATCACAAGTCGTGGGAGTCAGTTGCCAGCGTTCGCCAGAGCTGGCGGGCAGCCATAAAGGCGGGGCTAAAGTGTGGCGAGTCAAAGAGACTTAGCAGTTGGCAGGAAAAAAGACAAAAGCGCAAGGGGAGAGCCAACTGTGTAACAGCCCCAACGAACAAATTTTTCTGCAGCACCTGTGGAAGAGTCTGTCACTCTAGAATTGGCCTTTATAGCCACTCCAGGCGCTGCTCCACACACCACTGACCACCTCCAGGCGCTTACCCATTGTCTCTGGAGATAAGGAGGCCAAAGAAAAAAAAAAATGTGTACCAGTTATTTCAACTGGGTAGATTAGGAAGGACCAGGGGTCAAGATTACAGGCTATGTAAGGGCTGAAATAGGTTGGATGCTAGGCTATTTTTCTCCACAGAATAGTGGTCCTATAGAACAGGTTGGCGGCTCGTGTGGTGAATACTGATTCAATGTATTTCTTCAAGGAAGAGCTGGACCTGTTTCTGGCTGGAGTGGAGGTCACCTTGGACAAGAGATGAGTATCCTGTAATATAAATCAAGGTCAATGCATTCCCCAGGGCTCGTTTTGATGACCTAAATGAGTTGTCGAGGAATCTTCCAGATGCAGAGGGCATCACAAATGTATGGGACCAGGTAGATGGATCACTGCGCCTTTTCCCGTCTCTCATTTTCGAATGTTTGTATGCCCATGTAAGGTCACGATTGGGGCTGTTTACTGTTATTTGTTCAGTGTTCAGTTCCATTCCAATTCCTTCAACAATGGAATAGCCCATGCCAGTTTACAGTAGGACCTAGACCACATCCAATCTTGGATTAGCAAGTGAAAGACAACATTTACATAGAATTACATAAAATATACAGCACAGAAACAGGCCATTCAGCCTAACCAGTCCTTGCAGGTGCTAATGCTCCACCTGAGCCTCTTCCCATCCTTGCTCATCTAACTCTACCAGCATAACTCTCTATTCCCTTCTCCTTCTCTTAACTTATGCTTGTCTGGGTTCCCTTTAAATGCATCCATTTTATTCACCTCAACTGTGTTCGTAAGTTCCACATTCTCACCACTCTCTTGGCAAAGAAGTGTCTTCTGAATTTCCTATTGGATTTCTTGGTGACTATCTTGTATTGATGTCCTCTAGTTCTGCTCTTCCCCAAAAGTGGAAACACACTCTCTGTGTTTTTGTGCCAGACAAATATCATTTCCAACAAGAAAAGACCCAATAACTTTCCAATGACAGACAATGACACCATTGTTGCCAAGTATCTCACGATCAACATCCTGAGGGCCATCATCAATTAGAAGCTGCACTACTTCAGCCATATCAGTACAATGGGCATGGAAGCAGGTCAAACGCTGGGTACTCCATGACAAGTGGTTCACATTCTGACCTCTCAACTTCTCTCCATAATGTACAAAGCTCAAATCAGAAGCTTGATGGATACTCACCACTCACCTGGATAGGTGAAGCTGCAGCCCCGCTCAAGAGGCTTGGCATCATCTAAGCCAATGCAATCAGCTTGACATTCCAGCCACTGACCTCAGTATTGATCCTCACCACAATCAGAACGCTGTGGCTGTAGTATGTGCTAGCTATACTTTGCACAAACCTTCCAAATTCATTTCAGCAGCATGTACCAGTCCCGTGACCTCTACCACTGGGAAAGAAAAGGACGATAATGGCATTAGAACATCATCACCTACAATTTTTCCTTCACATCATCCTGACTTGGACTAGTCCTTCATTACTGATTAACCAAAATCCTAGTAGTCCCTACCCAGCATGATCATGGGAACACCTTCACTGCAAAGATTGCAGGCATTTAAGGAGAAGACTAACCTCAGCTTCTGAGGACAACTAGGAATGGACAATAAGTATGTCTTGCCAGCACAACTTACATCCAGCGCACAAATTTGAATAAAAAGCTTTTTTTTGACATGCAAGGATGTATTTCAAACAGTATTATAATGTCCTTGGGCTGCACTTATGCGTTATTTTTATGCTGTTATTTTTGTCTTTAGCTCCCTAAAGGGACAAAATCATTTTCTAAAAAGAAATATTTGGCAATACTTTTCCCTGTGTTTTCCAAATGTTGTATTGCAGACTCAGCTCATATTTAAATGTATTATTATTTTCCAAAAATCGTCATTACTTTCAGCTGTGGTGACATTGCAGTAAAAATAAAACATGACTATTTTCCTCCCAGTAATATAGAGAGTAGCTCTCTACTGCCTTTCTCAATGCATTTTATATTATTAAGTCACAATTTTAGAGGATATTGACTCTTGACCATTTTCTGTACAATTTGTTTTCTAGCTGAACTTCAAAAGTTAAAATATGCAGATTCATTGGGCTGTGTTGAACAGAATTCAGGCTCAGTGGAAGAAAGATTCGGTGTGGGACTGCAAGGCAAAAAGAAAATATTTCCTTATAGAGGCATAGATCCTGAAATTGAGCCATAACCTTTCCGCTGGTTGGAGTCATACCTAGCGCAAAGGAAGATGGTTGTGGTTGTTGGAGGTCAATCATCTCAGCACGGGACATCACTGCAGGAATTCCTCAGGGTAGTGTCCTAGGCCCAACCATCTTCAGCTGCTTCATCAATGACCTTCCTTCAATCAGCAGGTCAGAAGTGGGGATGTTCGCTGATGATTGCACAATGTTCAGTACCATTCGCACTCCTCAGATACTGAAGCAGTCCTTGTAGAAATGCAGCAAGACTTGGACAATATCCAGGCTTGGGTTGATAAGTGGCAAGTAACATTCACGCCACACAAGTACCAGGCAATGACCATCTCCGAGAAGAGAGAATCTAACCATCTCTCCTTGACATTCAATGGCATTATGCTTGCTGAATCCCCCACTATCAACGTCCTGGGGGTTACCATTGACCAGATCCACCAATGCTTGTACTTTTGCTGCCCTGGGTAGCACTCGCCCCTGTCCTTCCACATGCCTGAGGTCGGTCACTTGGCCTTAGCGAACTCACTCTTGGTGAGGTTTACTACCAGATGGGCTGCCTGCAATTGTTGGGATAGGGCATCTAATTGGGCCAAATGATCCCCCCAGGTCTTGCTGTATACCAGCAGATCATCTAGGTATACCACACAGTTGGGTAGGCCAGCCACCACCCGGGTCATCAATCTTTGGAAGGTGGCTGGGGCATTCTTTAGCCCAAAAGGAATTGCTTGGCACTGAAATAGACCGTCTGGGGTGACAAACCCGGATATCTCCTTGGCTTGGGGTGTTAAGGGAACCTGCAAATATCCCTTGAGTAAATCTATTTTTGTGATGTAGGTGGCATTCCCCACTCTATCAATGCTGTCCTCTTGGAATGGGATAGGACCGCACTGGTCACTGCATTTACCTTCCTGTCGTCAATGCAGAGCTGGGTAGAGCCATCGGGCTTGGGCACTAGCACCACTGGAGAACTCCCGCTGCTCTTGCTGGGCTCAATCAGGTTGTTGTCTAACATGTACCTGATTTCCTCCCAAACGTGGGCCAGTTTCTGGTGGCCCATGCGGTAAGGGTTCTGTTTAATGGGGGTCATACACCCTGGTGTGTCCTTATAGGTGGTGTGGTGTCCAGGTTATTTAACACTTCGGTGTTGGTCAACAGGGCAGGAAGGGGTTCACTGTGGGATCCCCCAAGCCTTCCTCTAGCTTATCCCCATGGTCCTGTTCGTCCCCTTGCTCCCGGACTATCGTACAGACCTGCGTCTTTCTGTCCCCTTCCTGGCTGTGATATTGCTTTAACATATTAATGTGGCACAACCTTTGTTTTTTCCTTCGATATGGGATTTCGATTATATACTTTACCTGGCTGATTCTTTTTGCTACTTGGTATGGGTCACTGAACCGGGCTTTCAGGGGTTCGCCATGAATCGGGAGTAATACCAATACGTGGTTCCCAGGCCGACGGGTTCTGTCCTTGGCATGTTTACCGGCTTGCCTTTTCATAGCTGCCTGGGAGGCCTTGAGGTGCTCCTGAGCCACTATGCAGGCCCTTGTGAGCCGGTCCCGGAACATGGAAATGTAGTCCAATGTAGGCGACTCGCCCCCATGCCCCAAAAACCTCTCTTTGACTAGTTTCAGGGGGCCACTCACCTTGTGCCCATAAACTAGTTCAAAGGGGCTAAAACTGGTGGACTCATTTGGTGAATCCCTGGTGGCAACCAGGAGGAGTCCCAGCCCTTTGTCCCAGTCATGGGGGTACTCATAGCAGTAGGCCTTGATCATTGTCTTTAGGGTCTGATGGTACCGTTCTAATGCCCCTTGGGACTGGGGTGGTAGGCTGAGGATTTTAGTTGGGTTATGCCCAGGTTGCCTATAACTTTTTGAAAGATTCCAGCCATGAAGTTAATGCCCTGAGCTGTCTGGATTTCAACCGACAGGTCATAGGAAGTGAAGAATTGGGTTAGCCCTTCGACCACCACCTTTGCAGAGATGGTTCGTAGGGCAATGGCATCTAGGAATTGGGTAGCGACATCCATGATAGTGAGGAGATACTGGTGGCGCCCCCTGGTTTTCGGGAGGGGTCCCACACAGTTCACCAGCACTCAGCTGAAGGGTTCCCAAAAGCAGGGATGGGAATTAGGGGGGCAGGTTTTATTGCAGACTGGGGCTTCCCCGCCACCTAGTACGTGTGGCAGGTTTTACAAAATTCCAGCACATCTTTGTGGAGTTGTGGCAAGTCAAAATGCCACCTTTTGCGGGCTTGGGTTTCCCATACCCCGACATGTGCTGCCATGGGAAGCTCGTGGGCCAGTCTTAGTATTTCTTTTCGGTACCTCAGGGGCACCACTATTTGATGAACCACTGCCCACTCCTCGTCGGCTGGTCTGTGAGGGGGTCTCCACTTCCTCACCAGAACCCTATTTTTCATATAGTAGCACTCAGGGACTCCCTCACATTTAAATAATTAATACAATTTTGGCAACAAAAAATACATTCCTTTGAGGCATAAAAGCCCCCCACAATGATCCAACTGTGGCTAACAAGAGGAGGTAAAGATAGTATTAGCTCAAAGGAAGAGGCTTAAAATGTTGCCAAAAAGACTAGTAAGCCTGAAATTTGGGAGGATTTTAGAATTCAGCGAAGGACCAAAATTTGATAAGGAAAGAGAAAAGAGAATATGAGAGTAGACTAGCAAGAGACATAAAGACAGAGTGTAAATGTTTCTATAGGTATGGAAATTGGAAGAGATTTGTGAAAATAAATGTAAATGTGAACCCACTAGTGGCAGAGACAAGTGAAATTATGAGGAAAAATGAAACGTCAGTGATATTAAACAAATACTTTATATCTGCCTTCACGGCAGAAGACGCAAAAAAACATTCTGAATATAATGGGGAACCAAGGGTTCAGCAAGCATGAAGAACTTAAAGAAATCAGTATAAGGAAAGAAATAGGACTAGAGAATTATATGAAACTAAGTGGTGACAAATCCCCTGGATCTGACAACCTATATCTAGGGATTTAAAAGATGTAGCTGCATTGATGCATTGATTTTGATCTACCAAAATTCCTTAGCTTCTATAACAATTCCCAAGGATTGGAAGGTAGTAAATATAATTCCACCATTTAAGAAAGGAGGAAGAAAGAGAGTGGGTAACTATAGGACAGTTAGCCTATCATCAGTAATAGGCAAAATGCTATTATCTGTTATTAGGCATGTGGTTACAGGGAATATAAAAAAAATCATAATATGATTAAGCAGAATCAACACAGATTTATGAAAGAAAAATTGTGCTTGACAAGTCTGTCAGATTTTTGAGTATGTAACTAGTGAGATGGATAAGGGGGAATCAATGGATGTAGTGTATTTGGATTTTTGAAAAGCATTTGGTACGGTGCCACACAAAAGGTTTATTATACAAAACTAGGACTCATGGGATTAGGGATGATGGATTGAGATCCGTTGCAGGCGGCTGCTCCTCTCAAGCTGGAAGGCCTCTGATTGGCCCTCCAGCTTTGAAAGCCTGCCTCCATGCCAATTCAGGGGGCATCTCCATGAGAATCCCAAAGAGTGACTGTTTCCTTCGGGGACAGGTTCAGAACCCGAAAACAGTCCTGACTCCTTTTTCCATGTCTCTAGATGGAAAACCCAGCCCAAAGAAGCTGCAGAGGGATATGTACAAGCTGGGTGAGTGGACAAAAACATTTCAGTTGGAATACAATGTGGCAAAATGTGAAGTTACCAACTTTGGTAGGAAAAATAAAAAAGCCAAATAGTTTTTGAATTGCATGACTGGGAAATGTGTGCATTCAAGGGGACATGGGTGTCCTTGTACCTGAATCACAGAAAGTTAACATGCAGGCACAGCAAGCAATTGGGAAGCAAGTGGTATGTTAACTTTTGTTATAAAAGGATTAGCGTATAAGAGTAAAGAAGTCTTACTACAATTGTATAGGGCATTGGAAGGACATACTTGCCCGAGGGATGGGGTGGGGGGGGTGGGGGGGAGGGGTGGTGGTGGGGGGCTGCAACAAAGGTTCATTTGACAGGTTCCTGGGATGAGGAGATTGTCCTATGAGGAGAGATTCAGTAGACTGTGCCTATATTCCCCTGAGTTCAGAAGAATGAGAGATGTTCTTGTTGAAACATATAAACGTCTTAAAGGGCTTGACAGGGTAGCTGCTGAGAAAATGTTTCCCCTGGCCTGGGGAATGTAGAACACAGGGCCACAGTCTCAGAATAAGGGGTCAGCCATTTAGGACTGAGATGAAGGGTTGTGAATCTTTGGAATTCTCTACTCCAGAGAACTGTGGATGCTCAGTCATTGAGTATATTCAAGACAGAGGTTAGTAGATTTTTGGGTACTAAGGGAAGTAAGAGATATGGGGATAGTGGGGGAAGGTGGATGTCGGTAGAAGATCAGCCATTGATCTTATTGAGTGGCAGAGAAGGCTCGAAGGGCCAAATGGCCTACTCCAGCTCCTATCTCTTATGTTCTTTTGACCTCTTGCACAATTGCAGGTCAGGTACATCTGGATAACATGGACAACTTGTCTCTGTTTTATTTCATAGCCTGTACTGGGGCTGTACAAACTTTTTTGTTACTATTAAAACATCTCTAGCATTTTCTTCTTGCATTATCTACTGGCTGTTATTTTTCACTTGAGTGCATTCTGACCGCAAGATTAAACCTTTGCAACCTCTTCTCTTGACTGGAAATGGAGAATTTCATGCATGCACCTGGTGGACCATCACTTTAATTCTCAGGATGTGTTGCAGATTTTGATAGCATCCGGTTTCATTACTGCTGCTTGTGACATATTTCAGTATTCTGTATTAGGTGGCTCATTTGGGAGTATCTCCCCCCATGTCAGTGTATTGTGGTTTAAATCTTACATTAGGAGTTTGGGCTCATAATCTAAACTGGCACTCTAACACAGCAGTAAGGAAGTACCGTATTATTAGACATACTGTCCTTCGAATATAATGTTAAACTGAGTTCCTGCCTGCCTGATTTGTGGTTCCAGTGGATTTTAAAGATTCTATACACTGTTTGAAGAAGAACAGGGAGTTCTCCTGGTGCCCTGATCAACATTCATTTCACACCACACCACACCATCAAAAATAGATTACCTGACCTTTTATCTCATTGCTGCTTGTGGCATGTTGCTCTACACAGAATACCTGCTGTGCTTTCCCACATAACAGAAGTGATTGTACTTGAAAGTAATTAATTGCATGTGAAGTGTTTTGGGACATTTCTGAAATAAGACAAGGCAGTTTTGGACAGTTTCCTATATTACAACACTTCAAAATACTTAAATGGCTGTAATGCGCTTTGGTCATGAAAGTTGCTATTTAAATGTAAGTATTTCTTTTTAGTATATAAGTGCAAGACTCTCATAATGCTGGTACTGAACTTTAAAAAAAAATACAAACTAAATTTCTCAGGTAACTGACTTTCAAACTTTTTTCAGATTGGTTACACTGAGTTTAGCTGCAGTCATGAGTATCAAGGCTCAGTTGAACACAATCTGACTACCTTGTGGCTCACCATTACCTTTTCAAAGGCAATTATGGATGGGCAATAAATGCTGGCCTTGGCAGTGACACACATTCTATGATCAAATAAAAACTATTCTGAACGACTGAGAGAAACTTTGCCCATGTTTGTGCTGCTGTTGCAGTTGGATTGGGAACCCCCTGCATTGGATCTGAGGTAAAAACATCCTGTGTAATTTTCATTTCACTGAATCAGTCATGTGCTTGTTAATGGGGCATCCATTATTGCATTCATGTTGGATCTACAAACACATATGCGTTTTCTGTGCTACAAATCACAGCACTAAATTATGCATGTATTAACCTTTGACATGGGTAATGTTTTCCAGAATTTGAATCTTTGATAATGTTGTGCACATGAACATTTCTTTTAATTGGCTTCTCCGGAAAGTGCTTTCACATTTATATTTTATTCAGTTATGGCACATATATTTTATGAAGCTATTCCATATTTAATAATTTAATTTTGTAAAGTACTTCCGTATAGGCATGCACATTCATTACCCCACCCCTCATTTTTGCATCATTATGCTTCTGTGTCTTCTGACAGTGCTGAGAATGTGGTGGTAGTTGGGGATACAGGCCAGACTGCCCCGAGCAAATGCACAATCTTGGCTTTGGGGAGACTGCTCACCTGATTTCCTCTGCTCACCCCATACTCCTTTCAGAGAAATGCATGTCTTCCCAATGCAGCACACCCAAACTCAAGATACTAGCTCCTACCTCCTGTGGCGCCTGATCTTTTTTTTTCCTTAACAAATTTTAAATCTTGGCTTTTCTCCTGAAAATTTGCAGTTTTACAGCATGCATTTCATAATCGTGAACACTTTATTAAATATTATTCCATCAGTGTTGATCCAAAATCATTTCCAGCATCATAACTACATGCTCAGAATCTTTTTGTTTAACTAATTCTCAGGTTCTGGGTATGCTTGAATGGAATGGACCACATAAAGGCACCAGTCCAGTTAGTGAGTTCTCACCTACTTAAAAATATTCGGTCCACTGTGTGTTCTGGCTAGGTGTATCTGTATCCAATCTAAAGAAATCCCTGTAAATGCAGAGGGCACATGTTTTGCACTCATCAGAAGTTACACATACTATCTAGAATGAGCCACAATGATATCTTTATTTAAGTGTTCCCAGTGGATGATACTGAATGGATTGTTATGATTTAGCACGACAGTAAGTGCACTTTAAAGAACGTCGTGTCAGCAGTCTGTTTGAGATCATTTCATGATACCCTGAGATCCTTGTGGCAATTTAGGGATTAGTTGAATTTAGTCAGCTCAGTTACACACAAATATTTCTGTTTGGAATGTAAATTATCCTTCATCACATGAATTTGTTGCAATATTTTCTTGCCGATTCTCTTTATAATTTTATGAATCAAACAAGTGAGACTTAGTGCGAGTGTGTCTGGTGAGAGTTGTCTTGGTTGGTCACATTTACTCCTTTTTTTCACGACAGAATCGTGGGTCTTATTTCCTCTTTTAACAGGTTTGAGAGAGCCTGTTTTTTTTCCTCACTGATGACAAACTGTTAATGAAAAACCAACAGGAATGCACAGTTTTATAAAGTGTAAAATCCAGTTAAAATAGATTTGATACCAGCTCCTGAAGTATTGGCCAATCGTAATGCATCTCAAGTGGTTAAGAAGCCAATTAACCAGTAAAAATGTCCCAAATTTTGTAAAAGCAGCTATGGGATATACCATTATAGGAGGGAATCAGTGAAGGCAAAGCAGAAAATACCTTTCAGTGGGGCTCAAAATATTACAGTCTCTTCTGAGTCTTTTTAAGACATGTAGGTATTAAACCATTCCTGAAGCTAAGACCTCCACTTTGTTTTCCTGCCTGTGGAACACTATTGTGCCTTTCCCAGTGTCACCTACATAATGGGTTTCTCCTGCCCATAAATAGCAGGGAACAGATAACCGCCATTTACATATACTAGCATGGGTTCAGTCGGGCAGCTGGGATCAGTGTTGGGTTCAAGGGAGCAAAATATTGTTGGCGGTTTTGGGGTGGGTTTTTGGCGAGAAGCCCTTCTGCCCCATTTTTCTTTATTTACGTCTGCGACAACTGCCTGAAAAGAGGCAGTTCCAGGTAGGAAAATCTGAGCTGGTGTGCTCTCTGTGGGCGAATCTTCCTGGCCACAGTGGAGGCTGGTTAGGAGGCAGGACCGGGAGAAAACTTGGGAATTAGCAATTTGGGTCTTTTACCCGACATTTTCCCGCCTCCGAGCACTCTTGCCGGAAGTGGGGTGATACCGGCATCAGCTATCCTCCAGGCAGCGGTGGGTGACTCATTTTAAGTAATTATGGGCACACTTAGGAGCAAATTGGTGATGCTGCTGCGATCCTACCAGCAGCAGATGAGCCCCCAGATGAGGCAGAAGCCTGGCAAGTGTCTGGAGGTGGTTTCCTGGCAGTTGGCCAAGGGGCCAGTGAGGCCTCCTTTAATTCCCCCTGTGCCCCGGAGCAGTGGGTGCCAGAGGGTCATAGCCAAAGCTGCAAGCCAGCCTTTGTAGGGGGTTCCACCTCCACAATTGTGGTCTGACAGCACTGGCCACACTTACCTTTAAAAAACTATCATCAAGCTTCAGAGGTCACCTCCATTTTGTGGCGCCCTCGTGGTCTCCTGCTTGCCTCAGCAGGGCCTACCTCTCCCGGTGGGGCTGCTGGCTGGACCTCGCTGCAGGCCCTCCCACTGGGCCTGCCGGTTCCCTGATCCTCCCACTGTTGTTCATTGGTGTTGCTCTTGGAGGCGGCTTCTCAGTTGGCTGCCTCTGGAAAGATCTTGATGCCGTTCAGGCAGCCCCCACCATCGGGGTCGGGGCCCACATGACCAGTGGCAGAAAAATTTCAAAGACGGGAAAATTGCGCCCTGTATCTTGCTTCACGCCTTTTACTATTGAACTGAAGCAAAGTGGGTAATTTGAATCTAACCTGCCCAGTGGGATTGATTGTCTGTCTGTTTCACACTCCATTTACTTTACTTTCCATTTACTTCAATTAAAAGTTAAACCGGCTGAACTGTAAAGCAAGCAGCTGATCTGATGCTGCCAGTTTCTCACTGGACAGTTTCGGTGATTATTACCCCCAAAGTGTTTGTCTCTCCACAGGGGTAATTAGATTAGATAGTCCTTGATCGTTATTTGCTTCCATGGATGTAAAGGACTCAAGACAAATTAATAATCTAGCATTGAATAACTGAATGGATGACTGAATACATTCTGCAACCTTACCATCTTGCAGGGACAAATCCCAAAGGGCAGGTTAAAGTTCATTCCAACCAGTACATAGCTGCTTTCTGGCCATGTTACAAAGGCTACTGACTGTATACTCTTAATGTATTCACTAAGAATTTTTGTCTAAGAATTAATAATTCTTCAAACAGCAATTTAAATGAGTGGTTTATTAGTTATTTTTATGACTTTGCAGAATGTATGTGTATATATAAAACTTACACAGCAGTTTTGTTAAGCAGACTGGTAGCAACTCGATGCAAATGATGATGTCATCTTTATCCACACTGTCTGCAATCTTGCTAAGCTGTTTTTGCATGGTCGCTGTGAGTAGAGCTCACTTATCTTTGATAGCAGAAATATTTTTTATATCAAAGTTGCAGTTGCTTTTAACAATGAAATCTTCTAACTGGTAGACATGGTACAACCTTCACAGAAAGGGCAGGTTAAAGATATAAGGATTATAACAGTTAAGAAATTGATTTTTTCACAATCAAATGAATTGTCAAAGATATTGCTGCTTGTCTTTGATATCTTAGTTTCTCTTTCTCTCTCCTACAGAGATGTTTTGTGTGTAAGATTATAATTATATGACTTCAGGTATGCACCTTAGCATAATTTAACATGGTTTTTGTCGTAGCTAATATAATTCAACTCGCAGAGATCTGCAGTGAAATTGGGACTTTATTGCAATAACACTTCTTTAATTACAGAATTTTTTGTTATTCTTTCACCAAAGACTTTAATAGAATCAAAACTTCTCACTCTGGAAAAAGCTATATAAAGCTGCCCATGTGTGAAAACAGGCATAGGAATATAAATACAGATTTTACCAAAAGTCTGCCCTTATGAATAGAGAGAGACTGAGGTTAAATATACCCATATCAGGTCTACTGTATCAAATGCTTGTCCCTGCCATTTAGCCACACATAGCCAATGCCATCATCTCACCGCCCCCCCCCTTCCATGCCATCCCCACCCCATGCCATTCCATTCCTCCCATGCCATCCCCATCCTGCTCTTACCATCCCCATCCCTCCCATCAATCCTATCCCATCCCTCACATAAACAATCTCTCCAGCCAGGGTTACTTTGTAGTTGGGCTCCCTTTATCTTCTGCCACCACTGCCACCAGCCGTGGGCAGCTACAAGGACACGATGGGCTGAATTTTATACCACTCCAGCAGGTCGGATGGTGGCGTGGAGGCAGCGTAAAATTGAACGGGAGGCTCCGGGAGGCCTACCGCCCCGTTTCTGCCTCCGGCCAAGATTACGGCATCGGGAGGGGGGTGGGAAACGGCCCGCTCGCCCGAGGCCAATCAAGGCCCTTAAGTGGCCACTTAACAGCCACTTAAGGGCCCTCACCCGCCTCCACGGGTATTTTACCTGTGGCAAGCGGGCGTGCTGGGGACGTGAAAGGCTACCCAGCAATAGCTGCCAGCATTTCCACGCCACAGTGGCGGTGGGGGGTGGTGGTGGTGGGCGCATGGCAATCAGACACAGGGTGCCCGATTGAGGATTGAGGGCCGCCCCCGCCTCCCAACCCACCCCTGGGACCCAAGATGCCCCCCCCCCTCCCCAATAAACCACTCCAACCTCATCAAGGAAGGACCGATCCCCATGGTGAGGCTACCTTTACTTACCTTCCTTCCTGGATTTCATGGCGTCGGCTGGGCTGCAGTCCCATCAGTGGCCACTGCTCCCGGTGGCACTGCTGGGACTAGGAGCTGCCGGCCTGCTGATTGGCCAGCAGCTCACTGAAGCGCGACCTCCTCCCTCAAGTGGGTGGAAGTCCCGCCTCGGGACAATTAAAGCTCGGGGACCCGTAAAATGCGGGACGGATATCCAGGCTATGCGGAAGCGTGTTTGCCACCGACTTTCACGTCAGTGGCCAATTCCCGTCTGCCTAAGGTAAAATCCAGCCCGATAATGTAGGAGATGACGTGGTGACATTCAAAAGACTCTTTTCAAAAACAAAAGTCCCAGAACGGATTCACTTTTATTGCATTAAAATTCAAATATATCTCTCACCTTCCTCACCTTTCATTGTATGGGCTGGACTTTGTTCCCAATCGGCATCGGGTTCCGAGGAGGGGGTGGGGTGCAGAGCATTGGAGCGGCAGCAACCGCCACGGAACCCGATGCCAGGAATTCCCGGCCCACAGCGATCTTACCTTCAGTTCCTGATCTTCAGTGTGATGTGCGGCATTCACACACCTTCACTTTCCCGTCCAGAGAAAGCTGGCACCACCGAAGTGGGGAAGGGGTGAACTCTGTATTTTGTTCAACTGTCTGCAGGGCTGGCAGCCTTTTAAAAATGGCATCAGCACCTGCTCCTTCATCAAGTGACGCTGTGAATGGCGTTGCCAATGCCGCCCCTGCCACATGATTTTGGGGGGTGGGGGGGGGCGGCGGCTGCGGCAGAATTGCGGCGGTGTGGGTCCCGCGCGGGGTGGTCGCCATTTTCCGCACCCACTGCCGCTCCCGGTGTGGAACAACAAAATTCAGCCCTATGTTGTAAACCTTGAACACATCCACTGCAAATGTAATCTCCTGTTCATAGCCAAATCTAAATGCCAAAAAAGTTTTCATTTGCACAACTCATAAGCAGTATCAGGAGTACTGTATCAAATAATTTTCCCCACCACTTTGCACCACTTAAAACTCCATCATTTCATCCACCCCTCCCATGCCATTCCCATCCCTCCCATCATCACCTCAGTCTCTCTATTTTATATTACATAGATTACATTTGACCTCAGTCTCCTTTAATTTTCTGTGATACTGATTATATTTTGCCTCAGTCTCTCTCTATCTTTTCTTTAAATTCTGCAATGTCAGACCTCTTTTTATCTCATTCTGCCTCCAAATCTTTCTAGTACCAATCACCGTAGTCTGCTCTATGCATGCCAAGTACCAGCCACCAAAGCTTTGTCTTTCTCATTTACCAGCTCCCTTCTACTGAATCGATCACAAAACTGTAACTCAACACATGCTGTACTTAAATGTTACAACAAAATGTTACAATATTTACTCAACCAACTGTCAGCTCACAGATGCTAAACATCACTAAGCCTTGCAAAATACTCCCACGAACCAAGACCTACAAAAGAAGTTGTCCTATTTTTAAAATGGGTCTCCTTCTGCAATCCCTATATTACATTGATTATACTTTACCCCATTCTCTCCCTATTTTATATACTATTTTACCTTTCTTATATTTATTTATATTTAGTGATACAGCACTGAAACAGGCCCTTTGGCCCACCAAGTCTGTGCTGACCAAGAACCACCCATTTATACTAACCCTACAGTAATCCCATATTCCCTACCGCCTACCTACACTAGGGGCAATTTACAATGGCCAATTTACCTATCACCTGCAAGTCTTTGGCAGTGGGAGGAAACCGGAGCACCCGGAGAAAACCCACATGGTCACAGGGAGAATTTGCAAATTCTGCACAGGCAGTACCCAGAACTGAACCCGGGTCCCTGGAGCTGTGAGACTGCAGTACTAACCACTGTGCCGCCCCTCTCTCTATTTTATGTTTTATTGGATACTTGTAACCTCAGTCTCTCCCTATTTGCTATAACATTGATTAAATTTTACCTCAATCTCTCTCAATTTTATATTATAGTATTGTGAGTGAGTGCTCAACTCACCTCTTATTGTACGTGTGAAAACCTTGAATGTTTCCACTGTGGACCTGATATCATGTGCTGACTGCTGACTCCGCCCACCAATTCAACCCACCCACCAATCAGAAAAGCATGGGCAGACAGAAACTGTGTATTATTACATAAGATGAGATGTACATCCTGAAATGATGAAGAATAAATCACACGCTGCACTGTAATTATCCACTGGTGAATAATATATTACATTATAATTTGTTAAATGTAACATTTCTCTGCAGGATTTTTTCTTTCACCCCAAGGATACACTGAGTTGAAAATTTCAATGAGAATCAGCAGTGTGGGCCTTGGTGCTTGAACTCCCAGGTGTTTTATTGCATCATTCTGTTTTCAGCAAGCAGAACTGCTCTCACTACTGCTCCTCTGAGTCCATAATAGTCTCTGGTGTCATGCATTACATAGTCTGCAGTACCTTTCTGTCTAATGCATGACTCGCTTCACAGAACTCCAAGACTAATAGTTCACAGTATCTTATCTTGTAACAGTTTCCAAAGAGCAAATGGTCCTGATTGATACAATAGCAGAATGAAGCTAATATAAAGCTCCACTGTGGTAATTTTGGTAGCTCTCTAGTTTATTAAATGACAAGTTTGTTCACTCAGACTGTTCTTTTTCACTTGTGCCAGTTTGGGAGCTTCAGAATGTGTGATTTCCCATCGATTTCTCACCCATTCTAGGTCTCATTGTGGGAGCAGTGAGTGAGTTTCCAACTCATCTTGTAACCCAATCACCCAAATCCTGCCCAGAGTTAAAAATTGGGATCAATGTCTTGTCAAGGGGAAACTCAGGGCCTGCTCTTACCGGAATGGAGGCAGGGGAGCACACAAAATGACATGGGGTGCAACATGCCCGATGTTGTCCTGCCCCCATGCCATTCTGTCTGCAGCGGTAAAGTTGGAGGATGGCCCTCCCACCCACAGCCAATTGAGTCACTTAAGGGCAGCTTCCCACCTTTGCCCGCCATTTCACGAAATTCAGAGGGGCCCGCCGCCGCGTGGAGACACAGCCAAAGATCTGGCGTCTTCCTAGCGGGCTCGGGGTGGGGGAGTCCCACCTCTGGGGGCAATCCATGACCACAGAGGGCCCCCCCAGAGGCAATGGCCTCCCCGGCAGCAAGACCCGCCCCCCCCCCCTGTAGAATTCCATCAGGGGTCCAACAGGGGCCAAGGTGGGGTCGCCTCTCCCTGCCTTCTGGCCCGCTGCTAGGAGCCCTGTCATCGGGATGAAATTCCAGCCTCAGGGTCTAATTATACTCTCTTAGACAGTGTATCATCAAATGGTTCTGTTCCTATGCTTGTGAAACAGCTGCACATTTACAGAGTGCAGAGCTTTCTGTTCATGACTTGAGTAGCATTGGGGGCACATATGGTCACCACACAAATGGAGGACTCTTTTCTGCTGCTGGTTGCTTTGCAAGTAGAAACAAAAGAGTTCACTGGCCCTGCTGAGCAATGCATCAGTAACCTCCATGAGGTGCGCTGAAGGTGACAACATATGACAACATGGACGAGCCTATCCATGAGGGCCATGGTTTGCCCAAATGCCTTGTATCTATTCTTTGCCAAGTTTTGATGGTCATGTAAAGATGTTACTGTCCATGGTTGCACCATCAACACCAATTGTCTAAGGAGCCAGCTGTCTATCCATCCTTCTTTAAACAGTTATTGCCTCAGAATGAAAGCATAATGTATAGTCCCCCATGCAATATAAATTATAATCTGGTGGTAGTTGCATTGCATTTGAACCTGTGCTACCATCCGGTTTTCACTTTGATGGCATAATAACCCTTCCTATTTATGCACATTAAAGGATAACCAGTAAATGCACAATGGCTACATGTGGACAATGATGTCCTGCACCTTGGGGAGCCACGACTTTGGAAAATGATTAGCTGGTGAAGTTTATAAAGGTAGGTGCAGGGTGAAGCAGGTTTCAGTTACCTCATTAATGGACTGGTGTATGAAAAAGGAAATTACTGGTGTGATCTTCCCTCCGGGTGACTAGAAGAATCTAGCATAACTTTCCTTTCTTGCCAACTTTCCCCCCACTCCCCCTCCTCTCCTCCCCTCATCTAGGAACACAGGAACAGGTGCAGGCCTTTCATCCCCTTGAACCTGTGCTACCATCCAGTTAGATTATGGCTGATCTGAATCTCAATGCCATTTTACCCACCTTTACTCCATATCCCTCGATATCCTCACCTAACAAAAATCTATCAATTTCAGTATTGGGAATTTCATTTGATCCAGCATTTTCGGGAGATTACTCCAGAGTTCCACTACCCTTTGGGTGTGGAAGTGCTTTCTGATTTTACTCCTATTAGCCTAGTTCTAACTGTAAGATTATTCCCCTCTGTTCTGGATTCATCCAATAGAGGCAATTGTTTCTCTGTAACAACCAAGTTTAGGCAACCTGTCCTCATAATTGAACCCTTTAAGTCCCATATTATTCTGGTCAATCTGTTCTATACCTCCTCTAAGTCCAAAATATCTTTCCTGAGGTTCAGTGTCCAAAACTGAATGCAATACTCCAGATGTAGTTTTATCAAGGCTCTTTACAACTGAAGAATCATTTCCTCTCTTCTTAAAAATTAATACTTAGGATGTGGATGTCACTGGCAAGGCCAGCATTTATTGCCAATCCCTTGTTTGATGAGAAGGTTGTGGTGGGCCATGTTCTTGAGCTGCTGCAGTCCATGTGGTGAAGGAGTTCCCACATTGCTGTTAGGTAGGGAGTTCCAGGATTTTGACCTAGCAACCATGAAGGGATGGTGATATATGTCCATGCCAGGATGGTGTGTGACTCAGAGGTAAACTTGGAAGTGATGGTGCTCCTGTGCAGCTGCTGCCCTTGTTGTCACATCACAGGCTGAGGAGTCACACTTGAAGTCACAGATTCAACTTTAACAAAGATTTGACAATCTTTAATAAAAAGACTTCTGTAGAGTTGTTTCTTACGTCTGCTCACTACTGGAGCATATGCTTATCTAACCTCACAACAAACCCCAGGTCAGGTGTTTTCCCCAAACACTGAGTTCCTTTCAGTTTCATTTCCAAGTATCATATAGTCTCTAATATTCAAGCCCACACATACTTTCATGACACTTATCTTTCTGGGTGGTGGAGAGCATAGATTTTGGAGGTTTTGCTGAAGAAGTCTTGGCAAGTTGCTGCAGGGCATCCTGTAGATTGTACACACTGTAGCCAGGGCACAGCGGTGTGGATGGAGTGGATGTTTAGTCCACTCTTCACTTATTTTAGTTAAAATAGTAGATGTGAATATTAAAAAAACAACATTTTTTGCTATAATTTAGTGAACAGAGGAAACTATACCACCAGCAGTGGCAAGTTCCATTCTTCATGACACTGACAGTCTTGATGAGTTCAAACAATTAGGTGCATAATGTAAACGCATTGAAACTCTGGTAGAAAAGTTGAAAATAGTTTAGAAGATGATTATTATTCATCAGTCTTTTCAGGAATTATTATGACCCTATAGAACAGAGTTGAAATCCCATGATATTTTAGAGAATGACTCCTTAACTTTCTAAGTGGATATATAAATATTATTTAATATGGTGGCCTTCAGCTTGTATTGAATCTCCAGAAGTCAAAGACTGTGAGATTATGCTAATTTTCCAGGTACAGGCTTGGAACAACAAGCTGGAATTCTGTTGGGGCCAAAATGCAGGAACCATCTGCAATTTGCTCTCAGGACTTATTAATGAATTCATTCCCTTTTGCTAATATTCTGTTTTCTGCGGATGGACCTGATTATTGGTTGTAAGTGATAATATAGTTCAGTTCTCCCTCAAGGAAAGATGCAATTAAGCAGGCATTTTAAAATAATAGACTGACAGAAATGAGCCATCTTTCATACAAGAACAGCTATTAATCTCTTGCACATCAATTTCCATATCATTTCAGACGTTATTTCACAGTCATACATTATAAAACTGGGCATTTGTGTCAGCTTTGATGCAGTATAACATGCCTGAACATGAAATGCAGTAATTACCTCTTTGGTCATTAGAATTGCTAACCAGAGCCTGACATTTGCAAATCATTCCATTTTCCAAGTGATCCAGAAGTAAGCTTGAGCATTACATGGGCAGCATTTAAATGAGATAGTTCAGCCTTCGAGAGGGAATTAAAATGTTGCGTGCCTGTAGAAATGTTCAGAATCCATGTATATGCTGCTGTCTCTGCCCTCTGAGATAAAACTGGTACACATTCACTTGAAAGCTGGATAAAATGTTGTTTTTATTGAAACAATAACAAACATGCTTTAAAAATACAAGGGTCAATTTTATGGTTGGGAAATTTTAAAAATGTTTAAACTGGATGTAACTGTTCACATATCCTTTTTCCCTGTTTCCAAGTCACAACACACTGACAAACATGGTGATAAACCATCTTCTATCCATCCAAGCAACAAGCACAGTCAAACTGCAGGTGATAAGAACACACAACTATAATTTAGTTTAGTCTATCTCACTCTTTTTCCATTGCTTCTGTCCCTCTTTCTGTCTTTCCTCTTGGTTACCTCTCTCTTTTGTATGTCTCTAATGTGTCTGAGCGACTCCAATACATATTCCTAAAATGATGTAATTATGATGGATTCTCCTGTTGCTTCGATGGATGAATGTTCAGCAAGGAGATTGGTTGTTCAACATATAGATTGGTATCGTCTCATATGTGACATTAACCCAAATTTTGATTTGCAGATCCAATTGCAGATGTGAAATATGAAGTCATTGTTAGAGGGGTAGGTTGAAGGCATTAGGTTTGCCGCATACTCACTTGTCCTGTAGGGACCTGACTCTGTTCTCTTCAATTGTTGAGATTGCTTGATGACAGAGACTTTTCCATTTGGATCTGTCCATGGTTTCCACCCCCCCCCCCCCCCCCCCATGTAGTGGGGTCCAACTTACAGGCTGAGATTAGCTATCAAACTGATGTACTCAATGACCATCTTTTGATGCCTTTTTTTAAGGCCTAGGCACTTAGATATGTAGGAAGTTGGGATGCAATATTTACTAGATTGGAGGCGAGGATGGGGAAATGCTGTCAAGGGAGGTGCTGAAACATAGGCAGCTGAAAAAGAAGGTAGAACTAAGAGTTAGATCAGCATTGATAGACAGGAGAAGGGGCGATGGCGAGGAAGCAGCAAATGGAAGAGAATGGGCAACTCAAGGCTGTGGTCAGGCAAGGGTGAATTGGGAGGGTGGCTGTGGTAAGAGGCAGAAGAATTAGGAGCTGGAAATAGGTACCACAATTTACAGTTACCAAGGCTGTTTAGATGGGGAACAGAGCAAAGGTACCAAATCAAAGCCAGCATGATTATAAAGTAGCCACCATAAGTTTTGGGAAGGGCCGGGGTGGACACAGCTAAGTTTGTTTCAATAAAATCTCTACAGTACAACATTTAGGGCTAAAAATTGGTGTGCTGATTTTCGGGTGTGTGGGTTGCAATTTGTGACCTGCCTGCATCTGTTCTGGTGAAGGTAGGCAGCATGTAAATTTTTGGCACTGCTGCCTCGTTTACCTGATAGTAGCATTGAGATGAGTGGCTCCCATGCTTTTGGCTGTATCTGTGCTCAGCAGAGAGCCCAGCAGTGTTTGCAGCCAGCCTTCTGTTCTTAAAGGCAGACTGTGTCTCTTAAAGGGAAGCTGCATGGAATTACAGGAGGCTGCTGCTGAATACTATTGCTGCAATTCTAAACAAAGAAAATGGAACAGCTGGGAAGAGGCTCCAGGGTCACTGATGTGGCATTGGTGGGCTTAATGGTGGAGGTGGAGAAGAGGAGAGATGTCATGGTTTCATGGGGAGCTTGGACGCTCTCAAGGACAACCCTCAGTAGAGGTTGGAAACCGGTGGCCAGGGCGGTTAATTCCCGGCATCTGGACCCAAGAACTTGGGAGCGGTGCCACAAGAAGTCTAATGACCTCATGCAGGTGGTCAAGGCCAGTGAATGCATCTTCACATGACATTTCATACCCACTGTGCCACCAGCCTCTCCCTGCATCACACTCCCCATCACTCACCCAGTCGCAGTCCCTGACACTGAAGACTCACACAAAACATCCAGATACTCCACCTCACCCTCATACACCTACCAATGCTGCCAGCCTCACACTTGCCTCTCGCTGCTTCCATGTACCTCCAGCTATGCAGCTATGGCAGGCACATCACCCAAACACAGTGCAACACAATCACTGACATTCTTCCCTCTCTTTTGCAGGACAAGTTGGCATACAATAGAAGGGAGCACAGCAGAGCCAGCAGGGGAAAAGAATGCCTGCATCTCCTGAGTCTCTGGAGGAGATGGTACTCTACATCATGGGACTGACTGTGACAGAGACCGCGACATTCAGCATCATTAAGAACAGTCAGGATGACTGTATGTTCCTGCCTTATTACTCTTCTGAACTCCCAATTGACCCTTATCCTGCTACCTTGCATAATGAGCAACCTGCAGCTGGTGTGAACATGGACCTCTTGCTTACCAGTCACATCCCCTTCCCCTTCTGATTTTCTGCTTTCAGACATCCAAGAACTGCCGCCTGTCCAGCCACAGCAAGGAAAGAGGAAGAGGAGAGAGATCAACAGCTCAGCACTTATGAAGAGGCCCCGTCACTTGATCTGACACTCGCAGCCACCAGCTCAGATACTGGCACTACATCTACCTTAGAGGGTGGTATCGAGTTGGGACCTGCACGTGGTGATTCGCCAGGGAGAAAGGATGGTTTGCGTGCCAGGGCCCCGAAGGGTGAGGCCGCAGCCGCGTTCTGCTGCAGAGGTCTCTGATGAGGATCTTGACGGGGCATCTTACAGGAGAATGCTGATGGCCATGCACGTTGAGATGCTGGGAGTATTGGCAGACATGTCAGAGAGCCTCCTGTCACTGCCAAGGAGCTTGGAGGAGTCCGGCTCCAATTTGGCAAAGGGCATTACGATAAGCTTGTCCTCTCTGCAGTCTCTGCTCCATCTCCCTGTTGTGTTGCAGTGAAAACTCCAGCCCCCATGCCTGTTGCAGTGTTTGTGTGGACGGGTCACCTAATTCTCTGCCATTCATGCGAGGATGCTGCAACACTCCCTCCCAAATCCAGAAACACCCCACAACACCTCCAAAAACATTCCAGAGTACTTTTAGACTCTTTGCGATAGCAGAAGTTCTTCAAAGTTTCCTTACCTGCAAGTTGATTGCCTGGCCTTTTAAACAACGCCAGTGCAGGGCCCATCTTGCAGCTGAAAGTTTGATCTTTTGTGAGTAAAGTAGGAATTGGTTGAATGGTCGAAATTTGGAAAATGTGCGTCACATCAGCCTATAGGGCTGTGTGACTTCATGATATCACCAGATCAGTCGCTTCTGGTGCTCACAGGGTTGCCCACGCAAGCCCCTTCTCAAGTTGGTGTACCGTGTCTGAAGCAGCTGGCGGCCCAGAGCTCATCCCCAAGAGGGTGATCGGCTTCTGTAGCGCCGTCTCCAATGGTACTATGGATCTGAATTTCACAACTTTTGTTTTTATAATTTAAAGTTCACCTTGGTCACAGATCACTCCAGCCATGTGACCATCCTTAATAATGAGTACTATCTAGTTCACAGGTGCTCAGATTGGTTTGGGCTAAATCCTTTCAAAAATACTCTCAATATCTTGTGTCCTTCTAGCTGAAGGTGTTGGTCTGGACAAGGGCCCCAACCTGCTACTGGCTGCCTGCAGACCCTTGCAAAACATCTGGCTCCATCTTTCCTTCTCTTTCATTTCTCTGTGTCTCACTCTCCTCCTTCATTTCTCCCTCCTTTAATTCTGTCTGACTCTCCTTCACTTTTTGCCCAGTTTCTACTTTTGCCTACTTCTTCATTTCTCTATCTTTTGACCATCTTGAAATCAGTCATATCCTTCCTGACTTCTTGGAGTCATCTGGACGTATCCCAACTCTGACAGTCCCAAAGTTCTTTGTAGCCCCCCCATCCCCTACTGTATTGGGAGTGGGGGAGGTGACAGCAGCAGTGAATTTGAAAAGGGAATGCAGTTGTCTCACCTGTCTTGAAGATCTAAATCGGGAACATGGAAGACTCAATGAAATGTGCATATGTGGTAAGTGTATAGACATGTTAAGGCACGGTGGGAATTGAGAGCTGGAAATAGATAACGTGTTACAGATAGTAAGGCTGCCACTTACAAGAAATATATGTTATACACACGTACACATATTTGTGTAAACTGGATTGTTGGAGCAAGTTGACCAATTGTAATTATGGTAATTCTGGTCAAATAGCTTACTTTTAAAATTCTGGTGACAAACAGTCCCTTTGTTGAAACACCACAAGTAATGGTTTAGAATTTTAAATCTGTATGTGAACATTTCAGGCATTAAAATATGTTTCTTTCCTCTTGTTATATACAGTGCTCAACTAAATGGTGTCATGGGTTAAAAAACAGCCTGAGAGTGTGGTGGAGGCAGGTTCAATTTAGGCCTTCAAAAGAGAATTGGACAATTATCTGAAAAGAAAAATTTGCAGGGCACCGGGGAAAAGGCTGGGGAGTGGGACGAAGTGAGTTGCTCTTGCAGAGAGCTGGCACAGACATGATGGGCCAAATAGCCTCCTTCTGTGCTGTAGACATTCTTATGATTCTATGAACAGGAGCACCTAATAATCAGTTGAGAGTAGTGAATAGTGAGCAGAGGAGTTCACATAAATTTGATGGTAAAATTTTGTTTCTATATGCAGAATTATAAACCTTTTGAATATTGTAGTCAAAATGTTACTCTTGATGTCACAAAATACATTTAATTCAGTGGCACAAAGTGAATTTTAGTAGCATTAGATGAACTTGTAAATCATGTTTTTGTGTCTCTTATGTCACCTCTGCTTTGTGTTTTCTGAAATACTGCCAATGAATGGACAGATGTATGTTTTAAAGCAGTTATTGTCTTGCCATAATTGAGTTTTTAAAATGCATTATGATTTAGTTCATTATGGACTAAAATAAGCAAATAGTGTTATTGCTAAAAGTGGAATTCATTACACTTCAGACTGATGTCTACACAGCATTGGTAACAGGCCAGAACATACTTCTCTCTTGTGGCTTAGTCTAGGTCTCTTGTTTAGTAGCAAAATCGGTAACTGGTTAATGGGTCATCCCCAAAAGAAGCTGTAATGTGAAATTAATAAGGTGGCGGAATGGACCAGAAAGTAGCAGATGGAATTCATAGTCATAAAGTTATACAGCACAGAAACAGGCCCTTCAGCCCATCGTATCAGTAAATGTGAGGTGGTGCATTTTGATGAAATAAAATTGTACTTTGGGGAAAACTGGGTGATGTGGAAGAGCAGAGGGATTTTGGGCTTCAGGTTGGGGAGAAATTGAAAGCAACACCTTAGGTGAATAAGGCTACTGAAAAGCTAAAGGAAAACTGTGTTTTCTGACAAGAGGTATAGAATATAAATTTAGGATGCAATGGTGAATCTGTAATACCTTAGTCAGACCACAGTTGGAAGACTGTGTGCTATTTTGGATTCCACACTTTAGGAAGGGTCTTGAGGCAACAGAGAACACACAGTGCATTTTAATTAGATTAAAAGCAAAATACTGCGGATGCTGGAAATCTGAAATAAAAACAAGAAATGGTGGAACCACTCAACAGGTCTGGCAGCATCTGTGGAAAGAGAAGCAGAGTTAACGTTTCGGGTCAGTGACCCTTCTTCGGAACTAGTAAATATTAGAAATGTCAAAGATTATAAGCAAGTGAGGTGGGGGTGGGGCAAGAGATAACAAAGGAGAAGGTGTAGATTGGACAAGGCCACATAGCTGACCAAGAGGTCATGGAGCAAAAGCAAACAATATGTTAATGGTGTGTTGAAAGACAAAGCATTGGTACAGATAGGGTGTTAACAAACTGAAGATTGAACAGCAGCAAGTACAAACATGAAAAAAAAACAGTGGGTAAGCAAACTGAACAAACGACAATGAAATGAAATAAACAAAAGAAAAAAAATTGTAAAAAATGTAAAAAAGAAAAAATAACTAAAAATAAAAGTCAAATGGGGGGCCCGTCATGTTCTGAAATTATTGAACTCAATGTTCAGTCCGGCAGGCTGTAGTGTGCCTAATCGGAAAATGAGATGCTGTTCCTCGAGCTTGCGTTGATGTTCACTGGAACACTGCAGCAAGCCCAGGATAGAGATGTGAGCATGAGAGCAGGGGCGAGTGTTGAAATGGCAAGCAACCAGAAGCTCAGGGTCCTGCTTGCGGACTGAGCTAATTAGGGTGTTGCCAGGTGTAAGGAAATACAAACGTGATGAAAGACTTCAAAAATTGGATTTTTTTTAGAACAGCATTGACTTGATTGAACTATTTAAAATTATGAAAAGTTGGAGCAAGTACATAGAAAGACTGTGTGCTGCCAGAGATCAGCTAACTCAGCAAACTGGGATCATTCTGATCTAGGTGGTTCAATGATACACTGGACAAACACTTATAGACTAAACACTGTGCAGCTTGCCCTGTAAAAAGAGGATTAGAAAGGGCTATTATGTCAATCAGGACTTCTCCAATCAGAATCTCCATTGTTATGATATCATGACATACCAATCACACCTGTTGTTAATTGAGGCACACTAATTTCTTTCCCTGACCACCCTGAAAAATGAGATCAGTCAATGTTGTCAATGGTCTCACCAAACCTCTATTCTGGCTCCTGCCAGATATTGATCCAGTTCCTTTTTTAAAATTGCAAGTAGACTCAGAGTGAATTACCTTCTCTGGAAGTTATTTCCATATGTCTTTAACGGTTTCAAAATTTACAGACGACACCAAATTGGGGGTATAGTTAACACAGAGAAGATCTGTGACAAAATCCAAGAAGACATGAATAAATAAATTTGCAGAATGGATGTGTAATTAGCAAATAAACTTTAATATAGATAAGTGTAAGGCGCTGCATTTTGGTAGGAAGAATAAGGAGGCTACATACTCCATGGAAATTAAGTATTTAATTGGGGTAGAGGAGAAGAGGAATCTAGGGATACAGATGCACAAATCAATAAAAGTATCTATACGAGTTAAAAGGGTCATAAAAAAGCAAACAAAGCACTGGGGTTCATTTCTAGAGGGACAGAACTGAAAAGCAGAGAAGTTACCCTAAACTTCTATAGAACTTTGGTTAGACCATATTTTGAGTTCTGTGAACAGTTCTCGTCTCTGTATTATAGAAAGGATATAGAGGCACTGGAGAATGTGCAAAAAAATATTGACGAGGATGATAGCAAAACTGTGAGCTTATGCCTATCAGGAAAGATTGAACAGGCTGGGCCTTTTTTCTCTAGAAAGGAGATGATCAAGGGGTGACATGATAGAGGTCTTTAAAATTATGAAAGGGTTTGATTGACCTGAGGTCATTCAGCGGTGGTAATGCCATTGAACATCAAGAGGAGATGGTTAGATTCTCTCGTTATCTGCTGACTGGTCTGTACACGTCTGCTCCTCTCTTGGATTTTAAGTCCATCCACATCGTGGGGGTTACCATTGACCAGAAACTGAACTGGAGTAGCCATATAAAAACCGTGGCTACAAGAACAGGTCAGAGCCTAGAAATTTTGCGGCGAGTAACTCACCTCTTGACTCCTCAAAGCTGTCCACCATCTACAAGGCACAAGTCAGGAGTGTGATGGAATACTCTCCACTTGCCTGGATGGGTGCAGTTCCAACAACACTCAAGAAGCTCGACACCATCCAGGACAAAGAAAGTCACTTGATTGTTTGTGGATGGGGTGCCATTCACTCCCTACCACCGATGCACAGCGACAGCAGTGTGTACCATCTACAAGATTCACTGCAGCAATGTACCAAGGCTCATTCGACAGTACCTTCCAAACCCGTGACCTCTACCATCTAGAAGGACAAGGGCAGCAGATGCATGGGAACACCACCACCTGCAAGTTCCCCTCCAAGTCACACAGCCACCCTGACTTGGAACTATATCGTCGTTCCTTCACTGTCAAAATTCTGGAACTCCCTTCTTAACAGCACTGTTGGTGTATCTAACCCACATGGACTGCAATGGTTCAAGAATGCAGCTCACCTCCACCTTCTCATGGGAAATTAGGAATGGGCTGGCCTAGCCAGCGACACCCAAAATCCCATGAATTAATAAATAATCACCTCATACGAATCAGGTGGGCTTGCAGTATGATGTATGATCACTCCCTTATCCTTTTTTGCCTCTTCAGCTGGAGACCTTTGCATGTTTCTTTCTTTATACGTTACCCTACATTAAAATATCCTGGCCCAGCTACATAATTGATCGAAGTCTCTTGGAAAATAGTGAATCTCTTTTCTACTTGCTATCTGCTCACAGATAACTTAATAATACTACTGCTGACACCCTGTTGCAAATCATTTGTAAATATTGTAAAAAAGCAGGATATCAGAAATCCACTGGTTACCTTTTCAGTAGAATGAGCATTTTCCTTTAATCATCATCTACAGTTGCCAACTTTGTTCTCGGATTAACTAGGCAGTGTTGTCAAGCACATAATTGTTTTCCGCTTTGTACTATAAAGCATTCTGAGATGGGCTGAATTTTACCAGCCCCCCGACATCAGGGGTCATGGCGGGGGCCCGGAAAATTCTTTCGGGAGAGGCCCGCCATGGGCCTCAATGCTGGGAAGGCCCTGCCCCATTTTTCTGGCGGAGGTGAGGCCTCGGGGCAGTTCCCCCGACCGCTGGGCGCATAAAACCTCATTAAGATATTTAAATAAATGATAATAAAGGAATAATGACCTACCTTTCCACGACGGCCATCCCACACTGATATTCCGGCTGATGGCAAGAAGTCCCATGCCTTCGGAGATCAGAGGTGGAACACTAGTGGGGAGGGGGGAGAAGTGAAGTTTTCAGGTCCGGGGGGAGCGTGGAAAACTGTTTCAATTGGCTGAGGGGATGGTGGGAAGGGGTTGAAGGGCAAAGATCTGTACGTTTGAGGGTGAAGGTTCAGGACTGGCAAGACAGTGTTTTCCGAAGGGGGGGGGGGGGGAGAGGGAAATTAAAATCTTGTTAGGTCAGGCGGGCGGGGGTGGAAGAGAGACTTCATTCATTTCTTCATTGTGAAAATTAAAAACACAGTTGCATTTCAATTTACAAATGTTAATGTCTTGAAAGGGCTTGAAGCCCTTTAAAGACGGTGCCGGTGCTTGCGTGGTGGTGCCGGACACCATTGCCGGGGACGGAGCGCCCGCCCCCTCTACATCATTGGGGCTGGGCATTCCGTCCTCTCCATATTAATCAGCCACCGCACAAAATATCGCGGCGGTTCTGTAGCGCACGTCTCGCACATGCGCTGTGCCGATGGCGAGCTATTAAAATTCAGCCCAATGTCTTTCTGGTGTGAGGAATGTCATTTTGGCGCAAGTTGTTAGATAATTTTCATATGGGATCTATTTTTCATTGGGAAATGAGAAGTTTGTTATAATTGGAACCTTTTAAGAGTCATTACATTATACATAAAATACCCATTACTTTGTTTTTATGACAAAATTATATTCATGTGCTCATTTTGTATTCATTATATTTTTAGACAATCTGAGCCAAAAAGCTCAATATCCAGAAGGACATCCAATCTACAGAACAGAGCTGAATGCAGTTCCATGCTATCTGCAACTGCTTGTTTCCACAATGACAGACGATACTGACAAAAGCTCCCATTCCCTGGTGACAACCCTCTGGCCTGATGTCAATATTCCAACAACAACATCTGTCAGGGAGAATGGCACAAATGGTACAAGTAAGCCACTTGTGAAAATAACAAAGGAGCTGCAACAGAAGTAAGATCTGTCAGCCTTATTTAGCAGTTCTAAATTAATGTCTTGACATAGTGTAACTGCTAATCTAAGGTAGAAGGAAAGACTGGAGTCCCATTAAAAATTAAATGAACAGCATGTAGAAGCTAATTATAGGGGTGCTGCCAAATTGAGAAGTTTGGGTGACCTTTTAAACTGTGAGAACAAAGCTTAAGGATCATCCGAACGTCTTTTGAGACACCAGATTTGATTCCAACCTTTTACCTCCCTCATATGCATTTTCTATTTCAATTGATATGTTCCTGAAAGATTGTATTTAATGCTTGTTTTCTTTATTATGTTCCCACCATGCCGCACTTCCCCAACTGAGCAGAGCTCATAGGTTGAATCTTGCTGGAAAAATAAGGGTGTGTTAATGACGCACTCTGTTATCAATGAGCAAATCGGCCAGCAAATTCAGGCGATTAAGACATACATTGTGAGGTGTGAATCTCCAGAACTTGTTGGTTGACTTATGCCACTCTGTTGTTCGCTTTGCGCAATCAGCATCTCACTCTTAGCCTCCTCATTATTTTTAAGAACTTGTTAGTTTTGCTCATCAATTGCCCATGAAAATCATCACAGAAAGTTGGGGCTGCAACTTATCAGTGTAAGTACCTTTTCAACAACATGATAATTGTTAATGCAATGACAGTTAACCTCCCTGGCCCAGAAAGGGTACAGCTTAAATTGTAGAGTCTCATTCCTGCATGTCATAGATTATTATTAAAGATTTAAAAAATGCTAAAGCTTAAATTTTAATTTTTTTCTTTTCTGCCTCTTTTTCTTTCTATCTTAATCCAATCTTTATATCCCTCTCTTTATTTCTCTTTCTGTGAATGATTTGACTCTAATTCACCCACACTGATTCACCCTCTTTCTCTGTTATCCTTCAGTTTCTTTCTCAATCTTTAAATCTCATTGTTTAAGGAGATACCCTGTTGGTCCCATTGTCCATTGAGATGCCCTGTTTCCTTGCCACGTCATCATCAGCTTGCACTTGCAGCAAGTAATGTTGTAAAAGAATTTTGAACTGAAGGGTGCAGAAAAAAAGTCTAACTAATGGCTAATGCAGCGAAATGCCCTGCTCCAGCACAATCTGGCCCTCTATAACATTGTTTGACTCTACTCCTGCCTCAGCCCATCTGCTGCTGAAACCTTCATCCATGCTTTTGTTACCTCTAGACTTTGATGTCCTTGAGGGGCTGAGAGGAGCATTACTGCTCCTCCTGGCCCACCAGGAAAACTAAAAATAATTATTAAAGCTTTCTATCTTGGCGTCTTCTGGCCCATGCTCCAACAGGTTTGTTCTGATATGGAAGCTGCCACTGCTCCCCTGCTCAGGCCTCTGGCAGAAATACCAGATCGAACCCCAACGATAAAAGACTGCATATAAACCGTGATCTATATACTTTCAAAAGAAGAATTAGTTGCACCTCCACCCTTGTTTCTTCAACAAAATATTGTGGGATTGCATAATGATGGAGGACAGCATATCAGCTCATTTGCACTTTGATACAACACACCTTCAAATTAAATGTTATAATTTACTCTAATCCACCTTTTGTTCAATGCTGCAATGACCCAGGAGTGGTAGGAAACAAAATTTGATACTTAGCCACAGAAGGAGATATTAGGACAGATGAAAGAGGTAGGTTTTAAGGAATGTTTTAGAGGAGAGAATAGAGGTCGGGAAGCAGAGAAGTTTAGGAAGAGAATTCCAGGACTTGGGGCCATGGCAGCTGAAGACACACGCCGCCAATGGTGAGGCAATTAAAATTGGAAATGCACAAGAGGCCAACATTGGAGGAGTGCTGATATCACAGAGCTGAAGGAGATTACAGAGATCGGGAGGGACAAGCCTATGGAGGGATTTGAAAACAAGGATGAGAATTTAAGATCGAGGCATTTCTCAGTGTAGGTAGTGCGGGTCAGTAACCACAGGGGTGATTGATGAATGAGACTTGTATGAGATAGCAGAGTTTTGGGTGAGTTTAAGTTTACGGAGAGTAGAAATAAGAGGCCAGACAGGAGTCCACGGAATAGTCAAGTCTAGAATCATAGAATTACAGAATGACAGCACCATTTGGACCGTCATGTCCGTGCCAGCTCCATGGAAGAGCAATGCAGCTAGTCCCACTTCCCTGCCCTTTCCCCATAGCCCTGCAATTTTTCCCTCTTCAGGTGCAATCCAATTCCCTTTTAAAAGCCGTGATTGAATCTGCCTCCACCACACTCTCAGGCAGTGCATTCCAAATCCTAACTACTTGCTGCATAAACAAAATTTTTCCTTATGTTGCCATTGGTTCTTTTGCCAACCACCTTAAATTGGTGTCCTTTGGTTCTTTACCCTTCTTCCAATGGACACAGTTTCTCTCTATCTATTCTGTCTAGGCCCCTCATAATTTTGAACACCTCTATCAAATTTCCTCTTAACCTTCTCTTCTCTAAGGAGAACACCCCCAGCTTCTTCAATTTAACCATGTAATTGAAGTCCCTCATCACTGGAACCATGCTTGCAAATCTTTTCTGCACCCTCTCTAAAACCTTCACATTCTTCCTAAAGTGCAGTGCCCAAAATGGACATAATACTCCAGTTGAGGCCGAACCAGAGTTTTGTAAAGGTTCATGATAGCTTCCTTACTTTTGTACTCTATGCCTCTATTTATAAAGCCCAGTATCTCATATGCCTTTTTAAGCACTTTCTCAACCTGCCCTGCTACCTTCAGTGATTTGTGCACATATGTTCCTGCATTCCTTTTATAATTGTACCCTTTATTTTATATTGCCTGTTCTCATTCTTCTTACTAAAATGTTTCACTTCACCCTTCTCTGCATTAAATTTCATCTGTCATGTGTCCATTCCACCAGTCTGTCTATGTCCTCTTGAAGTCTATCACTATCTTCCTCAGAGTTCACAAAAATTAAAAGTTTTGTGTCATCTGCAAATTCTGAAGTTGTGCATTGCACATCCAAGTCTAGGTCATTAATATAGAGCGAGAAAAGCAATGGTCCTAGCAAGACCCCGGGGAACCTCACTGTATACCTTCCTCCAGGCTGAAAACCAATCGTTCACCACTTCTCTGTTTTCTGTCACTCAGCCAACTTCATATCCATGCTGCTACTGTCTCTTTTATTCCATGGCTTCAACTTTCTGGCAAGCCTATAATGTGGGTTAATATGCTCACTGTGCTTTTTAAATTTAATGTGGAAGTCCATATACACCACATCAACTGCATTGTCCTCATCAACTCTCTTTGCCCAGGGTTCCTCTCTCCTCCCATCGTCCCATGACTCTCCCACCTTACCACTTACCCGACTGTCGGACACAGCTCCGACACAAATTTTGTTCTCACCGGCCAGCCGGGCAGTGATTTCTGCTAGGTTTGAGTAGGAGTTGGGGTCTAGGTATGGAAATGAGACCTGGGAGTTAAAATTTCTCCTGGCCTCACACTGTAATCTTGTTGCTTGGTCTGACCCCTTGTATGGAAGGATCCTGCCCTGGAATAAAATTCTTCTCACCTGCACTTCAAGCCAGTTGCTGTTGTAAATATTTCTTTCCTTATTCTATTTTATTCTATTGACTCTAAACATTCCACAACTTTGCCTTTCTGAGACTGGTCTTCAGCATCCAACATGCTTGTCAAAAGCCAAAACTGTGAAAGAACCATGAAGTGATATCAGTGAAGCCATTTCCACAGCAGTAACTCAATGGTTGAATTTGAGCCAGCTCATGTTTATAGCTAGAGCTTCTTGACCATTCAGCTATATATTAGACTTTGACGACCAGTGTTCCCATATATGCTTACAAATATTATACTTCCTGAATTCCTGGTTACCCACTTAGCTGGAATCCTTCACAGTAAGCAATAAACAGGTGCAGAATGGGTGAAAAAATATTATATGCCTTAAAGCTAATATTGCTTGTTTTGCACAAACCTTTTAATTCCATTTGTATACAATTTACGAATGAAAAATATCCATTTATTGATCTTGCGTGAGGATAGAATCAGGCATTATCATGATGTCTAACATGTCTAAAATGTTGTTGTTTTTCTTCTTCATCTTCTCTGCAATTTTCCAATGTTCTGTCCATCTTATTTGGGATGTGCTGACCAGTATTGAAGACTTTACTCGGTGTGGTTTGACTGGTATACAGTATACGCCGAGCATGTCCTCTGTCGACTTATAATCTATTATTTTGGTGATATAGCCAATCATTTTGAATTGCTTTCACTCTGGTACTTACTATTTAAATTCACACATGAAAAATGGAAACTTGGGCAAGGTAATGGAGGACTGTAATGCCAGAGAAAGCATACCTCGGCCCAAGCCAGCATTTTCTAGAAAGCAGCAGAGAAATTTGGGCGGAAGGGAGCCAGAAGGAAAAGGAATTCAAAAACATTGCCATTATTTCAGACTGTAACAGCACATTTCTTAACTGATCTAATTGTTGAACAAGAAAGTTATCACATATATGGTGAGGCTAATTAATTTTGGCAGGGGCACCATTTAAAAAAAAAGTATTGCTTTTCTTTCCCTTCGATTTCAAAAATACCCAAGTATTGATTCCTGATTAAGGAGATGACTGTTCTTTATGCTTGGGTTAACATGCTCACCATTCTTTTTTAAGTTAATGTGAATTTGTATAATTTGCACATTTCTAGTAAAGTTATTTTTCTACTGATAGAATGATTTAGTTTTTAATGTTTCCCAAATTTTGTAAAAGATAATATACAGTAGATTTTCCATCAGATTGATATTTGTTCAAGGAGATTGGAATTAATAGAATATCCCTCTTAGTGTTGCTATCTCTTTTACAGCTGTTCATATCTTTCTAGATATGCATCCTAATGGTATACTGATAATTATCCAATTAATAAAAAAGGAGGGCAGAGCTTTGGAACTGTGAATAGTAAGCTTTAATGAAGCACATATCCAACAGTTCCGGTAATGTAAACCTTAATTATTCCTTGAAAGTATGGAAAGAAAGTAGAACTGGAGGACACAAATGGGAATGAGTGAAAAGTAAATTTAGAACAGATATTGAGATAAAACCTAATTGAAGGAGTAATGGGTATGCTAATAGTGAAGGTAAAGGAATTTCATATGAAAGTGTTAATGTTTTTCCTACTAACATTACAAACTGTAATTTGAAATCAGAGAAAGGCTTGGAAGAATCGAACAAGTATTGCAGCAGAGGCAAAAACATAACAGTTATTCAAAGCACAATTAGCATCCGAATGGGAGAGTTAATGCAGACAAGGGATGAGCGACAGTGGGCTGAAAGGCATTTTTTCATGTTCTCATTTTATTGTGTTCTTGTGTCTCTTCTCTCTCCCCCTTTTTGGGGAACCTGTCCATGATCAACCTTGGTGTCTGAGAAATCATGGTTGTGAAACTGCCCTATCAAAATTTTGTGCTTGGACTTTGAAACTGTATACTGCCATCTGAAATGCATTCATGTTCAAGGTAACCTAAGCTCGGCCAGTGAAGCTACTTCTTTACATTCATTATTTCTATTTTACTTCATTCAGTTACTATGAACATTTCACTTGGTCAGCGTGCTCTGCAATCCACTTATTTAAGCCACTTGGGTTGCCAAAACCTTTCCTATATTACAAAATTTCAAAGTTTTGTAAATGAACTTCAGTGAGAATATTGCTTAAAATGGACCAGGCCTTTCCACCCTCACTCTTCCCCAAAAGTACTCCTGAGTTCCAGCGATTTTAACTGGGCTGCACAGTCTTGGACCCACCAGTGAAAGCTGGTGCAAGGCAGAATCAAAGCCACAGGATGTTCAGCTCAATTTTTTTTTACATTTGAAAGGTTCCCTCCTCATAGTCCCATAAGAATACCTTGGGCCTCCCCGGGCCCTGTAGAGGATATTGAAACTGAAAATTTAAAGTTGTTACTCTTTTTTTTACAAACCTTTCTTCCCTCTCCATCTTCTACAGCATTTCGGTGTTTCCAACCATTAAACATTATAATCCCTTTAGCAAAGTAAAAGGAAAGAAAACATTCACCATGATAAATTGAGAGGCTCTATTTTTCTGCTCCGATCTTGGTGGATGGCCAATTTGGGCATCGTCACTACTAGATGCACTCTATAACATCTGCTTATGTTTTTTGGTAGGTTGCTGAACAACAGATGGAGATCATGCAGACTGTTTTCAGCAATACTGGTGAGTGTGGTTGCCTTGTCATGTTTTGGAGTACTCAAGTGACAGTAAAACCTGCTTAGCACTTCTATGTAAACACCCATAGGCTGATTGCACATTTAAGTGTAGACCTTTTTTTATTGCAAAGCAGATGTTCTGTTTAACATAAAGCCACAGCTTTAATTAACACTTGTTACTTACTCCTAGAATGTTAATTTTCATATAATCACTTCAACAGCACTTCAATAAGGGCAATTGATATTCATGTTATATTAAGCAGTTAATAAGTGTAATTCAGTTTATTCCCCAGCATGATATTTTATTATGCTTTTCTCCTCAGAATAACTGGGTTTTTTTTTGGCTGAACATCGTGATTCTTGTACTTAAAAAAAAATAAACAAATACATAGAGTGATTGTGTGTTCCCAGAGAGCTCAGATGTAGCATTCTCAAATTAGATTTACCATGATGTGGTTAAATGGTACAAACTTGGAAAGAAGCGTTTGTAAATGAAAAATTAAATCAGGATTAAGTGATATTTCTAAATAATGCAATTTGCTGCTACTTAATTAATCTGCCGTTTTTCTACTTTTTGTTACTTTTCTTGAATATAAATAGAATTTTAAGATTCTGACATCTTTCATGGATTATTGTAATTTGCGACATCTCCTTCTGTATCATTGTAGTCACAATCTCGTAATGTAAATTTTTTAGGCAGATTTTTTTTTAGTTTAGTTTAGAGATACAGCACTGAAACAGGCCCTTCGGCCCACCGAGTCTGTGCCGACCATCAACCACCCATTTATACTAATCCTACACTAATCCCATATTCCTACCACATCCCCACCTGTCCCTATATTTCCCTACCACCTACCTATACTAGGGGCAATATATAATGGCCAATTTACTTATCAACCTGCAAGTCTTTGGCATGTGGGAGGAAACCGGAGCACCCGGAGGAAACCCACGCAGACACAGGGAGAACTTGCAAACTCCACACAGGCAGTACCCAGAATTGAACCCGGGTCGCAGGAGCTGTGAGGCTGCAGTGCTAACCACTGCGCCACTGTGCCGCCCTTTCCTGCTTTGATGCATTATGGCATTAATTAAGATTTTGCACTTTGCGACAGCAGGAGTTGCTATTACAGGCTTTAAAAAAATATTTTCCTTTGTCTCCTGAAAGCATTGCCTCTTGTTGGAGGAGGGCCCCGCAGATGCTTGCAGCCATCTGTGGATAAGTGGCCACACTTCATTTTCAGCCTAGACAGTAGGTGTTGAGAAACTACTCCAGCTGAGAATGCATTTCTGCTCAACTCAATTCCACTATCAGCCAATATCCACAAGTACACTGTCTAGCAGAATTCACTGGATAATGGGGAGGTGGTGGCATAGTGGTATTGTCACTGGACTAGTAACCCATAGACCCAGGGTATTCCACTGGGTCATAGGTTCAAATCCCACCATGGCAGAAGGTGGAATTTGAATTCAATTAATGAAAAAGGAAATCTGAAATTAAAAAGCTGTTCTAATGATGGCCATGAAACCATTGTTGATTGTCGCAAAAAACCATCTGGTTCACTTCTGCCCTTTAGGGAATAAAATCTGCTTTCCTTACCTGGTCTGGCCTACATGCGACTCCAGACCCGCAGTAATGTGGTTGACCCTTAAATGCCCTCTGAAATGGCCTAGCAAGCCACTCAGTTGTACCTAACTGCTAAAAACTCAATAAGGAATGAAACCGGATGGACCACCCGGCATCGACCTCAGTACCAGAAACAACAACGGCAAACCCAGCCCTGTCGACCCTGTAAAGTCCTCCTTAGTAACATCTGGGGGCATGTGCCAAAGTTGGGAGAGCTGTTCCACAGTCTAGTCAAGCAACAGCCTGACATAGTCATACTCACGGAATCATACCTTACAGACAATGTCCCAGACACCACTATCACCATCCCTGGGTATGTCCTATCCCACTGGCAGGACAGACCCAGTAGAGGTGACAGCAGGCACAGTGGTATGCAGGCGGGAGGGAGTTGCCCTGGGAGTCCTCAAAATCAACTCTAGACCCCATGAAGTCTCACGGCATCAGATCAAACTTGGGCAAGGAAACCTCCTGCTGATTATCCCCTACTGCATCCCCTCAGCTGATGAATCAGTACTCCTCCATGTTGAATAAAAGCAAAATACTGCAGATGCTAGAAATCTGAAACAAAAAATGCTGGAAATACTCAGCAGGTCTGTCAGCATCTGTGGAGAGAGAAGCAAAGTTAACGTTTTAGGTCTGTGATCTTTCATCAGAACTGGCAAAGGATTAGAAAAGAATCAGGTTTTAAGTAAGTGAAGGGGAGGGGAGTGGGGGAGAGAACAAAGGGGAAGGTGATTGATAGGGCAGAGGGAGATTAAATAACAAAACTGTCCTGGGACAAAGGCAAAACATGTGTTACTACTTGTGGTAAAAGACAAAACATTAGTCCAGAGAGACTATTAATAGCGGAATAATGAGTAGCTCTGACTACATGAAAAGCAGGCACATGATTAAAAAATAAAATATTTTAAAAAGGGCAGTCATGCTCTGAAGTTATTGAACTCAATGTTCAGTCTACAAGGCTGTAGAGTGCCTAATCAAAAGATCAGGTGCTGCTTCTTGAGCTTGCATTGACGTTCACTGGAACACTGGCCAAAGACAGGCATAACTAGGACCCATGTGGGTACCTATACCAACACCTTTTACTTGACGGAAGTTGAAGGAGAAGTTGTTCAATGTGAGAACAAGTTCAGCCAGGTGGAGGAGGGTGGTACTGGATGGGGACTGGTTGGGCCTCTGTTCAAGGAAGAAGTGGAGAGGTTTCAAAATGTCCTGGTGGGGGATGGAGGTGTAGAGAGATGTTGAACAGCTCTTGGAGGAAGCACTGAGGGCGGCAAGGGCACAGAATGTACTCTGGGTGGGGGACATCAATGTCCATCACCGAGAGTGGCTCAGTAGTAGCACCACTACTGACCGGGCTGGTCGAGTCCTAAAGGACATAGCTGCTAGACTGGGTATGCGGCAGGTGGTGAGGGAACCAACAGGAGGAAAAAAACATACTTGACACTTCAGGGGGCGGCACAGTGGCGCAGTGGTTAGCACCGCAGCCTCACAGCTCCAGCGACCCGGGCTCAATTCTGGGTACTGCCTGTGTGGAGTTTGCAAGTTCTCCCTGTGTCTGAGTGGGTTTCCTCCGGGTGCTCCGGTTTCCTCCCACAGCCAAAAGACTAGCAGGTTGATCGGTAAATTGGCCATTATAAATTGCCCTTAGTATAGATAGGTAGTAGGGGAATATAGGGACAGGTGAGGATGTGGTAGGAATATGGGATTAGTGTAGGATTAGTATAAATGGGTGGTTGATGGTCGGCACAGACTCGGTGGGCCGAAGGGCCTGTTTCAGTGCTGTATCTCTAAATCTAAATCTAAAAATCTAAAAAACCTCGTCCTCACCAGTCTGCCTGTCACAGATGCATCTGTCCATATCAGTATTGGTAGGAGTGACCACCGCACTGTCCTTGTGGAGACGAAGTCCTGTCTTCACATTGAGGATACCCACCATCGTGTTGTGTGGCACTACCACTGTGCTAAATGAGACAGATTTCAAACAGATCTAGCAATGCAAAACTGGGCAACCATGAGGCACTGAGGACCATGAGGACCATCAGCAGAAGCAGAATTGTATTCAACCACAATCTGTAACCTCATGGCCCGGCATATCCCCCACTCTACCATTACCAACAAGCCGGGGGACCAACCCTGGAAGGTCATTGCAGGAACAGCACCAGGCATACCTCAAAATGAGGTGTCAACCTGGTGAAGCTACAACCCAGGACTACTTGCATGCCAAATAGCGATCCCATAACCAACGACCAGATCTAAGCTCTGCAGTCCTGCCACATCCAGTCGTGAATGGTGGTGGACAATTAAACAACTAACAGGAGGAGATGGCTCCACAAATATCCTTATCCTCAATGAAAGGGGTGCCCAGCACATCGGTGCAAAAGATAAGGCTGAAGCACTTGCAACAACCTTCAGCCAGAAGTGCCGAGTGGATGATCCATTTCGGCTTCCTCCTGAAGTCCCCAGCATCACAGATGCCAATCTTCAGCCAATTCACTTCATTCCACGTGATATCAAGAAAAGACTGAAGGCACTCAATACTGCCAAGGCTACGGGTGCTGATAACATTCCTATGTACTGAATAGTACTGAATACCTGTGTTGCAGAACTTGCTGCACCCCAGCCAAGCTGTTCCCGTACAGCTACAACAATGGCATCTATCCGGCAATGTGGAAAATTGCCCAGGTATGTCCTGTACACGAAAAGCAGGACAAATCCAAGTGGCCAATTACCGCTCCATCAATCTACTCCCAATCATCAGTAAAGTGATGGAATGCATCATTGACAGTGCTATCAAGCGGCACTTGCTTAGCAATAACTTGCTCAGTGACACACAGTTTGGTTTCCGCCAGGGCCACTCAGCTCCAGACCTCATTACGGCCTTGGTCTAATCATGGAGGAAAGAGCTGTACCAAGAGGTGTGGTGAGAGTGACTGCCCTTGACATCAAGGCAGCATTTGACCAAGTATGGCATCAAGGAGCTCCAGCAAAACTGGAGTCAATGGGAATCGGGGGAAAACTCTCCCCTGGTTGGAATCATACCTAGTGCAAAGGAAGATGGTTGTGGTTGTTGGAGGTCAATCATCTGAGCTCCAGGACATCACTGCAGGGTAGTTTCCTAGGCCCAACCATCTTCAGCTGCTTCATCAATGACCTTCCTTCAATCATAAGGTCAGAAGTGGGGATGTACGCTGATGATTGCGACGTTCAGCACCATTCCTGACTCCTCAGATACTGAAGCAGTCTGTATAGAAATGCAGCAAGACCTGGACAATATCCAGGCTTGGGCTAATAAGTGGCAAGCACTTTCACTTCACACAAGTGCCAGGCAATGACCATCTCCAACAAGAGAGAATCTAACCATTTCCCTTGACATTCAACAGCATTACAATCGCTGAATCCCCCACTATCAATATCCTGGAGGGTTACTATTGACCAGAAACTGGAGTAGCCATATAAATACCGTGGCTACAAGAGCAGGACAGAGGCTAGGAATCCGATGGCGAGTAACTCACCTCCTGACTCCCAAAGCCTGTCCACCATCTGCAAGGCACAAGTCAGGAGTGTGATGGAATACTCTCCCCTAGCCTGGTTGGGTGCAGCTCCAACAACACTCAAGGAGATCGACACCATCCAGGACAACGCAACTCACTTGATTGGCAACCATCCATAAACATTCACTCCCTCCACCACTGACGCGCAGTGGCAGCAGTGTGTTCCATCTACAAGATGCACTGCAACAATGCATCAAGGCTCCTTAGACAGCACCTTCCAAACCCGTGACCTCTACTGTTGGATCCCATCAGTTACAAAGAGAGAAGTCCGACCATAACTTTTAGAAACTTTATGGTAGTACGTGATTGTTACATTGCAAGGATACAAAAAGAACAAAAAGCAGAACAAAAGAACAAAACAAAAGAACATGTGCTCACTACAGCAAGCCTTTCTTATAGTTATTCAAACAAAACTAGTAACGCCCTCCCCCTTGCTTCTGAGTGGTTTGCAGACTTCTGTTATCAGTGCATGATTGGTTCAATTGTCCCAGCATTTTATTTTTGCATTTTATCTCAGTAGTTTCACATCCCCCCTCCTTGAACTGTGAGTCTGATTATTAAACAATAAGCTACTATTGAGCTATCTGCAGCTGTCCTGTTAGCTTCTGCTTGTTATTTTTTTATAAATTGGCTCCACAGCTCCACAGTTAGTTTGTGGAGGAGATAACAAAGGAGAAGGTGTAGATCTGGATCCTCTGGAGCAATGTCCGTTATCCCTGAGTGTTCTAGCCAAGCAGATCTAAACCTCTCTTCATACCCCCGCACCTCTTGGGTACCTTTTTGCTGACAGGCTGTAATTTTGTTTCAATCTGTCTTTGCGGGACAGAACGCTCGCAGCCACTGACTAATCGCAGCCCATCCGGCATCTAGTTGTTGCTCGTGCTCACCCAAACCAGTTTGGACCTCTCTGTTCAGTCTTCGCCCCGCTCGCCCGGGCACAATCACAGTCAAAATCTGTACCCCGTCCCATGGGTGGAGGTGGTAAATTCCCTTCAGACATTCCAACTGTTCCCACATCTTCTCACCCCCCTTTTTCGGGTCAGGCAATTCTTTGGACCATTTATCAATTTTCTCAAGATCCGCCGGGACATGCATCCAATAAGTTTTGTGCTCAGACGTGATCACCTCGTTACCGTCTGTAGTCTTCTTTTCCTGCTTGACCTTAATGCGTTTCTGTTTAAGTGGGGGGCGAGCCTAGCAAAAGGAAACTCATCATCAGTATCACTTTCTTCGCTGGAGGACTCAGCTTCCTCTATACCGGCTTCACGCCGTTGCGCTTTTCGTAGTTCTTTTAGTAACGACTCCGGGGGTACAGGCGGGATGTGTGGAGTCTGTAGGGCAGCCCCGGTCCCTTCGGTTGTGTTGCCTGTTCTTCTCATATTTGTTTTTTAAGTTCTTTAATTTCAGTCTCCAGCCTTTCCTTTTCAGATTGTTTTTCAGTCTCTAATTTTTGTAATTTAAGATTTTCCTTTCTTAATTGTTCGCAAACCGCCTTCAATTGTTCCTTCTCATTAGTCAGGTTGCGGTCGCATTGAGCTTGTTGGATAATTTCATTACGCTGTCGTATCTGGCCCATTACGGCTAAGGACCATTGGGTCCGTTCCTTATCCTTTAAACGGGTCGTTTTTCCCCAAGCTCTTTTTTATATCTTCCAGGGACCACTGTTCCTTGGAGGCACTGTATTTCTGTTCAATTTCAGTACAGGTTTTAGCCAAATTAAACTGTTGCTCTATATATCCTTTTAACTGACGAAGAATTTCATCTTCGGAAACGTCTGGCGGGGCCCGCCCGCCTTTGACGGTGGTTGGTAACTGTCGGTTGCCTTCGTCAGTCATTGTATCGATTCGAGTAGGGAGGGGGTCTCGAGCCGTGGGGCTTCTTATACAGATGCCGTGGAGATTTTCAGCCGGGCTGGTGTATTACCATCGAACACCGCCGATTTAGACGTCTATAAAGAAGGTCTCGAGCCTCGGAAGAGTTCGGGATCGCGTGGTGGAGTACCGAAACTAGACAACGGCCGAGGACTTTTTAAAGTAAAGAGGAGTCCTTACCTCCGGGGGCCGATATAGATCCGATGTCCAGGGCTTCGATCTTTATCCTCCAGCGATCCTGCCAACTATGCCAAGTTTTTGGATCCCATCAGCTACGAAGAGAGACGAAGTCTGACCATAACTTTTCAAAACTTAATTGCAGTATGTGATTGTTACATTGCAAGGATACAAAAGGAACAAAAAGCAAAACAAAAGAACAAACAAAAGAACAAAACAAAAGAACATGTGCTCACTACAGCAAGCCTTTCTTTTAGTTATTCAAACAAAACTAGTAACGCCCCCTCCCCCCTTGTTTGAGTGGTTTGCAGATTTCTGTTATCAGTGCATGATTGGTTCATTTGTCCCAGCATTTTATTTTTGCATTTTATTTCAGTAGTTTCACATCCACCCTCCTTGAACTGTGAGGTTGATTATTAAACAATAGGCTACTATTAAGTTATCTGCAGCTGTCCTGTTAGCTTCTGCTTGTTATTTTTTATAAATTGGCTCCACAGCTCCACAGTTAGTTTGTTAGTTGATTAGCTTACTTTTGATCTGTCCCCACATCTACTAACTAGAAGGACAAGGGCAGCAAATGCATGGGAACACCACCACCTGCAAGTTCCCCTCCAAGCCACGCACCATCCTGACTTGGAATTATATTGTCTTTCCTTCACTGTCGCTAGGTCAAAATCCTGGAACTCCCTTCTTAACAGCACTGTTGGTGTACCTACCTCAAGGACTGCAGCGGTTCACGAAGGCAGCTCACCACCACCTTCTCGAGGGCAATTAGGGATGGGCAATAAATGCTGGCCTAGCCATGAACGAATAAAAAATCAGGAGTGGGAAGATGGGCTGATTTTTCCTCCTTCTTAACTTGGGGATTTTGGTGCCAGTTGTAGCAATCCAATAGCTGTTCCACTTGAATGAGCAGCATTAACTCATAACGAGAAATGGACTGGATGTATCTGCACTGCAACGGTGGATGTGAAGGCTAATTCCACACTCCTCTGTTCCCACTAACCTCCCAGGTGTATGAGGTGGTGAACTATCTCCAACCAATACTCTATACTCTAGTCAAGCACAGCTTGCCTGCTGTGTAAACTGCATCATGGAATTAATCCCGTCATACCCTACTAGTACAGTGAACCTTCATAACGTTAGGCAAGCAAGTGTACCTTTGAGAGAGGCTCTTCAGCGACAACAGTATAAGCAGCTTGATAGGGATCTTTTTAAATTGTTTAATTGAGACAAACATCTGCACACTGATTTTGTAATTAGTTACATATTTCCAGGACATTAAAAAATATTATGACATTCTTAAAACAGATAGTTTTGGATTTTAAAAAAAATCAAATGACAGATAATTGTTTTCTTGATCATTAGTTCGTTTAATAGTGCATTTTAATGGTTGATTTCTAAAGTTGTACTTTTTATTTAATGAAAATCTAGTGTGCGTAATAATGCATCTTTGTTATTTAGAACCAATGTAATGAAACCATTCTGAATACTTGTGTTCTTTTTTAAACCATTCCATTAAGTGCACTGTAATAAAATAATATATACTGTATATAATATTCAGATGCTTTTATATGTAGTGTAACTATTCAGATCTGACCATTGGTGATCATTAGTGGTACACCAACAAAACAATTAGGGGAATACACAAAAGACTGGATTCCTTCAGGGACAGCTTTGCTGCTGGAAGTGGATTTGAGCGGGACTATTGCCTGCCACTGGTAGCCCACTGTGACCTGGACCATTTTCCTGGATAAAAGTTCATTAAAGAGGCCAGTGGGATTCTGGTGGTTTCTCTGAAACATGGAGGGAGCCAGCTGCTGCCAGATTTCAGCATTGCTTTTTTAAGGATTTTGCCTGGTCTAACTGTAACAGGGTTTAATTTTACCTTGTTCACCGCTTTCCAATTGTAAGGCAAAGAAATCAGACAGGTTTTCTTATATTTAAAGAAGAAAGATGGAAGTTTATTAATCTTAAACTCTAATTCGGTTAACGACTACGATAGCATGCATACGCGATAAGCACACACGCAGAGAGAGACAGAAAAAGTAGAAAGGAATGAAGGGGAAAAGTTTGAGGCAATAGCTGGCTTGCTATTTACTGTCCTTTGAGTTTGATGTTGTCGTTGATTGCCAGTAAGTCTTGCTGTTTGTTGGGGCCCAGTGCATGCTTTAATTTGTTTCGATGTAGGAGTCTTTTCTCTCAAGAGGTTTACTTGTCTTTAGTAGGTCCGGAGGCTTGTGAGAAAGTGAGAGAGAGTCAGCCAGGAGAGCGGCTGTCTTGTTCCAGGTTCTGTTGCACTCTGCTGTCTGAATTTAAATTGCCCTGTGAGCACAATTCAAACCTCCAAGTTGGCCAGTAATTTGTGAGTAATTTTTTTCAACAAACTCTCCTGCATACTTTGTGGATTCCAAAGCTCTTGGTGGGGGGAGGCGGTGGTGGGGTGGTGGGTGGGTTTAGTGCTGTCTCCCACCACGACAAGATGTGGATCACTATTGCCCAGCCCAATCACTGTTAATTGAATCAGCGAGACATTCTTTTGTCTCTCCAAGCACTGTCTCTTAGTATGCAAATTTTTTTTCAACCAGTGCTGGTATCTTCAAACAAGTCATTTCTTCATGCCAGCAACAGTTTAAAATTGATGTTCATATGACAAAATTAATATGCCTCATTCTTGGCAGGTGGGGGTCTTCATGACACCGCCACACCCAGCAGAATGAAATACGATTTTTAAAAAAAAAGAACATTTCATTAAAAGGGACTAGAGAGAAGAGAAGTACAGGAAAACAAATATGCATCTCTCTCATTCATTCATAAATCCTAACGGTTGTTACAGTCCATTTTTTCTTCGCAGCACTGCTGCTTCAAACTACTGTTTTTGGGGAAGTTTTTCAGTTCGCACTGCCTAGGGTGTCTTTGTTCTTGTTGAGGTCTGCAGGGGGAGGGTCAGATTTAATTAGCCCTAGGTTGGAGTTCTGTTCAGGGGCGGTGGCAGTGGGCGGTTCCACTCTGAACTCTCTTTCAGTGCTTTGATGAGTCTTGTAAGGGCTTTCACCTTCAAAGTGATTCTTGACAACGCAGTCGGCCGTTGACGTCATCAGACTGTGCCAAGCTGCGCACATGCGCAAACGGGCTCCTGCTCTCTGCGTGTGTGCGACATTCCGCATTGCCAGGACTGGTTGGAACATGCGCAGATGATATCATCACATAACGTGGGGAAGCGGGGGAGAGAGCAGGGGGGAAGCGGGGACAGAGCGGGGGGAAGCAAGGAGAGAGCGGCCGAAGACCTTGTTGGCAACAGGTGCAGGTGCACTCTCCTCCTCCCCCCACCCCGCCTGCTCTCTCCCCACTGCCCGTTCTCTCCCTGCTCCCCTCCTGCCCACACTCTCCGGCCACTTGCTCCCGCCCACCCACTCTCTATCCACTCACTCTCTGCTTCCCCTGCCCGCTCTCTCCGACCATTGTGTGCTGCCATGGGTATACGTTGCCTTTGTGTGATTATTTGAGCAGCGCCATCTTTAGTCCTGGCAGCTGCCTGAACGTCGCAGACTGTGACGTTTTACTGAAACAGACTGCATATGCACATGTGACAGTGCAGCGCCACCTATTGGTTGCGTTGTCAGCAAATGCAGCCTTTCACCTTAGGGGATGGCTGATTCCCTTTTTTCCTGATAGTGAGGGCGGATTCTTTGCTAGTCTTCCCTTTGTCCTCTGGGACACTCCTGCTTGCAGGTATTTACCCAGATTCTACTACACTCCCCTGTGGCACTTCGACTAGGTGAGGCATCACCCTCATGATTTCTTTGCCCTCTTGAGGACTTTCATTGTCTCTGCAGGTTCCTGCAAATGCTGTTAGCAACTCTGGTTGGGTGCTTCTAGTGCCTGCATTTACATAGGAGGATGTGGGGTCTAACTTTTCAAATATTTTGGGGTTGGCTGACCAGACAGTAGGGGTTTCCATTTGGGATTCCTCCCGGACTTCCTTTAACCTGTCCTTTTGGTCCCTTTTTCCCCCTTTCCTTTCTAACCTGGTGCCAGCCTTGTGCCTGCCTGTTCCCTTTTGTTCTCGGCAGGGGTCCCTTACAGTTCACCAGCCCTCTGCTGGAGGGTTCTCCAAACACCGACATTGGATTTAGGGGTGCAGTTTTCACTGTAAATTGGGGTTTCCCCTCAACTTGGCACCTGTGGCAACTCCTACAGTACTCCACCACATCTTTGTGGAATTTTGGCCAAACTGCTGTCTTATGTGGGCTTTGTTTTGTCGTATACCAACAAGTACAGCCACTGTAGTCTCGTGGGCCATTCTTACTATATCTCTGCGGCACCACTAACTGGTGAACCACTGTCCACTCCTTGCTTTCAGGTCAGTGAGGAGAACTCCATTTCCTCATCAGTACCTCATTCTTTAAATAGTAGCAATCAGGGACTTGCTCTGCTTCAATTTCAGACTGGTCAGCCTGTGCTAACTCTTGCAATACTGGATCAGCTCGCTGAGCCTCAGCTAGGGAAGATCCATTTAACTTATTCCCTGGGTCTTCTAACTTTCCAAAGAAAGTGTTGGACAGACAGACCCCATGGTTATCTGCCTGCAGTGCCAATACAGTCTCCTCTGGCAGAGCTGGTTTGATCATGGCCTGATCCACTATACATTCAGGGAAAATGCAGGGGACCGTCTCCTGCCACTGCTCTGTTTCTCTGACCTTCTGCGGTCTCTCTTTCTCTACTGGGGAAGCTACCAACTTCGTCCCTGCCAGATCATTACCTAGGAGCTGGTCGACCCCGTCCACAGGCAAACTGGGGACAATCCCTATGGTCACCAGTCCCGAAACTACGTCTCACTCCAAGTGCACCCGCTGTAAAGGTACAGGCATGCACTGCCCTCCAATACCATTCATCACCATTCTCGTGTTTACTGCACTCTCTGGGGGAAAGGTCAGGCCTTTTTCCAGTAAAAGGGATCTAGTGGCCGCTGTGTCCCTGAGAATTACTATGGGCTTGCTTGCCCCACTCGAGGGGTATGGGGTTACATTCTCTTGATAACCCTCAGGAATTCTATTAAATTTTCCTGCACTTGCAGCTTGTAAGCTTCCTGGGTCTCACTCTTACTGCAGATAAAGCCACAGCTTGTTCTGCTGTGCTTTCCATCAGGGTCCCCTCTCCATCACTGAGTGGGTGTGCCCTGATTAACCCTATAGGTTTTCCCTTTAGTTTCCAGCAGTCAGCTCTTAAATGCCCTGCTTTATTACATTGGAAGCACACAGGTCTCCTGGTCTCACTCCTACTTACAGCACCTTCCTTTTTGGCTGGAGGGGGGCCCCTTGTTTCTCCTGCTTTTCCTTCTCTCCCAGAACTGCTTGGGCTTCTATCACCTTCCCACCCTTTGTCGTTTTTGGATTTGTGGGGGTGATGAGGAAAGGTTTTCCCCTGGGAAAACTTATAAATGAGAGCAAGCTCATCAGCCAGCACTGCGGCTTGCTGGGCTGAATGAACCGTCTGTTCCTCTACATGTGTCTTTATGGAGAGTGAGAGAGAGTTTTTGAATTCCTCCATCAAAATTACTTCTCTGAGATTTTCATAGCTGAGCTGTACTTTAAGAGCCCTCAGCCACTGGTCAAAAGCCAGCTGTTTATTTCTCTCAAACTCCAGGTAAGTTTGATCAGCTTGCTTCTTGAGGGTTCTAAACTTTTGGCGATAGGCTTCTAGTATTAACTCATACGCCCCGAGGATAGCATTTTTTGTCAGTTCATAATTGGATGAACTCTCATCCGGCAACAGGAAATAAACTTCCTGGGATTTTCCAGTTTGATTACTTTGCAGCAGGAGAGTCCAAGCCTCAGCTGGCCACTTTAACTGCCTTGTTAGTTTTTCAGAAGTCACAAAAAATGCTTCCACGTCTCCCTCTTTGAATTTTGGGATCAGTTGGAGAGTTTTAACAATTCTGTACCCATCCCTGAATTACGCTCCTCCATATTGGCCATGCTTTCACTGGGGTCACTTTCTTCGTATTGTTTCTGGAAGGTTCTTTCTCTTTCTTTCTCCTGTCTTTCTTTTTTCTTCACGTTCCTTCTGGAAGGCTCTTTCTTTCTCTCTCTCCAGTCTTCTAATTCAACTTTTCTCTATTCCAATTGTATCTTTGCTAGCAATACACTGTCAGAGTCTATTTCTAACCCTGTTTCTGCTTCTTCAGCTTCAAGGGAAAAATGGTTGACCACTAACGTTAGGAGTTCAGACTTCCTAGCCTTGGCATGTACAGTGATCCCACACTGCTCAGCCATATTCCTCAACGACTTCATAGACAGTGCTTTTAACTTATCCCAAGTCACTTGGGGAGCTATTAGCTTCAGTCACAGACATGTTAGTATTCTAGCACACACAACCATGAGAAAACCTGTACTGAAATCTTTTCTCTTTGTTTGGGAACAACTTAGCTTCCCTATTCCAATTTCCTGGTTTGTCTGTGGGTCAAATCCGGAACGCTAGTCCCCAAATTTCTGTTACGACCAGGTGAGATAGGGGTCTAGGGGTTCCCTCTCAGCCTTTGCCTGGTCTAACCCTAACAGGGTTTAATGTTAGAAACACCGTGCTTGTAGCTCCCCCTCAGTGAATCCCTGTTCACTGCTTTCCAATTGTCAGACAAAGAAATCAGACAGGTTTTTTTATATTTAAAGAAGAAAGATGGAAGTTTATTAATCTTAAACTCTAATTCGGTTAACGATTATAAGTACACGACATGACCATGCTAGCATGCATACGCAATAAACACACACACAGATAGAGACAGAAAAAGTAGAAAAGAATAAAGAGGAAAGGTTTGCGGCAATAGATGGATTTCTGTTTACTGTCCTTTTGAGTTTGATGTTGAGTTTTTGGTTGCCGATAAGTCTTGCTGTTCACTGGGGCCCAGTGCACGCTTTAACTTGTTTCGATGTAGGAATCTTTTCTCTCAAGAAGTTTACGTGCTGTAGTGGGTATCAGGCATTAATATCTCTATTCTTCCTTTGCAGTCATTGCCTCCTGCCACTGTGGCCACTAGTTGATTGTTGACAGTTTTACCAGCAGCTCAGTTTACAAAGTGCAGTAAATAGTCATAATGTAATTGCCAAAGATTTTTTAAAAACTTATATTTGAGTAGAAAGGAAGGTACTTAAACAGTTAACACAATATAGTATGAGTTTAAGTGCACGTATAGGATTCCTGTTTTATAAGAATTCATACAAAGAACAAAAGAACAAAGAAAATTACAGCACAGGAACAGGCCCTTCGGCCCTCCAAGCCTGCGCCGATCCAGATCCTCTATCTAAACATGTCGCCTATTTTCTAAGGGTCTGTATCTCTTTGCTTCCTGCCCATTCATGTATCTGTCTAGATACATCTTAAAAGACGCTATTGTGCCCGCGTCTACCACCTCCGCTGGCAACGCGTTCCAGGCACCCACCACCCTCTGCGTAAAGAACTTTCCACGCATATCCCCCCTAAACTTTTCCCCTCTCACTTTGAACTCGTGACCCCTAGTAATTGAATCCCCCACTCTGGGAAAAAGCTTCTTGCTATCCACCCTGTCTATACCTCTCATGATTTTGTACACCTCAATCAGGTCCCCCCTCAACCTCTGTCTTTCTAATGAAAATAATCCTAATCTGCTCAACCTCGTAGTTGTGCCCACTATGAAGAAGAACCTTTCTGAGAGAAAAGCTCCCAGGGTGCTGGTAAATAGCTTGTGGGAGATGGGGTGAGGAGTCAGGGTCAAAATTGGGATCGTAGGGTCAAGAGTTGCAAATTGCCATGTGGGAATTGTAATGCCTAAGGTACTTGGTTTGAAGACAGCAGTATATCACCTGGGAACTTAAGATGGGAGAGGGGTGAAGAGGTGAAGACTTGAAACTAGCTGGCCAGAAAGAATAAAGTGGAAGCAATGACCTGAGGTCAAAAGTGGGGGGATGCCTGCAAATTAGCAGATCATTTCAGGGTGCTCCATTTATTGGGCAGAAGACATGGAAATCAGAATTTGAACACTTGATAAACAGAAAAAAAAGTTGTGAAAATCAGGTGGGAAACAAAACGTGGACAGACCATTGGCGGGAGCCCATAAGCTACAACATAGCAGGCAAATTGGCTTTTCCAGTAATGAAAATGTTGATATATAAATGCATGTGCACTTTCCAGCAGGGATCATTGTTTTGTGGTCAGGAATGAGAATCTTAAGGTAGGATTTTAATCTGCCTTTGGAGACAGGCACAGAGGCGTGGCGGGGTGGGGGGGGGGGGGGTGCGGGGGTGGTGGGGAGAAACAAAATGGGAAGGGCCACCATTCCCAACATTACCCAGACCTTAACCCATTTTGACCTCAACCCATAAATGCATGTGGCCTTCCCTTCCCAGGCCATTTCAAGCCCTTAAGTGGCCAATTAATTTTATTGAAGGTGGAAGGGCCTGTCGTGCAGGGAGACACTGCCAGGTAAAGCCTGGTGGCCTCCTAGTGTAGTCGAGTGAGAGTCCCTCCTTTGGGGACAATCCAGGGCCCCCGGACGGACTCCCAACAGCGATGGCTGCCCCTCCCCCCTGGGAAGACCCCCACCCCTGCCCTCACCAACCCCTCCCCGTTGCAAGAGCCTGCCTAAATGGCCCCTTGACCCCAACCCCACTTACCCTTCTGGGGGTGTTCTCCCTCTTTGGTACTGCAGTGGACACTGCTCCCAGTGGCACTGCTGGTACTGCAGAGCTGCTGGCCTTCCGATTGGCAGGCAGCTCCGGAGGCAGGAGTTCATCCCTTTGCAGGCAGGATGGTGTCCCTGATGACGGCCAGTTAATTGGCTGCCTGTCATGGAATAAAATCAAGTCCTTAGTTTCTCTTATATCCCCATCTGGTAGGGTGGATTTCTCAAATCCCCATGCCACTGGAGTGCCTTTTAGACCAACGTAAAGTCACTGCTCTACCATGTAAAATTGTTTCAAGAAAACTGACACTTTTTAGAAGTAGCTAACAAAATTTTTGTGAGTGCATTATTATTTTTCTCTGTAAAATGAAGAAGTGCTTTGAATAAATGGTATTAAACCTTTCTCCTTTATGTTTTCCTTTATTTTCTCCTTCATGTTTAAAGGAATGCATTGGTTTGTCAAATGACAGTTTTGTATTTGTTTACACTAAGTAGCTTTAAAAAGTAAAATGATATTTATTCTTAAGGACTGGACTGACAGCTAGATCAGACCTCTTTAATTTGTATGTTCACCTATCCTCCTACAAAAACAAAAATTGTATTTGTCCTCAAATACTGACTGTACTGTTCACAAACAAATTGTTCAAAATCCAATTCACTGACATTTGTTGCTGTTTTCAGGAGGTGCTTGTGTCTCTTTTCTGGCGGATGGAAAGTGATATGCTTCACATAAAACTGGTTCAATTATATTTTTCAAGAGTACTTCAGTCATTTCAAAACACCCTGTGAAGTGTTTGAAGCATTTTGTTTTGACCCTTCACAACTTTATTCCAAAACATCTTTTAAAAGACAGCCATATATAAAGAATTAATTTTGGCATTATTTTATTTTGGCCCGTCCATTTTCATTCATTTTTTGCATATTTATGTTATTCCTAAATCATCACCCAGTCTTTATAAACTACCACTTCCAGACTCTAATACTTACAAGAGAGATGGGAGTAAGTAGTGTCTGCTTTTCACTTGTGCCCTAAAAGTGATAGATTGATTTGACCTTCAATATCTAGCCTGTGAGTTAGTACGTCCCTCTGACAGGCTGATTAAGAATTGGAGGGTCCTTTAAACATCAGTTTTGAGTGGTCAGGATTTACAATAACTAGCCAGCGTTCCTTTGATCTTCATTAATCTGCTTTACCTTTGTAATCTTCACCAATACAAATGTCAATGAAACTGTCAATGTTCCAAGCAATGAGCATCAACATTTCTGCAATGGATTTTCGTCACATGATTAAATATCAGACAATGTAGGAGCCAATTTAAGAGTTTTCAAGAGTGTAACGACACATCTCACCAATGTAATAATAATTTCTCATTATTAAAATTCATTTATTTCCAGAGTACATATTGATTATTGCTCTGTGCCTTAGCCTGAGCATTTTAGAGCTGCTTTGTTTGGTACAAGAACGATAGATAAGATCATTGTAAGCTTTTCTAAACAAATCAATCCAGTAACCTCACAATCTTCCCACTTTTCTTCAATTTAATCCATTAACATTCCCAAGTATCCTGTTCCGTTTGAGAAGATTTGTGGACAGATATTGATGTGCAATGAATGTCATCTGGAATAGATATACTAAATGCAATGGCAATTCACTGTGGATGTTTCATCCACTACTGATTGCATCTTATTGAATACAACTGCCTTAGGGATTTAGACGACTGAATACTAGGCTTTTCACTGTAAAGGCCAGATATGCCTTGTAGTGTAGACATATTACAGTTGGCATACAGATACTAGGCACAGTTATTTTAGCTGCTGTTTTTGTTTGTGTCTGGTTACACTTTCAATTTTGAATGTCACTATCTAAATGGTTGGCTGACATATGCAGCTTTAGTGTGTGTTTGTGAATAAACGTGGATGTCTAAATTCCCATATTGTAACTGACAAAGTTTTTTTACTGATAATTTTTAAACAAAATTCTATCACCGCTATGTTAAACATCTATCGCTTGTCTTCTCACATCCAATTACAAGTATATAAAACATTACCAGTAGATGGTACTGTGTGCCCAATTTAAAGTAAACTACATTTTTGTCACAAATATATCAGTGTCCCTCACTGCGTTGTAAAACGTAGTCTTTCCATCAAGCAAAAAAAAAACCCATGGGATCCAGGGGAATATAGCAAGCTGGATACAAAATTGGCTCAGTGGCAGGAAACAAAGGGTAATTGTTAACAGGTGTTTTTGTGACTGGAAGGCTTTTTCCAGTGATGTTCCGCAGGGCTCAGTACTAGGTTGCCTGCTTTTTGTGGTATATATTAATGACTTGGATGTAAATGTCGTGGGAATTGTCAAGAAGTTTGCAGACAACACAATAATTGGCTGCGTGGTTGATAGCGAGGAGGATAGCTGCAGGAAGATATCAACGGACTGGTCAGGTGGGCAGAAAAGTGGCAAAAGGAATTTAACCTAGAGAACTGTGAGATGATGGATTTGGGGAGGTCAAACAAGGCAAAGGAATACATGGCTAATGGGAGGATACTGAGAGGCGTAGAGGAAGTGAGGTACCTTGGCGCGTATGTCCACAGATCCTTGAAGGTAGCCGGACAGGACAATAAGGTTCTTAAGAAGGCATCTGGAATCCTTTCCTTATTAACCAAAGCAGAGAATATAAGAGCAGGGAGGTTATGCTGGAACTATATAAAACATTAGTTAGGCCACAACTTGAGTACTGTGTGCAGTTTTGGTCACCTTATTACAGAAAGGATGTAATTACAATAGAGAGGGTACAGAGGAGATTTATGAGGATGTTGCCAGGACTGGAAAAATGCAGCTATGAGGAAAGATTGGATAGGCTGATGCTGTCTCCTTGGAACAGTGAAGGCTGAGGGGGGATCTGATTGAGATGTACAAAATTGTGAGGGGCCTGGACAGAGTGGATGGGATAGACCTATTTACTTTAGCAGAGAGGTCATGATTAGAGGGCAGAGATTTAAAGCGGTTGGTAGAAAAATTAGAGGAGAGATGAGGAAAATTTTTTTCACCCAGCGGATGGCAGGGGTCTGGAACTCACTGCCTGAAAAGGTGGTAGAGGCAGAAAACCTCATCTCATTTAAAAGGTGCCTGGATGTGCACCTGAAGTGTTGCAACCTGCAAGGCTACAGACCAAATGCTGGAAAGTGCGATTAGGCTGGATGGCTCTTTTTTTCGGCCAGCGCAGACAAGATGGGCCAAGTGGCCTCTTTCTGTGCTGTAAACATTCCATGATTCTATTTTGTGGCTGTCATGTTTCTACATATTAAATTATTACTTGTACTGTATTTAATCATCCAAAACTGTTTTGTGGTCCCAATTCTTCAATTTGAAAGATTAGATGCATTGTGAAGAGTACAATTTCTGCTGTGCCTTATATTAATTATGGACATATAGCAAAAGATCCTTTTTGATAAGAGAGAACAGCTTTAGCTACAGTAAATAACATTGCATGCATCTGGGCACGATCTAGTCCAAAATTCCCTTACCTGAGAGAATTGTCTTCCCACTGAAGAAAGACTTAATGGAAAGCACGAAGGAGATGAGAACTCCTACACTGCTATGAGAATAAAGCCCTAACTATCCAGGCTTTTTGGAAGTGATTTATTGAAAAAAATGGGATTCAAATAAAGCAAATAGGGCAGCACAATGGCACAGTGGTTAGCACCGCAGCCTCACAGCTCCAGGGACCCGGGTTCAATTCTGGGTACTGCCTGTGCGGCGTTTGCAAGTTCTCCCTGTGACCGCGTGGGTTTTCGCCGGGTGCTCCGGTTTCCTCCCACCGCCAAAGACTTGCAGGTGATAGGTAAATTTGCCATTGTAAATTGCCCCTAGTGTAGGTAGGTGGTGGGGAATATGGGATTACTGTAGGGTTAGTATAAATGGGTGATTCTTGGTCGGCACAGACTCGGTGGGCCGAAGGGCCTGTTTCAGTGCTGTATCTCTAAATAATAAAATAAAAGAAATGTTTTACCTTCCATTCGTGACCAAAAGCAATTTTTCAAGCATAGATTTTTAACAACCCACTGACACATCAACAATTTACACTTATGTTGCCTCTTTACTGTAGTGAGACATTCTAAGATGCTTCACAAGTTCTTTTTCATGCAGCGAGTGGTTAGAGTACTAGACTGGTTAATGCACTGCCTGAGAGTGTGCTGGAGGCAAGTTCAATCGAGGCTTTCAAAAGGGGATTAGACTGTTATCTGAAAAGAAAGAATGTGCATGGTTATGGGGAGAAGGCAGGGTAATGGCACTAGGTGAGTTGCTCATTCAGAGAGCTGGTGCGGACACGGTGGGCCGAATGGCCTCCTTCTGCGCCATAATAATTCTGTGGAATGGATGTGGAACAGGACTTAGCAGAAGTAGTAGGAGTGACAAAAAGTGTGATCGATAAAGTAAGGAAGGTGGAAAAGGAGTTTTAGAAAAGAATTTCAAAATGGAAGGTGGTGATGGTTGAAGGTGGAGCTGAGGGAATGCAGACATGGGTGGGGTCGCAAATGACACCAAAGTTTGTATGTGGTTTAGATGAAGTTGCAAAGAATTTTTTTTACAGCTTTTTCTAACTATGTAGATAATTCAAAAATTATGTAGTTACAAACGTGCCAGTTAAAAAAACTAACTATTTTAGTGATTGTAACTCAAAAAAGAGAGGTGATTAGGCCAAACAAGAGGTAATGGAGAAAGTCTATATTTTAAAAGAATAAATTCAGCTGCCTCTTAAAAAGACATAGACACCTTCAAATAAGGTTGGAATATAGATACCCTCAAATAAAATAAGGATGGAGAACAAATATATTGAACATAGAATAAAGATTGAAACCTTTCTGCCTATGAAAGAAAGAAATTAAATAAGAAAACAAACAGGACAGTATCTCCAGGATAAGGAATAACTTTGAGAAAAAAATAAAACCTTATAAAAGCATAAAAGTTAGAAGTTACTTACATCCAGCCTAAAGTGAATCAGAGTACTAACTGAAGTGAATCAACTGGAGTAAACATCTTGCTTCCCTGAGGTGATACAAGTCATGCAATTCATTAGGCTGTGAAATATTCTAAATGGATTGAGCAGAAAATCAATTAAATGAGAGTGAGTGAGTGGCAGAATGGGTTGGAGCAGTCGGGTATATTCTCTGGTTGCTATGGCTGGTGGCACTGGAGAGGAATAGATGCCGGGGGTCAGAAAGCTTGGCTCTGGTCCATGTAAGTCGATCTGCATCACTCTAATTCTGACTGTGATCTTTCAGCATACCTTTTAGATGAGCCTAAGTGGCCTCACTGAAATGACATCATTTAAATATAACAAGTGCATATAAATGAAGTCTAGCTTGATAGTTTCCCTCAGTTTCCTTATTACCTGTCAGCTGGATGTCCCAGTATGGGGGTACCTAAAGAAAACTAGTGCCAAGGCTTGCACCGACCGCCTGTGAGCCAGAGGGTCCGGGGCAGAGGAGGAGGGAGGGACAGGGATGGCCAAAAGTGATCCATATTATAAATGTTTTTAATCCCTCCCTATCAGGACAATCTAAGGCCACAGAGACTTCAGCTGCTGCTGGAAGGTCTTAACCAGAAGGCCCTGATGGTGGCAGGTAGGAATGCAGATGTAGGCCTCAGAACTCTTCCCGGGTGCTCAGGTGCAGGGCCCATCACAGTGTGGATCTTAGGAACATAGGAAATAGGAGCAGGAGTAGGCCATTCGGCCCATTGAGTCTGCTCTGCCATTCAACTAGATCATGGCTGATCTTCTACCTCAACGCCATTTTCCTGCACTATTCCCGTATCGCTTGACATCTTTAATATCTAGAAATATCTAACCATCTCTGTACTGACTATACTCAACGACTGAGCCTCCACCGCCCTCTGGGGTAGAGAATTCCACAGATTCACCACCCTCTGCGTGAAGAAATCCCTCCTCATCTGAGGCCTAAATGGCCTACCTCTTATTCTGAGACTGTGTCCCTTGGTTCTGGAACCCCCAGCCAGGGGAAACATCCTTCCTGCATCTACCCTGTCTAGCCCTGTAAGAATTCCGTATGCTTCAAGTTGTGCCAATAAACCCACGCAGGAATATTGCAGGATCCTCTGTAATGACAGGTAAGGCACTTCTGAAGTTTGTTGCGGCTGTTGGAATGCCCAGAAAGAAAAATTGACCTCAGCATTTAATTGAAGTCAGTACTAAGCAAATGAGGCCAGTGAACCAATTTACTATGTTTCTTCCACCAGCCTGCAGCAAATACTGCATTGGGATCACCCTCCAATTCAGACATAATTGAATTTCTCGGGCCATACATCTTGCAGATAGGTGGCTTCCAAGAAAGCCTATTGAAGATGTGATTGTACAAAGTGTGTAAGTTGCAGCCTGAATGTGTTCCATTCTGGAGTATGGGCATGCTTGGTAAACAGTGAAAGAGTTGTAAGGTTATTTGAGAGCTTTACTTGAGCCAATAGCCAAATCTGTGGAATAGGCCAAGAGCCAATACATTATACCATGCTTAGTTGGTCCCCAAGTACTAATATAAAAGGTATTCCAGAAGAATGGTAGGATACTGTTGGGATGATATCACTGTACAACAATGGGAATGAAACTGAGGCCAACAGTTTCCACTCGGTTTCCGTGCAATCAGGCTGAAATCAGCCAAACCAGAGCAAAAAAATCATGGAACTTTAAATGCAAGTTATGTCATGTGTAAATTGCATTTTCACTACCTTTAATGTAGATTTTAAAAATATTGTGCTGAAAGGCAGCCCCACCCACAAAACTAGCCATGCCCCCAAGTTGAAATAATGAGCATGGCAAGTTTCCTTTGATTGTGTCCCTTCTTGGTCGTTCGAGGAGACTGTTGAAACTGAACTTGTTTTTAGGTGCACAGGCAGTGGTAAGCATGTTTTAAAAGTTTGTAAATATTAAAATATATAATTATACATATAATTTATTAAGAAACTGACTAGTGTACACCAATAAAACTGGTGAATGATTCAGTTTAGTTTTTTAAGTCACTTCCAATGATGTTAAAATTAGGTTACTCACAGATGGTGGACTAGACACTTACTAAAAATGCTTATCTTTTGCGATAAAGCCATTTTCAGCTGTATTAATAAAACCGCACCAGGTTTCCACTCTTAAATGCATCAATTAATAGTTTTGAATGCAAATAAAAATCTAAACAATTCCATTGTATTATGTTAGTTCATTTGTGCATTTGGGTGAAAATTTGAAGCACAACTTCACTTTGCAAAAATAGCATAATTTCAAATGCACCTTGTGCTCAGTTCTCTGTTTACACTGAAAGCGGAAACTCTACACCAGCAACTTAAAGGAGAAAACAGATTTTAAAACATGGATATTAAATGAAAGGGTTGAGATACCAAAGCACAGATGACTAATAGATATAATAATTCGGATATTCCATCACCTCAGGCATATGCAGTGTTCCATCATTGCTCTTTCTTTTTCATCACTTACATGATACCCCACAGTTACATCATCTGAAAGCATGGAGTCCAGTTGCATATGTCCAACCAAGACACTAATATTATCAATTCCAATGTGATTGTTACCTTTTCTGTCCAATAATAAGACTTGGATGAGTGGTAATTTCTTGCAGCTTAACACCATACATCCAAACTATGCTCTTTGGCTCCTGCCAGCACCTCCATGCCTTTGACCTGATTCCATTACTATCTCTACAGGTGATACCGCAAATTTAGCAGGATGTACAAAGTTGTGGAGTCATGCTCTGATCTGAGTTTTCTTCTCCATATCTGACTCGTTACCCATAACACCATCTTTCACCTCAGAAATATTATCCACCTCCACCTTTCGCTGCTGAGATCCAAATTCATGACTTTATGACCTCTCAGGTCAAACTCTCCTTATGAGCTTTCCACCTTCATAAAGAGTAACTTACCCAAAATAGCCAGGACTCAGTCCTCTCTAGTACAAAGTCCCATGCTTTCACTTTTGCTAAGCTTCGGTTGTCTCCAAAGTACCAGGAGTTCAATCAAAAGATCTTTGTCTTCATTTTCAACTTTCCATGATTTTTCTGTACTCTATCCCTGAAATCCTGTACTGTTTCGACATTAGATTAGCCCTCATTCTTTGCCCCATCCACTATCTGTATCTGTTCTATCAGCTGTTGCTCCCTAAATCATTCCACTTCATTACCTCCTCTCCTGCTCTCAAAATCCCCTTTAACTGAGCTTCCTGTTGTGTGATTGCATCTAAGAGTAATGTACCTTTAAGATCTTAGGATGCTAATGAATTAAATTCCAGGATTTAGTCATGTGAGTATATGCCAGTCTCACTCTGCTATTGTAACTCTTGTTAATAGCTAACTCTGTACTGTATATATTAGTTATCTGTTTAATAAACCTGTTTGAGATCTTCAACAACCTGAACTCCATGCATCTCATTTACATTGCATCAGATAACATAAAAAAAGCTTCTCATTACACTTCCCTCTCCCTCTTCTCTTCTGCTCAGTCTCCATCTTTCTCTTCCTGCCACTCTTTAATATGCCCTGAGGTACCTGTATGTAAGGCATGCTACAGAAATGTAATTTGTTGCATGGTAATCAGATTTATTGGCAAACACGAATAAATTTTATAACAAAGAAATCAACATGACAATGGTATGGTGTGAGTGTTATGGCCAGGTGAGGAAGGGATCTCAGGGACCCCCTTTCGCCCCTTCTCCAGTTTGACCACAACAGGGTTTACCCTTTTTACACAGTGATTGAACTTACCACTGGAGTGAGCGCTTGCTCCTTTTCCTCTAATATAATTGCCAAAGATTTTCCTGAGTTTAAACAAGAAAGATATAAGTTTATTATCCTTAACACTGTAAACTGGTTAAAAGTACTAAAATATGCTATGCAACCAATGCACACATTCACACAAGAGGCACGCACCCACCCAAATAGATTACAGAGGGAAAATAGCTTTGGTGGTTGGAGTAGAGTCTGGAATAAATGGAATTTAAATTCTGAATATCAATCCCACAGTCCTCAGTTGAAATTATAGTCCTGAAGTCCTCGCTAGGTCACGTGAATGGTTGCGGGCTTGCTTCTCAGGCTCCGGAAGGCAGAAGAGGGGTATTGATCCTAGTCCCCTAGTTGTTGGCTGTGCTGATCTCTAGGCTCTTCCCTAAAGCTGGCCAGATACACTTGGTGGGGGTTGGCTCTTTCAAAGTCAATGGGTATTGATGGCTCCTAACGACCGTGTTGATCAAGCCATTTCAGGTAATTTAATCAGAGAGCACCCCATTGTTCTGGCTAGGTTGAATCAGTCATGTTGTCTCCGGTCTACTCTATTGATGATTCATATGTAAATAGCAGTGGCCATCTTGGCTGCCAACTTTTCTTTTTTAAAGCTATTTGTAACAATTTCCAGTAAAAGTCTCAGGGAATGTTCCAACCGATGAAATTAATATTTCCCATTTGGCATGTAGAGTTTTCATGACAGTGAGTTATGAGCAATCATAACATCAGATAAAGGTGGTGAAATATGGTGATCAATCACTGATAAGTTATCATGAGGTATAATATTGGCTGAGGCCATGGACAGAAAAGTTGCTAGATCAACTTAAGGAATATTTCCAATAGGAGTAAAGTACTACAATAAATATACAATAACAATGACTTGCATTTATATAGTGCCTTTAAGGTAGTAAAACAATCCTAGGTGCTTCACATGAGTGTTATCAAATAAAGTTTGATATCAATCTACATAAAGAGATATTAGGAAAGGTGACCAACGGCTTGGCCAAAGAGGTGGGTTTTAAGGAGCATTTAAAAGGAAGATAGTGTGTTTTAGGGAGGGAATTCCAGAGTTTAAGGCCCAGGCAGCTGAAAACATGGCCACCAATGGTGGAGCGATTTAAATTGGGAATACTCAAGAGGTCAGAATTTGGAGGACACAGATCTCAAAAAATTGTATGACTGGAAAAGGTTACAGAGACATTGTCCTGGGAGGTTACAGAGCAATAGGAAGTGATTCCAGTGTATGCTGCAGGCGCCTAATGATGCTGTCAGAAGGACTATGATAAATTGGTCTGCTAATTATTACTGGCTTCAATTAAATGCTGAGGTCAATTTTACTCTCTGGGTTTCCCAAAAGGTGCAACTGACTTCAGAAGGGATTTGAAAACCAGGATAAAAAATTTAAAATTGAGGCATTGCTGGACCGGGAGCTGATGTAAGTCAGCGAGCACAGGGGTGATGGATGAACAGGACTTGATGTAAGTTCAAGTTTATGGAGGGTGGAAGATGTGAGGTCATAGAGTCATAGAGTCGTACAGCATAGAAACAGCCAGCCAGGAGAATGTTGGAATAGTCAAGTCTAGAAGCAAAAAAAGGCATGTATGAGGGTTTCAGCAGCAGAGGAGCAGAAGCAACCAATCTAATGAAATTAAAAAATAGGTATGTGATGGACATTGGTCAAATGAGTGCAGAATGACAATTCTATCTAATAAAGCGAGATCATGAACAATTACAAGAAAGAAGCAGCGAGGGAGCATTTTAAGAAAGCGGTTGATTCTGTCCCAGTGCTAAACAAAGCAAATAGGCACAAATTAGATTCTTCCACACAGGAAGCATCAGCTTACTGAGAATAAAGTCACTGGGGTACATTGGAATTGTGTAACCCATGAGCAAGAGGGTTGAGGAGATTATACAGCCCAATGTCAAAGTGTTATTTTCGGTAAATCACAATTCCCAATTCATGTGTCTAATTTATATACCACACATGTTTGTTTTTATATCTGTTTAATAATTGATGAATAGATTTGAATGTAAATGTTTTATTAATAGGTTGATTTTGTGGATGGTTGGTGTTTAAAGAAAAACTCCAGCAATTTAGCCTATATGCTTCAATAAAATATTCAGCTCCGAAATAAAATTTCACCAGTTTGTATTATTTATAAATCAAATATTTTATTCATCTCTGCTAAAACACCAAATGCAATAATCTTGCAAATGTTCTGACCCCTTTTCTCAGCATTCTGTGTGAGGTGACAAACAGCTATGTGCCAGCTTTATTAAAATAGCACCCAGGTGCTGAGGAAGGATTTTTCTGTTACTTGCCTATACACTGATTAAAAAGCTCTGACTTTAACCCTTCCCATCTAATGGGGAATGTCTGGGATTAAAACAGGAGCAGTGTACTCCAATGTCCACTCATAATGCGCTATTATCCGCCGCCATGTTAACTGCTTGGTTACCGGCAACATCTGGGACACCCCCTGCAGCAAGTGTGGGCTTCATTAATGTGCAAAAATCAGGGTCTTGTGATGCAAATGTAATTTTTCCTCTCGAACGCAGCAGTCGTGCAGAGTGTTAGAACCACCAGTGGATAGGGTTGAAAATCCTTCAGGATTGTTCTGGAGTCTCCAGGAATTAAAGAATAATGTCCTGGGGCACTCCAGAAAGCAACCTGAGAGCAAACCAAAGGGGCATTCAAAAATTATGCATTATGATGTTCTTTGAACATTTTTGTTTATTTGCTTTAGGAATATTGGAAATATGGGGAAAAGGCTGTTTGACTAGGTGAGGCAGTTGGAGGCAGGAGGTCACGTGATGAAACCTCCAAGAATATGCCCAACCAGAGTTGGCAATCCTGATAGCAAGCAGGAGCAAGGCCTGAAAAGGCCTTGGAACATAAGTCATTTAATTTGTTAATGGTTCCTTTGTGGATCAGCAGGAGCAGCCCCACAAGGAAATCTTGTCCCTCCCCTGCCCCTGGCTTTCTTCCCCCTCCCTGACCATGAATCCCCCGCCATCCACCCCATTTCACCACCTACTTTACGACATTGGCTGTTCCCTCAGGTCCGCAATGCCAGGCTCCTGTCGCATGAAATCCTGCTCCCGTCCATCGGATTCCTGCCGATTTTGGGCAAGAATTGGACTCCCAGCATGGAAAGGAGGTCTGGGAATTAAAATCTTCCTGGGACTTGCATAATGCTGGCATAACTGCATCTCCATTTTCCTTGCTGCAATGCTACATCCCATCTCCAGTAAACTACCCGCAGCCGTGTCGATAATCTATCTAACAGACAGGAAACTGTTCAATCATGCCACCCTCAATCCAAAATCAAAATCACTCCAACCTCAGTCAACGAGCTTCAGTATGCAGACAATGCTTGCGTGTATACTCACTCTGAAACTGAGTTCCAGATCATTGTCGACTCCTTCTGCGAAGCGTATGAGAAAATGGGTCTTTTATTAAACACTCGGAAAATGAAGGTCCTCTTCCATCCAGCTCTCACAGCACAACACCTCCCCATCAATCAAGTTCAATGGCGAGATCCTGGAAGTCCCGCTTGTCAAAGGAAAACATAGATAATGAGGTTCATCATTGCCTCCAATGTGCCAGCTCAGCCTTCAGCCGACTGAGGAAGAGAGCATTTGGGGATCAGGATCTCAAATCCAAGACGGAGATCATGGTTTACTGGGCAGCACTGATCCCTGTGCTTCTATATGCTTCGGAAACTTGGACAACCGACAGCAGGCACCTCAAAGCACTGGAGAAGTACCACCAGAGGTGCCCTGTAAGATTCTCCAAATCCAGTGACAAGAAAAGCAGTCCAACAGAAATATCCTCTCCCAAGCCAACCTGCCAAGCATCAGGGCGCTAGTCACTCAAAACCAGCTCTGCTGGGCGGGACATGCTGTTTGCATGTCTGACACCAGACTCCCGAAGCAGCTGTTGCATGTAGAACTTGGTCGCGGCAGGAGACTCCCAGGAGGACAGCGGAAACACTTCAGAGATTTCCTCAAAGCATCCCTGAAGAGATCAAACATCCTCGTTGATTCACGGGGGTCCCTGGCTTGTGACCATCCTAGATGGAGAAAGCTCATTCAGGAAGGCATTGTACACCTCGAAGCACTTCGTCGAGAACATGCAGAGACGAAGTCAAGGCATCAGAGTGAGTGCACAAACCTCCAAACTATTCATCTACCTGACCCTACAAGCACCACCTGACCCTCATGTGGCAGAGTCTGCAGATCACGCATTGGACTTATCAGTCACCTCAGAACCAATCAAACCGGAGTGGAAGCAAGTTATCCTCGATCCCGAGGGACTATCTAAGAAGCTTGCCGCTTGTCCTGGCTCCTGCACGCTCTGCCTTGAGTTAACATCAGGGATAAAGCGTTCTCTGTTTCTTGTTCTGAATGAAAGGCATTTTTACGACTATTTTATCTGTGACTGTCAGAGGTGACAGAATTGGACTAGCTGTGAGATTGGTGGTGTGCCATATACGCCAGGGTTCCAATCACCATAAACTTAGCTAAAAATGGTTTATAACCCATGCTCCCTGAGTTTACAACCTGAGACCGCTGAGTTTACAGCCAGAGCTCTCTGAGTTTACAGCATGTAAAATGTTACACTTTACTGCTATTGCTATCACCACCAGCCTCCTTAGGTTGACCCAGTTATTTTTTTTCATCCTTTTCACATTCTTCTGATGTTTTGATATTTTTCTCCCCATTATGGCCCTCTCCCCCCACAAGCCTGCTAGTTTAAGGTGACTTTCTTCTCTCTTCCCCTATCCAATTTCATGTGCACTCTCTTGTTCTCCAGTACCACTGCTAGTTTCTAGCTGCTGCTGTGGCGGCAAGTACTGTACATTGTGGGCCAAAATTCCTGCCCAAGGTGTGCAATGGAGTTCAATCACTTGGATCAGTGGCAGCGATAGGGACCAGCAGGACTGCCAAGGAGAGGAGGAGCTGGGAACGACACTGAGAGGAGAACAACTGGACGTAGCACAGTAGGCAAAGGGAGCAGCCAGTTGTGCTCTGTGTATGCAGGCCAGATGATCTGAGCATGCAAGCTGCATCCAGACCCCAGCCCATCATGTTCAGCCATTGCAATAGGGGGTTTTAACATTTAGAAAGATTTTGAGAGCCTAGACAGTGAATGATTGTTTCCAGTATTTGGGAAACCAGTAACAAGAGGATTGCCTCATAGGGGTAGATTTTGCCATTGTGTGATAATGTAAAATAGGTGAGAGAAAATCAACAGCCTGTTTTATTCTGAGCTGTTATTTATGGGAGGCTTACAGTGGAGCAACACAAATTATCAACAACTTGTGGGTATTCACAACTCACAGGGTAATCTCTTCCTTGTTGCAAATTGTTGGGTTATTTACACACTTTGAGCACATTAAACTGTTATTTTGCTGGAAAATGTGTATTTTAAGCTTAAACAGAAATGAAATAACTTTGCTTATCAGAGGTTTGGAAATGTTTAATTTAGTATTCATGTCAATATGGAAATTTACTTCTGATGAGAGCAATTTTTTACACACTGTATATCCCTCAGTATTAAAAACCTTTGAAAGCCTCAACTTAAGTATTCACTTCTTTGAGTCAGTAACTATGTAATGTCAGCATTAATTCATATCATATTCTGTTGTGCCAGCATGAAGAATAATTTTTGCTGCTGCTATTCGGATAACTTTTAAGATTGACTTAATAATGCATTCTTATAACGCTTGAGTTGACATTTATAAATTTTCTAGGCCAGTGCAATTTGATACAGCTTCTCACATATATTTCTAATGTTCAGAAACAACAGCACTTACATATTCGTGTACCTTTGCAATAAACTTGACAAGGTTGAAGATTTTCAGCTGATTCAGGAAACAATGTACCTGAATTCCCTAGAAAATCTATTGCTCGGGAGTCTGGTGATGGTAAATCATGTTACAATTAACTTGACCTCTGCATAAATATTTTATTACAGTCTTTGCACCCTAGAACCGTGATTCTAGCCCTCTCCCTGATTGCTCACTTAGGTGTATCCCATTGATGTACAGCCTCAGCTTCCTCTTTGGAGCTGAGCTTCCAATCTAATATATAAGACCTCCTTTTCACCTCCACATCATTACTCTGCCCTTATCTCACCCCAATGCCATTGCTGAAAACCTCAGCTAAACCGTCATCATCTCCAGACTCAACTTATCCATCACTTTTCTTGCCAGCTTCCTTAGCCTTTCCCAAGACAAGCTTTAATTTATTCAAGTTCTGTACATTATTAAATGTTGCTCCCTTATCCTTGTGGACATCTATTGGCATCCTATCCCCCAGCACTGAGAATTCAAAATCCTTGTCCCTCTTTATGACTCTCTTATGCCCCAGACCAGCCTGGAAAAGGAGTAGGGCTGAGACCCCACTGTAATCTGGTGGGACTCCATGATGCCAAATTTAGTGTATGGTACAACTTATCTGTACCCATAATCTGGGTGTACTGGAGAAGGAAATCAGACCCAGCGAATTTTCCTACATTTCTGAAGAGAGACTGCCCAGTTACCAATGCAGATTTTGACCTAATATAAGAGCAAAGTACTGTAGATGCTGGAAATCTGAAATAAAAACAGAAAATGCTGGAAATACTCAGCAGGTCTGGCAGCATCCGTGGAGAGAGAAACAGAGTTAACACCTCAGGTTGATGAAGGGTCACTGATCTGAAAGGTTACCTGCTTTTGTCCCTTCACAGGTGTCACCAGATTTTGTCCTAATTCGTTTCTGAGGATAGGCCACGGCATTAACAAAGAACTCTAGTACATTTTCAGTGGAAACATTGATGGACCTGATCAATTTGGGTCCTGGCCACTATCCTGAGAGACAAAGAGGGGGTCAAATTGGCTATGTGAGTGGGGATTGGGTACAAGATTATGCCTTAACCTTTCATCACATTGCAGGCAGAACATCAATTTGCTGCTGCCTGCTGTTTTAAATGATTTCTGCATGCAGCCAGCACTACCCAAATGGTTAATTGGCTGCATGCATCAGCAGGGGGGCCAGTATCATGAGTGGCTAGCATTACCTGAAAGAGAGATGCATTGTGGCTGCAAGAAATGATAGGAGTTTTTGAAAAGTGAATCTGGGCTGTGCTACTTTGCGGACTGGCTGGACATGTGAGAGAGAGAGAGCATCAAGGTTTTCTGCCACGACACTGGAGGTCTTGGTGCAAGATGTGGAAAGAAGGAGTGATAACCTGTACATGCAAGGGGCAGGAGGACCTCCAGACATATGCTCAGGAGGCAGTGGGGATAAATCGAGGTGATGGTCAATGCCAGGAGGTTAGTTGCAAGAACATGGTTGTGGTGCAGGAAGAAGCTTAACGATCTGACACGAGTTGTCAAGGTGACTGAGTTCATATTCAAGTGGCATATCTACCAACTGCTCAATTCACTCCACCCACATCATCCCCTTACCAATGATCTCTATCAATCAGTACTCAATCCTTCACTTCATGTGCTTTACCTCATCCTCACACATTTAACACTATTGCAAGCTTCACACCCACCACTCTCAGCTCGTGCACACTGGCAGCTAGTCAATCATGACAGATACATCACCCAAACATATTGCAGGACACTCATTGACACATTTTCCTCTCTCTTGCATAACAGAAGTCAGCAAGAATGAACTGGAGGGACTATGTGATGTTATCCACTTTGGTAAGAGGAATAGATGTGCAGAGTATTTCTTAAATGGTAAGAGATTAGAAAGTGTAGATGTACAAAGGGACCTGGGTTAATAAGTCACTGAAAGCTAACATGCAGGTGCAGCAAGCAATTAGGAAGACTAATGGTATATTAGCCTTTATTGCAAGAGGTTTTGAGTACAGGAGTAGTGAAGTTTTGCTTCAATTATATAGAACCTTGGTTAGACTGCACTTGGAGTACTGCATGCAATTTTGGTCCCCTTGCCTGAGGAAGGATATTATTGTTATAGAGGGAGTGCGACGAAGGTTCACCAGACTTGTTCCCGGGGTGGTGGGACTGTCCTATGAAGAGAGATTGGGGAACCTGGGCCTGTATTCGCTAGAGTTTCGAAGAATGAGAGGTGATCTTATTGAAACCTACAAAATACTTAACGGATAGACAAGGTAGATGCAGCTAAGATGTTTCCCCTGGTTGGGGAGTCTAGAACCAGGGGACACAATTTCAAAATAAGGGGTAAGTCACTTAGGACAGAGATGAAGAGACATTTCTTTACTCAGAGGGTTGTGAATCTTTGGAATTCTGTACCCCAGAGGGCTGTGGAAGCTCAGTCATTGAGTATGTTTAAAGCAGAGATTGACAGATTTCTAAATGCAAATGATATAAGTGGATATGAGGATAATGTAGGAAAAAGGCATTGAAGTGGATGATCAGCCATGATCATATTGAATGGCAGAGCAGACTCAATGGGCTGAATTGCCTGTTCCTGCTTCTATGTTCCTATGTTCCTAAGCCTCCTGCATGTTTTAACCACCCTGGGGGAAACAGTGCAGGCCATATGGGAAGGGGCATTGCTGAGGCTGTGGCCACTGGTGGAGCTGGAGGTATTGATGATGAGGGCACCTGCATACCTAATCCTCCTTCTTTCTTCCTAATTCTCCCTCATTCCACAGTCTTTTCTGACTCACCAGCTGTAGATGGTGTAAGTGCCCACTTCTTACTTTCTCCTCTTCCCTCACCAAAGACCAACCTTTGACCCTTTTTCATTTCAGATTCTCAAGAATTTGAATCTTCCCAGCCAGTGGAGGAAGGGGAGATTGGTTAAGAAAGTAAAAGCCCATGGGATACAGGGTAATTTGGCAAATTGGATTCAAAATTGGCTTAGGGTGATGGTAGAGGGTTGTTTTTGTGAATGGAGGCCTGTGACCTGTGGGGTACGACAGGGATCGGTGCTGGAACCCTTACTGTTTGTAGTGTACATTAATGATTTAGACATGAATAGAGGAGGTATGATCAGTAAGTTTGCAGACGACACGAAAATTGGTGGTGTCGTAAATAGTGAGGAGGAAAGCGTTAGACTACAGGACGATATAGTTGGGTTGGTAAGATGGGCGGAGCAGTGGCAAATGGAGTTTAATCCTGAGAAGTGTGTGGTGATGCTATTTGGTAGGTCTAACAAGGCAATGGAATATACAATGGATGGTAGGACCCTAGGGAGTACAGAGGTCAGAGGGACCTTTGGGTGCTTGTCCATAGATCACTGAAGGCAGCAGCACAGGTAGATAAGGTGGTTAGGAAGGCATACAGGATACTTGCCTTTATTAGCCGAGGCATAGAATATAAGAGTAGGAAGGTTATGATGGAGCTGTATAAAACGCTAGTTAGGCCACAGCTGGAGTACTGTGTCCAGTTCTGGTCACCACACTTTAGGAAAGATGTGATTACAATGGAGAGGGTGCAGAGGAGATTCACCAGCATGTTGCCTGGGCTGGAGTATTTCAGCTATGAAGACAGACTGGATAGGCTGGGATTGTTTTCCTTGGAGCGGAGAAGGCTGAGGGGGGACCTGATTGACCATACAAAATTATGAGGGGCATTGATAGGATAGATAGGAAGAAACTTTTTCCCTTAGCAGAGAGGTCAATAACCAGGGGGGCATAGATTTAAGGTAAGGGGCAGGAAGTTTAGAGGGGAGTTGAGAGAATTTTTTTCACCCAGAGGATGGTTTGAATCTGGAACACACTGCCTGAAGGGGTGGTAGAGACAGGAACACTCACGACATTCAAGAAGTATTTAGATGAGCACTTGAAACGCCATAACATACAAGACTATGGGCCAAGTGTGGGGAAATGGGATTAGTTAGGACGGGCGCTTGATTGTTGGTGCAGACGCGTTGGCTGAAGGGCCTGTTTCTGTGCTGTAAAACTCTATGACTCTATGGGAGGTATGGTTGAGATTATTGATATCCCTCATTAATTATTTGATATGTAGACCACAGGCAAAAAGGGACAATCTATATTGTAGCCTCTCTTTCTCTCCACTACCTGTTTCACTTGCTCCACCTTTTTCTCTTCCTTGTGCTGCTGCTCCTCAGCTTCTCGCCTCATAGGTGGTGGTGACATGGGCTGATCCCTTATAATGGTGAGGTTGTCCTGTATGTAGAATACTGCCACAAATCTTGGTACCTGCTCAGTTGAGTACTGAAGGTCTCCTCCAGAGCGATCCAGGCAGTGAAAGCATTGCTTGAGGCCACCAATCGTGTGTTCTATAATCTTTCTTGTGGCAGCATGGCTCTCATTGTAGGCCTGCTGTGCATGTGTATGTGGGTTCCAGACCAGAGTCATGAGCCATGTCATGAATGGATAACCCTTGTCACCCAGTGCCCAGTCTTTGACTTGCTGTAGTGGGGCAAATGCAGCTGGTACAGAGGACCATTGCAGAATGAAGGAATTGTGATTGCTATCAGGATAACAGGCATTCACCTGCATGACGTGCTGTTTGTGGTCGACACTAGGTGCACACAGAGGGAGTGGAATCCCTTTTGGTTCATGAAAGTAGCCGAGTTGAAATTACACACACACAAGGCAATGTGTGTTCAGTCAATGGCACCTTGCACTATGAGGAAGGAAGCAAATTTGTACAAACCCTTCTGCTCAGTCCACCTGCCTGTTTCTGGCAAGGAGGAAATTAGATTAAACTGTTTCTCTGTGTATAGAGAGCTTCAGTGACCTCTCTATGTAGCTGTGTACTGCAAACTGTGAGATGTTGCTTATATCTCCAGCAGCAGCTTGAAAGGAGCCAGATGAATAAAAGTTAAGAACTACAGTCACTTTGACAGCCACAAGCACTGTGGGCTTTGTCCTGCTTTGAGGTTGCAATTATAGCTGCTGCAGTTGGCAAATTTCAGATATGACCTCTTTTGTGAAGAAAAGATATCTTTGGTCCTCACTGAAGTTGAGATAAGAGAATTGCTTCCTGAAGACCCTCTACAGATATGGCCTCCTGCTGGGAGCCCTTTCCCCCTTCCTCCTCCTCCCTCTTCTAGCAGCTGGTCTGACTCTCAGTGACCTCTCTTCGTCCTCCCAGTAATGCTCAATTCCCAGATGCAGCCCTACCAGGTAATTCATTCTGGAAGCAACTTGTTTCAGCACAAGCTTTTAAATGATCAGAAATATACTTCAGCAGAAGTCAGACCACTCCCTTTAGATAATTCAAAGATTAGCCAAGTATAAGAAAGCTCCAAAAATACATGCAATTTCATCAACAGCTAAAAGAAATAATCTCGCAATTAATCTGCAGTAGTTCATGATTCCATTAAATAGTACTGAGGGGGTTTCTTCATTCCTTTTAACATTGTGTTCAGCTGTGTGGGACTAAGACAGGATGTAGGCTGGAGAGTGGAGTATGAAAAGTGTCAGTCAGTATCTGCCTGCTCTGCATGCTGTCAGCGGTTGTTACTTGTGCACACATAAACCCCTTTACCAAGATGCAGTCCTCTGCACTTCCCATTGAAACTGATTGCACATCTTGAAGCCGATTTTCAGGCATTAGTTTTCTACGTAGTACCACAGAGCCCAACTTAGCCCTCAGGGACTCATTTAATCATAGATTGGTTACAGCACAGTAAGGGGCCATTCAGCCCATCATGTATGTGCTGGCCCTCTGCAAGAACAACTCAGCTAGTCTTACTTTTCTAAAAATACAGCTCTCTGAAGCCCAGCAAACTACATTCAACCTGTCTATCAAAGTGATAAAATCAAAAACAGAGATCACCACTATTTAACTTGGCTTGATTCTAAAACTGCTGTTCTGCCACTTGGTTATTTAAAAGTGTTGGGTGAAAGCTTGAATTAATATACAAGATAGCTGGCTTTTTCAGGATGGATATTTTAGGCACATAGGAGCAGGAGTAGGCTATTCAGCCCATCGAGCCTGCCCCACCATTCAATATGATCATGGCTGATCATCCACTTCAATGCCTTTTTCCCACACTATGCGCGCTGCTGGTGTAGTGGTATCATGCAAGATTCCCATTCTTGTGACCCGGGTTTGATTCCTGGGTGGCACAGTGGTGCAGTGGTTAGCACTGCAACCTCACTGCTCTCGCGACCCAGGTTCAGTTCTGGGTACTGCCTGTGCGGAGTTTGCAAGTTCTCCCTGTGACCGTGTGAGTTTCCGCCGAGTACTCCTGTTTCCTCCCATGGCCAAAGACTTGCAGATTGATAGGTAAATTGCCCCTAGTGTAGGTAGGTGGTCAGAGAATGGTGGGGATGTGGTAGGGAATATGGGGTTAATGTAGGATTAGTATAAATGGGTGGTTGTTGGTCAGCACAGACTCAGTGGGCTGAAGGGCCTGTTTCAGTGCATTATCTCTAAATAAATAACTATCCTCATATCCCCTTTTTAATGTGTAAAGATTGACAAATAGTCTTCCTCATCCAGATCTATCTCGCGATCTTGTGTAATTAAAACATTTTGCCCCAGATTTCAGCAATAAAAATAGGAAAACAGAAAATAAATCGGTGAAACCTGATGTTCACTAATTATCTTAGTGCAACATTGTCCAAAATGTAAGCTGTAACATTAAACTTAATAATGCTTTTTTCTTAAAGTGAATACTTTTTAATACTTGTCTATAATTGGATTCAAATTAAATTTAGTAAAAAGCCCTCCACTGGCATGTTATTTTGCTCTCTTTACATACCTCACCCATGGTACAGAATTCTCCTTGGTTGAGATGTGTTTTCTGGTGGACTATGCTGGGGTCCTGTACTGTACACGCAGCCAACTAGAGGTGTGTGAGAATGAGCTAACAATCACTCATCTGCTACCCTAAAAGATGAATAATAAAAAATTCCTTGTTTCTATTCAACAGTCTGCCAGATGGTCTGGTTGAGACTGGGAACTTACTGCGTGGGGAGTCATGGACACAAATCAACATTCTGTCACTCCCAAGCATTTGCAAGCCTGCAGGCTGAGATTTGATGAACTGCACAGTACTTGGCATTTGTCAAGTTTAATATGAAATGTGATGATAAAAATAAACATGTTGTTACTCACTTTGTAAGGTATGTTGTAAATATATAAGATTAAAAGAAACTAACATTTTTATCTGCTGGTAACACCACAATGGAGCAACTTAACCCCTCCCGCACCAACCTGCTACATTGCAGACCTACCAATTGCACTTATTTTCCTCTGAATGAATATCCTGGGCCTGATTTTGTTCTGCCCTTGGAGGCAGGCATGGAGGCAGGGGGCAAACAAAATGGCGGGGGGGGGGCGCCGTTCCCCATGTTTCCCAGACCCCTGCCATTTTGTCTGGGGCGGGGAAGGCCAAGGATGGCCTTCCTACTCCAGACCAATTGAGGCCCTTAAGTGGCCTCCAACTCAATTTTGTTGAAGGTGGACGGGCCACTGCTGCGGGGAGACACCACCAGGTAAAAGCTGGTGGCCTTCATGGCCCCTAGAGGGCTTCCCGGCAGTGATGGGTGCCTCCCTCAGGAAGATCCCCACTCCACCCTCACTCACACCCCTCCCACCCCCCCAACCTGTCGCCAGGGTCTTTCTGACCCATTTACCTCTCCCGGGGTCTCTGACTTCCTAAGTACTGCAATACCTCCTGCAATACTGGCAGTGGGCACTGCTCCCAGAGGTGGTGCTGGCACAGCAGAGCTGCTGGCTCTCTGATTGGCCTGCAGCTCTGGAGGCGGGTACTCGTCCCTTAAAGGGAGGCGGCCCCCAACGACAGGCAGCAAATTAACTGCCCACCGTGGAATTGCAAAGGGGGTCCGACGGATGGCTGAGGCAGGATCTCCCCTACCTTCCAGCCTGTCGCCAGGACCCCTATCACCAGAACAAATCCAGCCCCCTGTTTCAATTGATCCGCATTTCAGGAAGACCAAGATAATTCTTCCATGAGCGATCAGCTGATTTTCATAGTGTAATGACACTATTGCATAAATATAATGCCTTTAATACAGAAAAATGTTACATGATGATCCAGAGAAAGAGAGAGAGAAAACACATGCCGAGCACAAATGATGTAGTTAGGAAAGATGACCAAAGGCATATATAGTGCCTTTCACATTTTCAGGATTCCCTAAAATGTTACACAGCCAATAAATTACTTGGAAATGTGTACAAATATGCACCAATTTGCATACAGCAAGGCCTTGCAAACAGTAGTACAATGGGTGGCCAGTTAATCTATTTTGGTGGTGTTGGTTGAGGGATGAATATTGATCAGGACATTTGGAGAACTCCTTGCTCTTCTTCCAAAAAGTGCTACAGGACCATTTGTGTTCACCTGAGCAAGCCTCAGTTTAACAGCACATCTAAGTATTGCCCTTTCCAGCATTGCTGCCTTCCCTCAGCAATGGAGTAAAATTTCAGGCTAGATTCTGTGTACAAGCTCTTTCAGAGGTGAGAATATTACCATTGAGTCAAAGTGAAAAGAGAAGGTATAAGGCAGAAGGGTTGAGGGATCAAAGCTGTGCCAGCTGGTAAACAGAGAAATGAGTAGATGCACAGGAGGGCCAAAGTTAGAGGGTGGGGCAAAGAGTATTGGGAGCTATGGAAGTAGGGCAGGGTGAAATCAGGGAGAGATCTGTAGATGAGGATGAAAATTTTAAAATTGATGTGATGTGCTGCAAAAATATTTAATCAACTGACAAATATTCTTATACATGGTATAATTGAGCAATTTGGAATGGATACTAATGGACAGCATGTGTGACATAATACTGAAAACACGTCATTTCACGAAGTAACAGATTTGCATTTGCCAAGGTGACAAAGGATACGAACATACAAACAAGTGAATTAGGAGCAGGAGTAGGCCACTTGGCCCCTCGAGCCTGCTCCACCATTCAATATGTTAATGACTGAACTCGTTACTCCACATTCCCACCTACCCCCGATGTCCGTTCCCCCCCTGGCTTATCAAGAATCTATCTACCTCTGCCTTAAAAATATTCAAAGACTCTGCTTCCATCGCCTTTTGAGGAAGACAGTTCGAAAGATTCACAACCCTCCGAGAGAAAAATTTCTCCTCATCTGTTTAAATGGGTGACCCCTTATTTTTAAATAGTGACCCCTAGTTCTAGATTCTCCCACAAGGGGAAACATCCTTTCCACATCCACCCTGTCAAGACCCCTCAGGATCTTATATGTTTCAATCAAGTGGCCTCTTACTCTTCTAAATTCCAACGGATACAAGCCTAGCCTGTCCAATCTTTCCTCATAAGACAGCCCGCCCATTCCATGTATTAGTCTAGTAAACTTTCTCTGTATTGCCTCCAACACATTTAGATCCTTCCTTAAATAAGGAGACCAATACTGTACACAGTACTCCAGATGTGGTCTCACCAATGCCCTGTACAGCTGAAGCATAACCTCCCTACTTTTGTATTCAATTCCCCTTGCGATAAACAATAACCTTCTATTAGCTTTCCTAATTACGTGCTGTACCTGCATACTAACCTTTTGCAATTTATGCACTAGGACACCCAGATGCCTCTGCATCTCAGAGCTCTGCAATCTCTCACTATTTACATAATATGCTCTTTATTATTTTTCCTGCCAAAATGGACAATTTCACATTTTTCCACATTATACTCCATGTGCCAGGTCTTTGCCCACTCACTTAACCTATCTATATCCCTTTGTAGCCCCCTTATGTCCTCTTCACAAGTTATTTTCCTACCTATCTTTGTATCATCAGCAAATTTAGCAACCATACCTTCGGCCCCTTCATCAAAGTCCTTTATCTAAACTGTAACAAGTTGAGGTCCCAGCACAGATCCCTGTGGCACACCACTTGTTACATCTTGCCAACCAGAAAGTGACCCATTGATGCCTACTCTCTGTTTCCTGTTAGCTAGCCAATCTTCTATCTATGTCAATATGCTACCCCTTACACCATGAGTTTTTATTTTTTGCAATAACCTTTTATGTGACACCTTATCAAATGCCTTCTGGAAATCTATGTACAATATATCCACCAATTCCCCTTCATCCACAGCACTTGTAACTCCCTCAAAGAACTCCAATAAATTGGTTAAACATGATTTGCCTTTCACAAAACCATGTTGACTCTGCCTGATTACCTGCAATTTTTCTAAATGCCCTACTGTAACATCTTTAATACTAGATGTTTATACTTTGTGTTTTTTCCCTACTGCTATCTCAGCTGATGTTTATTCTTACTGATATCTACAATGCAACTGTACACTGTTCTTGGGCTATGAAACTATTCAAATGAAGGGCGAGGTGGAAAGAAAGTTTGGGGTTTTAAAAACACTTACGGGAACATTCCAGGGTATCATTCAGTATTATAGTTGGCCCAATGTTAAATTGATGTCAGTGCTGATGTTTTGGTTCTGGTGCAGTATTGGGAGGGCCAGACCAATCTGAGTACACGGCTCAACAACCGCACACTGACCTGACACTTCACAATTTTTTCAATGATCCACAGCACCTGTGTGAATTGGGCATTGTGAAAGAGATGGTCTAATTGGAATGGGGGTCCTTTCAGAAAGGCTCAAAATGCATTTGTAACAGTTTGCAGCCTTTGGCCAAGATGTAATCTCCGTGCTCCTCAAATTCTGGTATCTTGCCCATCTCCAATCTTAATCACTCCACCATTGGCAACTGTGCTTTCACCTTCCTTGGCCCTAAGCTCTGGAATTCCCTCCCAAAACCTCTCCCTTTCTCTACCTCTCTCACCCACTTTAAGATGCTTCTTAAAACCTACTTCTTTGACCGAGATTTTTGACATGTGTCCTGATAACTTCTTCTGTGGCTCAGCGTCAAATTTTTATTGATAATATTCTTGTTAAGTGCCTTGGGACATTTTGCTATATTACAGGTGCTGTATAAATGCAAATTGTTGTTGAAAGTGGGAGTAACAAAGTGAGGCAAACTCAATGAAGAGGTATGAAACAGATTCTATAGGTATGTGGCAAAGCACCCAAATAACCTGTGAGGCAGCTTTAACTGTACCTGCCCTGAGTAAACAGGGTGGGTAGGCAGTTAAAATCGTCCAAGTTTACCTGCCCTGAAGCAATCAGGAGTTGACAGAGGTATCCAGAAGGGCACCTGCCCAAAGCTGGAGTGGTCTTTTTTAACATATGCATGTCGGGTCTCGACAATATCAACAGGACTGTCTGCAATGTTTGCTAAGAAGACTGAACAGGAAATGGCTGAGAGTTTCACACGAAGCCTACCCAGTGGACTGGGCCAGAAGATACTTGGGAAGGTAAGTTTCATACTTCAAAACAAAAAATTCTTGTGGGATTAGGTGAAGCAGGAGTGCCTCCTCATCATGACGTTGCCCCTCTCTGCACCCTCCCAGTTGTGGGACTGGGCACAAAGTTGGTTAGTGGCATTAAAATGAGGCCAGGATGTCAACATTCCCTGCGCCTAGTTTTTGCTGCAGCGGGTTGGTTTTGACCTGACACCAAAATTCACCTGCTGAAAATTGATCTCCAGTTAGCCTCGGGATTCCTGGCTGTTGAAGTGGACGTGCTGCTCCACCAGGTGAATGGCACCAGGACGACAGTGCACTACACCCGGTAAGACATGCTGCTGAGGGCAACAGTGTGTATGTTACCTGCAAGACCTGAGAACAGATACAAAAGAAGATGGCACATTTAAAGGTATCTGATCAAATAAGACTATCCAATAGTACCATGTCTTTGGTTGACAGAACAATACTGCATGCCATTCACATTTACTGCACATCTATGTCAAGCCCTTAGACAATTCTGCACCTCTTTTTACACCTAATGTATATCTATAAATCAGCAGGCCTTACAAGCTTAGAAGGGCACATATTTAAGTTGCAACTTACAATTGAAAGCCTTGCCACACTCTTATCTTCTCAGGGCTTTACATATCAAATCATTGCAACCAATGTTCCCACAGCTGCACAGCAACCTGAAATGTACAGTGCAGGCAACAACAGGCCATGCGCAACCAATGATCCCTTTAAGATGCGCAATCTTAAAGGGACTGTGCAGTGCAACAAATAGGCCACACACAGGGAAGAGAAATTAGAGGGAACATTGTTTCTTATATAACCTAACTGCAGGATGTATGGTCACAAGATAGGCATATTTCTGTCATTTTATATGCTCCGACAAATGAATGGGGTTATTTCACAAAATGGCTGATAGCGCTCTTGTACACAAAATGCAGATGGCTAAAAAAGCATGGCTGTAAGGAACTGGACACCCGATCTAATTTTCTTATACCCTTTTACCCATTTTAAATCCGCATAACAAGTGCAGCTTATGGGAAAACATACCCTTTCATTGCTCAATGTTAGCTATTAAAATTATAGTAGTGATGTACTTTTTTTGTGAGGGCCAATTATCCAAATGCATGGGCGTCACCCAATAGGAGCACATATAGAGAAATAGCAGATGGGTTAGCCATCCTTGCATTTTAAATGGTCAAAAAAATTGTGGGGAACACAGTCAGAATTCCTTGATGTGTTCCTGATGAGGAAAACTCAGCACTGGCACCACACATCTGGAAAATTACACCTGGGCTGCCGTTTTCACTCGCATCATCTACTTCCACAGTGGTTGAGGTGCTATGGAGTTGATTTATTTTATTGGTTTTGCTATCGTACACAACATTTGGATTTATTTTTAACTCAATTTTACGTTTGAAAAATTACTTGAAGTATTGCAGTGAAAATGTGCAGAAGTAGCTTATTTCAATAGTGTTACTACTAGTGTTAGACAAAGTGAATCATAAAAATCATAACTTTTCAATTCTAATGAAGCTCCACGTACTGTGAAAGCTGCTAATTGCCACTAATTTTATGTCATAAAATATGCATTGTTAGCTCGGTGCAATGAATTTTAATTTCACGGAAAAGCATGAATTGCCATAATTGTGTCTGCAACCAGTTTAAAAATATCCAGACTTCATTTTATTCAGCATTTTGTCCTAATTAACTTAGTTGCAGTACATTTTGCTGATAGGGTATTTGCAGCAGCTATGTTAGAATTATTGTGTGCACTTGAGTGGTGTGATTGAAAAGAGCACAGAGAGCAGGGAGAGGCTTCATTGAAAAGAGCAGGGAGTTCTGATGAAGGGTCGCTGACCTGAAATGTTAACTCTGCTTCTCTCTCCACAGATGCTGCCAGACATGCTGAGTATTTCCAGTATTTCTTGTTTTTATTTTATACTAGACCTGTGCAACGGGATAGGATTAATTAATGACCTCATAGTTAAGGCGCCCCAGGTAGCAGCGATCATTATATGATTGAATTTTACATTCAGTTTGAAGGAGAGAAGAGTGGGTCCAAGACCAGTATTTTAAACTTAGATAAGGGCAATTATGAGGGCATGAAAGCAGAGCTAGCTAAAGTAAACTGGCAAATTAGGTTAAGGGATAGGTCAATAGAGATGCAGTGGCAGACATTTAAGAGGATATTTCAGAATGCACAGAATAGGTGAATTCCAATGAGAAAGAAAAATTCCAAGGGGTGGACCCACCATTTGTGGTTAACTAAAACAGTTAAAGATAGTATCAAACTTAAAGAAAAAGCATGTCAGAAGATTGGACAGAATATGAAAACAGCAAAGATTGACTAAAATATTGATAAGGAAGGTAAAATTAGAGTATTAGAGTACGAGAGAAAGCTAGCTAGAAATATAAAGACAGATAGTAAGAGTTTCTATAGATATTTTAAAAAGAAAAGTTAACAAAGTGAGCGTTGGTCCTACAGAAAGTGAGTCTGAGGAATTAATAATGGATAATAAGGAGATGGCAGATGAATTGAACAGGTATTTTGCATTGGTCTTCACTATAGAGGATACAAGTCACATCCCAGTATTAGCTGTAAGTCAGAAAATGGAAGGGAGGGAGGAACTCAAGAAAATTACAATCACCAGGGAAGTGGTACTGAACAAATGGTTGGAGCTGTGGGCTGACAAGTCTCCAGGTTCATCTTAGGGCTTAAAAGAAGTGGCTAGTGAGATAGTTGATGTGTTAGTTTTAATTTTCCAAGATTCCCTAGATATGGGGAAGGTTCTGCTAGACTGGAAAATAGCGAATGTAACTCTTTTGTTCAAAAAGGGAGGGAGAATGAAAGCAGGAAACTACAGACCAGTTAGCTTAAGAACAAAAAACAAAGAACAAACAAAGAACAAAGAACAGTACAGCACAGGAACAGGCCATTTGGCCCTCCAAGCCTGCGCCGATCTTGATGCCTGCCGAAACTAACACCTTCTGCACTTCCGGGGCCCATATCCCTCTATTCCCTTCCTATTCATATATTTGTCAAGATGTCTCTTAAACATCGCTATCGTATCTGCTTCCACCACCTCCCCTGGCAGCAAGTTCCAGGCACTCACCACCCTCTGTATAAAAAACTTGCCTCGCACATCCCCTCTAAACTTTGCCCCTCGCACCTTAAACCTATATCCCCTAGTAACTGACTCTTCCACCCTGGGAAAAAGCTTATGACTATCCACTCTGTCCATGCCGCTCATAACTTTGTAAACCTCTATCATGTCGCCCTTCCACCTCCGTCGTTCCAGTGAAAACAATCCGAGTTTTTCCAACCTCTCCTCATAGCTAATGCCCTCCAGACCAGGTAACATCCTGGTAAACTCCTCTGTACCCTCTCCAAAGCCTCCACGTCCTTCTGGTAGTGTGGCGACCAGAATTGCACGCAATATTCTAAGTGTGGCCTAACTAGGGTTCTGTACAGCTGCAACATGACTTGCGAATTTTTATACTCTATGCCCCGACCGATGAAGGCAAGCATGCCGTATGCCTTCTTGACTACCTTATCCACCTGCGTTGCCACTTTCAGTGACCTGTGGACCTGTATGCCCAGATCTCTCTGCCTGTTAATACTCCTAAGGGTTCTGCTATTTACTGTATACCTCCTACCTGCATTAGACCTTCCAAAATGCATTACCTCACATTTGTCCGGATTAAACTCCATCTGCCATTTCTCCGCCCAAGTCTCCAACCAATCTATATCCTGCTGTATCCTCTGACAATCCTCATCACTATCCGCAACTCCACCAACCTTTGTGTCGTCCGCATACTTACTAATCAGACCAGCTACATATTCCTCCAAATCATTTATATATACTACAAACAGCAAAGGTCCCAGCACTGATCCCTGCGGAACACCACTAGTCTGTCTTAGGGAAAATGTTAGAAGCTATTATTAAAGAGGTTATAACAGGGCACTTAGAAAAATTTGTTATAGGGAAATCATGTTTAAGCAATTTATTCGAATTCTTTGAGGGAGTTACATGTGCTGTGGATGAAGGGGAACCAGTGGATGTATTGTACTTAGATTTCTAGAAGGCATTTGATATTTGTATATAACATTATGAGGGGCATTGATAGGTTAGATCGGAATAAACTTTTTCCGTTGGCGGAGGGGTCAATAACCAGGGGGCATAGATTTAAGTTAAGGGGCAGGAGGTTTAGAGGGGATTTGAGGGAAAATTTTTTCACCAGAGGGTGGTTGGAATCTGGAAAGTACTGCCTGAAGAGGTGGTAGAGGCAGGAACCCTCACAACATTTAAGAAGTATTTAGATGAGCACTTGAAACGCCATAACATACAAGGCTATGGGCCAAGTGCTGGAAAATGGGATTAGAATAGTTAGGTGCTTGATGGCCGGCACAGGTACAATGGGCCGAAAGGCCTGTTTCTGTGCTTTATAACTCTATGACTCTATGGCTGTGTAATAAGGTTCCACATCAAAGGTTATTGCAAAAATAAAGCACATGGTGTAGGAGGTAACATGTTGGCATGGATAGAAGATTGGCTAGCTAACAGGAAACAGAGAATAGGCATAGATGAGTCATTTTCTGATTGGCAAGATGCAACGAGTGGTGTGCCACAGGGATCAGTGCTGGGGCCTCAACTTTTTACAATTTATATAAATGACTTAGATGAAGGGACTGAAGGTATGGTAGCTAAATTTGCTGATGACACAAAGATAGGTAGGAAAGTAAGTTGTGAAGAGGATATAAGGGGGCTACAAAGGGATATAGATAGGTTAAGTGAGTGGGCAAAAATCTGGCACATGGAGTATAATGTGGGAAAATGCGAAGTCGTCCATTTTGGCAGGAAGAATAATAAAGAAGCATATTATCTAAATAGTGAGAGATTGCGGAGCTCTGAGATGCAAAGGGATCTGGGTGTCCTCGTGCATGAATCGCAAAAGGTTAGTATGCAGGTATAGCATGTAATTAGGAAAGCTAATAGAATGCTATCATTTATCGCGAGGGGGATTGAATACAAAAGTAGGCAGGGTATGCTTCAGCTATACAGGGCATTGGTGAGACCACATCTGGAGTACTGTGTACGGTATTGGTCTCCTTATGCAAGGAAGGATGTAAATGCATTTGAAGCAGTTCAAAGAAGGTTTACCAGACTGATACCTGGAATGAGCGGGATGTCTTATGAGGAAATATTGGACAGGATAGGCTTGTGTCCGTTGGAATTTAGAAGAGTAAGAGGCCACTTGATTGAAATCTATAAGATCCTGAAGGGTCTTGACAGAGTGGATGTGGAAAGTATGTTTCCCCTTGTGGGCGAATCTAGAACCAGGGGTCATTGTTTAAAAATAAGGGGTCGCCCATTTAAGACAGAGATGAGGAGAAATGTTTTCTTTGAGAGGGTCATGAGTCTTTCGAACTGTCTTCCTCAAAAGGCGATGGAAGCAGAGTCTTTGAATATGTTTAAGGCAGAGGTAGATAGATTCTTGATAAGCAAGGGGGTGAAAGGTTATCGGGGGTAGGTGGTAATGTGGAGTAATCAGTTCAGCCATGAACTTATTGAATGGCGGAGCAGGCTCGAGGGGCCGAGTGGCCTACTCCTGTTCCTAATTTGTATGTTCGTATGTTTGTATGATATACCAAAGGATGTGCACTTTCTGTCACAGTTCCATTGGAATTCCTGCTGTTTTGGCATTGTGAGTCTCGCTTGTTCACTAAATCTGGGAGCAGGTGAGGGGTGAAATTTTTGGATCTCAAGAAAGTTAAGTTTCCTCATATATTGTTTCATGTTGCAACATTGCCTTACAGTTAACAGGACTTCACTTCAATCTTGGTGAAACATCACAGAGGGGGAATGCAGAACACTTTGGTAACTGTTCATGTACTTTCGAAGTGCAAAGGCATGCCCATGTCTAACTGGAGCAGTCTGTATTGCAACCATCATGATGTATTTACACTATGGCCCATGAAATTAATCAAGCAACAAACCCTGAGATGGTTGCTGGTGTAGGCACTTGGGTGGCACACATTTTCTGTCATATATCTCAGTCCAACATATGCTCCTTTTATATCTGGCTATAGGAGAAAGTCTAGCAAATGTTGGCCAAGTGGTAGGGTGGGTTACATAAGAAACATAGAAAATAGGAGCAGGCGTAGGCCATTCGACCCTTCGAGCCTGCTCCGCCATTCATTATGATCATGGCTGATCATCCAATGCAGTAGCCTGTTCCAGCTTTCGCCCCATGCCCTTTGATCCCTTTAGACCCAAGAGCTATATCTAACTCCTCTTTGAAAACATACAATGTTTTGGCCTCAACTGCTTTGTGTGGTAGTGAATTCCACAGGCTCACCACTCTCTGGGTGAAGAAATTTCTCCTCATCTCAGTCCTGAAAGGTTTACCCCGCATCCGTAGACTATGACCCCTGGTTCTGGACTCCCCCACCATCAGGAACATCCTTCCTGCATCTACCCTGTCAAGTCCTGTTAGAATTTTATAGGTTTCTATGAGATCCCCCTGTGTGGTTCTGTGCAATAGGGGAATGAGGAATTGTCATATTGTAGCCTTCTCTGCAAAACGGGTTGCAATCATGCTTTTTTTATTGTCCCTATTGGCTCAATCATTAATTTATTGAAACTGTACTGTGGTCTTCAGCAACATAACACATAAAATCTAATCTGTATTTATATTGAAATCTTATTGGCAGCATTGTAACATCTGTTTTTCTTCTGATCCTCAGTTCCTCTGACAAGTAGACCCCAACAATGTGAACCCTGGCACTGGCACTTCAAAGTGAATCATACACTCCTATCATACTAAATGCCAGCTCAGATCTAGCTACTTAGGAGAGAGGAATTCAGCTACTGCTCCAAGCCAATGTCCCTTTGCAGGCCAAAATTGTGCAGACTTTAGCCTATTAGTATTGGAGGCATCTCTCTGTTCTGGCACATGCTCATGCTGTACTCCACAAAGACCTGGATGGCTGTGTGCGCTTTGCCGCATCTCTCTCCAAGTCTTGTGCCTGTATTTCTCAAAGTGATTGTAAGGCAGCGATGGGTAGCCTTTGGTTCTTTAGCAACCATCCATCCAGTCTTCCTAGCTTTTCTTAAAGGAGTCGTGCCCTTGCCGCGAAATTAATGAATCATGAGAGTTACCAGGTCATTAATCATTCATATGCATGATTCTCTTCCTATTCGCCACACAAAAATGAAGTGGAAGCCTTTTCTGCTCATCAAATGGGCAGTACTGGATTTAGAGCCCCATGTGAGCGTCATCAATATTTCCCTGGACTTTGGGTAACCCAAAGTTCTGTTTGTCTTTTTCCATAGAGAAATTAATGAAACAACCCACCTGAGAAAATATGGCCTCTGTACCTGTATGAAGCACCACTGAATTGCAGGTTGGGAGATTTGTCATATATCTCCAACACTTGCTTAGAACAACATTATTGCAAAACAATTCCCTGCATCTGACACCTTGACAGCCACTTATCACGTCATCCTTGCCATGGAAATATGTCCCAGGTCTCTCTGTAGGAGACGACACAGTTCTGCCATGGCCTTCATTGGTCACCTTCACTTTGAAGGATGCAGGACATATTGGGAGAGTAGTTAGCGAATCATATGGGAGCTTGGGCTTCATAAATAGAGGAATTGAGTACAAATGCAGGGCAGTTGTGCTGAACCTTTATAAACTCTGGTTAGGCCACAACTAGAATATTGCATCCAGTTCTGGTCACCACAGTTTAGGAAGGATGTGAGGGTCCTTGAGAGGGTCCAGAGGAGATTTTACCAGAATGGTTTCAGGGAGAATAGATTTTAACTACAAGGTTAGGTTGGAGAAGCTGGGGTTGTTCTCCTTGGAACAAAGGAGATCGAGAGAGGATTTGATCGAGGTGTACAATATTATGACAGGTTTAGATAAGGTAGACAAAGAAATGCTGTTCCCATTAGCTGATGGTACAAGGACTAGGGGACACAGATTTAAGTTTTTGGGCAAGAGTGCAGGGGATCTGAGGAAGAACTTTTTTATGCAGCGAAACTTTATGGAACTCTCTGTCTACGAGGGTGGTGGAAGCAGAGACCATGAATGATTTCAAAAGGAAATTGGATGGGCACTTGAGAGAAATAAACCTCCAAAGCGACGAGGATAGAGTTGGGGATGGTACTGACTGGATTGCTCTATAGAGAGCTGGCATGGACTCGATGGGCCGAATGGGTCTCCTTCTGTGCCGCAATGATTTTATGACTCTATGGCTGGAATTTTACTGGCACTTTGGAGATGGGGTGGGAGTCAGGAGAGTTGGAAAAATCATGGCAGAAGACATTAGGAAGGAAGCCCGATGACTTCACGTCGCTTCCGGATATTGCAAGAGGTGGCTGGGCTGCTGGGAGGAGGTCGTGCTTTGATATGGTGGGAAGGTAATTACCCCATCAGACAGGCAATTAACTCCATTTTACGAGTTGGTTCAGATTTTATGAGGGATGCATGGAAACAACTGGGCTTCAGACCCTCGCCAGCTATAACAAGCTGGATGCTCATTGGCAGGTCAGTCGTGGCTGCAGTTGGCAGCCATTGCGAGTGGTAGCATGGCTTGGTAGGGTGGGTTGCACTGGATGCACAGTGGCAGTAGTTGCTTGGTGCCAAGACACACTTTGTTGGCACAGCGGAGGCACTCTGGTTGAGTGTCCTCACTGACTTGGCACTTGTATGTGCAGAGTAAGGGGCGGTGGAATAGTCCTGAAAAGTTAGTTTTAACTGCTTGTTATGAGCATCATTCAATCAGGCTTTGAGGCCTCCAGTGAGCTGCAGCCACCTGGAGTGGGGCACCAGAAGCATGAGCCTGGATGGAGGCATGGACGAGGAAGGCGCAGAGGGGCATGCAACCGGCCTCTTGTGCGCAGAAGAGGCTACCCACAAGAGAGGGTCTACCATCAGAGACAGAGCTTCCTGCAAATGTTGGAGCAGCAGTGCTGCTGAAGATGGGCCTCTCTAGGGAGGCACTCACTGAACTATGTGCCATGATGGAGAACAAGCTGAGCCCCATGGGAAGTGGTGGCCACCTAATGCTTGTGCCGCTGAATTTCTACATCTCAGGCTCATTCCAAGGATCCTTTGGAGATATCTATGGGATTTTCCAGTCGCTGGATCAGTCACTGATCCAGAGAAACAGGCTGACGGGGCTATAGGTTCAGTGCCATTGCTGGTGTGGGCTGTCATTGATTGCATACATGTGGGCCATCAAAGCTCCTACAGAGCAGCCAGTGGCCTTCACAAACAGGAAGGGCTTTCACTCGCTCAATGTTCAACTGGTTTGTATACCTCAAACAGTTCCTTCAGGCCTGTGCAAATTCCCAGGAAGCTACCACGACGCCTACATACTAAGGCAGTCCCAGGTGCCCATCCTTTTCTTTCCTCTTGTTCACCTTCAAGGTTGGATACTGGCTGACAAGGGCTGCCCACTGAAGAGATGGCTACTTATGGCTACTTATGCCTATGAGGAATCCAAGCACAGATGCAGAGGAGCGATACAACAGCTGCCACATACAATTCGAGCGACCATCATGCAGGCCAAAAGCCTTCTGAAGATGCGGTTGAGATAGATCAAGTGGATCCCTTGCATATGCCTCAACAAAGATCCTATGTATCGTGGTAGTGTGCTGTGCATTGCATAACCTGGGCTACAGAGGGGAGAAGCTTTGAACAATGAGGTCATCCTGGAACGCAATGCCTCCTCCAATGATGAGGATGTGGTGGGGGGTGCAGACCAAACGCTTCACGCTGAAGAAGCCAAGGGACTGCAGGCAAGGTGCCATGAGATACATGCAAGGGCGGCTTTTAATATGCTAATACAGGCACGCTTCAGATGAGCCTTACTAACAGATCCATTCAGTGCAATAAAGGTACATCCTTCTGCAGCCCTGTGGCTGTTTCCTTGATTGCCCTTAACTTGTCCACTTACCTGTAAATACATTGACCAATGGCATGGGGAATGCATTGACCTCATTAGGTGTGGTCCTTCTCATCAGACCCTTTGTAGGAGCTAATGAACTGTTAAAGGTCCACTCGTGTATGAAGAAGTAAAGCATTCGTTTTATATTGCACCATTCTAGATTTCATTTACTACACATGCAGAATAAGGTGCCATCCATTAACAAAACATGGCCCCATGAATCCCAAGTGTAGCTAGGTGGACTTTTTTAAGTGCTTACATGTGCTCCAGTGTTGTACTTCCCCTGCGCTGTCAGCTGAGGTGGAGGCAGAATGCTGACCTTTTTGCTCCACAGCTATTGATGACCTTGACGGTCTGCTGCTGAGCGGGGGAGGGCTGCCCCGAGGCCTCGCCGCCGCCAGTAAAATGTGGCGGAGACTTCTTGGTGTCGAGGCCTGTGGCGGGCCTCTCCCGGAAGTATTTTTGGGGTCCCCCCGCCATGACCCCTGACGTCGCTGGTGAAATTCAGCCCTATGGCTCTTAAGACACATCTGGTCAGACAAATACAAATTGTTGTGTATTGTCTGTTATAAATGGGTGGTGTCACATGGATGTGTCTTTATTGGTTGCTTGTGGCATAGATAAACCTGCCTTTCATTTCTCTTCTGACCTCCCAATTATTCCGGCGAACCTTGCAAGTGCAGATAGATACCCAGTGAACCAGCCATGGTTATGATTTAGGCAGCACCCTCGTCGCTGCTGCTTTGCCAAACATTCACAGATAGAGGATGGGGAGCAGCTTTAAAGACCTGGGAATTTGTACAAAACTGCTGCCAATGAGTATACAATTACCAAGCTAAATGTTCTTTAAGAACAGAGACATATTTGTAGGGTTTGCCATGCAGAGCCTGTTTTAAATAAGCATTTATGATTGCAGTTCTGGTCAGGCACCCGAATGAGGACTTCATCATCAATTTCTTGGGGGCCAAACAAGACTTGTGTTGCCTAGCGTACATCTCCTTTATATCACAAGCACTACTCAACTGTATTATTGTGCACTGTGTGTAACGACCGTGCAGTAGGCCTCAGGCCTCTGTGACAGATAATGCAGGCTACCTGCAGCCAATGCAATATTGTGCTACAAATATCAGCAGGCATTATTGGCACCTCCATAGATAATACAATGTAAATACTTAATGAAGATATTTAGTAGTAAATCATGTCAGTAAGTTAATGGATGTCATTAGCAGAACATTGATTTGCAGTGAACATGAAATCTAACACGAACTAACAACCCTTGCGAAACTTACAAACAGGATGATGGGCTTGGTAATGGAGAAAGCTCATTGTGCTTCTTAATTTCTACCATGACTTAATTAGAGTTATAATCCCTCTAAACAAGGTGTCAGGGTTCCTAAAAGCGCAGGGCAAATAGATGGAACTCATGGACTGTACTGACTGTTGGGCCTGGCCACCAACACAAGACAGGCAAGGTGGGTTGCTGTTCTCTATGGAGGGTACCCTGGAGTGCGATACAAGACAATCTTCCTCCATCCACCTCATGCAGTAGCATGTTCACTCTGCAAGCCATTAAACAGCAGGTTGAATGCTGAGCTGCTCTATCATCTCTCCCGGGACCATAGAGTGACTTTCCTTAGGATTGGGCAGGGAGAGGTTTTCCTGCTTTGCTGCCATAGATTCAGCAGAGATTTAATTGAAACCTGACACCCTACAGTAAGAATAATGTTCTGATAATTATGTGGTTCTACAACCCACATTTTCATTCTGTTATATTTATAAAAGCCATCTATTAATTGTTCATCGATCAACGTACATTAAATATTCTAGTCCAAAATCTTAAAGTGGATCTTAATTGCTGTATTATTAAAAATATAAATCAATATAATTTTGTACAATGGTGTGCTTTATAGGATTGATTTTTATTCCTGGTAAAGTAGTACCAGGAATGGCTAGCTGCTAGCACAAAACTAGCCAAAAACATATTGAGCTGATTGCCTGCAATTCCCCTATGTCTGCTCAGTGTGTGGATAATGACTATAAGGTCCCAGTGCAGCTTTGCTCTCAGGCCAGGAGCTCAGCAGCTCAAATTTAAAGGCAATCACCTGCCTAAAGGCAAATGGCCATTTAAGGGGAAAATATTTAAAAGGTTTAAAATACATTTCAAGTATTTGTCAGCCTTTACCAAGGCTGATGGAGGGGAGGTTAAAAGGGCCAACCAAAAATAAAGTGAATGGAAACCAAATGTGAAAGCACAAAATTGAGTTTCTGCATAGGTAATAGAGGGAGCAACACCCAATCCCCTGTGCGATGGTTGACTGCTTTGAAATTCCTGTTGCATGAGCAGTGTACCATGCCTGTCAGGAGTTGGAAGTTTGGCTCAGCAGTCTAGCTTACCTGCTGGACCTGACAGAATTGGGAGAAAACGTCACACTTGAAGGAATGTGACAAGGTAGGACTGCTGAACAGAGCCATTTATCAGGTCAGAAATCCAAGGTTTTGCCTCAAAGTGTTGTCTACCAACTTGCTTCACATTTATGGGAGATTTCATAGAGGCATACAAGATTATGACAGGATTAGATAAGGTAACAAAGAAAAGCTGTTGCCATTATTTGATAGTACAAGGACTAGTGGGACAGATTTAAGGTTTTGGGAATTAGTTGCAGGGGGATGTGAGGAAGAACCTTTTTTACGCAGCGAGTGGTAATGATCTGGAACTCGCTGCCTATGAGGGTGGTGGAAGCAGAGACAATGAATGATCTCAAAAGGAAATTGGATGGGCACTCAAGGAAATAAGCTTGCAGGGCTACAGGGATAGAGTGGGGAAATGGGACTGACTGGATTTCTCGACAGAGAGCTGACATGGACTTGATGGGCTGAATAGCCTCCATCTGTGCTGTAATGACTCTATGACGCTGGTAATTCCTCACATAACCTCTTTCACTGCATCTCATGCACAGCTATCTCAGCAAACAGCACATTCAAGGTGTAATGTACAATTGATAGCCTTGTTATATTTCCCAAGGATTTCACAGACCTTATCATTGTAACGCATCATGTTTTCTACTGACATACAGGTTGGCCTCGAACTTTGGATGTTTGTCTAGCCACTATGCATGTTGTTATGAACAGATGGGTGATGGCATGACTGGTTCCCACTAGTCAGCTCCCAACTGACCACAGGAAGGCCTGAATTTTATTATTTATTACTTTTATAATTTGAACTCGGCAGCCGCCGAGGAGCCCCCGCGATATTAGGCATGGGGGGGCTCATTTAAATGGAGGGGGCAGAGCAACCTTCCCCGTTGACATAGAGGTGGCAGCTGCCGCGTCCCTGGCAACAGCGTCCAGTGCCACCGTGTAGGCGCCAGTGCCATTTTTAAAGGGTTTTAAGCCCTTGCAAGTCATTTTACATTTTAAAGGTACAGTATTAAGGATTTTTTAAATTAACACAATAACTATATGGAGGCCCTTCCCCAACCTCCCCCAATAGTCATTTCATTGGCCCTTATTGACAAAACTGGCTTTACTCCCTACCTGAACTTCCCCACACCCCCTCCCTCAACCGTGTGATTGGAGAGACCAGACTGATGTTATGAACTGGAAACACTCCTTTTTTCTTTAAAATGATTATCTTTCCAGGTAAACTCATTAAGTGTTAGTTTTGCCCATGTGACTTTAGGTTTCAGTTTCTGTTGGGCTGTACAATGCCTTTTGATGGCCCCATTTTGATAATATGAGGGCTGTTCACGCTGTATTGTAGTGAAGGGCAGTTGGAGACTTAGAGTGTCTTTGTTTTAGCTCATCTTGTGTATAGCTCACCTGCATGTGCGATAAATGGTCTCATTTCCATGTAGACAGGGTGAATTGGTTTTAGTTCTAGTAGACATGGATGTCCATAACAACATGCAGTGTGGCTAGACATACATCCTAAGTTGACAGCAAATGTACCTGTCATAGTCATAGAGAGATACAGCACTGAAACAAGCCCTTCGGCCCACCAAGTCTGTGCCGACCATCAACCACCCATTTATACTAATCCTACATTAATCCCATATTCCCTACCACATCCCCACCTTCCCTCAATTCTCCTACCACTACCTACACTAGGGGAAATTTACAATGGTCAATTTACCTATCAACCTGCAAGTCTTTAGCTGTGGGAGGAAACCGGAGCACCTGGTAGAAACCCACATGGTCACAGGGAGAACTTGCAAATTCTGCACAGGCAGTACCCAGAACCAAACCCAGGTCTCTGGTGCTGTGAGGCTGCAGTGCTAACCACTGCGCCACTGTGCCACCTATCTTGTAAATTTGTTCTAATTTTTTATGACTCTTCTGTTTGTTTCTTGTATTTTCATCACTGCACTTCTTGTGAGTGTGTCAATGTGCTCCTTCAAATTACATGTCAGACTACTATGCTGCTTGCACATCAAGATGGCACATAATTCAAGGGGACAAATTTCACATGGAGAACGTTGTGCACAGATCACAAATGCTTGTCTGCCTTGGAGAAGGCCACCCTGGCATAGCAAAGCATGGAGGGAATAGGGAAAGGTGAAGCAATAAGCCTTCATCAGGCTCAGGATTAGTACCATCTTGTTCTTATTCCTTGTCTCCCTCCTCATTCACTCTCACGCAGCAAACACACCCCATCATGCAAATAGGGGTTTCAAGGTTTGTCCAGAAGCCAACATTCTAACTCTTGCCCTGTTTCTACTATTATAGACTTGTCAACAGCACAGGGCCTCCTTTTCATTGAAAATGGTAAGCACTAACCCAGCTATCTGAAAGAATGTTATACGTGAGTATTAAGGGGTAGCACAGCTTGAGGCAGAGTGCAGATGAGCAGAGGCAAATGGTGGAAGCAGAGGAGATATAAGATGAACATGAAAACAGCACTGCTGTCACTGGTTAATGCATTTGTGGATTATTGAGTGACTGATTTGTCATATGTGGACGATGGTGGCTTGGAGGGACCTGGTCATATAAAAATTTAACCTTGAACTGGCCTTCACACCAAGGGGAGAGCTCTACCTTTGGTACACATTGCCTGTACTTCTCCTGCCCTACAACCCTGTGAGATTTCTGTGCTCTGCCAAATCTGTCCTCTTGCACATCCTCTATTCTAATCACTCCATCATTGGTGGTTGTGCTTTCAGTCGTTGAGGCCCTAAGTTCTGGAATTCCCTTCCTCAACCTCTCTGCCTCACTACCTATCTCTCCTCCTTTAAGACACTCCTTATAGCCTACCTCTTTGACCAAGCTTTTGGCCATTTGCCCCAATATTTCATTATGTGACTCTGTGTTAAATTTAGTTTAATAATGCTCTGATAATGCTCCTCTGAAGTGCCTTGGGATATCTTACATCGGACTATATTAAAGGTGCTATATAAATGGAAGTTATTGTTGTTGAATGTTGGTTTCTAGGAGAGGATATAGCTCAGTCACAGCCTCCCCTGCAAAGTGGAGATGACTGATCTCATCTGAGATGCCCAAGTAGAGCCGCCTGGATCTTTAAATGCATAGCTTGGGGTAAAGACGGATGTGTGCAAAGACCTAATGTGTAATTACACCTGTCTATCCTGTCTCCCCATGAATTTATCTTCCTCTTAACATTGCCATTAAAATGTGAAAAGAAACTCCCACCACCTTTGCTGTCAGTGAAATTGCAGTTATATGTAAAACCTGAAGGAAAAAGTATGGTAAATAAAAGTCTTGCAATGTAAAAATAATTATTTATCTATCAGGAAATAATGTGCAAATGAAAATACAGATGAAATGATCTTATGCTAGCCAGCTCCCTGCCTCCTAACACATAAATATTTCTTTCTCTGGCGCATGGTGTTGGACATTTCTGTTCATGTATTGATTCTGTGTGGAGTGGACTCAATGGCACAAGGACATTTTCAAATTTGGACTTTCCATGTCTTCTTAAGTAAAGAATGTTTAAAATCAGTTTTAACATTTAATATGAATGACAGAAGTTGCAAATTATCATTAATGCAGTGATAATCTCTTTTTGCTTGAAAGGAAAAATTATGGGGCCAAAGGTCTGTGGCCTTTCCAGTGAACTCCTTCTTTAACTGCAGCGTGAGTGAGCTAGAAATTAGGCCTGGAGACATATTTGCCAGGTCCCAGTTTTATGTCCATGGGGTCTAGTAAAGGCCAAAGCCCCCGTTGGTCCGTTAGAAGATCCAGCAGCATAGGTATACTTAGCTGCTGATTGGTGGTTGTTACATCCACCTAAGAATTCAAGCTTGGATAGTTTCCTGGACCCCTAAAGAAGTAGCAATTTCTTTTTTATATTTCATCCCCTGATAAAGGGGTACGAGTCCCCACCAATTATATACTATTAGGGCACTTTCCCCTCACCCTTTAAACATTGGCAAGGCCAGTGGCGGTGTTGCCAGGTAGGCATATTCCAACACACGCTCTGATGCGCCCCTTCTCCTGAACCTTTGGTCCCCATAATTAACTAAAATAACTGTTAATGGCATTCACAATATTGTGATACTTGCCGCATCGTGAATGTATTTTTAAAACAGTATTTTTGTATAATTTTAAAAAAAATCATAATGTGACATTTTGCAGCTTCAGGCAGATGCGTTAATGGTTATCTGGTGTGTACACTCGTCAGATCATTTTATACTCCAAAGCTCCCTGTAGTATATTCTCCATGTACTGTGAAATTTGAAACATTTGGCAGTCTCTGAAGCATGTTGCAACCGGAGATCAACTGTTTAATAATATTTGCCGTTGATCAGAGTTAGATATGCTCCATATGATGGCAGTGTTGAAACATGCAAACAGTGCAATCAAAAAGGCTATGATAAATTGAAGGAGCTTTGGACTATAGTGAGACCAGTTTGACAGGGCTGAGTGCTTTCCACTCTAGTGGGAGTTTAAAGGGGCAAGTGATTTCTCAAAAGAAGTATTTGGGAATCTTTGGGGGAAAAATTGGAGATCCATGTGCCTGAAATTGTGACGTGACAATGGTACAATGGTGGGGGGCTGAGAGGAGTGGGGTTCAAAATTGAGCCTTGGATCTTGCATGCCTATTTTCCCTGCTTTTTGAAAATAGGGTGTTATGCTGGTTGTAAATTGGTGGAGCTAGCCCCCCCCCCCACAATCTCCAGATTGTCCCCTGGTCCGCCGAAACAAAGGCAATTAATTTGAGATGAAACTGACCTTCCCAGCTGCTAACTCGCTCGCACTATCCTGCTTCAGTACAAGCTGCTGCAACAAAAAGGTAAGTTATTTTAAACTGCCCAAATATATAGGATTTACTTACCCAGCAGTTCAATGAAAAAGGCACAGATAAAACTTGATATGGAGCATGATCAGGCAACTGTTTTTGGGAAGCCAGTGAATTTGCAATTTACCCTGTCATGGCATTATTGTATCCCCTTAACAGAACCTGATATTTCTAGTCAGAGTGTGAGAGCAGTGTTGATGGCATTAGGTGCTGTGAATCAGAGATAAAAGGCAAATTGTCTTAAAGTTACACAGGCAATTTGCTCACCCTTCTTGTCAGATTAAAAACCCTACTAAAAGATGCAGGTGTGATTGATGGAGAGTATACGAGGATAATAGAAGAGATGAGTGAAAAGTGTGAGATTTGTAAATAGTGTCGGAGGACACCATCACATCCTTTTGTCAGCCTTCCATTTGCACGTGACTATAACAAGGTAGTTGCCATGGATTTAAAGGTATGGGACAAAGACAAGAATATTTTCATTCTACATTTTATAGACCTAGCAACTAGATTTGGTCTTTCTAAAATAATAAATAGTAAGGACAAAAGAATGATTATAAACAAAAGTATGGAGAAATGGATAGGAACTGGGCTTGGGGCGCCAGCTAAGTTTATGACTGATAGTGGAGGGGAATTTGCCAATGAAGAATTCAGGGATATGTGTGAAAACATGAGCATTACGGTGATGAATACTGTAGCTGAAAGTTCTTTCAGCAATGGACTTTGTGAAAGGAATCACGCAATGGTTGATGAAATGTTGCATAAAATCTTGGTTGTCCAGCCAAACTACAAGTTGACAACTGCCCTGGCATGGGCAATTTATGCAAAGAATTTGCTTCAGATGGTTGGAGGATATAGTCCCTATCAATTGGTCTATGGGCGGAATCCCAAATTGCCTTCTGTGCTGTGCGACAGCCCTCCCGCTCTAGAAGGTACTACAATTAGTCCCATTTTTTCCTACAAATTTGAATACTTTACATGCAGGGAGATGGACTTTCATCAAGACTGAGGTCTCCGAGAAAATTCGTTTAGCTCTGAAGCATCGTATAAGGAAGGCCATCTGAGGTGTAATTTAGTTCAGGAAATTTGTTCTATTATAAAAGAGAGGGCCATAGGGAATGGAAGGGCCCTGGTAAAGTAATGGTTGGGGTGGTAAAACAGTAGTTATCAAGCATGGAAATCAAACTGTTAAGGTTCATTCTTCACGATTATTCGGGGCTGATTACAAAATTTCAGAATCTGAGCAGCTGATAGAGGGAAAAGAGGCACCTTGTACCTCAAATACTCACGTGTTTTGTGATGATGGTCCTGAGGCATAGGCAGATTAAGAGTTGGATAGTAATGTAACCGATCATGATACTCAGGAAAGAGCTATCGCATCCAAAGGCCAATTGCCTTGACTAGGTACGTGGGTGACATATATTCAGAGGGGTCTGGTAAATGGAGGGATGCGACAATTGTGAGGGGTGCAGGAAAATCTACAGGCAAGTTTAAATATTGGGTAAATGTTCAAGATGATGGCCAAGGAGTCAGAGCCATCGGCTGGCAGAATGGGGTGAAAAAGTGAAGGGTAAGAGAGTGCAGTTCAAGTTTTGATAGTGGGTCAGGAAGTGACTCCTGTGAAAGGAAGCGATCAAGTACTGGAGAAAAAGCCTCCGATAAAGTGCGAGGGAGATCTTCCGAAAGACATCAAAGTGCTAATAGATGCCATAGTATGAACAGATTCCACAATGAAACAACGGCTAGAGGGCAGTCTCGGAATAGAAGCAGAAGTCCTCATGATCGTGAAGTTTTAGTGGCTGCCAATAAACGTGAGGATAAACTAATAAGAGAAGCAAAACATAAGGAATTAGAGTTGGAGAGAGTTTGGAGTCTATTCTGAGGTACTAGATAGGGGACAGCCAGCCTTGTCAAATAGATGGATTTGTACTGAATAAGTCCTTCCCGATGGAACTTATAAGGCGAAAGCAAGGTTAGTTGCGAGGGGTTTTGAAGAGCGATTGGGGGATACCGATGCTAGAGTGGACTCTCCCACAGCTGGAAAAGTAATCTTGAAAATCCTTTTGGCCACATATTCATGGGAATGTAGATCCATTGACATAAAAGCTACATTTCCGCAAGTTGATGCTTTTCAGAGAGAAGTGTATCTGAAGCCACCAAAAGAGGCAGCAGATACAGAAGGAAAATTATGGAAACTGAACAAATGCGTCTATGGCCTTAATGATGCTGCCAGGGTGTGGTATTTCTCGGTGAGATCTGTTTTGTTGAAAATTGTTTGTGTTCAACTAAAAACAGATCCTGTGATGTTTTATTTGTTATCATAAAGAGAAACTTTCAGGCATCTTTTTGATGCACATTGATGATTTCTTATGGGGTGGTACTGCGGATTTTGAGAAATATTTTATCAATAAGATTTAGGCAGAATTTAAGATTGGGAGTCAGGCTTGTGGGGCCTTTAAATATATTGGTTTAGATATTAAGCAGACTATGTTTAGAATAAGTTTGAATCAACAAACCTATTTAGAGAGTGTTACTCCCATCTCGGTTAATCGTGTTAGGTCACGACAGAAAAATGATGATCTATCTAAAGCAGAGATTGAGCAATTGTGAAGCCTGATGGGTCAATTAAACTGGTTGGACTCTCAGACTAGGCCTGATGTTAGTTTTGTTGTGCTGGTGTTAAGCACGACAATGAAACATCCAAAAGTTGAGAATGTTTTAAGGGCAAATAAAACGTTGAAAAAACTAAATCTGGAGAAAATGTGTATTGAAGTTCCCATCTTTGGATAACTCAAAGAACATGAAGCTAATAATTTTTAGTGATGCTTCACATGCTAATCTTGCTGATAGGTATTCGAGTGCAGCTGCCTTCATAATATTTCTGATGGGTGAAAATGTGAAATGTTGTCCTTTAGCTTGGGAGGCAAAGCAAATAAAACGGGTTGTTAAAAGCACGTTGCCTGTGGAAACACTAAGTCTTGTGGAGGCAATGGACATGGGGTTCTATTTGTCAAATATTTTGGGTGAAATTCTGAACAAGGGGCAGCCTAAAGATAGGATACCCATTGAATGTTATGTGCATAATCGTTCTTTGTGGGACAATGTACACTCTACAAAAGGTGTGAGTAAGAAAAGACTACGAATTTACCTTGCTGGATTGAAACAAATACTGGAGAGAAAGGAAATCTCCAAACTTAAATGGGTAGATGCAAGTCATCAGCTATCCGATAGTTTCACAGAGAAAAATGCAAGCGCAAAGAGATTGTTGGAAGTGCTGGATAAGGGGCATCTCACAATTTAAAAACTTTGTACCCAATATGGAATTTAATTTTGATTTATTTTGAAATATTCTTTGAGCATATTACTCTTAGTTGTTCTTCTTTGTTCTTTGGTGTCCTTGTCTCGATAAACAATGGGTAGGTGCCTAGAGATGGTCAGTGGTTTGTGGCGCAGCGCCTGGAGTGGCTACAAAGGCCAATTCTAGAGTGACAGACTCTTCCACAGGCGCTGCAGATAAAATTGGTTGTCGGGGCTGTTACACAGTTGGCTCTCCTTGCACTTCTGTCTTTTTTCCTGCCAACAGCTAAGTCTCTTTGACTCGCCACTCTTTAGCCCCGCCTTTATGGCTGTCCGCCAGCTCTGACGATCTCTGGCAACTGACTCCCACGACTTGTGGTCAATGTCACAGGACTTGATGTCATGTTTGCAGATGTCTTTAAAGCGGAGACATGGACGGCCGGTGGATCTGATACCAGTGATGAACTCACTGTACGATGCGTCCTTGGGGATCCTGCCATCTTCCATGTGGCTCACATGGCCAAGCCATCTCAAGCACCGCTGGCTCAGTAGGGTGTATATGCTGGGGATTTTGGCCGCCTCAAGGACTTCTGCGTTGGAGATACAGTCCTGCCACCTGATGCCAAGGATTCTTCGGAGGCAGCGAAGATGGAATGAGTTGAGATGTCATTCTTGGCTGACATACGTTGTCCAGGCCTCAGTGCCGTAGAGCAGGGTACTGAGGACACAGGCTTGAAACACTTGGACTTTTGTGTTCTGTGTCAGTGTGCCATTTTCCCACACCCTCTTGGTCAGTCTGGACATAGCAGCGGACGCCTTTCCCATGCGCTTATTGATTTCTGCATCGAGAGACAGGTTACTGGTGATAGTTGAGCCTAGGTAGGTGAACTCTTGAACCACTTCCAGAGCGTGGTCGCTGATTATTGATGGATGGAGCATTTCTAACATCCTGTCCCATGATGTTTGTTTTCTTGAGGCTGATGGTTAGGCCGTCTTCTTCTCACTGCTGCTCTCACATGCGTTCAAGTCTTCAGAAGATGGAATTTTCCTCCACACAAGATCAGATGGCAGGTTGTTCAACCTTGACCATCTTAGAGCAAAGACCAAAGTACAGAAAGTCCTCATCAGGGAACTCCTCTTTGCTGACGATGCTGCATTAACATCTCACACAGAAGAGTGTCTGCAGAGACTCATCGACAGGATTGCGGCTGCCTGCAACGAATTTGGCCTAAACGTCAGCCTCAAGAAAATGAACATCATGGGACAGGACATCAGAAATGCCCTTAGTTGTATTGTAAAAGAAAGAAGGGAATCTGTTAATTGTGTGATTATACGCAGGTGAAGGGAATTAATTGGGGTTTTAGTTGAGCACTTAAAAGCAGACATGCATTGGGACTGGGAGGGGGTTTTGAGTCAAGAACTACATGTTTGTAATCCTTTTACTTTGCACAATAAATGTGAAACTGTGTGAATATAGGCTCCAGCATTATCCTTCCATAACAGGCTTTCTGGAGTTTAACGATGACATGCAGGCGGTCTTGCATAGCCATGGTGGGATTGATAAGGCTGAAACCCAATCGGATGACCCAATTTGAGACATTACCTTATGTTGAGGGACCAGGGTCAGAAAGGGGTATAAAGCCACAGGCCACCAGCACATCGTTGCTGCAGCCAGAGAAGTGTGACTTGGTCAGTCACAGGAAGTCGTGCGGAAGAATTTGTTCAGTGAATCTGACTATCCGAGAACGAGCTCCTGTACATGGGTCTAACTAAGCAACTGGTGTAGTAAGTATATACTGTTATTTAGTGGGTTAATAAAAGTTTTTCACATAAAGTGGAATTGTATCCAGAGTTTGTTTTGTGTCATTGAGACTCCGTACGGGGTCAGAGCATTAGAGGGAAGTGAGACCCCCTGTTTAAGAGTCTTACAGTACACATGGCCACCACGGTATGCAGTGGTGAAGGCAGTAGGTGTTTAATGTGCTACTGATTAAGTCAACTGTTTTGTCTTGGATGGTGTTGAGCCTCTTAAATTTTCTTAAAGTTTTAATGGTGTAATCACAACACCCAGTGTGAACCATAATGACTAATAAATGCAAGATTTCATGCCCAGTCTGTGTTAAGTTTGTCGATCTCCGTTACAGTAGCATTTTACCATGAGGTCCTGTTGGCCAGACTAATGCGATCACAATTCCAACAAAATATTGCAAAGAAGATGTGTGTAAAATCACTGCAGTTGTAAATGTGTGAAGACTGAAATGAGTAATATAAGTAAGTAATTGAATAAACTAGTCTTAATTACAAGCATGCTATAATGAAAGTGACCTTGCATAAACCATTAAATGGAAAAGTCTTAATGTGTGGAAATGATTATACACAAGATGCTGGAGTGGTTTTTAATCATTTGAATGTTGAGATTGAATTACTGCCTCTGCGACCCACTTGATATTTTTAATATTTTCTTCTGATGAAAAATACATTTTATGAATAATATCATAGATTAGTTTAATTAGTTGTAATGATTTAGTAAAGCGCTGAGTAACTGCCATTCTATGGAAGTGCACAAGATACCAGGCTATTTTGGATGACTTATTAGAGAGGAATTAATCATCCTTGATATAACACAAGGCGATAATTCAATTGGAGAAATCCAGAAAATGCCTTGTCTTAATCTCCAAGTTAGATTATAGCTTTAAAATGACTCCATGGTACCTATTATTTTTGTATCCTATGTTGCAATGTATACATGAATCTATACATTCTCTTTTAGATACATTATTTTGTTAGCAGCCATATTGAATCCAACAACCACTGTCCCTTATATTGATGTGCAACAGATGTTGCACAAGTAGATTATCAATGTGCTAAAATAACACATAAAGGAGATTCATCTGAATGTATCAAATGCTCATTACACATACCACTAAGAGTAATTTTAACCCTTATATTAGTGTCGATATGAATCACTGTATCGATTGGTCTTAAAGCCACCTCCAGTAAATAAGAGTCTGTAAAATGTTTTTTAAAAAATTCATTCATGGGATGTGAGCATCATTGGCAAGGCCAGTATTTATCGTCCATCCCTAATTGTCCTTGAGAAGGTGTTAGTGAGCAGTTCTTGAACTGCTGCAGTCTGTGTGGTGAAGGTACTCCCACAGTACTGTTAGGGAGGGAGTTTCAGGATTTTGACCAGTGATGAAGGAATGACAATATATTTCCATCTCAGAATGATGTGTAACTTGGAGGTGGGGGTTTCCCATGTGCCTGCTGCCTTTGTCTTTCTAGCTGGTAGAGATTGCGGGTTTGGAAGGTGCTGTTGAAGAAGCCTTGGGGAGTTGCTGAAATGCATCTGGTAGATGGTGGGTATTTTCTTATTTTCTTTTTTTTACTGCTGAGTTTTATTTTTTCTCTTACATTTAAGTTTATCTAATAAGTAGAAGCTGAAGTAGCAGTAGTCAGTAGGTAGTTACCCATTTGTTCGTTCTATTTCTAAGCTTTTTATTGTGTTTATTTAACTTCCAATTTTTAGTGCAGTAAATAAATAATTTGAGGCATGGCAGGGCTGCTCACACCCGTTGAATGCACCGCCTGTGCTATGTGGGAGATCCAGGATGCTTCCCGTATCCTGGAGAACCATTTGTGCAGAAAGTATCGTCAATTGCTTGATCTCCGTGCTTTGGAACTTGAGCGGCAGCTGGCGACACTGCGGTGCATTCATGAGGATGAGAGCTATGTGGATAGCACGTTTATAGATGAGGTCACCCGGCAGCTTAAGATTATGCAGGAAGATAGGGAATGCGTGACCGCTAGGCAGTCAAAAAGAAACAGGCAGGTAGTGGAGAAGACCCCTGAGTGCATCTCACTCTCCAACAGATATTCAGTTCTGAATACTGATGAAGGTGATGGTTCACCCGGGGAGTGCAGCCAGAGCCAAGTCCATGGCACCACAGATAGCTCAGCTGCACAGCGGGGTACAGGGAAGACTGGAAGAGCTATGATAGGTGATTCAATAGTCATGGGAACAGACAGGCATTTCTGTGGCCGCAGACGTGAATTCAGGATGGTGTGTTGCCTCCCTGGTGCCAGGGCCAAGGATGTCACTGAGCAGCTGCAGAGCATCCTGAAGGGGGAGGGTGAACAGCCAGCAATCGTGGTCCACATCAGAACCAACGACATAGGTAGAAAGAGGGACGTAGTCCTGCAGTCAGAATTTAGGGAGCTCAAAGTAGTAATCTCCAGATTACCCCCAGTGCCATGCGCAAGTGAGTATAGAAATAGAAGGATAAGACAGATGAAAAGATGGTGCAGGAGGGAGGGCTTTAGATTCCTGGGGCATTGGGACCAGCTTTGGGGGAGATGGGACGTTTACAGGCCAGACAGGCTGCACCTGAACAGAGCCAGGGCTGAGTTCCTTGCGGGACGTTTTGCTAGTGCTGTTGGTGAGGGTTTAAACTAGTTAGACAGGCGGATGGGGACCTGAGGATAGAGTTAGTTGGGACAAAATCAGAAATGAAAATAGAAGGTAGAAAATTAATGGATGAGTTTGGAATTCAGAGGAAACAAAGGTTAGAAAATAAAAATAAAAAGTTTGGCAGTGCTCAAGGGTATCTATTTCAATGCAAGGAGTATAGCAAATAAAGCAGATGAGCTGAGGGCACAGATAGACACATGGCAGTATGATCTCATAGCCATTACAGAGACATGGCTTAAGGAGGGACAGGAATAGCAGCTCAACATTCCTGGTTACAGGGTTTTCAAAGGGATAGGGAGGGAGACAAGAAAGGAGGGGGAGCGGCAATTCTGGTTAAAGAAACTATTACAGCTATGAGGAGGGATGATATGTTGGAAGGTTCATCAAATGAGGCCATATGGATTGAGCTAAGGAACAAATAAGGGGCAATCACACTGCTGGGAGTGTACTATAGACCCCCAAACAGTCAGAGGGAGATAGAAGAGCAGATGTGTAGGCAAATCTCTGAGAAGTGCAAGAACAATAGGACAGTAATAGGGGATTTTAATTACCCCAATATTAACTGGGATAGTTTTAGTGTGAAAGGAATTGAGGGAGCAGAGTTCTTCAAGTGCATTCAGGAGAAAAAATTTGGCCAGTATATAGCAAGTCCAACAAGAGAAGGTGCAGTTTTAGACTTAGTTTTAGGAAATGACGATGGTCAGGTGGGAGGAGTGGCAGTAGGAGAGCATTTTTGTGATAGTGATCATAATTCAGTCAGTTTTAACATAATTATGAAAAAGGACAGAGATAGAACAGGAGTTAGAGTTCTCAATTGGGGCAAGGCCAATTTTACTAAACTGAGGAGTGATTTAGCGTAAGTGGACTGGAAATAGCTACTTGAAGGTAAATCCGTGTCAGAGCAGTGGGAGGCGTTCAGAGAGGAGATTCAATGGGTTCAGAGTAAGCATGTTCCCACAAAGAAAAAAGGTGGGACAGCCAAAACTGGAGTCCCATGGATGTCAAGGAGCTTACAGGGTAAGACAAGGCAGAAAAGGAAAGCTTATGGCCGACACCGAGAACTCAATACTACGGAAAGCCAAGAGGAGTATAGAAAGTGGAGGGGTGAAATCAAAAAGGAAATTTAGGAAAGCAAAGAGAGGACATGAAAGAATATTGGCAAGCAAAATCAAGGTGAACCCAAAGATGTTTTATCAATACATTAAGAGTAAGAGGATAACTAAGAGAGTAGGGCCTATAAAAGATCAAAAAGGTAACTTATGTGTAGGGGCAGAGGGTGTTGGTATTGTTTATAATGAATACTTTGCGTCTGTCTTCACAAAAGAGGGGGATGATGCAGATATTGTAGTTCAGGAAAAGGGGTTTGAAGTATTGAATGTGATAAACAGAGGGAGAGAGGAAGTATTAATGGGATTAGCATCCTTAAAAGTTGATAAATCACTAGGGCCGGATGAAATGCATACCAGGCTGTTAAAAGAAGCAAGAGAGGTATTGGGGAAGTTCTGACCATTTTCCAGTCCTCACTGGATACAGGTGTAGTGCCGTTGGATTGGAAAAATGCTAATGTTGTACCTCTGTTTAAAAAGGGAGCGAGGGATAGACCAAATAATTACAGGCCAGTCAGTTTAACCTCAGTAGTGGACAAATCATTGGAATCTATTCTGAGAGACAGGATAAACTGTCACTTCGAAAGTCACAGGTTAATCAAGGATAGTCAGCATGCATTTGTTAAGGGAAGATCTTGTCTGACTAACTTGATAGAATTTTGTGAAGAAGAAACAAGGAAGATTGATGTGGGTAGTGCAGTTGATGTGGTCTACATGGATTTTAGTAAGGCTTTTGACAAAGTCCCACATGGCAAACTGATTAAAAAAATTAAAATTCCATGGGATCCAGGAAAATGTAGCAAGATGGATACAAAATTGGCCCAGTGGCAGGAAACAAAGGGTAATTGTTGATGGGTATTTTTGTGACTGGAGGGCTGTTTCCAGTGGCGTTCTGTAGGGCTCAATACTGGGCCCCCTGCATTTTGTTGTATAAACTAATGATTTGGACGTAAATGTAGGGGACATGATCAAAAAGTTTGCAGACAACACAAAGATTGGCTGTGTGGTAGATAGCGAGGAGGAGGCTGTAGGCTGCAGGAAGATATTAATGGTTTTGTCAGATGGGCAGAAAAATGGCAAATGGAATTTCACCCAGAGAAGTGTGAGGTGATGCATTTGGGGAGGTCAAACAAGGTAAAGGAAAACATGATAAATGGGAAAATACTGAGAAGTGTGGAGGAAGTGAGGGACCTGGAGTAAATGGCCACAGATCCCTGAAGGTAACAGGACAGGTCGAAAAGATGGTTCAGAAGGCATATGGAATCCTTCCTTTTATTAGTTGAGTTATAGAATATAAGAGCAGGGAGATTATGCTGGAACTGTATAACTCATTGGTTAGGCCACAACTTGAGTACTGGGTGCAGTTCTGGTCACCTCATTACAGAAAGGATGCAATTGCATTAGAGAGGGTATAGAGAAGATTTATGAGGATGTTGCCAGAACTGGAAAAATGCAGCTATAAGGAAAGATTGGATAGGTTGGGATGTTCTGCTCAGAACAGAGAAGGCGGAGGGGAGATCTGATTGAAATGTACAACAGCTTGAGGGACCTGGATAGAGTGGAGGTGAAGGGCCTATTTAAATTAGCAGAGAGATCAGTGAGAAGGGGGCATTGATTTAAAGTGATTGGTACAAAAATTAAAGGGGAGTTGAGGAAAAAACTTTTCACCCAGAGGGTGTTAGGGGTCTGGAACTCACTGCCTGAAAGGGTAGTAGAGGCAGAAATCCTCAACTCATTCAAAAGGAGTGTGGATATGCACCTCAAGTGCCGTAATCTGCAGGGCTACAGACCAAATGCTGGAAGGTGGGATTAGGATGGGTGAATCGTTTTTCGGCCAGTACAGACACGATGGGCCAAGTGGCCTCTTTGTGTCTTAAACTTGCTATGATTTTTTGATGGGAAACACTGCAGCTATGGTGTGCCAGTAGTAGTGGGAGTCAATGTTTAATGTCGTGGATTGGGTGCCAATCAATCTGGCTGCTTGTCCTGGAAGTTGTTGAGCTTCTTGGGTGTTTTTAGAGCTGCACTCATCTGGGCTAGTGGCGAATATTCCATCACGCTCCCGATTTTTGCCTTGTAACTGGTGGAAAGGCTTTGGAGAGTCAGGAGGTGAGTTATTCACTGCAGAATACCCAGCCTCTCACCTGCTTTCATATTTACAGTATTTATGTGGCCGGTCTATTTAAATTTCTGGTCAATTGTGCCCCCCCAGGATATTGATGAGGGATTCGATAATGTCAAGGGGAGGTGGCTATGCTCTTTCTTATTGGAGATGATCATTGCCTGGCACATGTCATAGGAATGTTAATTGCCACTGAATAACCCAAGCCTGAATGCTGTCCAACTCTTGCTGCATGTGGGCGTGGACTGCTTTACTATCTGAAGAGTTGCGAATGGAACTGAACACTGTGCAGTCATCAGTGAACATCCCCACTTCTGACTTTATGATGAAGGAAAGCCATTGATGAACATAAGAGCATAAGAAATAAGATTAGGAGTAGACCATATGGCCCCTCGAGCCTGCTCCGCCATTCAATATGATCACGGCTGATCTGCCACAACTCCACTTTTCTACCTGCTCTCCATATCTCTTGATTCCCTGAGACATCAAAAGTCTGTCTATCTCAGCCTTCAATATGCTCAACGATGGAGCATCCACAACCCTCTGGGTAGACAATTCCAAAGATTCACAACCCTCTGAGTGAAGAATTTTCTCCTCATCTTAGTCCTAAATGATTGTTCTCTTGTCGTCAGACTGTGCCTCCGTGTTCTAGATTCCCTAGCCAGCAGAAACAACCTCAATGTCTACCCTGTCAAGCCCCTTCACAATCTTGTATGTTTCGATGAGATGACCGCTCTCATTCTTCTAAACCCCGGAGAGTATAGGCCCAATTTACTCAGCCTCTTGTTATAGGGCAACCCTCTCATCCCAGGAATCTCTTTAGTGAACCTTCATTGTACTGCTTCCAAGGATAGTGTATCCCTCCTTAAATATGGAGACCAAAACTGTGCACAGTGCTCAAGGTATGCTCTCACCAAAGCCCTAAACAACTGTAGCAAGGTTTCTTATTCTTGTACTCCTTGCAATAAAGGCCAACATGTCATTTGCTTTCCTAATTGCTTGCTGTACCTGCATGCTAACTTTCTCTGTTCCTTGTACGAGTACATCCAAGACTCTCTGAACATCAATATTTAGAAGTTTCACGATGTTTAAAAAATATTCTGCTTTTCTATTCTTTCTACCAAAGTGAATGACCTCACATATCCCCACGTTATACTCCATCTGCCATCTTATTGCCCATTCACTTAATCTGTCTATATCTCTTTGCAGCCTACTGTCCGTCTCTTTGTCTAAATCATGAATATAGATTATAAATAGCTCAGGCCCCAGCGCTGATCCTTGCGGCACTCTACTAATTACAGCCTGCCAACTTGAAAATATCCCCTTTATCCCTATTCTCTGCTTTCTGTCTGGTAACCAATGCTTCAGCCATACTAATATATTACCCCCAACTCCACGAGCCCTCATCTTGTGTGGTACCTTATTAAATGCCTTTTGGAAATCTATAGATATATCTATTGGATCCCCTTTATTTACCGTACAAGTTACATCCTCAAACTCTAATAAATATGTCAAACGTGATTTCCCTTTCATAAAACCATGTTGACTCTGTCTGATCATACAATCAGTCAGTATAGCAGGATACTATACCGTCTAAGTGGCAGTTAAGGCTTCCTTAAGATTCCAGCATTTTTCTGATAATGATGTCAGGCTAACTGTCCTGTTTTCTATCGCTTTCCTTTCTTAAATTGCAGTGATGCATTTGCTAACATCCAATCTACTGGGATGATTCAAGTATCTAGGGAATTTTGGAAAATCATAACCTGGGCTTCCACTATCTCTGCAGCTACCTCCTTTAGAACCCTATGATGTAGGCCATCAGTGTTATAATCCAGGTGGTGAAGGATGATACTGGAGCCAATCTTTACTCAGTCTTATATTTTATTTAGAGTAAAACATTACAAGTATATACCTCCTAACTCAACCCCCACACAGGGCTGGATTCTAAGAGTGGGCGGCGAGCTCAAAGTGGCAGTCTGTGCCAAAGAGCTGCCACAATCTCCTGTGCGCGGCTCATCTAAATAGCTGGTGCAGCCCGCAACCCCCCCACCCCCCCACCAATCACGTGGTGGGGGCTGTCTGTCTGTCCTCGGCAATGGATTCAACTGCCTGTGCACAGGCTGGCATCTTTACATTTTTAAAGAAGGATCCCCCAAAAGTAAATAAAAAAATTTCTTACGCCCCTTTCCCACTCCCATAACAATTACGATAACTATTTGCCCTCCCGCCCCCACCAAAACATTTAACTTTTACATCTGGCCTTACCCCCCCCTCCCCCAAACTGCACAAAGATTAAGGTTCAACCCTTCCCACCATCCCCTACACCTGTTACTTTTATTTTACCCCGTCCCCACCTCCCCCACTGACAAACTTACCTCCTCCCACCTCTCCACCAGTGTGGCACCGCGTTTTCCCGGATGGGGATCTGAAGGCATGGAGTGCCGGCCGTCGCGCCAAAAATTGCGGCGGGCCCTCAAGTTTGAAGGCAAGTGTATTTAAATTTATTAATTTTATTGATTTGCATATTTAAATTGAGGTCCCATCAACCAACTGGGTGTGGGAGGGGCACCATGGAGCCTTGCCACCGCTGGGAGGATCGGGCCGGGCCCTGCCAGCATCGAGGTCCATGGTGGGCCTCAACTGGAGCCACCTTCAGGCACCACCCCCACCCCCCACCGCCGCCATGGATTGAGGGCTTGTTAAAATCCAGCCCACAGTTTCAGTATCTCTTTATACACACTCAAGCAAGATCCCAATTAATGCGCTCCACCTACATATAATTAAACACAATTGATGTACAATTATCCATCAGGTCCTGGGAATTTGACAGCTTTTAGTCCCTTAAGTTTCCCAAGAATTTTTCCTTTTGTTAATATTAATTACCTTAAGTTCCTCATTCTTATTAGCCCCTTGGTCACCCTCTATTTCTCGTTTGTAATTTTTCTTCTTCCTGGCAACTGTCTGAAGTTGAGCCAGATAGCTTGCAACCGTGGTGTTGTGTTTGACTTCACATATCTACTCCATCACCAAGACTGTCTACTTCCACCTCTGTAATATCGCCTGACTCCAATCGTGCCTCAGTTCTTTTGCTACTGAAACCCTCATCCATGCATTTGTTACCACTTCACTTAACTGTTCTAATGCTTTCCTAGCTGGCCTGCTATCGTCCACTGTCCATAAACTTGTGCTCATCCAAAGTTCCACTGCCCATATCTTAACTCGCACCAAGTCCCATTCACCCATTATGTGTTTGCAGACCTGCACTGGCTTCCAGTCATCCTTGTTTTCAAATCCCTCCTTGACCTCACCCTCCCTATCTCTCTAACTACCTCCACCCGTACAAAGGCTCGATATATCTGAGCTCCTCCTATTCTGGCATTTTGCACGTCTCTGATTTTAATCACTCCTCCATTGGTGGCCATGCCTCCAGCTGCCTTAGTCCTGAGCTCTATAAATCCCTCCCTAACCCTCTCTGCCTTGCTACTTCTCTCTCCTCCTTAAAAATTACCTCTTTGACCAAGCTTTTGATCATCTTTCTTGGTATCTCCTGTGGCTCGGTGTCAAAATTTCTATTGATAATGCTCTTATTAAGCGACTTGGGACATTTTACTACATTAAAGGTGCTGTATTACTGATCCAACACAGCTCACTGCTACTATACAAGTGCCTCCTTAAAATACTTCTGTGTTTATGAAGAAATTTCCAGATTTGCCCATTGTCATTGTTTGAAGACTGTTCCAGACCTCTGTTTCCCAATAATTGGATTAATTCCAATGACAGGAATACAGCAGCACTGAGTACAAAACACATTTTATAGCATTTAATTTAATTTTCATGTGACTTCTTCATACTGTTCTTCTCAGCTTGCAGAAATAAAGCAGTCACCTTTAGTGACTGGTTCATTATAAAGTGCTGGTACACTAACAGGCTGTGCAATTACAGGATGCCACCCTGCACAGTGCTGATGGGCTGACTGAATGGCTTCCAATGTGCAATACTTGAATCTTCTATAGATGAACGATAAATCCCAGTGTTTGTGTGTAAATACACTGCTTCTAGCATGGAGCTTCACCCATTGAGACATGCTGAGAAATGGTGGGTGTGCTCCCCAGGCGTTTCATTGGGGCCTTGAAAATTGGCTGGTCTGTGACTGGGAGTTGGCATTTGCAGTTAAAAGTCAATGTGGACTTGAACTTTGCCTGGCTTCTCGTGGGTCATGCCAAGGAGCTGTGTTGCTGAGCTCTGTGCACATGCTGCCATCTCAAATGACTCCTGTCCTTATGAAGAAACTGAAAGGCTTGCTGATAGATTGTGTTAAATTCTCTCGTGTAGCATTTCAATGTCCTGGAGTTTTCCAGTCTCTATTTGAGCAAGTAGCTTTCAGTCAGCAATTGCAGTTTAAGTGTCACGTGGCTCCCTTTAGAATGATGAGGTTTAAGAAACGTTATTCCAGTGTCATGTAGGCAGTCACCGCCACTCCACAGTTCAGCACTTTTTATTGTATGGTATGAACTGAACTAAAAACTTTTTGAAATCAATGTATACTGGATCTTGTATAGTAGATTTATGTCTTCACTGCTTGACCGTTAATCTGGCAGAGTGGGTTGCCCACCCGTTATAGAACCTGTCAATTTTCATTCCAATTTATTCCATTCCATTTCATTTATCCAAAGGAATGAGAACCAGGCGTGTTCTACAAAAGGCGGGTGCCTATGTTTCATTGGTGAACCTATTTCAATTTCGGCCACCAGGAAATTGCTGTTTACATCTGTTGTAGGCCGTCATCTTGGAAGGAGGACACTGCTTTCCTGCATGAACGCCAGAGGGTTTCTTTCATTTACAGTGGTGTGTTCTGAGGTGAGCAGTGCAGTCTCCAAAGTATCAGGAAGCTGAAAGCAGCTTGAGCTATAGGGGATGGATGAAAGAGCAGTAGAAAGTGCAGAGATGCTGACAAAATGTGACAACATAACAGGAAGAGCCTGTACCCCAATCAATGGGCGAAATATTCTCACCTTAGATTTTGGGGTGTCTGGACCAAATGCGGGTCACGACCCTGATGGTGTCAGAGTCCTGCCCATCTTCCAGGAGGCACCCAATTAACAGGCTGGCAGGTGGGCTCCACAGGCGGGAGGGCCAATCGGAATGCCCGAGGCTATGGGAAACTGGTAGCCGCACCGGGAGAGGTGGGCATGCAGATGTAGGCGGAACACTGCGAGGGTGCTTCAAGATGACGGCACAATGTGAAGACTTCAATAAATGGTTAAAGTAAGTGTGGCCACAGTTGCCAGTCCATCATTGTGGAGGTGGAACTGCTCCACAGGACGGCCTGCAGTTGCTGCTGGGGTGCCTTTATTTATTTGAATTCAATTATTAAATCTGGAATTAAAAATTAGTCTAATAGTGACCATTGTCAATTGTTCTAAAAATGCATTTGGTTCACTAATGTCCTTTAGGGAAGGAAATCTGCCTTCTTTACCTGGTCTGGCCTACATGTGCCTCCAGACCCACAGCAATGTGGTTGACTCTTAAATGCCCTCTGAAATGGCCCTCAGTTCAAGGGCAATTAGGGATGGGCAATAAATGCTGGCCTAGCCAGCGATGCCTACATCCCACAAACGTATAAAAAAAGCCCCGCGGCTCCGAGGTGTGGGGATGGGGGTAGGAATTTAAAGGAGGCTTCGCAGACCCCCTTGCCTGCCATAGAGGGTTGGCTCCAGGCATCCGCCAGGCTTTGGCCTCAGCGGGGGGTCCGTCTCCGCCACTTCTAGGTGGGTAGCCGGTGCTGATCAGACCTCGCCTCTGGCAAGATCGCTTGGAGGCAGGAACGTACCGGGTAGACGAGTCAATGTGCAACTTTCCAAAATTCCCGGTCCTACTGCCTCCAAAGCCACCTCTGCACAGCTGATAAGACTCCGCCCAATGAGCAAAGAGTTCAATGGGGAAACTGTTAGACATTGCAGACAGTTACTGAGAAAATAGAACTGCTACAAATTGGGCCAGTGTGTGGTTTACAGATTCTATAATACAGGGCACAATACACTCCTAAATGTCTATTCTAAGTTATTGAATGTTATCTGTGTGTCTGCCAATTGACAGTGACAAGAACCACTTTTCTCATTATTTTGATGCATTTAGATTCTAGTTAAGTTTCTGCAGGCTTGCATTCTATTTAAATGTGATTGAAACTGACAGCATAAACGTTTACTATTGTAATCCATTCATTCCTAGAACCTCAAAACTCTCTCTCATCTTCCTTTCCTGTACAATTTACAAGCTTTCAAAAACTTAGCATCACCTAACCACTTTTGCTTGAATTATCTTGTCATCACTCCTACTCTTTTCACTGGTGTTAACCGATTATTCTGTTCTACTATCCGATCCTGCTCATATGAGCCTCAGCCTTTCATGTCGCTTATTTGTTTATTTTTATTTATTTAGAGATACAGCACTGAAACAGGCCCTTTGGCCCACCGAGTCTGTGCCGACCATCAACCACCCATTTATACTAATCCTACATTAATCCCATACACAATTCCCCACCACATACCTATACTAGGGGCAATTTATAATGGCCAATTTACCTATCAACCTGCAAGTCTTTTGGCTGTGGGAGGAAACCGGAGCACCCGGAGGAAACCCACGAAGACACAGGGAGAACTTGCAAACTCCGCACAGGCAGTACCCAGAATCGAACCCGGGTCGCTGGAGCTGTGAGGCTGCGGTGCTAACCACTGCGCCGTCCATACATACTAAACAGCATTTTTTAATAAAAGCTATTACATTGTGAGGGATTCCATCTGCAATAGGAAATTGAAGGCAGTGACAGAGTTGGTAGGGGCAGTTAAAATCATATAGTGCCCTTTTTTAAATATGCAGGTTGGACTCTGATGACATTAACAACAACTTGCATTTATATAGTGCTTATAACCTAGAATAATGGCTCAAGGCATTTTACAAGAGCATTATCAAACAAAATTTGATATCGAGCCACACAAAGATTTTAGGACAGATTGGTAGGTTTTAAGGAGTGTCTTGAAGGAGCAGAGAGGTGTAGAGAGGCAGAGAGGTCCAAGGAGAGAATTCCAGATTTTAGGGCCTAGGTAGCTGAAAGAATGTCTGCCAACGGTGGAGCGATTAAAATAGAGAATGCGTAAGAGCCTAGAATTGTAGGTATGCAGAGATCTTAGAGGGTTGTAGGCCAAAAGGATGTTAGTCAGGGAGAAGCAAGGCCCAACTGTTATTTCAACCTGATTCTTAATGGGAAAGCCATAGTCACTTTCCCGCAGGTGAACCTAGTGGGAAGAGGTGTCCGGGCCAGAAGAGGCCCAAAGAATTATGTCTTTTTATCTTTACCTGCTTTCCTCCAGGCCTCACAAAGAGAGTTTAGGCTTTGCCTGGCCTCCTTCTTGCCAGCCAACTGCCACTTCCAGCTGGTTTCAGGTGGGCAACTGACTGGGGCCACACAATAAGGCTCAGAAGCTAAAACTGCCCAGGCCGCAAACTGCTGAGTTCAGAAGAGTTTGCTGCCTGTTTGGCCCTCACCAGCCAAATTTCTGCCCCAACTCAAAATCAGGGTTTCAAGCTCTTATCAGTGGCATTTCTTTTTCTATTACATTGCCACTGCTGTAGTTAATAAGCATGTGAATGTTACTTAACTCAGTCTTGAAAAGTTAGAATATGATTTATACTCAAACCGTTCCCCTTATGAAATACAGGATTAAATTGAATAGGCATAACAGAAAGCTGTGACATTGGCGAAAGTGCTGATTGGTTAAACTGGAAAAAAAAATTGGATAAGGTGGGTTTTCATGCATTGTAATTTATGAGCCTGAAGCATAAAAGCTAAACAAACATACACTTTACGTAGAATATCAATCTTCTAAAGCAAGAAGCAGTATTAAATCAAAACATGCTTTTCCCAGTGAACACATTGTTCAGCTGACCCATTTTTGCTATAAGTCAGCTTTCACGCATCTAGTAGAGAAGCAAGCTTCTAGCCTGCCTTGTTATTTCTGGTAATCATAGTATCAGGATCAGATAGTGATTCTGTAATTCAAACACTATCTATGGTAATTTAGCATAGTCCCTGATTTTTATGAATGCTTTCCACTATCAGTGCCCACTTGATTGTCATCTCCCTGCTACTGCCATACTCATTACGCTTATAAATTTTCATTCTGATGAAAAAGAGTTATGTTCAATGATGACAGGGATTGATTTCCAATTTCCTCCACAATGACTCCATCATTGCAAGAGACAGGCAATTTAGCTTACATAACTGTTGGCTTCAGGTTGTAGATCAAACTGACAGGCATCTACTTACAGAGGATGCTTATTTTGACAAGAAATGAAAGGATGCTTTATGGGGTATCTTTCTTAAATTTCTGTAATAAAGCATCCACTTTTTGGATAAAGCACAGTATAAATGGTTTCTTTTGAGTCAAGGATGAAGTGTTTTTATTGGGGTTATGGATCTGAAAGTCTCAGCTGCCAGAGCGTCATTTAATAACACAGGGATGATACATATCAATTTAGTTTATTCCCTATTTTCTCCTTATCCTGTAAATGACTACCGGAATCTATACCAGTCCTTGGCCCTGAGAGCAAGCAATTAGGTCACAGTCCTCTGCAGCTTCCAGTACCTGTGTTATGTAGTGGAATGACTGGAAGAATTTTAAAGCAAAAGCTGTTACAAATGACTTATTAACCCTTTATGCATTCAAAATATGTCTGTTGACTTTCATGTAGTCTTTGTCAGTTATTGTTCCTTGAGTTCTATTGCAGAATACTGTATAGTGGAATAATAGATGAGTTATGTTATACAAGTTGCATTAATGGTTTTCTAGTTTTTGCTTCGCATTAAAATGTATATGTAGTATTGAATGCAAAGACAACAATCATCTTGTAATATGAGGTGCTTGAGGAAGTGGATGCACTGTTTTGGTTTGGCAGCTGTAGTGTAAGTGTCACCTTGAAGAAATGTGAAGAACTGTCAAAGATTTCTAAGTTCAGAATTATCTGTTAATTGTTGCTCACCCTGTTTTTATACTGATGGAGAAGGGCTGCTCATCATGGCCTATAAATTCCACTTAAACGGGCACTAATTGACCAAATAAGCCAATATGACAGGCAGGAAGAGTGCGCACATTTGCAGCCAGATGTGCACCGCCAACCATATTGCTGAAGGAAAAAAAAGGTGTCCAGAGCCCACACCTGCAAATGCAAGTAAGGGGCCTGATGCCTGTTTGAGATCCCCACTGCAAGATTAGTTGACCTGAGATAGTCAGCATCAGCCAAACACAGTAACACCTGACCCTGCGACCACCTGCTTAAAAAAAAGTTTTTTTCAAATTTACCTACCTCAATGTGGAGATGGGGATGGAACAGGATTTTCTGCTCCCCTCCCCCACCTCTTATCTATTATTCAATATAAATTTGATATGCACTGAGGATTTATTTAAGTCCTATTCTACAGATCCTATCATTCACTTTCTGACAGAACTGTGTACCAAGCCATATTGGAGATAAAAGAACTGTAGTTACAATGATGAGGGCCATTGAGTTTTCAGGGGAAATATAGTGAGAACGTTTTGTAAACTATTTGAGATCAGATGCTCGATTCTTCTTTCCTTTATTGTGCATTCTATAAAGCTTACAAGGTTCAATTTCAGGATTGACCTATAAAAAGGATCATAAGATCTTTACATAATAATCATTTTAACACCATTCACAAGGAACTCAGTCTTTGACTGCTTGAAGATGGAAAGAATTGATTATTTATAATGGAGAAATGAATCCAGCAGCATCGTTGGCCTCATCTCTTAGAAATCTTGGATAGGAGTTTTCTTTATATTCAAATAAATTAGCAGGCATTGTTGCATGATTGCCTTTAAGAGTGAAGTCCCCTTACAATCTTAGTATGCTAATGAACTAAGTACTATGACATAGTTACATGACACAAAGCCAGAGTCGCTCTGCAACTGTAACACCCAGAGTAAAGTTCTGTAAATAGTTAGCTCTGTACTGTATAATAGTTTAGCTGCAATAAATCTGTTTGAGATCTTCAACCAACTGGACTCCACACATCTCATCTATGTTGCACAAGACAACATAAAGACCTCATTACATGGTGGCTGCTGTGGTGAGAAGACAAAGTCTAGGTTTGAAGACCACAGGTAAAACAGCTTTGAAAACAACCTGTCTATAGCCAGTAGAGAGAAAGTTAAAAAACTACTGGCACAAACAGAAAAAAAACTTACCTCAAGCTGTGGAAGACAGAGCTCAGAACGACAGGCTGCAAGTAAATTGGGCGAGTCATTGTTCCGACAGTCGAGAGATACTGTTTTAAAAAAAAGGTTTGAAGTCTTTCAAAAGATTGTTTTTTTTCCAAAAGCTCTGTGAAAAAAACAGGGAAGACACGACTCCTGTCCCTGGCTGATCGAGGTCGGCGCCATTACAGGAAATGTCCATTAGAAAAAATGTGGGAAAACCCAGATTACTGCAGAGCCTTCATCCATGCAGCCAAAGTTTAAAAAAACATTAAATCACTCGAGCATAAATAAGAGCTTCCATTCATGAAGCCACAGTAAAAATAAATTAAAACCACTCGAGTGTGAAGAACATTTAAAAAATTCTAAAAATCCCCATTGAACTGCCTGTTGAACAGCTGCGTAAACAGAACAGGATTAAGTGTTGAAAGCAAAATAAGCACACAGCACTAGCAAATAACTGCTCCTGTTAATCAAAGCAGCTAGTATAAATAACAGAGTCTCTTAAAGGAAAAATAGTGCAGAGCCATAGAACAAGTCTTAAAGCAGGTTTTAAAGCAAACAAACAGCAGAAGTATGGATACCAAATTTCCCAGCGTGAACTGGAAGGCATTGGATATCCTAACTGAGTTCCAACTGTTCAAACAAAGAGTGCAGTTATTCTTCACAGACCAAATAATTGTAGGATGAGAAAAACAGGCTGTAAAAAATGAATGGCAGTTGGAAATGAGGGATTACATAAAATCAGCACCTTGGACTAGCTGACGAAGGCCAGAAAGATCCCACAAAGATATGGAAAGAGCTAGAAGATCAGCTCCGATTACAAATGAATTTTAGAATTCACTGCCTGGAATTGACGTCCTCCAGGCAACAGCCACAGGAATCAATAGACCAGTTCGTCAGTAGATGACGTAGTAAGGGCAACAAATGCGATTTTTCAGAAGCTGAGCTGTCAGACCTGTTAGGGCGGCACAGTGGCGCAGTGGTTAGCACCGCAGTCTCACAGCTCCAGCGACCCGGGTTCAATTCTGGATACTGCCTGTGTGGAGTTTGCAAGTTCTCCCTGTGTCTGTGTGGGTTTCCTCCGGGTGCTCCGGTTTCCTCCCACATGCCAAAGACTTGCAGGTTGATAGGTAAATTGTCCATTATAAATTGCCCCTAGTATAGGTAGGTGGTAGGGAAATATAGGGACAGGTGGGGATGTGGTAGGAATATGGCATTAGTGTAGGATTAGTATAAATGGGTGGTTGATGGTCGGCACAGACTCGGTGGGCCGAAGGGCCTGTTTCAGTGCTGTATCTCTAAAAAAAAGACCGAATAATGGAGCTACTGATTGTATCGACAACCATTGAAGCATTTCAGAAAGATCTTTTGGGGAAAAAGAAAGGTCACAGCATTGATGTGCTGCTAGAAGATAACAGAAAATGTGAAGCCATTGTAGCTAGACAACAACATGGGCAAGCACTAGGTGCAGCCAACAGTATTAGCATGATAACCAGGTTGAAAAGAGCAAGCAAGCTGTGTGGTAAGTGTGGTTGGTCCCACCCACTACAAAGTTGTTCTGCATTTCAGACCTGTGCAAGGTATGTGGTGCAAAATGACACTGAACCCGCCTATGCAAGAAATCTGGCTCCAAGACACAGCCAGAAGTCAAGTAGGACATTAACAAGCAGGAGACAGGCACAGCAACAGGGCAACAGCAGCAAGGAGAGCTCCAGAGACCTGAATAAACACAAGCCGATACACTAGGTCCACAGTGAAACAGACCTGAGACAAGACTCAGAGAAGCAATTCTCAGTCAGAAGATGAACAGGCGTTTCACATTGTGAACCTGACACAACTTGCTGATGAAGTCAAACAACTGGAAGCTTTTGCTAGCATTAACATCACATGCCCAAAGAAAGTTGGCAAACATACACTCAGGGTTAAGATTGACACTGACACTGGCGCTAGTGCAAATATCCTACCAGTTTGAATCCTGAAGGATATGTACCAGAGTCATTGGAAATCAATGATTCAAATGCCATGTTAGCTGCATACAACGGTAAAGGCCTGCTACCCGAGGAGACCGATGACATGTATAGGGTTCAGGTTGGGTCGTGTCGCACTTCTGGGTCCAGCATTCGGGCCTGGGTCAGGTGGGCTGGATCGGACACACTCTATCACCACCTCAGGTAAGTGACTTTAATATTAATTTACTTTTTGGACTTTAAAGGTGGTTTTGTTACAGTTATTTTAAGCTTGTGCTGGTAAGGAACAAAGTGAAAAATGGAAGGTAGGTTAACTGATGGCCGGGTCGGGCGTGGGAAAAAAATGGAAGGACTCGGGCCGGATCGGGCTCGGGTTCAGATGGGGTTCTGTCGGGCTCGGGTCGAGTCTCATTTGCAGACCCGAGCTGACCTTTATACAACGGGTCACCCATCCCTTGCAGTGGCATAGTAACAATGCAATGCAGCTATGGCAAGTTGGTGGACCAGCAGTGGCAGGACTACCAGCATGTAAAGACCTCAACGTCATAACTATCCATGAGAGCATTTCCAAGGGGAAATCTCCAAGGACCGGAACCCGCTCGCAGACTCTGGCCAGCATCAAACGGTGCAGTTTGGAAACCCAGCAACAGCACAACTGTGCTGCACCTTCACTTCTGCTCTCTAGAGAATCACCAACACCACAAAGAGCCAAAACGAACAGATACCTCCATGAGACCAAGTCCTTCTGCCCCAACAAGTCCTTGATCTTGAGCCCCAGGCCTTCAGATGCGGAGGATGAGGAGAGGCAAAGGACATGTAATGTCCTGAAGGGGCAGAGGAGGAATGAGTTGAAGCATTATCTGTTAGCTCTTCGAGATGAGGTGCCGGAACTTTCCAAGAATGACAAGGCCTCAGAAGTTGTCATCTTGAGAAAAGCAACAGAGCATATTAGCGGGCTGAAGGCAGAGAAACAGAAACTAAATGCAGAAAGGGAGAAACCTCAGAAAAAACAGCAACTGCTGAGACACAAATTATCCAAGCAACAGTTGTCAAACCACTGAAATGATATATGGACTATTAAGCTGCTGCATGTGTAAAGTTCATAATATCTATCCATGTTTTACTTTTAGCAGACGATACTTATTTTTGGAAAGAAGGGGGATGTTGTATGATTGCCTTTAAGAGTAATGTCCCTTTTGAGATCTTAGTATGCTAATGAGGTAAGTACCAGGTTGTAGTCAGGTGACTCAAAGCCAGCGTCATTCTGCAACTGTAACACCCAGAGTAAGGTTCTGTAAATAGTTAGCTCTGTACTGTATAATAGTTTAGCTGTAATAAACCTGTTTGAGATCTTCAACCAACTGGACTCCATGCATCTCATTTATGTTGCACAAGACAACATAATGAACTCATTACAGGTGTGGTGCTAAAAGAAGGACTTAAAAGAGAGTCTGTAGCAATCTTACATTAGGGTCCACCCAAACACTGACTAAATTATTGGAGTTCTTTTACCCAGTAACAAACAATGTGGATAAAGGGGAACCTGTGGATGTGGTGTACTTGGATTTCCAGAAAGCATTTAACAAGGTGCCACATCAAAGTTTTCTCAGCAAAGTAGGAGCTCATGGTATCGGGGGTGACATATTCGGATGGATAAATGACTGGTTGACTAACAGGAAGCAGAGAGTCGGGAAAATTGGGACTTTTTTGAGTTGGCAAGCTGTAACTAGTGGAGTACTACAGGGATCAGTGCTAAGGCATCAACTATTTACAATTTATATCAATGACTAGGATGAAGGGACTGATTGCATGGTTGCTAAATTTGCTGACGACACAGTGATATGTAGGAAAGTAAGTTGTGAAGAGGACATAAGGGGCTGGATTTTACAGACCCCGCGACGCGGGGGTTATGGTGGGGGGGGGGGGGGGTGGGGGGCAGGAAAATGCCTCCAGGAGAAGCCAGCCATGGACCTTGACATCGGGAATGGCTAGCCAATTTTTGCCAGTGGCGGTGAGGCCTCATGGTGCCCCCCAACCCGCCCCCCGCAGATCCATCCGGAGATCTGAGGTGTAACACTGGTAGGGAGGGGGGAAGCAGGTAAGTATTTCAGTGTGGGAGGCGGGGACCGGGTTCAAACTAATACGATTGGTGTAGGGGATGGTGGGAAGGGTTAAACATAAAAATTTGAACTTTTTTGTGGCGGGTGTGGGGGGAGATCAGGTGCACAATGTAAGCATTTTGTGGGGGGCAGAGGGCAATTTGGTTATTTTGGGGTGGGGGGAAGAAGGAGAAGGAAAATTTATTTAATTTTGTTCAGTAAATTCTAACTGTCTATTTTGGGTGGCACACTGGAGCAGTGGTTAGCACCACAGCCTCACAGCTCCAGCGACCTGGGTTCAGTTCTGGGTACTGCCTGTGTGGAGTTTGCAAGTTCTCCCTGTGACTGCATGGGTTTCCGCCGGGTGCTCCGGTTTCCTCCCACAGCCAAAGACTTGCAGGTTGATAGGTAAATTGGCCATTGTAAATTGCCCCTGGTATAGGTAGCTGGTAGGAGATTTGAGGGAAGGTGGGGATGTGGTAGGGAATATGGGATTAATGTAGGATTAGTATAAATGGGTGGTTGATGGTTGCCACATACTCGGTGGGCTGAAGGGCCTGTTTCAGTGCTGTATCACTCTATTTCCTTCAAAATTCAAATGAAATGTAAGGGCTCGAAGTCCTTTAAATGTGGCATTGGCGCCGGGAATGGACAGCCCACCCCTTCCATGTCTTTGGGGGGGTGGGCGGTCTGCCTCGGACAGTTAAATGAGCCGCCACGTTTAATATTGCGGCGGCACCGCGAAGCTTGGCCCGCGCGTGCAGGCCGCCATAGTTTACGGCAGCGGCCACATAAATTTCAGCCCAAGGAGTCTGCAAAGGGATATAGATTGGTTAAGAGAGTGGGCAAAAAATTGGCAAATGGAGTATAACGTGGGAAAATGTAAACTTTTCCATTTTGACAGGAGGAATAGTGAAGAAGCATATTATTTAAATGGAGAGAAATTGCAGAACTCTGAGGTACAGAGGGATCTGGGTGTCCTGGTACATAAATCACAAAAGCTTTGTTTGCAGATACAGCAAGTGATTAGGAGGACAAATGGAATGTTGTCATTTAATGCAAGGGGAATGGAATATAAAAGTAGGGATGTTTTACTACAGTTGTATCGGGTATTGGTGAGATCACACCTGGAGTACTGTGTACAGTTTTGGTCTCTTTATTTTAAAAAGGATATAATTGTGTTAGAGGCAGTGCAGAGAAGGTTCACGCGACTGATACCTGGGATGGGGGGGGTGTTATCTTATGAGGAAAGGTTGGACAGGTTGGGTCTGTATTCAATGGCATTTAGAAGAATGAGAGGTGATCTTATTGAAACATGTAAGACTCTGAGGGGACTTGACAGGGTGGATGCTGAAAGAATGTTTCCCCTTGTGGGCGAGACTAGAACTAGGGGGCACAGTTTAACAATAAGGGGTAGCCCATTAAGACGGCGATGAGGAGAATTTTTTTTTCTCTCAGAGGGTTGAGAGTCTTTGGAAATCTCTTCCCCGGAGAGCGGTGGAGGCAGGGTCATTGAATATTTTTAGGCAGAGGTAGATAAATTCTTGACTAACAAGGGAATCAAAGGATATCAGGGGTAGGTAGGAAAGTGGAGTTGAGGCCACAATCAGATCAGTCATGATCTTATTAAATGGCGGAGCAGGCACGAAGGGGCCGAATGACCTACTGCTGCTCCTAATTTGTATGTTCGTATATCAATATTTAAAAATGCGGGCAAACCTTGAAGTTGCACAATTCAGTAGATGCCTGGTCATTAGCTGTTACATGTTATAGAAGCATTTGTCTAAATTATGTCAGTATTTACAAGTATGCACATAATAAATGGCAATAATTTACTGTACATTTGAAACATCCTGCAGTGTTTATTTTATAATGGTGGTATTTAATAGATATAAATTAATAACAGATAAAGCACATCCCATAAATTCATTTTATTGAAATGGATAGCAAAATAGACATGTAAAGTTTATACTCTGCCATTTTTTAAATATCACATTTTTCCATAAAGATTTTTCTTCTGACTAGAATTTGTCCTTTACGCATTATTTAATCTTGTAAGATTTGATTTCTCCAAACAAGAACTGACCTTTTGAAGAACAGAAATGATGCTTTCAGCTTCTCTTGGGCCTTTGGGGCTGCTTTGCTATCGCACTACAAGGACTGCCTTTAGCCAATGGTGGAAAAAACTGTTTGAAAACATCTGTCTACTCCCAGCAGATGGAGCGGCAAGCTGACAAACATGGTTTCTTTAATGGAGCTTTCATAATTGAAACTTTAAACATTTACGACCTGATTAGTGCATTTGCAAAAAAATTGTTTCGCTACTCTCCAAGTGTATGTAATGCTAAGAAAAACACTAAACAGAACTGAGTGGCATTCAGGAATCTCTCACCCCCAAGGACCTGGGTTTAAATGCAGCAAGGGCTGTACAGAATGCTTTCACTTTTTGGCCACTGTAAAGCTATAAAAAGAAATGCATTGTGAAAGCTTGAGCACAATTCCCTGTAAGGAAAAGAATAAATTAGGATGTATATAGAAACTTGCACTTCCTCAGGGCATCCCAAATCTCTTCATAGCCAATGATTTACTTTTATCGTGCAGTTATTGTTACTATGTAGGCGAGCACTACAGATAATTAGTGCACAGCAAGGTTCCACAACCAGCGATAATGTGAATGATCAGTCATTCCGTTGATCAAGATAAATGTTGGCCAGGGCTGGGGAGGACATCTTCTTCCATTCTTCAAATAATGCCGTGGAATCTTTTACATCTGCCTGAAAAGACGCAGGGTCTGGCAATAACAACTCATCCAAAAGACTGCAGCTCTAACAGTGCAGCTCTCCCTCAGGATTGTACTTAAGTATCTGCATAGATTATTAACTGGAGCTTGAACCGTCTGTCTCAGGGTGCGACTACTTCCATGGAGTCAGAGCAGATACTTAAGTGTGAGTCCACAGTAGTGAATAGCCCATAATTCTGCATAAATTGCCAGTTTAATTGGTGAAGGCGATAAGAATGGCCTGTGTAGATTACAGAATTGTCAAATTAGTATAGATGGGATTCTCTTCTGTGGTTGGAATGAAAGCACATTGCTGATGAAGCAAAGAGGAAAGTTTATGCTGCACTAAGCCATGCTATATTTGATCTCAGATTGCTCGTCCTGATACTATTTGTCAAAGTGAAGAGGTGTTCCATTCCCCAGCACCCACAGCCTCAAATTGATATGAAAATTCATGATCCGAAGATACTAATAAAAATGTGAAAAGAAAAGTTACAATAAGTGTACAACGTTGAACATTTAGGACTGGTTAAGGCAGACACTACGAGCTGAATTCGGGCCCGGAAATGGGCATTTCCATTTGTCACATGGGCGGCTGCCCTACTGTGATCACGTGGCTGGTGGCCAGTTTGCATAGTCGAGGTGTCGGGACAACCCCCTCCTCCAATCATGTGGGAGGCAGGAAATGATGTGCCGATTACAGCGTTAGATGACTCCAGAGCAGGTGCTGGCGCCATATTTAAAGGCCTGCCAGCCCTGCTTGCGTTGCTGCCTGAGAGTCATTTGCAGCTTTCAGTGCACTGCTGAAAATGTTTTGACTGACTCCTGGAGCCCCCCCAAACCCCCGAGGAGGACATCATGGGATAGCCAAGCCAAGACACAGGCTGGCCCCATGGTTTACTGATGCCTCCCTGCAGATTCTCCTCAAGGATGCAAGGGAAAGGCGGGAGGTTCTTTTCCCCAGAAATGGCAAGAAAAGGTCCTCCCGGCTGACCAAACAAACCTGGATGGAGATTGCTAAGGAGGATCACCACCCCCCCACCCCGCTCCCCCCGAAACTGGGTACAGTGCCGCAAGAGGGCCAATGACCTGCATTCTACCAAGCTGAGTGCTTCATAACACTCTCATTATTACTGAGTACAAGTGGCTACACAGGAGCAAATGGTGCATGGTGAAGGTGGCACTACTACAGTGATGGCAGGGGGGTTAAGACATCGCCTCATCCTGACAAATGCATGGCTGCATCTCGGCCACAGGTCATCTTCCTTCACAGCTCACCCCCATTAACTCCCCTGAGAGGGTGTGGTAGTATGTACTATGTGTGATACCCCAGTAGGGGACAATGGGCTGACACTAGTAGAAGTGTCATGTTGATCTCTCTGCAAAGTCTGACTATCTCCTTCCTTCGTCTTGCAGGACGAGAGGGCCCATAACAGGAGGGTGGCAGCCTGGACTGGCAAAGCATCCCAGATCTGCAGCCTCTCAGCACAGCGGAGGAAGAGGCTTTGGAATTGGCAGGGGCCTAGGGCAGCCACTCCATATCAGAGAGACTGGAGTCTCCATGCAAAAGAGTGAGGATTGGCTTCCATCGACATACGGTTCACTTCTGGAGACCCACATCATGTATGGTTGGCATGACGAAATCTGCACAGCCTAACCCACACATGTTTGTGTTCTTTCATGCAGGTTGGTGTCTGCAGGAGAATCCAGCTGAAGAGGTTAGCCATCTACCTCTAAGGAGGAGGAGCGTGCAGAGGATGCACCATCCCATAACTCTCCTGAACCTTCCACCAGTCCAGAAACTTTCACCTCAGTGGGTTTCTGCTCGGCTGTAGAATCCGGGTCACAAGGTGGTGAGAGCGCCACACAAGCGCCCGAGCATCTGGCTGAGGCTGAGACAGCCGAGGCCTGTGACAGTCGGAGGACTGTGGGTGGCCCGGCCTCTGCTGAGCTGCAGGCCAATGAGCCTCTAATGTTGACAGCACAGGGCATGCTGGAGTTGCAGGGAGAGGCAAAGCAACATACGGCAATGTAAGTGACCGCCATCCAACCCGTGATCTGTATGCAACCTGGTATGTGGGGAAAGTAGTGTGCATGGCGAAAAGTGGTAAACAAGCCCACAGCAGGGACATAGGAATGCGATAAGACTGCAATGTGGTGTAACTGAACTGCTGAAGGGGAAGTGGATGTACTAACACCTGTGAGCTCTGATGAAGAAATGTCTAACTTACTGCTAAATTTGTAACAGACGCGCCATGTGGGCTGGTTGCTTGGAGACTGGGGGTCGGCGGAGTGAGGTTAATGCCTTGTTATCAGATAAGGGCTGGAGAACAGAGAACTAGCTATGCAATGTGGTTGAAACTTGAGGGATGAGGCTACCAAAAATAAGCAGATGTCAAAACCCGTGAAAGGTTGACCGACATGGTTAACGTAGCGCACCTGTGGCATTGGCAACAGCTGACCAACCAATCACTGTACATCGGATAGTCAGGTCCGGCCATCCTGAGTTGATCATGCAGGTAGCATGCACGAAGCAGGGTATAAGAAAGCGTGCTCAGAAGTGCTGGCTAGCTAGCTCAGGACTAAGTGGTCTGATCAACTACTTGGCGAATCGGAAGGGGAGGACTGATCATCTGCTCCGTTCTGACTTTTGGATGAACCTAAGTAACCTAGCTTACGTGGACGCTTGAATATAATCTCTTTTGAAGATAAGATTTTGAAACGCTGAATAAACGTGCTATGTATGAACAATAATTTGGTAGTCTTGAGTCGTTGATACCCAGTGTAAACCTCCAGACCGGTAGTGGGGATAGACTACAGCAGAGATATCAGAGGCCATACGTGGAGAGAAAAGTCACTTAAGGAATGTCTTGATTTCTATGCTCTGGCATGCATTACTTTCACTTGGGACACAAGCTCTGTGGCATGTTGAAAGTTGCTGGACTTTCACTGCTATATAAATGCCACAATTTCGCTGCCTTCCATTTGGAATCAGATTGTTCCCAAAATTGTTTTTAAGCGAAAAAAGGGAAGAAAATCAAATGAATCTCCAGAAGTCAGCACTGTAAGTTCCTCATGAATACAAGAGTACGGTGTATTGGGGCTGAGTGATATTGGCAAAAATAGGATGCTGCTGACCAATAAACAATAGTTAGTAAATACAATGTAATAGATAGCTTTAATAAACCTTAATCTATGATGAATTATCTATGATTCCTTAACAAGATCCATGCTGCATTTGTAGTTTTAAAAACTGTCGGAGAAGACAAAGTAAAAATTCATTTAGTTTCAATGACCATGTGAGAAACAGTCATTAGCTGATTTTTTTTTGTTGCAGTGAATTGGATTAAAGGACAAGTTTTACAAGTATGCCAAAGATGAGTAACTGAATAAATGAGTAAATGTATATCATTTACTATCCAGTTTGAGAGCAGTTAACCTGAGTGGCCAATGTGATTTGAATGTTGTCTGTATCATATTTACATTATGTTAAAAGTGCACCTTTGTGAACAGGTAAGAGATTTGGCTTGGACATAAAGTGATTAGTAAGGAGTACAATCTTACAGACAGTGACTAAACATTTTGTAACTGAATAATACATGCAGTAACAACCGCTCAACATTTTGCAGAGAAGTTTTTTGTTAATAGTAATCTTGTCAGAGCTGAATTGGAATCAGCAGTGATAGACTGAGATATAGGCATAAGTGAATTTAAGAGAATTGCTTTATTGGAGAAACTGAAGTGTGCCCTTTATTTGTAATTGTGTTTAATTAATTTTGTCACTAGCTTTGGTGAGCAAATGAAATTTTGTCCATAAGAGATTCTGTCGTTTCTGTATTTTAGAATCCAGGACCTAGTTTACCAATCTGTCAAAATACATAAACTAGTCTTGACTCTCTCTCTCTCTTTGGCCTCCTTGTCTCGAGAGACAATGGGTAAGCGCCTGGATGTGGTCAGTGGTTTGTGAAGCAGCGCCTGGAGTGGCTATAAAGGCCAATTCTAGAGTGACAGACTCTTCCACAGGTGCTGCAGATAAAATTGGTTGTCGGGGCTGTTACACAGTTGGCTCTCTCCTTGTGCTTCTGTCTTTTTTCCTGCCAACTGCTAAGTCTCTTCGACTCGCCACACTTTAGCCCCGCCTTTATGGTTACCCGCCAGCTCTGGCGATGGCTGGCAACTGACTCCCACAACTTGTGATCAATGTCACAGGACTTCATGTCACGTTTGCAGATGTTTTTAAAGCGGAGACAAGGACGGCTGGTGGGTCTGATACCAGTGACGAGCTCGCTGTACAATGTGTCCTTGGGGATCCTGCCATCTTCCATGCGGCTCACATGGCCAAGCCATCTCAGGTGCCGCTGGCTTAGTAGTGTGTATAAGCTGGGGATGTTGGCCGCCTAGAGGACTTCTGTGTTGGAGATACAGTCCTGCCACCTGATGCCAAGTATTCTCCAGAGGCAGCGAAGATGGAATGAATTGAGACGTCGCTCTTGGCTGACATACTTGGTCCAGGCCTCGCTGCCGTAGAGCAAGGTACTGAGGACACAGGCTTGATACACTCGGACTTTTGTGTTCCGTGTCAGTGCGCCATTTTCCCACACTCTCTTGGCCAGTCTGGACATAGCAGAGGAAGCCTTTCTGATGCGCTTGTTGAATTCTGCATCGAGAGACAGGTTACTGGTGATAGTTGAGCCTAGGTAGGTGAACTCTTGAACCACTTCCAGAGTGTGGTCGCCGATATTTATGGATGGGGCATTTCTGATTTCCTGTCCCATGATGTTCGTTTTCTTGAAGCTGATGGTTAGGCTAAATTCGGTGCAGGCAGCTGCAATCCCGTCGATGAGTCTCTGCAGACACTCTTCAGTGTGAGATGTTAATGCAGCATCGTCAGCAAAGAGGAGTTCCCTGATGAGGACTTTCCGTACTTTGGTCTTCGCTCTTAGACGGGCAAGGTTGAACAACCTGATCTTGTGTGGAGGAAAATTCCTTCTTCTGAAGACTTGACCGCATGTGAGAGCAGCAGGGAGAAGAAGATCCCAAACAGTGTAGGTGCGAGAACACAGCCCTGTTTCACGCCACTCAGGATAGGAAAGGGGTCTGATGAGGCGCCGCTATGCTGAATTGTGCCTTTCATATTGTCAAGGAATGAGGTGATGATACTTAGTAGCTTTGGTGGGCATCCAATCTTTTCTAGTAGTCTGAAGAGACCACGTCTGCTGATGAGGTCAAAGGCTTTGGTGAGATCAATGAAAGCAACGTAGAGGGGCATCTGTTGTTCACGGCATTTCTCCTGTAGCTGGCGAAGGGAGAACAGCATGTCAATGGTGGATCTCTCTGCTCGAAAGCCACACTGTTTCTCAGGGTAGACATGCTCAGTCAGCTTCTGGAGCCTGTTTAAAGCGACTTGAGCGAAGACTTTCCCCACTATGCTGAGCAGGGAGATTCCACGGTAGTTGTTGCAGTCACCGCGGTCACCCTTGTTCTTATAGAGGGTGATGATATTGGCATCGCGCATGTCCTGTGGTACTGCTCCCTCGTCCCAGCACAGGCAAAGCAGTTCGTACAGTGCTGAAAGTATAGCAGGCTTGGCAGTCTTGATTAATTCAGGGGTAATGCCATCCTTCCCAAGGGCTTTTCCGCTGGCTAGAGAATCAATGGCATCACTGAGTACCGATTTTGTTGGCTGTACGTCCAGCTCATCCATGACTGGCAGAGACTGGGCTGCATTGAGGGCGGTATCAGTGACAACATTTTCCCTGGAGTACAGTTCTAGGTAGTGTTCCACCCAGAGGTCCATTTGCTTGCGTTGATCAGTGATTGTGTCCCCTGATTTAGATTTGAGGGGGGCGATCTTCTTGATGGTTGGCCCAAAAGCTCTCATAATGCCATCATACATTTATCTGATGTTTCCAGTGTCAGAGGCCAGCTGAATATGACTGCATAGGTGTTGCCAGTAGTCATTTGCGCAGCGCCTGGCTGTTCTTTGTGCAGCGCTTCTGGCTGCTTTAAGTACTATGGATGTTAACTCGCTGGGGGCTTTCTTGTAGTTCAGCAGTGCAATGCGCTTAGCGGCTATGACAGGTTCCAGCTCTTCAATGTGAGATTGAAACCAGTCTGCATTCCGCTTCACACGTTTGCCATAGGTGGTCATTGCTGAGTCATAGATGGCGTCTCTGATGTGGGCCCACTTGGTCTCTGCATCCCCTGTAGGAGTGTTTTGAAGGGCTGTTACAAGTGAATTTAGAAACTTACGTAACAGCTGTGGATGAGAAATTCTGCTAGTGTTGATGCGCGGGCGGCCCTTCTGCTTGGAGTGATGCAGCTTCTTTGGTTTGAGGCTAACCTTGCTGCACACCAGGGAGTGGTCAGTGTCGCAGTCTGCACTGTGGAAGCTGCATGTGATTTGAATACTGTTTAAAGAGGCTCGCCTTGTGACGATGAGGTCCAGCTGGTGCCAACGACATGATCTTGGGTGCCTCCAAGAAACCTGGTGACAGGGTTTAGTATGAAAGAATGAGTTGGTGATGCAGAGGTTATGATAGGTACACAACTCAAGCAGTCTCTGTCCATTCTCATTCATCCTTCCAATGCCATAGCACCCAAGGCAGGAGGGCCATGAGTCATGGTCGGCCCCAACCCTGGCGTTAAAGTCCCCCAGCAGGAACAGGTGTTCGGTATTGGGGATGCTAGTAATGATATTATGGAGTTCCTCGTAGAACTGGTCTTAAGCTTCAGGTGGGGAGCAGTGTGTTGGAGCATAGATGCTGAGTCGGTGTACTAGACCAGAGGCGTACCTTCCTGTCTCGCTCTGCTTTTCTGTTTTACATGACTCTTCTGAAGTACTATCTGGTCAATCCAATAAAATTCTGCCGATTTGGAGATCAGTGCCCTTTTGTTGGCTGCGCTGTCTTCAGACACATTACAAGCAAGTGAACAAGTTGCAAAAACATTGACCGTCATGGGTTAAACTTTCTTGTAACAACAGCGGTGTGAGAAATGATCCATCTTCCTATTTTTGATTTTTCTCCTGCCTCACCTCAATAATCACAGTAATAATCCTCTCCTTGAGTTTCATGGTTTATTGGATGAATGTGCACTAATGACACCGTGTGAATCCACAGAGGTCATCCAATAAGGTCTGTTTACCATCCCGTGACATGGTGTAGCTAGCTCTATTCAGTCAACAAAAGTAATTTGCATTGGCATTGCATACTATTTTGCTTGCTCGCTAGCTAATACGGTTGTGCTGCTCACCATTGACGTTTGTATCTTATTAGCTACATTATTTATAGGGAAAAATCTGTTTTAAATTAAACTGTGTTTTGATTGTGCATTAGATTGGCTATGAACTTTATAAACAGATTAATTGCCCCCATGTTCATGGCTGAGTCAATAATTCTGACAAATGCCCATGGTGCAACGTATCAGTGCCTATCCCTGCTCCAGAAACTTCTCCCAGTGGACTCTCTGATGGCCTTCAGTGCACACCCTTGCTGATAGCCAACCCTCTCATCCAGCAGATTGCCCACAGAGGAGGCATTTCCCCCCCACCACACCCCGGCTCCACCAAGCCAGCAGGGAAGTCACCACATTTTACTAGACAAACTCCCCACATGGCAGAAGCTGCTGGCTTGATGCCTGTGGTGGGGGCAAGAGTCCCTAAAGTGGCTGTTAATAGCTTCTTAAGGGCCTTTATTGGCCTCTGGGCCTATTCTGCCCCCGACAAAATTGCGGTGCAACAGATAGGTGATAGGCCCTCCACCCCCACCTCCCATTGCAATTCTATGGGCCCCCATATCTCTGGGGGCCCATGAAATTCAGCCCTATGTGTGGCAGTTTGTGGGCTTTTTTGGAGCAGAAAATGTGGTGGAGGTCTGTCGTGTCAGATCTCTGCTGAGTAATTGCTATCCACACATTTCCTGGCTGATACCACTTTGGTATGCACTCTATATCCTGATGCGCCAGCATGCATTCAGTACAATGCTCTGCATGCTTGGGCATCCAGGATTACTAGGCATTGAATTGTATAAGGAGGTAAAGGGGTAATTACTTGATCCTGTGCTGTTAATGGAGAGTGTGTTTGCAGGTAATGCAATTTGGAGACAGGGCTAAGCAGTGGAAATCTGAGTCTCTAATTTACATTTCCTGCTCTTGAGCTTTGAGTAATTGTTTTAATTTATAATTGTGTACTATTAATACATTACTGTTCCAGCTGGATTTGCACCAGTTCTTAACCATTCAGGACTGGATTGCACTAGTAGATACAAAAAATGGCCTTGCTGCATGAATAGAACAGGACTTGTGATTTATTACAATGAAAAACTGCAATGCTAATAACTACTGGGGTCTTTGTGAAGAACTCTGTATGCCTTATTTTACATTAATTCTAATAAGAACCAGGAACAAAAGGTAACATTCTGTCAGATCAGATACATATGTGTTCCATCAGTTACTTGAACCTCCTTCAAAGAAATGTTGAAAACTCAAGAGATTTTGTAAAAAAAACAGTAGACAAAGCTCAAAGCAATAGTCACTCAGGCAATTATTTGCTTCGAGTTTCCATTCACTGAAACCTTTGGATCTATTATGATATAGGGTGTTATGGCCATGATTGCTGATGAAGAAACAACAGCACAGATGCTCTGTGTAGCTATTGGGACCTTGTTCAAGTTATCAGATATCCAACTGAGAGCAAGGTCTTAATTAGGACTTTTTTCAAGCATATAAAAGGGACTGCATCAAAGTGCACTGACAGTTTCAAGGGACTACTTAAAGGTTAGGCATGAGAACTTGCTCTTTAAACCAAGGATGATAATTTTCGTACCACTTTGTCTCTTTTCATAGAATGATACAGCACAGAAGGAGGCCATTCAACCCATCATGTCTGTGCCAGCTTTTTGGTAGAGCTAACCAATTAATCCCACTCCATAACCCTGTAAATTGTTTCTATTCAAGTATTTATCTAATTCTCTTTTCAAATTTGCTATTGAATCTGCTTCCACCATCCATTCAGGCAGTGTATTTCATATCCCAACGTCTTGTTGCATAAAAAGGTGTTTCCTCATGACACCTCCGTTTCTTTTGCCAATCACCTTAATTCTGCGTCTTCTGGTTCCAACCCTTCTGCCACTGGCCACAGTTTCTCCTCATTCACTTTCTCAAAACCATTAATGATTTTGAACACCTCAATCAACTCTCCTTTTAATCTCTTTAATGGTTTTTGTGCTCTGTGGAGAACAACCACAGCTTCTCCGTGTCTCTCTCTATATAACTGAAGTCCCTCATCTCAGCTCCATTTTTAGTAAATCTCTTCTGCACATACATGTTCTGAGGCCTTGACATCCTTCCTCAGGTGTGGTTGAACATAATACTCCAGCTGAGGCCCAACCAGTGTTTTCTAAAGGCTTCGTATAACTTCCTTGCTTTTGTGCTCTATGGCCACAAAATTCAGCTCCGTAGTGCTGGTAGTTTCAGTGTTTATGGGTGCTGGTTTAGTCCCAAAATGGCATCCGCACCAGTGCCGCTTTGTTCTGGTGTGGCCCGTGCCAACCGCCATCTTGTTGAGGGCGTTAGGACAGGTGTTACAAGTGTGTGCTGGAAGTATGTAGAATAGGCAGATCATGATGTCAGTCAGCATCTAATGCTGATTTGACACCAGCGCTGCTACCTTTGACCTCACCACTCTAGCTTATGTCCTTTCTTAAACATGCGATCAACAGCATGAAGGAACTCTCCTCCATCAGTGTTGCAGATTAGTTGGTTATTACTTTCTGCTGGCTGTGCTTGGGTTTTGAGTGTTTGGAGGAATTGCTTACAGTTGGTGAAGTCTGCAGGGATTGATGCTACACTTGGAGAAGGTGTCAGCTGTTACTGCGAGGGTTCTGGGCACATCACTTGCTCCCAGTCATAGATAACACAGTATCAATCTTCTTTGGGCTGCAGAATGAGAGGGGGATGGTGAAGGGGCAGCAAATAAGAAGATAAACTGTTCAAAGAAGGAGGAGGATGGGGGAGAGAGTTCTGAGTAGGAGGCCTTATCCACCTAAGATTTCCCAGAGCACTTTACCTACCTTCACCTAAACGAGGAGCAGTGTGTTCATCATTTTCAATTCATGAAGGAGGTGCTCCCAGAATTCCGCTACCTCCTGTAACTAGATCTGTAGCCTCAGAGCCAGGTGAGGACAGCATTGCCAGTGGTGGTGAAGGTGACCGTGGCCCTGAATTTGTAAGCATCAGGATCGTCCAGGCTGGCACAGGCAACATATCTAATATCTCCCAGTTCACCGCCCATTGCTGCATCAGAGAGAAGACAGACACTCTGTATGCCTGCGCTAGTCTGTTCTTCCCTCAATCTTTCAGCCATCACGCCAAACCAGTGGGTGGCTGCTAGGTGAAGAGGGCTCTCCACTCTATACCTGGCCCATGAGTCTGCTCTGCAACTCAACTACATGTGGCCAGCATGCATATAATGAGAGCCATGCTGCCATGAGAAACATCATTGAGCAGACCATTGAAGTGCTGAAGAAAAGTTTCTGCTGTCTCAAGGACACTGGAGGAGTGGCAGTGGTGGGAGCACGAATGCTGTTAACCTCAGAGAGGACAGCAGGTTCATACTGCACGGAGCCACTGCCACTCCCCCAGTGTAGTGCCTCAGCAATCCTACTGTGACACCCTAAAAGAAGCCCCTTTGAGGCACTGGTATCTACAGCCATGACAGCAACAATCTGAGCTTGCATGACAACAAGCTGAGATTTCATGACCTTGGTCTGAGCTTCCACTGCAGCACTCAGACACTGGGTGGCTGCTTCCCTTGCACCTAAGCACCTTGCTTAGTTCCTCAAGTTCTCTCATGAGTTAGCCAGCACTTCCATACTGGAAAGGATGGGCTCCAAGCTCTGCACGAAGCTCTGTGCCAAGTTTAAGCCAGAATCCTCCATGCCCCTTGACAGTGATCGAGGGTCTCTGCAGGCCTGCCAATGAACTAAACATTTCTGTGTGCATGCCCATCAGCCTTTTTCTGTACACCGCCCCAATGAAGCCTTCATCTGAGTCCTCCACATCAGAACACGGGTGTGACCTCCCCCTCCAGGGAGTTGGCACCCATGTGATCCTTCCGCACCCCCCCCCACCCGTCCTGGCTGCAGGGGACACATGCCTGGCGATGCATCATGTGCAGTTCCTGCCTCTCTGCTACCTTCTAATGTACGCACAGTGCTAGTTGGGCTGTGAGTGTGAGATTGAGTGACATGTTTCTTCTTCATCAGTCTCTTCTTCATCTCAGCCTTCAGCTTCATGCATGACTGTTGGTGGGATTTGAAAGCATAAAGACACAAGGGTGGTGTTGGAGTGAGGGAAGGCAGGGAAAGCAAGAGTGGCATGGTTACACCATCTGCTAATCCTGCGGTCTTCCAGTGGGATCATAGGGTGGGGGTGGGGAGGGCTCTCCTTAATGGCTGCTCCATGGCCCACAGAGGGGTTCCTTGGTGGCAAAGGCAGCCCTTCCTGGCTTAGGCACTGCAGCTGTGGTATGCCCATGTCCTGATCACTGGAGGCCTGCCTGCCTTCAGCTTACTGCAAAGAAACTTGCCTGGTCTTTGAGGGCACCTCGACATGGAGGTGCCCTCTTCCTTGTCCTGCACCCTCAGTGGTGGTCACGGCAAGCGGTGGTGCTGCCATGGCTGCTGTGCTGCCGGCCCTCTGATTGGGCCAGCAAGACCTGGGGGTGGGGTGGGGGAGGGGGGGTGTTGGCAGGTCGCCATCCTCAATTGGACGGTGGCCTTGATAGCTGTCTGTTAATTGGCCGCCTCCAGTAAAATGCCACCTCAGGGTCCCACTGCCTGCTGGCCCGGGTCGGCTCCCGATTTTGGCGCCAGTGGTGGGACTTGATCATCGTTGGAAAACTTCAGCCCGCAGTGATAAAGTTCTAATGTACACATTTCAGGAATTCCTTCTGTTCTTTGCCTTTTACATTATTACTATCCCAGTTCGGGTTAGGATAATTGAAGGCCCCCATTTTTACTACTCTGTATATCTTGTATTTCTCTGTCATTTGCCTGCAGATTTGCTTCTCCATCTCTTAAATAATACACCCAGTAGTGCAATAGATCCTCTGTTGTTCCTTAGTTCTAACCAAATAGTCTCTCTCCTTGGTCTGTCAACTACATCATCCCTTTCTACTGCTATAATAGTCTCTTTAATCAAAACTGGCACCCTTTTCCTTTTTTTCCTTTCCTATCTTTCCTGAAGATACTGTAACCAGGAATATTAAGTTCCCAATCCTCCCCTTCTTTGAGCCAGGTCTCTGTTATTACCACTATATCATAATTCCATGTGGCAACTTGTACCTGTAGTTCACCAACTTTATTTACTATGCTCAGTGCATTTATATACATGCACTCCAAACCCTTTTGACAGCTTCGCATTTTGCCCCTGTCTGATCGCTCCTGTTTCTGAACTAGTCTTTACTCTCGTGCAGTTTGCCCCTCCCAGTCCTGTGAGTGTTTCTCTTTTCTAATGATTCATACTGGTGCCTTTCCTCCTGCCAAATTAGTTTAAACTCTCCCCCACCAGATTAGTTAACCTTCTCATGAAGATATTGGTCCCAGCTCTGCTGAGATGCAGCTCCTTTACCTTGAACAGGCACCTTCTGCCCCAGTTCATCACCACCTTCTCAAGGGCAATTAGGAATGGGCAATAAATGCTAGCCTAGCCAGTGCCGCCCACATCCCACGAATGAATAAAGAAAAAAAAAGAACTGGTCCTAATGCCCCAGAAATCTGAAGCCATTTCTTCTGCATCATTTCTCCTAGTGTTTAATTCTACTAGCAGGTGGCACTAGAGATTGCTACTTTGGAAGTCCTGCTTTTTAACTTCCTCCCTAGCTCCTGAAACTCTGACTGCAGGACTTCAACACTATTCCTTCCTAGGACTTCTAGCTGTTCCCTATCCCCACCAAAATGTCTTGCACCCTCTCAGTAATGTTCTTTAGCCTAGACCCATAGAAACAACACACCATAACAGAATTCACGTTGCAGAAAAACCTGTCTATCCCTCTGACTATTGAATCCCCTATGACCACCGCATTTCTACACTTTACTGTGCCCCCCTTTTTTTTTTAATCGTTTGTGGGATGTGGGTGGGGCATTTATTGCCCATCCCTAATTGTCCTTGAACTGAGTGTCTTGCTAGGCCATTTCGGAGGGCATTTTAAAAGTCAACCACATTTTAAGAGTCAGCCACATGTAGGCCAGACCAGGTAAGGATGGCAGATTTCCTTCCCTAAAGGACATTCGTGAACCAGATGGGTTTTTAACAACCATCAACAATGGTTTCATAGTCAGCATTAGACAAGCCCCACAGTGCCATCAATGTACTCTAGACTGCACTCCTTCAATGTGTCATCGCCCTCACCGCTTGGAGAGTGCCACATTCCCGGAGATTTCTGCACTGCTTGTCTCTTTCTACTGTGTCGGATGGCCACCCATTTACTATTCTCCTGAACTCTCTGTAGATCCGAGGTGATGACTTCTTGGAACATGCAGTGCGGGAAATTTTCAGTCTTCCATGTGCCCTGCAGTGACTCCAGCCATTCTTCAAGCTTGGAAACCCTGAGTTGAGTTTGAGTAACTGGAGACACTTTTACATACGCAAGCAATACAAGAATACATTTGAAAACTTGCAGACTGTGCAGTTAAGTGGTAAATGAACTTTAACATAGATAAATGTGAGTTGATGCACTTCAGTAGGAAAAACAGAAACATCACCTACACTTAATGTTCCCTCATTTTTTGTTGTTGTTGTGCGCAGCCTATTCAGTTAAGTGCACAGGCCCTTCAGATGTTTTTGCATGGTTGTGCACATGCAGTAACAGAAATGCGTCGACTTGTGCTAGGGCTACACATGAACTTCTGGGTTGTGTGGCCACTTGGCAATGCAGCTTAGAGGGAACATTGCCTACACCTTAGAAATTAAGAAACTAAACGGTGTTGGAGGCCTCATGGTGGGAAACTGGTGTGGGGGGAGGTTGGAGTGCTCGGGGAGAAAAGACTGGTTGTTGTGGGGGGATGTTGGAGTGCTCGGGGAGAAGACTGGTCGTTAGGAGGGGAGGGGCAGCCTCATTATCATATTTAAAATTCCAATCTACCTCCTTGGGTCAGGTTAGCTGCCCACCCAATTTCTGGCTTCACTTACAGTTGGAAGTGGGCAGGTTGGAGGTGGGTTTGGATTGGGAAACAGATTTCTGACACTTTAACCCCCACCCAATCCAAACCTGCCCAATTTTTCCCAGTTAAAATTCAGCCCAATGTTTCCACTTTTGGGAGAATAAATACAAGATAGTAACTAATAAATCCAATAGGGAAATTAGGAGGCGTTTCCTTACTCAAGAGTGGATTGAATATGAAACTCAATTGCTACCACAGGAAGTGGTTGACGCAAATAGCTTAGATGCTTTCAAAAGGAAGATGTTTCGGGAGATGTTTATAGAGAAGTGACAGGTCAAGATTTAATCGGGGTCAGGAGGCTTGACCCCTGAGATATTGTTTTTGGTTTTGCTTTGGACAGTGTTTTACGGTATGAACTGTTTTGAAGACAGTTGGGAGAAAACCAGCCAAGAGAGCAGTCACCATCAGCACCCTTTTCCATCTCTTTGAGAACTTCCTGAGAATCAAGTGTAAGAAATAGAGAAACTGATGCTGCATTTCTCCTGAAAGGCCTGCCAAACTGATTCCAATGTCACCTGAAAAGAACTGTTCTAGAAAGATCCCAGTGACAGCCGGCTATGCGTATTTGGGATGCCAAATCAAAAAGGGACAACTGGCATCTTTCCATATCTTTTTTTTCTTCCAGAATTAGCAAATATTTGGCCAAAGTATTCTTTCTAGTCTTTTTTTTGTAGCAGAACTCTAAAGAGAAAATCTCTATTTTTTTCAGTTAACCGGTGTGCGTGTGTGTGTGCATGCGTGCGTGTGTGTGTGTGAAAGAGAACTTTCATATTTCAATCTGTGTGTTAATGCTTTGCTTTGTTACTGGTTAAGTCTTGTTTTATAATAAACAGATAATTTTGTTGTTTATTAAAGAATCTTGGTTGGTGTCTATTCTTCTGGGATAAAAATAGAGTTTATGATTGACCATATCAGTAACTGGGTAAACATTTAAATATATGTTGTGACCTGTGGAGAAGTGGAACTAGAAAAAACAGTGCACTCCTCCAGCCACAGTCGTAACACCATACAGTTTAATCTTTATACCCAGAAGCCATTTGTTTACCTTTGGGTCTCTTTCATGATGATATCTTTGCAAAGAGCAACTGTCTCCTGGAAATTGCTGCTGCCATAAAGCATCACAGCATCAGCACAGAACAAAGCAAGGTGGCAATGCTGGGAGTACAGTACAGTGTTTACCTGCTTCAGGTTTTCCAACCTAGACAAAATTGCTGGAGAGAGAGAAAACTTAAAGTGGGTGTGCTCAGATCATGCACTGAAATAATTAAAAGGTCAAATTGAATATTTAAGGAAAGTCTCACCATGAATGCTATGGGAACACATCAACAGTGCAATGGATTCATTTAGGCCACATAGATATGGTGTTAAAGGAAAGACTGCAGGGAGAAAGTTGGAGACTTCATTTAAAGGCAAGTCGATTAATTTTCTCCCCACCCCCCCAAGTTTTTGGCCTCAACAGGAAAAGCATTCAGTACTCAAGGATCACTGGACTTGACATAGTAGGTGCAGCTACAGCAGAAAAGAATTGTCTCTAATGTTGGGTGGCATTTGTGGTATATCACCAAGCCCTACCAATCTATTATGTGACAGATGTCCAGGGTAGATTCACCTGCTGTGTTGGTAGCTGCATCCAGAATAGCTAGCTTAAACCTCACTTCCTTTAATTTTGGGCAAACTTGGACATTGAAGGGACACACTTGTATCTGCCTCATATCTGCGCGCACAATCTTAAACTTCTACAACATCTCTCTCCTCTCTGTCCCTCATGTTAGTTGTACATAGGTGGTCAAGACCAAATTCTATTTTCAGGTTGAAAAGGACCCGATCATTGGTGGTGGTGGTGCGGAGGCTGGATGGATTAACTGGACAAAATTAGAGAAGGGTGCAGGGTAAGGAAAGGAGGGTGAGCGTGAAGTGGAGGGGGAGAAGGTATGGGAAAGGAAGGGCTAAGAGTAGTGAGGAGGGGCAAGAAGGAAGGGGACTGGAGAAGGAAAGGGGTTATAGGCCTGGGGGAAGCTACCTCAGCCTGGGTGGGGAGAGAGTAAGAATAGTAGCTCAGCCCGGGGATATATGACCATGAAAGCAGTATAATGTCTTCTTCCCCAGCACCTCCCATGGTCTCTGGGAGACCAAGGCTATCTCTGCAGCCAAGGTTTATGATACCCAATGATAGACAGAAGTTGAGCACAAAGCAACAAAGTCCATGGTACAATGATTATTGAATATTGGGATCTTGAAATAGTGCTACAGATGTTTTAACTGATCAGGTGGCATTCAACAGTACAGCCTTCCTTTGGGTCTCATGAATAATTGTTACCTACTACAAGCTCTATAACTTCATCCTGCAAAGACACGTTAGCATGAAGATCCAAATCAGAATGGGAGGGCAAAGGTGCCTGAAGAATTAGTTGCCTCACCACCAGTGTAGCAAGGACTAGCTGCTTTCCAATGAGTGCCAGAGCTAACCCTCTTCTCCAAACTGCAATACACATCTGCAAACTCACTTTTCACAAGCAGCTACTTCTGACATTTTTTTTTGCTCAAACACAACCTAATCCCATTTTTGGTGTACTCTTGCTTTACCTAATCAAAATACTCATAAGTACTCAGCACAATATTGAATCAAGAGCAGTGAATTTATTCAATCCATTGTGTGGAGTTTGAATGCTGTTTATATACTTTTTGCCTGTTATTGGCCATCTATTCCTGGATTGAGGTATTACAACCACCACAGAGCCCTGACAATGGCATAAAGTTGCCCAACTGAGGCATTAAATATACTCAAGGTTGAATTAGACAGATTTTTGATTGACAAGGGAGTCAAGGGCAGGCAGGAAAGTGGAGTTAAGGCCACAATCAGCTTCAGTGGAGTACTACATGCTTCAGACTAAACAAGTATCATCTTCACAGATTGACCTGCAGGCATTCTGTGTGAAGCCACTTTAAGAATTTTTGCTGCATTCATAGATTGGCATGTACATTTATTCATTGTAATTTTCTCACCTCTATTTATGCTAGGTATCCAGTGCTCTGGTTCTCTCATGCCATGCTGAACAAGTTAACCTGCTATTACTGCTTATCATTTCGCAGAAATCAATTGAAAGTTTATCAGAACAAAGTTCTTTACATAAATATTTATGACAAATCATGTTTTTAACACCTGGTCCTGTGGGTTTGGGTGAACGTTTTGACCCTTTCTGCTAAGCGCTGCATGAGGTGTTTGTCAGAGGAGAGATGGCTATCCATGTCATAATTGGTTTCCCACTTTTCCCCTATGCCCTCAAGAAGTGCTTTTGGTACTCCATCTTCAAACCTGCAATTTCTTTGCCTTGGAGTCTCCACTGTAAAGCTGGATTTTACCAGCCCCTCGGCATCATGGATTGTGGCGGGGAGGTCCATAAAATGTTTGCGGGAGCAGCCTGCCACAATGCTGAGAAGGCCCCACCGTATATTAGCGGCGGTGGCGAGGCCTCGGTGCGGCCCCACCCCACCCCACCCCCGCTCCTTGAAATGAGGTTAATAATAATGCAAATCAATGTACCTGCTGCCGGCGGCCGTCCCGCATCGATTTTACGGCCGCTGGTCGCAACGCGCGCGCCTTCTCAGCGTTGTGGGTCATAGGCGAGACACTGGTGGGGAGGAGGAAGGAATAAAATTCTCAGGGCAGGAGGGGGGAGTGGGAAAAACAATCCTTATTGGCTGTGGGGATGGTGGGATGGGGTTTAGGGTCAAAGGGAATAAAGTTCGGGGGGGTAAGTCATGAGTGCGAGTTCACTTTTTTGGGGTGGATAGGGCACAAAATATTTGCATGTGGGGGTTGGTGGGAGACGGGATTGCAGGTATGGACAAATCTTTTTTGAGATTTTTATGGGCTGGCACCTTTAAATATTTAAATCTCTCCTGAAGGGCTTGAAACCCTTTAAAAATGGCGCCATGCCTGCGCGCTGGCTCTGGCCGCCATTGCCGGGGACATGGCAGCCGTCCCCTCTAGGTCATCGGGGGTGGCCGCTGCGCCCCTCCATTTAAATGAGCCCCCCGTGTAATATCGCAGGGGTTCTGTGGCGGCACTTCCGTGTCGGAAGGCGTGCTGATAAAATTCAGCTGCCTTAAGTTGCAATTGCAGGGCTGCACAGTGCTGTTAACAGATGCTGCCATGCTAATTGAACCCCACCGCTCTATTTGATAGTCGAGTCTGTGGTCATTACAGCACAGTTTGTATTGTATTCTGAAATCAGTAAACTCCTGTGTTAAGGAGCTAACTTAATAATATGAAAAGATTAAGCAGTACTCAGTTAATTCTTGAATAGAGTTGAAACTGTAATTTTTAGGTTTCTTTCTCTGTCATAAAAATACATCCGTGTAGCATAATGGTGCTAAATATGGTATGTAAACCTTATCTATAAAACAGCTGATCTTTATTATACTAGACTTTAAATATCTTCCATTATAATCTCTCACCTTCAGCTTTATCTCAGCCTCACTTCCCACTGCTACATTCCACAGATCAAACTTTATCTGCTCAGTTTTTACTCCAATAGTGCATTGGGTTAGAAAGTATGGCAACTGTTGCAAAATATTAAGTGCATCCAGGAAGCATAAATAGTAAATATTGGAAATGGTGAGATATACAAACAGAGGTATATGAAACCTGGAAACTTGTTTTATTTTTTAGCTTGCCTGAGGTGAAAATTAACAGGCATTTGCTTAGTGGGTAGATGACAATCTGAATTTTCTGGCCCTTCATCTGTTGTTCCCAAGGTCACTGCCTTATAATTATCACCAGATTAAAATCGCCAATGATGATTTTTCAGACATTTATAAATATAATGTTCATTGTGTATATTTTTAATGTTTGCATCAAGATATAAAACCAAAATATTTTAGCCTGAAAGTCCTTTGCCGAGTTCTTAATTGTCTTCACTTGCCTATGTGGGGATTGGTACTGTGCCAAGTATCAGAAGATAATAAAGATATGTGATATTATATTGAAAGTTGCACTGAGGTTTTGTGTTGTATGCAAGCCTGATTACTTTTTGGCTGTCTGAATCTAGAAATCATTAATGTGTTAACACGTAAGTACCAAAGAGCATCAGCTCTGTTATCAGAGTTCCCTGTTTGACAACAGAAACTGGTTACAGCCCATAGAGAACTGACATTGATCAAGTGTCTCATGAATTAATTCCTCTTGTGGCCTGGCCTGGGATTTTGAAACTCATTTTGAGAAGCTTAGTGACATTAACAGAACGAATTTTCACGGGAACGAGGCAGTTTTACTCTGTGTTGCTTCAAGGTCTGAAAAATAACATATTTAGCTTTTTGGGTAAAATATAATTGTGGTGCTCTTCTCTAATTATTCTGAGAACCTAATTCTCAATTTTGTCAGCTTCATTTCCTGCTTAGCAACAATCTGGGATGTTTTGGTCTATTCCCTGCATGTTCACTAATCCTAAAATGCTTTGGAACAGTGCAGTGAAGACATTGGAATGGAGACACCACACAGTTAAAAAGCAAGGAGGCAAGAAGCTGCTGTGTCAAGTGGATGATCCGAACCTGGCTCAGGTAATTTGTAATTATCACCACAGTGGCATCTTTACTTCAAGGATAATTGTTCTTTCAAAAACTTTTATTAGCCTTCTTTCATGTAGTGGATGTTCTAACCCCCACCGTCCCCACAAAACAAAACATTTTCATTGAAAATCTTTTATTTAATTACAGAGTGTAACTGTGAATAAAAATGGTTTTGTTTTCCAAGTCTGGTTTATTTTATTTATTTATTTAGAGATATAGCACTGAAACAGGCCCTTCGGCCCACTGAGTCTGTGCCGACCAACAACCACCCATTTATACTAACGTTGCAGTAATCCCATATTCCCTATCACCTACCTACACTAGGGGCAATTTACAATGGCCAATTTACCTATCAACCTACAAGTCTTTGGCTGTGGGAGGAAACCGGAGCACCCGGCGAAAACCCACACAGTCACAGGGAGAACTTGCAAACTCCGCACAGGCAGTACCCAGAATCGAACCCAGGTCCCTGGAGCTGTGAGGCTGCAGTGCTAACCACTGCGCCACTGTGCTGCCCCAAATTGACTTTAAATTCCTCCAGCAGCCACGTTGGGATTTGAACCTGTGTCCCCAGGGAAGCTGCCTGACTCTATGGATTATTAGTTCAGTGACATTACCACTACACCACCGTCTCCCCGGTTGAACTCTTATCAGAGGTTACAGGAAGGAAATTTTAAAAATCTTGGAGACGATTTTCACAAAAAATATATTAGCTGTAAAACTGTAGCACTGTAATTGATATGATATTCTGCGTGTAGCACAATTCACACAGAATTTCACACAGATGAAAGTATTCAAAAACATCTGTCAGGTAAATGGAAAAGGTTGATTGACATTTCAATTGCATATTACACTCATTTGTCTGCTGAGTTGAACTGCAAAGATGCCTGAGTGCCATGCAGTGTATGACCTGGATGTTCTACTGAATACACAAGCACTGATATATCTGCACTTTTCAGGCTGAATTGGCGGTGGCGAAAAATGGTGGGCTGCACGCCAAAGAGTTGCCGCAATTCCAAATGCGGTAGCTCATTTAAATAGTGGGGGTGGGTCGCCCCACCCACCCCACCCACACTACCCACCCCCTCCCGATCACGTGGAGGGGGTGGGCTGTCCGTCCATGGCAATGGTGTCAGCTGCCTGTGTGCAGGTGCTGATGCCATTTTTAAAGGGCTGTCAGCCCTACCAGGAAATTTAGATATTTAAAGTTACATGGAATTAAAGAAAAAACATCTCTTTTTTGTCCCTCTCCCACCCCCACAATATGAATTAAATTAATTATTTGCCCTTCCTCGCCATAAAGTCCATCTTCAGGCCACCCCCCCCCCCCCACCCCCGCCATGGATCCCGACGTCGAGGGCTCCTTAAACTCCAGCCCTTTGTGTCCTCCTCACAACTTGCTTTCCTACCTATCTTTGTATCATCCGCAAATTTGGCTACAATGCACTCGATCCAGTCAGGTCATTAATATAGATCATAAATAGTTGAGGCCCCAGCACTGATCTCTGTGGCACTCCACTAGTTACAGTTTGCCAACCTGAAAACACCCCATTAATCCCGACTCTCTGTTTCCTGTTAGTTAGCCAGTTCTCTATCCATGCTAATATATTACCCCAACACCATGAGCTCTTATTTTGTGCGGCACCTTATCAAAATCCAAATACACCACTTCTACTGGCTCCCCTTTATTCACCCTACTTGTTCCATCCTCAAAAACTCTAACAAATTTGTTAAACACAATTTCCTTTTCATAAAACCATGTTGATTCTGCCTGATTGCATTATGATTTTCTAAATGTCCTGCTACTACCTTCTTAATAATGGATTCTCACATTTTCCCAATGGCAGATGTTAGACTAACTGGCCAATAGTTCCCTGTTTTCCGTCTCCCTCCTTTCTTGAGTAGAGGAGTTACATTTGCAGTTTTCCAATTTATAGAATCTAGGGAATTTTGGAAGATTACAACTGATGCATCCACTCTCTCAGCAGCCGCTTCTTTTAAGACCACCTTTTGCACTGCAGGTTTTTTTTGAAAGTACAGGCCACACAGGTGACGCCTGACATCCCAATTTGTGCGCAAATCAATAATCACTACACAGGAACAGAGGAACAGGAGTAGGCCAGTCAGCCTGCCAAACCTGTTCCACCATTCAATTAGAGTGGTTATGGCTGATTGATAACTCAACTTCATTTACCAGCCTTTGTTCCATATCCTTTGATATCCTTACCCACTCTATCAATCTCAGTCATGAAAATTTCAATTGATCCAGCATCTATAGTCTTTTGGGGAGCAAGTTCCAGGTTTCCATTTGTTTTTGTGTGAAAACATGTTTCCTGATTTCACTCTAAATGGCACAACTCTAATTTTAAGTTTATGTCCTTTTGTCCTGGATTCCTCCACTGGAGAAAATAGATTCTCTGTATCTGCCCTATCAAATAACTTTATCATTTTAAGCACTTTGATTCGATCACCTCTCAAACTTCTAAATGTAAGAGAATACAAGCGACGTTTATTCAACCTTTCCTTATAATTTAAACCTTTAAGCTCTGGCCACATTCCGGCAGATTTGTGCTGAACCTCTTCCAAGGCTAATATATCTTTCCTAAGGTATGAGGCCCAAAACTGAGCACAGTACTCCAGCTGGGGTCTGACCATGTCTCTGTACAATTGAAGCAAAACTCCCTGGCTTATGTATTCAACCTGCTTTGAGATAAATGCCAATGTTCCATTAGCCTTTCTGATTATTTTTAATATCTGTGCATTAGCTTTTAGTGATTTGCATATGCTGGCACCTAAATCCCTTTGTTCCTCTTCTACATGCTTATTAAGAAAATATTCCCACTTGTCTTTTTTGGCTCCAAAGTGGTTGACCTCACACTTCCCCACATTGAGCTCCTATACTTTGTAATATGGTCCTAGGTTTTACTGGAAGCATATCATCGAATCATAGAATGGTTACAGCTCAGAAGGAGGCCATTCGGCCCATCATGTCTGTGCCAACTCTTTGCAAAAGCAACTTACCTAGTCCAACTTCTTTGCCTTTTCCCCGTAGCCTTGCAATTTTTTTCTCTTCAGATAATTAACCAATTCTCTTTTAAAGGCCTCAATTGAAACTGCCTCCATCGCACTCTCAGGAAATGCATTCCAGATCCTAACCACTCGCTGCTAAAAATGTTTTTTCCCCATGTCGTGCTGCTCCTTTGGCCAATCATCTTAAATTGGTGTCCTCTGGTTCTGGTCTTTCTACCAATGTGAATATTTTCTCCCTATCTACTCTGTCCAGACCCCTCATGATTTTGAACGCTTCTCTCAAATCTCCTCTAAATCTTCTCTTCTCCAAGGAGAACAACCACAGCTTCTCCAACCTATCCATGTAACTGAAGTTCCTCATTCCTGGAACCATTCTCCTGAATCTTTTCTGCACCCTCTCTGATGTCTTCACATTCTTCTTAAAGTGTGGTGCCCAGAATTCCTCACAATATTTCAGTTGAGGTCATACCAGTGTTTTTTTCAGGTTTATCAGAATTTCCTTGTTTTTGTACTAGATTATCCTATTTATAAAGCCATGGATCCTTTATGTTTTATTAACCACTTTCTCAACCTGCCCTGCCACCTTCAATGATTTGCGCACATATACTCCTAAGTCCCTCTGCTCCTTTTTTAGGTTTGTTCGTGGAATGTGGGCATTGTTGGCTAGGCCTGCATTTATTGCCCATCCGTAATTGCCCTTGAGGAGGTGGTGGTGAACCACCTTCTTGAACCACTGCAGTCCTTGGGATGTAGGTACACCAACAGTGTTTTTAGGATGGGAATTCCAGGATTTTGTCCCAGTGACAGTGAGGGAATGGCGATATAGTTCCAAGTCAGGATGGTGTGTGGCTTGGAAGGGAACTTGCAGGCGGTGGTGTTCCCATGTATCCGTTGCCCTTGTTCTTCTAGGTGGTAGAGGTCATGAGTTTGGAAGGTGCTGTCGAAGGAGCCTTGGTGAGTTGCTGCAGTGCATCTTGTAGATGGTACACACTGCTGCCACTGTGCGTCAGTGGTGAAGGGAGTGAATATTGAAGGTGGTGAATGGGTTGCCAATCAAGCAGGCTGCTTTGTCCTAGATGGTGTTGAGCTTCTTGAGTGTTGTTGGAGCTGCACCCATCCAGGTAAGTGGAGAGTATTCCATCACACTCCTGACTTGTGTCTTGTAGATGGTGAACAGGCACTGGGGAGTCAGGAGGTGAGTTACTCGCTGCATTATTCCCAGCCTCTGACCTGCTCTTGTAGCCACGGTTTTTATATGGCTACTCCAGTCCAGTTCAGTTTCTGGTCAATGGTAACCCCCAGGATGTTGTTGTCGTGCATCCCCTTTAGAATTGTACCCTTTAATTTATAGTGCTTCCCTTAGTTCTTTCTACCAAAATGAATCACGTCACACCTCTCCGCATTAAAATTCATCTGCCGCTTGTCTGGCCGTTCCATCAGCCTGTCTATGTCTTCACGTTTATTGCTATCCTCCTCACCATTTATAATATTTCCAAGTTTTGTGACATCTGCAAATTTTGAAATTGTGCCCAGGTCATTAATATATATCAAGAAAAGCAGAGGTCCTAACAGTGTCTGAAAACAATCACACACAACTGCTCTCTGTTTCCTGTCACTCAGCCAATTTTATATCCATGCTGCTACTGTCCCTTTTATACCATAGGCTCTAACCCTGCTGACAAGCCTGTTATGTGGCACTTTAGCAAATGCCTTTTGGAAGTCCATATACACCACATCAACCGCATTACCCTCATCAACCCACATTGTTACCTCAAAAAACTCAAGCAAGTTAGTTAAACACAGTTTTCCCTTAACAAATTTATGCTGGCTTTCCTTATTTACACATTTGTCCAAGTGATTGTTAATTTTATCTAGAATTATAGAGGGGGCCGGTAAAGTGCTGCGGGAAGAGACCCACCTCAATCCGTGGCATCGACAAGGGCCTACCGCATATTACCAGCGGCGGCGGGACCTTGGTGTGGCCACCCCCTGGCCGCACGGTGGCAGGACCACAATTAGCATATGGTAATGATTACTTACCTTTGCTGATTATGCAGCTCTGTGTTTATGAAGGGGCAATGGCACACTAGGCGCCCTGTGTGTGGGGAGGGTGCCAGAAAGGGCAGGAACATTAAGGTTCTATGGATGGTGGGGGCAATTGATTCAGCTGGTAGGATCTTGATGTGGCCATGCTGTGCCACTCTGTGTTGGCCAAGATGGGCAATGCCATGGCACGCCACATTGTTGATCCAGGAAAGCAGCTGATCTACCATCAACACCAATCCCCGCCCTGTTAGGAACCTTCGAATGCATGCAGGGCCCAACTTTATTTATCACATGGGAATAGGTATGGCTCATCCTACATTGTGTGATCCTCTGCACGTGAGGATCCGTATGTGCCAGAGGCAATACCAACAGGCAGGTGCGATCCACGTAGAGGCCCCCGGTCATGAGCAGCAGCCTCCAAGGGGAGCTCACCATTACATTTGCCGTGCATCTACAGGCCCCACATGACATGCCATCAGATGTCAGAGCACCAGTGTCAGAGGAGATTGCGCATATAGAGAGGGTGGTGACACGTCTGTGCCCTGCTTAAGGATGACCTGCAGCCCATGGGCTCCGGTGGACATCCCATGCCTTTGTTCCTCATAGTGGCAGTGGTTCTCAAGCATGAAGCCTTTTAGGGGCCCAAAAGAGACCTTTGTGGGGTCACACAGTCAGCAGTGCACCGCTGCATCAGGGAGGTCACCAATGCCCTGCACCGGAGGGCCAGTGAGTATGTCCACCTCAGGACGGGCTCGCACAGCCAGGCCCGGGGGCCATTGGTTCTGGCACCAATGCCGGAGAACCATAGGTTGTAATGTTCATAGACTGCACTCATGTGGCCATTGGGCCTACTGCCAGGCTACCACCTGCAGATATCACATTAAAGAAGCCCTCTCAGTCTAGGTTAAGCTGGTATGTGAACACCATAGATGTTTGCAGTGAATGTGTGACTGCTTCTCCGGCAGCTGCCATGACACCTGGGTCTTGCTCCAGTCCCAGCTGCCACCGCTGTTCACTGAACTAGCTCAGATGGAGGGGTGGCTCCTTGGAGATAAGGGCTATCCTTTGCGGACATGGCTTCCGACACCAGTGAGAGATTCCACCACTGCTGCAGAGGAGCGATACAACGCCAGCCACTGAGCTACATGAGCCACCACTGAGCAGGGGATCAGCATGCTGAATGAGCACCTCCAATGCCAGTATGGATAGGGTGATGCCCTGTACTACGGGCCAAAAAGGCCAGCTCCTTTCTTTGCTGCTCTGTACAACTACGCACCCAATAGGGGCCAGGCCTGGAATGATGATGAGAGCCATCAACAGGATTCCTCCTCGGACTATGAGTACGCTGAGGACCTACAATATGAAAGACACATGGGAGGGAAGATGGTACCCAGGCTCTGCACGCAAGGCTAGCAGTGAGGTAGGGATGTACGGAAGTGGCTTATCAGACAAAGGCTGTCTGTTCCATAGGAACTGACATGAGCTCAGCAAGCCACACATCACCCTCACTCACCTGCTATGCACCAGTTCACATCTGCAGCATCCCTGTGTAAACCATTAGAGGCAGCAGCCGACTGAGCCAATGTCCATGTCACTGCATCCGTAGAGGTGCTCATGGGTAATGGTGGCATGGCAATGATATTATTGATATGTTGGCTCTCCTGAAGGGCCAACTGTGCAAAAGGATGTGACATGGCGCCACATGCTGGCACACATCATTCACACAGAGAAAAGGACACACATGTCGGTGAGGAACATTTAGTGAAAGATGTATTTACATTGCTGAGACACCCATGCGTTCCCATTTGTGTCAGTGTGTTCTCTGTAAACCTCTGTAATACCTTTTATGGTGTATTTAAGACAATTGTGAAACGGAAGGGTTGGGAAGAAACTCATGACAGTATTGAAGGAAACTGATCTCACTTGCAATGTTTGTATTTTTTGGTGCTGTTTGGAAACTGTTTGGCAATGTAATTTTTACAGATGTTTATGAATAAAGTATATTTTGGAAATAAAAAAAAAAATTTAAGTCTTGAATCTCGGCCTTTTGGCTAAGATCAAGTGTAGTATCTGTTCTTATCAGTGCTTATTTGATTAAGAGACCATGATCATTGCCTTTTGATCCTGGGGAAGCTATGAGTAAAATGGCTATAACCAATTTTCGAGCTTCGGGCCAGGGAGTGCGCAACACCGTTCGGGTGGTCGTGAAGGACAAGGAAGGAGATGCACCGGTCGATCGCACATTCTTCATCAAGAAAATTCTCTTCGATTGCTGCGGATTTCAAGCGACGGACGTCTTCTGCCTGCAGGATTTCCCCAGCAGTGGATACTTTGACGTGACATTCCGGAATGTGGCGGGATGCATCAAGTTCCTGAAGGCGTTCAAGGAGAAAGGGTGCCACAGACGATCCTCACAGCGGAGCCGCTCTTCACGCCTCTTCCACAACGGGACCGGGTGGTGACGATTCACCTCTACAACCCCCATGTTCCGGTGGTGGATGTACTCACCTTTCTCGCCAGGTACGTCGAGGTGGCCGGCAGCAGCATTGATGTCAAGGACCCCTTTGGGATCTGGACCAGCAAGCGGCAGGTCAAGGTGACCTTGAAGGTAGATCCCAGTGGAGCCATCATCCACCCTCCCTCCAGCTTCGCTATCGGGGGAAGTCGAGGCTTCTTGGTCTACGCTGGGCAGCCCAGAGTTTGCCGCACCTGTGGCAAATCTGGTCACATGGCAGCCAACTGCAGCACGGTTGTCTGCAAGAACTGCAAGGAGGAAGGCCATCAGACCAAGGACTGTAAGCAGACTAAGTGTTGCAACTTGTGCGGTGCGGCAGGCCATCTCTACAAGACCTACCCCAAACGTTGCCTCAGCTATGCTCAGGCGGCAAGGTCCAAGGAAAGGCCGGGAGAAGGTTCGACGAAGGCGTCCGCTGTTCGAAAGGAGACCAGCAACCTTCTCCGCAGTGAGGAACTTCAACCTAAGAAGGAAGGGGAGGCGGCTGAAACCAACGACCCAGCACCTACCCAGCGCCCGGAAACCCCTCCTTCACAGACAGAATCAATGGAGGAGGAGGCAGCAGTTGGACAAACAGGTCAGTGGCAAGTGGTCCAGAGGAAAACCACAAAGAAAAAACATCCCAAAGCCACCACCCAAACCAGTGGCAAGAGGAGGCTCTCTTCTGAATCAGACTGCAACAACTCCTCTTCACTGGACGGGGAAATGCTGGAACGACAGCCCCTTCAAAAGAGGCGGCAGAACTCCGAGATGGATGATAAAGCATCCCAGGTCCCGGGCACTGGAAGCTGTGATGGGCCCGGCGTGCCCCAACCCCAATGCCCCACACGTAACGACGTGGCCAACACATCTCAGCTCCGGGACACCGGGAGCAAAGACACGTCTGGCGCACCTGAGCTCCGGGAGACCGGGAGCTGTGATGTTTTCGAGGAGGAACAGATGGAAGCAGCTGAGGACAACCCAATCCTCTCTGCCTACAAGACCCCCCCGATGTCACCCGAGCGGCACAAACCCTGCAGGAAAAATCAGGAGGGGTTTCTGAGCCCAACCAACGGGAAACTGCTTGCGCACACGATGGGTATGCAGGAACATCCCAAAGGACTGGGACTAGCGAGGACAAATGGTATGGGAAGCAACAACTAATTTTTAGTAAAAAATGGGTGTAAGAATTGCTTCCATTAATGTGCGTAGCATTAAATCTACTACGCGATGTGTTTCAACCTTGGATTACCTTGCCAAGGTCAAAGCTGACCTACTGTTTCTGCAGGAGTGTGGAATACCACACCTCAGCACCTACAGGCAGTGGTCGCGATGGTGGTCCCACGGGCCATCGATCTGGTCGGGGGGAAATGACTGCCGTTCCTCCGGCCTGGGTATTCTGCTGCGGGGAGGTAACTTCACCATCTCCGAAGTTAAGGAGGTGGTGGGCGGCCGCCTCCTCGTAGCAGACGTGATGTACAACAACGCTCCGCTCCGGTTGATCAACGTGTACGCCCTGGTACAACGCAGCGAGCGGCTGACCATCTTCCAGCAGCTCCCACTGCTGCTGGCGACGTCCAGGCCGGTCATCCGAGGCGGTGACTTCAACTGCATCATCGATGCGGCTGGACGATCCGGCAGTGACGACAGCAAACTGGACGCTACGTCCAGATTCCTGATAGAAACAGTTAAAGATGCTAAACTGCACGACGTCTTCAGCAAACCTGCAGACGGAGCGCAGCGCAGATACACATGGTCAAGATCGGACAGGTCTGCCCGTTCCAGGATTGACTTCCTGTTTGTGTCGCGTGCTGTCACGGTCGGATCCACCGACGTCAAGCCGGTGTTCTTCTCCGACCACTGCCTCTGACTGGCCAACTGTCACTTACAGGACGACCAGCGGGTTGGCAGAGGGACGTGGAAGCTCAATGCGACACTGCTGACCCCAGAGAACGTTGAGGAACTCAAAAGGGATTACAAAGGTTGGAGGACCGTGAAACCCCTCTTTGAGTCTCCAGTTCACTGGTGGGAAGCGATTAAGGAGAACATCAAGAGGTTCTTCATCCACAAAGGTGTTCAGAAGGCGAGAGAGAGACAGAGGGAAGTGTCCCGACTCCAGAAAATTATGCAAAATCTACTCCGGTTGCAGTCAATGGGGGTCGAGGTCAAGGAGGACCTCCAAGAGGCGAAGAGCCAGCAGGCCTCGCTCTTTGCCAAGGAGGCCTCCAAGATCATCTTCCGGTCCAGAGTCCGCTCCATCGAGCAGGATGAGACGTGCTCGCGTTACTTCTTCCAAAAGGTACACAGAGAGAGCTCTGTTATCAGCAGCCTGAAGGAAGAAGATGGCTCGGTAACGTCTTCGCAGTCCGACATACTAAGGATCAGCAAATCCTTTTATACTGGGCTGTATGACGTGAAGCCCACAGACAGCAGAGCCTCCCAGTCCTTCCTGTCATCTATCACAGAGGTCTTAGATGACAGCAGGAGGGAGAGACTGGACAAGCCGCTAATTCTGGACGAGCTGACAAAGGCCGTCGAGTCTTTCGAGACGAGTAAAACTCCCGGGAGCGACGGCTTACCGGTCGAGTTGTACTCGGCCCTGTGGGACTGGGTCGGCCCGGACCTGCTGGAAGTATACGAGAGTATGCTCCTGGCCGGCAGCATGTCAGAATCCATGAGAAAAGGCATCATCACCCTCATTTACAAGCGGAAGGGGGAGAGGGCAGAAATCAGAAATTGGCGGCCCATCTCACTGCTTAATGTTGATTACAAGATTCTGTCCAAAGTCATAGCCAGTCGAGTCAAGTCTGCTCTGGAGTTGGTGATTCACCCCGATCAGACCTGTACTGTACCCGGCAGGAAGATCTCTGATAGTCTCGCGCTACTCAGGGATACGATCGCCTACGTACGGGACAGGAGGGTGGACACCTGCCTCATCAACCTGGACCAGGAGAAGGCTTTTGACAGGATATCGCACACCTACATGATGGACGTGCTTTCCAAAATGGGGTTTGGGGAGGGAATCTGCAATTGGATCCAACTGCTCTACACAAACATCAGTAGCGCAGTCTCAATCAACGGGTGGGAATCTGAAAGTTTCCCGATCAAATCTGGAGTCAGACAGGTCTGCCCTCTGTCCCCGGTCTTGTTTGTTTGCTGTATTGAACCCTTTGCTGAGTCTATTAGGAAGGATGCGAGCATAAGAGGGGTGACAATCCCAGGCAGCGGAGGCACTCAGGTCAAAACCTCCCTGTACATGGATGACGTCGCCGTTTTCTGCTCGGATCCGCTGTCCGTGCGCAGACTGATGAGCATCTGCGACCAGTTCGAACTGGCCTCGGGAGCCAAAGTTAACCACGGCAAGAGCGAGGCCATGTTCTTTGGCAACTGGGCTGACCGATCCTTTGTCCCCTTCACCGTCAGGTCAGATTACCTGAAGGTGCTGGGGATATGGTTCGGAAGGGCCGGGGCGTGCACCAAAACATGGGAGGAGCGAGTAGCCAAGGTACAACAAAAGTTGGGCATGTGGGGGCAGCGATCTCTCTCCATTGTGGGTAAGAACCTGGTCATCAGGTGCGAGGCGCTCACGTTGTTGCTCTACGTGGCGCAGGTCTGGCCCATACCCCACTCCTGCGCCGTGGCAGTCACCCGAGCCATTTTCCGCTTCGTCTGGGGATCTAAAATGGACCGGGTCCGGAGGGACACGATGTTCAAATCTCTGGACAAGGGCGGGAAAAATGTACCCAACGCGGCCCTCATCCTGATGACCACCTTCGTGCGCGGCTGCATCAAGCTGTGTGTAGATCCCCAGTACGCAAACTCCAAGTGTCACTACGTGCTGAGGTTCTATCTGTCCCCGGTGTTGCGAAGGATGGGCCTGGTCACATTGCCGCGGAACGCTCCGTGCAGTTGGGCGGTGCCGTACCACCTATCCTTCGTGGAGCAGTTTCTGCGGGAAAACACCTTTGACCACCGGTCCATCAGGCAGTGGTCTGCACGGAATGTCCTCAAGGCCCTACGGGAAAAGGAAACGGTGGATCATGTCGGATGGTTCCCCGAGCAGACCGTCAAAGTCATTTGGCGGAATGCCTCATCACCAGAACTTTCAAACAAGCACCAAGACGTAGCTTGGCTGGTGGTGAGAAGGGCCCTCCCTGTCAGATCCTTCATGCACACCCGAAGTCTCGCCCCCTCCGCACAGTGCCCCCGCGTTGGCTGTGGTGGGGAAGAGACGGTCGCCCACCTCCTCCTGGAATGTGCCTTTGCAAAGCAGGTGTGGAAAGAGATGCAGTGGTTTTTGTCAAGGTTCATCCCAAGCAGCTCTGTAACACAGGAGTCTGTGCTCTACGGGCTGTTCCCAGGGACGCACACCGAGACAAACATCAACTGCTGCTGGAGGACTATCAATTCGGTGAAAGACGCCCTTTGGTCTGCCCGAAACTTGCTGGTCTTCCAGCGCAAAGAGTTGTCCACCACCGAATGTTGCAGACTGGCACATTCCAAGGTCCAGGACTACGTGTTGAGGGACGCACTAAAGCTTGGGGCAGCCGCAGCAAAGGCTCAATGGGGAAAGACCACAGTGTAAGGTTCCCCCACCAAGCTGGACTGAGGGGCTGGATCCATGGGAAACCCCTCGAACTGTATCGTTAATATTCTCAATTGCTGTAAATGTAAAACTGTAATTGACATGACAATTGTGAAAAGGAAGGGTTGGGAAGGAACTCATGACAGTATTGAAGGAAACTGATCTCCCTTGCAAGGTTTGTATTTTTTGGTGCTGTTTGGAAACTGTCTGGCAATGTAATTTTTACAGATGTTTATGAATAAAGTATATTTTGGAAATAAAAAAAAAATATTTAAGTCTCATGTCCTGGAATGTGCAAATTTATGATCATTCACCCAGGTGCAGCACGCCGACAAGAAGGAATGTTACACTTGAGTGGAAGAAGAGGATCGCAACTTCACAGGACACTGGGACACAGCCGGGTATGTGGCAGCAAAGGGGAAAGTGCTGGGGTCACTCAGCAGGTCGGGCAGCATCTGTGGGGAGAGAGGCAGAGTTAACTTTTAGGTCTGTGAACTTGGACAAGTTAACTCAGCTTCTCTCTCCACAGATGCTGCCTGAGTTGCTGGATTTCTGCAGCACTTTCTGCTTTGCTGCCAGATTGACAGCAGCCCCACTCTACAGCAGTCAGGTAAGTATTTCTTTGACAGCTGTCAGGAAGCAGGTGCTGGGGCACATAAAATAGGGCCCCAGCACTTGCTGCACAACTGTCAAAATTCTTGCTGCGCTGAACGGCCGCTAAATGCAGACACCCCACCGAGTTCAAAGGGCACCGCTGCGGACGGCGGCACCCCAGTAAAATTCAGCCCATAATTTCTAAAATCTTTCCCACCACTGAGGTTAAACTGACTGGCCTGCTGCTGCATGTCCATGATTTCCATGTGACAATAGCCAACATTTTAGTGACAGTCAAAACGTTTGTGTGCCTCAGTATCAGATGCATGCGCATGTGTAAAAGAGCTAAAAAGTTGTCTGGATGTTTTGCAAGTGGCCTCAGTCAAGCTCCACAGGTTGAGAGTAAGATTTTTGTTCCCATTTCTACTGTGCCTATTGACTTTGTATGGACAAATGTTAGGTAGGTTTGGCAGATTCCTTCTGCTGGAAAATGTCTTCCCCTTCCCATTGCCATCTGGTTAATCACTCCTTCTGCCAACCCCTCCCCTGCAATGTGCTAGTAATTGGGAGAGGAAGGTGCCCATTTGCACATCGAAGCTGGAGGAGGATGGTGCACGAATTTGTGGTGGAACCTAGTTTTCTCATGCTTCTACCGCCGACAACATATCATTATTAATTTAGGCTATGGGGAGTGGTGGGCTAATTGGGGAATCTTGCCAACTCTACATCAAGGAGGCATGACTGAGGACTCCACTTGTTATGCACCCTGTGCTGCTCACACTAATTATGTTAGTGTCCCTGTCCCCACCATTTACGACAAGGTTAGTGACCATCAGTATGAGTGGACATAGGGCTGAATTTTACCGACCCCCCGATGTCGGGGGTCGTGACAGGGGGGGCCCAGAAAATGTCTTCGGAAGAGGCCCGCCACGGGCCTTGACGCCGGGAAGGCTCCGCAGCATATTACCGGCGAGGCCTTGTAGCCGCTGCTCAGCGACGGCAGACACATTTACATATGATAATCAAAGTAAATTCATGGATTACCTGGTGCCGCCAGCCATCCCGCTCCGATACTGCGGTTGGTGGCCAGCACTCTCGCGCCATCCGACCTCCGACCAGTGATGGATGGTGGAACACTGGTAGGGTGGCGGGGAGGAGGTAAGTATATCAGTGCGGGAGGGGAGAGTGGGGTGAAACTTAACTGATTGGTCTCGAGGGTGATTGGAAGGGCTAAAGTTCAAAGTTTCTGACCTTTGTGGGAGGGAAAGGTCAGGTGCACAAGATGAGTATTTTGCAGTGGCGGGGGGAAGAGGACAAGGGATGAAATGTAAGTTTATTGGGGAGGTGGGAGAGGGGCTGGGAGCATTAATTTAACAATTTGTAATAAGGTTTAAAGCAAAGAGCCTTTAAAACTTTAAATGAAATGTAAGGGCTTGAAGGCTTTAAAAATGGCGCCGGCGCCTGCGCAGTGGCACCGGATGCTATTGCTGGGGACGGAGCGCCAGCCCCCTCCATGTCATTGGGGGTGGGGCAGTTCACCCCGGCCATGTAAATGAACTGCCGCTTCTAATATCGTGGCGGCACCGCGGAGCAAATCCCGTGCGTGCGCCCCGCCATCTTTGAAACTGTTAAAATTCAGCCCATAATTTCCATTCCAATACTCTTTCCTGACGGCATGCGTATCCTGGAATTCAGGGCCCTAGAAATCTTCTCCTACAGATCTTCTGCAGAACTTTACTACCGTGAGGTAATTTTTATTTAAGTAATGAAATTGTTGCCATGACAGTGGTGCTTTCCAAAAACTAAAACTACATGGTAGCAGAATTTACCTATAATTCTGTCTCAGAGACTGAATAGGTCAAAATAAGTACATATGGAATATCAGACCTTCTTCTTTCTTTGGGCCTCCTTATCTCGAGAGACAATGGATACGCGCCTGGAGGTGGTCAGTGGTTTGTGAAGCAGCGCCTGGAGTGGCTATAAAGGCCAATTCTGGAGTAACAGGCTCTTCCACAGGTGCTGCAGAGAAATTTGTTTGTTGGGGCTGTTGCACAGTTGGCTCTCCCCTTGCGCCTCTGTCTTTTTTCCTGCCAACTACTAAGTCTCTTCGACTCGCCACAATTTAGCCCTGTCTTTATGGCTGCCCGCCAGCTCTGGCGAATGCTGGCAACTGACTCCCACGACTTGTGATCAATGTCACACGATTTCATGTCGCGTTTGCAGACGTCTTTATAACGGAGACATGGACGGCCGGTGGGTCTGATACCAGTGGCGAGCTCGCTGTACAATGTGTCTTTGGGGATCCTGCCATCTTCCATGCGGCTCACATGGCCAAGCCATCTCAAGCGCCGCTGACTCAGTAGGGTGTATAAGCTGGGGATGTTGGCCGCTTCAAGGACTTCTGTGTTGGAGATATAGTCCTGCCACCTGATGCCAAGTATTCTCCGAAGGCAGCGAAGATGGAATGAATTGAGACGTCGCTCTTGGCTGGCATACGTTGTCCAGGCCTCGCTGCCGTAGAGCAAGGTACTGAGGACACAGGCCTGATACACTCGGACTTTTGTGTTCCGTGTCAGTGCGCCATTTTCCCACACTCTCTTGGCCAGTCTGAACATAGCAGTGGAAGCCTTACCCATGCGCTTGTTGATTTCTGCATCTAGAGACAGGTTACTGGTGATAGTTGAGCCTAGGTAGGTGAACTCTTGAACCACTTCCAGAGCGTGGTCGCCAATATTGATGGATGGAGCATTTCTGACATCCTGCCCCATGATGTTCGTTTTCTTGAGGCTGATGGTTAGGCCAAATTCATTGCAGGCAGACGCAAACCTGTCGATGAGACTCTGCAGGCATTCTTCAGTGTGAGATGTTAAAGCAGCATCGTCAGCAAAGAGGAGTTCTCTGATGAGGACTTTCCGTACTTTGGACTTCGCTCTTAGACGGGCAAGGTTGAACAACCTGCCCCCTGATCTTGTGTGGAGGAAAATTCCTTCTTCAGAGGATTTGAACGCATGTGAAAGCAGCAGGGAGAAGAAAATCCCAAAAAGTGTGGGTGCGAGAACACAGCCCTGTTTCACACCACTCAGGATAGGAAAGGGCTCTGATGAGGAGCCACCATGTTGAATTGTGCCTTTCATATTGTCATGGAATGAGGTGATGATACTTAGTAGCTTTGGTGGACATCCGATCTTTTCTAGTAGTCTGAAGAGACCACGTCTGCTGACGAGGTCAAAGGCTTTGGTGAGATCAATGAAAGCAATGTAGAGGGGCATCTGCTGTTCACGGCATTTCTCCTGTATCTGACGAAGGGAGAACAGCATGTCAATAGTCGATCTCTCTGCACGAAAGCCACACTGTGCCTCAGGGTAGACGCGCTCGGCCAGCTTCTGGAGCCTGTTCAGAGCGACTCGAGCGAAGACTTTCCCCACTATGCTGAGCAGGGAGATTCCACGGTAGTTGTTGCAGTCACCGCGGTCACCTTTGTTTTTATAGAGGGTGATGATGTTGGCATCGCGCATGTCCTGGGGTACTGCTCCCTCGTCCCAGCACAGGCATAGCAGTTCATGTAGTGCTGAGAGTATAGCAGGCTTGGCACTCTTGATTATTTCAGGGGTAATGCTGTCCTTCCCAGGGGCTTTTCCGCTGGCTAGGGAATCAATGGCATCACTGAGTTCCGATTTGGTTGGCTGTATGTCCAGCTCATCCATGACTGGTAGAGGCTGGGCTGCATTGAGGGCAGTCTCAGTGACAGCATTCTCCCTGGAGTACAGTTCTAGGTAGTGCTCAACCCAGCGGTCCATCTGTTTGCGTTGGTCAGTGATTATGTCCCCCGATTTAGATTTGAGGGGGGTGATCTTCTTGATGGTTGGCCCAAGAGCTCTCTTCATGCCATCATACATTCCTCTGATGTTTCCGGTGTCTGAGGCCAGCTGAATATGACTGCATAGGTGTTGCCAGTAGTCGTTTGCGCAACGCCTAGCTGTTCTTTGTGCAGTACTTCTGGCTGCTTTAAGTGCTGCGGATGTTAAATCGCTGGGGGCTTTCTTGTAGTTCAAAAGTGCAATGCGCTTAGCGGCTATGACAGGTTCCAGCTCTTCATTATGAGATTGAAACCAGTCTGCATTTCTCTTCGCACTTTTGCCGTAGGTGGTCAAAGCTGACTCATAGATGGCGTCTCTGATGTGGGCCCACTTGGTCTCAGCATCCCCTGTGGGAGTGTTTTGAAGGGCTGTTACAAGTGAATTTAGAAATTTTTGTAACAGCTGTGGGTGAGAAATTCTGCTCGTGTTGATGTGCGGGTGGCCCTTCTGCTTGGAATGATGCAACTTCTTTGGTCTGAGTCTAACCTTGCTGCACACCAGGGAGTGGTCGGTGTCGCAGTCCGCACTGTGGAAGCTGCGTGTGATTTGAACACTGTTTAAGGCGGCTCGCCTTGTGACAATGAGGTCTAGCTGGTGCCAACGACGTGATCTTGGGTGCCTCCATGAAACCTGGTGACAGGGTTTAGTGTGAAAGAACGAGTTGGTGATGCAGAGGTTATGATAGGTACACAACTCAAGCAGTCTCTGCCCGTTCTCATTCATCCTTCCAACGCCATAGCGCCCAAGGCAGGAGGGCCATGAGTCATGGTCGGCCCCAACCCTGGCATTAAAGTCCCCCAGCAGGAATAGGTGTTCGGTGTTGGGGATGCTGCTAATGATGTTATGGAGTTGTTCATAGAACTGGTCTTTAGCTTCAGGTGCGGAACAGAGTGTTGGAGCATAGATGCTGAGTAGGTGTACTGGACCAGAGGTGGTGAGCAGTCGGATGGACAGTATGCGTTCCGAGCCATTTGAGGGAGGCTCTATCATGCTGAGCAAGGAGTTTCTGATGGCGAAGCCCACTCCATGCTGTCTTGGTTCCTATAATGATGAAAAAACATGAAAAATGAAACCTTAATTAAGTGGAGAGCTGAATAATATAATCAAGGGATTGATGTTGACATTTCAATTTAATTCCTCTTTAATAACTATGGTTGATTTATAAGCAGTGACTGTGCCAGTCATACAACAGGAATTCTTGTTGAGAGCCTATCTCCATCAAACCCTCACTACTTTATCCATCTGTTCATTCTCGGTTAGAGTTTGGCTCCAATCTGTACATTTGCAATGTGTTCTATTGCTCCCCATTATACTTTCACCAAAGTCTTAATCTTTCCTACTGCCTCTTTATTTCTGTGACAAAACAGGATTTTTATTTGGTCTAATTTTTATTTAGCTATAAATAGCTGTTGTAAACACTCCACTCGAAGGTGGAAGTTGTACCTTCAGTACATGTTTGACAGCACATTGCGCATTATCGAGGCAATTTTCCTAGGCTTAGCATCCAAATAGTGGCCGTAAAACGGGTACTAGGAATATCGAACACAAATCCTTTTGTTCTCCACCTGAATAGCATTGCAGCTGAACTTAGGGTATGGCTTTTCAGCTGGCAGTGCTTGACTACAATTGAAGAGGGTATAGCAGTGTATTCTGCATGAAAGTAAAGATCAAAGTTCTGTGCAGTCAGATTCTCTGCTCTAGCAGAAGGTGCAGTATAAAGGCAAATTTGGCTTTTTGAATCAGAAATAGATTTTCAGCTTCAGGAATGGTTACAATATGATATAACTCTTTTTTTTCCTTACTGGAGAATATTCTTTTTGGTAAAATGGGTTCCTTTCTTCCACCTTCTGTGAGATGGCTTATTTGGAGAGAGGTAAGGAGTCGCAAGGAGCCCCCTAGGGAGCTCTCCTCTGGTTCTTTTGCCAATCACTTTAAATCTGTGTCTGCTGGATATTGTTCCTCCTGCCAGTGGCAATAGCTTCTCCTTATTTATTCTATAAAAACCCTCATAATTGTATTAAACCTTCACATAATTTTTGCTCTAAGGAGAACAATCCCAGTTTCTCTAGGCTCTCCACAGAACTGAAGCCCCTCAACAGTGGACCATTACGCATGTCCAAAACATAAAATTTGTAAGAAAATTGACCTGAAAGATATTTTTAAGACTGTGATGTTAGACTAGACTGTAACATATCTGCAGCACATGCATTTTATTCTGAATATACTAAGTAATATATCTGTTAAAAATATGTTGTAAATGCATTAATGACAAGTGAGGAGTTGCAGTTGGTTTGCATTCCTTTTCTTCAGTTTTTCCATACTATATAACATTAGCTATACACCAAAAACCTTAAATGCTGGAGGATTAATGTAATATATTAGGCATTGTTATCTAATTCAATGCCATTACTGTCATATAACTGCCATGACGCTGTGTAGATTTGTATTGGCTGATACGTTCTGTTCTGGAAATGTTTTTGATTTCATTTCATTTTATGAGCCATCAAATTTAATCCCATTGAATCACCACAGCTGTTGAAGAAACAGTATTAACACATCCCAGAGATATGATTTTTTAAAGTGATAATATCATGGCAATAATGTAGCTTGCCGAGGTTAGAACAAGTCGGGTCTACTGGCTGGATAAAAGTGAACATTACATTCACAGGGAATTGTAAATAGGTCCAACTGTGCATAACGTTTTCCCATAAAGTGAATTTGGAATCTCCTTTACACGAATATGCCACAGGGAAATCCCCAAATGATTCATCAAAAGTAATAATCAAAAGCTGCAAACTGTGCAGCATAGTTTCCTACTTCGAGTGTAATCAGTTGTACATAGATTTGGATAGGCCAGAAATGATTGAGGTTTGGCACAGTTAGCTATCGGGCGAGCTTTTAACATTCAAGGTTTGAACGAAGTGATAATATTTCAAATACGTGGGAGGCAAATGTTTGGCTGATGACAGCTACGCCATTTATGTTGGTTCCTGTCATCAGATGAGGTTCTTCCAATGAAACACCGGAATAAAGCAAGTTAAATATTCAGTCAACTTGATCTTGCCCACTTAACCAAACAAGTGGGGGGCTGGGGGTGCGTAAATTGAACAGCCCTCAAAGTGGACAGGGGCTAATGATTATCCTGTGGCCATTTAATATGATGCAGGGAGCATGCCAACTTCATGCTATCTGTCATTACCATGATTGTAGTGTGCAACCAGTACTAACTGTGCTGTTGAGTGGCTGCACGCCTTGGTGGAGGACCCAAAATTGTGAGAGTCTAGCATGAGTTAAAACAAGCTTGCACTACTTAAAGCCCAGGTGGAAGTCCTTGTACAAAACACTCTGATGTGGAAAAAAGAGTAATGGCACAACTTGGGAGAGATTGTGCTCCAAGATTCTCGGATGCTACACTGAAGGCATCGGTAGAAGAGATGAAAAGATGAAGGGAAGTGTATCCACATCGGGGCGAGGAGGCTGTCCAGACAAATGCTCAGAAGACAGTGGGACCAGATAGCTGTGATATCAATGCCAGCAGTAAAGCCCCAAGGATGCAGTGCCCTAAAGGTTCATTGACCTCACACAAGTGGTCAAGATCAAATGCCTTATCTCACCAACTGCACCATTAGCGTCAGTCACTACTCAATGCACCACACCCCCATTACTCACCTACAAATCTCTATCAATCAGAACTCTTGCTGAACATTCATAGCTACAACTCACCATCACACACTTAGAATTCACAACCACATCTCACAGTTTACACACAGCCAGCTATTCAACCATGACATCACCAAACAGATTGCATGACACTCACTGACACATTCCTTGTCTTGCAAAACAAGGTGTTGCACAACCAAAGGCAGCAGGAGCTAACTGGAGGGGAAAGACAAGGCTGCATGTCCTTTATCCCATAGAGGAGAAGGTCTTGGCCATCATTGGAGCAGCTATTGCTGAAGCTGTGGCCATAAAAAATGACTGTATCCTCATACCTAATCCTCCTGCTCACGTCCCACTTCCCCCTCATTAAACAATCTCTTCCAAATTGCAAGCTGCAGATGGGGTAAGCGTGCACCGCTTGCTTTCCTCTCCTCCTCTAACCACAACCCTACCCTTGTGGCTTTCTCCTTTCAGATACCCTATAACTGCCACCTGGCCAGGCAGTGGGGGAACAACATAACAACATAAGAAATAGGATCAGGAGTAAACCATATGACCCTTCGAGCCTGCTCCACAATTCAATATGATCATGGCTGATCTTCTGCCTCAACTCCACTTTCCCTGCCTGCTCCCCATATCACCTTGATTCCCTGAGAGCCCAAAAATCTGTCTATCTCAGACTTGAATATACTCAATGATGGAGCATCCACAAACCTCTAGGGTAGACAATTCCAAAGATTCACAACCATCCAAAATGAAGACATTTCTCCTCTTCTCAGACCTAAATGATCAACCTCTTATTCTGAGGTTGTGCCCTAGATTCCCCAGCCAGAGGAAACAATCCCTCAGTGTCTACCCTGTCAAGCCCCTTCAGAATGTTGTATATTCAATGAGATCACCTCTTATTCTTCTAAACTCCAGACAGTATAGGCAAAATTTATTCAGTCTCTCGTCATAGGACGACCCTCTCATCCCAAGAACCAATCTAGTGAACCTTCACTCTACCACTTCCAAGGCAAGTATATCTCTTCTTAAATATGAAGACCAAAACTGCACAAAGTACTCCAGGTGTGGCCTCACCAAAGCCCTATCCAAGTCTAACAAGAGTAACTTATTCTTCTACTCCTGTCCTCTTGTAATAAAGTCCAACATGTCATTTGCCTTCCTAATTGCTTGCTGCAATTACATGCTGACTTTCTGTCTTCTTTGTACGAGTACACCCAAGAACCTCTGAACATCAACATTTACAAGTTTCATGCCTTTTAAAAAGAAATTCTGCTTCTCTATTCTTATTACCAAAAAGAGAAAGGAAAGATGAAAGGGATAGACTGGGTAATTACAGGCCTGTCATCCTAACCTCAGATAAAAAATCAATGTTCATGACAAAATTGATGTGCCTCATTCTTGGCACATGAGGGACATTGATGACACATCGAATGTAAGAGCTGGGAGGTTATGCTGGAACTGTGTCAAAAACTAGATAGGCCACAGCTGGAGTACTGCATGCAGTTCTGGTCACCACATTGTAGGAAAGATGTGACTGCACTAGAGAGGGTACAAAGGAGATTTACAAGGATGCTGCCTGTACTAGAGAATTTGAATTATGAGGAAAGATTGGATATGCTATGGTTGTTTTCTTTGGAACAGAGGAAGATGAGGGGAGATCGAATTGAAGTGTATAAAATTACGAGGGGTGAGAATGGATAGAAAGGCTTCGTTGCAGGGTCCATAACCAGCAGGCATAGATTTAGGGTAAGAGGTAGGAGGCTTCGCCAGACTCGGTCTGTGACAGCTGGCGAGGGAACTAGCAAGAGGGAAAAACCTACTTGACCTCGACCTCACCAATCTACCTGTTGCAGATGCATCTGTCCATGGCAGTATTGGTAAGAGTGGCAACCGCGCAGTCCTTGTGGAGATGAAGTCCCCTCTTCACATTGAGGATACCCACCCTTGTGTTGTGTGGCACTATCACTGTGCTAAATGGGATAGATTTCGAACAGATCTAGCAGCTCAAAACTGGGCATCCATGAGGCGCTGTGGGCCATCAGCTGCAGCAGAATTGTACTCAACCACAATCTGTAACCTCATGGCACGGCATATCCCCCACTCTACCATTACCATCAAGCCAGGGGATGAAACCTAGTTCAATGAAGACTGCAGGAGGGCACGCCAGGAGCAGCACTAGGCATACCTAAAAATGCCTGGTGAAGCTGCAACACAGGACTACTTGCATGCCAAACAGCAGAAGCAGCGTGCAACAGACAGGACTAAGCGATCCCACAACCACCTCTCCACTTGCCTGGATGGGTGCAGCTCCAACAACACTCAAGAAGCTCGACACCATCCGGGACCAGACAGCCCGCTTGTTTGGCTCCTTATCCACAAACAATCCCTCCCTCCGCCACCAACGCACAGTAGTAGCAGTGTGTACCATCTACAAGATGCACTACAGCAACTCGCCAAGGCTCCTTCGACAGTACCTTCCAAACTCGTGGCCTCTACCACCTAGAAGGACAAGGACAGCAAATGCATGGGAACACCACCAAGTTCTCCTCCAAGCTACACACCATCCTGACTTGGAATTATATCGCCGTTCCTTCACTGTTGCTGGGTCAACTCCCTTCCGAACAGCACTGTAGGTTTACCTACCCCACATGGACTACAGCAGTTGAAGAAGGTGGCTCACCACCACCTTCTCAAGGGCAATTAGGAATGGGCAATAAATGCTGGCCTAGCCGGCGACACCCAAATCCCATGAACGAATAAAAAAAATATATGTATTACCCTCAACTTCATAAGCCCTTACCTTGCAGATTAACCTTTTGCGTACCTTATTGAATGCCTTTTAGAAATCAAAGTATACGACAATTACTGGCTCCCCTTTATCTATCCTACTAGTTACATCCTCAAAGAGCCCTAATAAATTTGTCAAATACAATTTCCATTTCATAAAATCATGTTGACGCTGTCTGATCATACTATGATTTTCTAAGTGCATTATTACGATTCCTTAATAATAAATTTTCCCACCGACTGACATCAGGTTAACTGGCCTGTAGTTCCTCGTTTTCTCTCTTGTTCCTTTCTTAAATAATAGAGTTACTTTTGCATCAGCTCGAGTGATGAGGTCAAAAACCTAACTGCTGCATTCAAAGCAGCGATAGATGCTGACTGACATCACAATCTGCCTACTCTGCATAATTCTGGTGGACATTCTGAAGCCCATGCTAACACCCTCACCAAAAGAGCTTTGGGGGTGAGCCACACTAGAAGTGTGTGCACGTGATGCGGATGCCATTTTGGAGGCAAAATGGTACCTATGGAGCCAAAACTACAGGCACTACGGTGCCCAATTTTGTGGCCATAGCGTTTCATTCCCGGTGCATTTTGTGCTCGGATTTCTTTAAATCTATGCCTTATTTCCAAAAACTTCTTACTTGTACCCACAAGTGTTCAAGACTCACTCCAGGACTTGAGCACAAAAAATCTAGGCTGACACTTCAATGCCGCACTGAGGGAGTGCTGCAGTGTCAGAGGCACCATCTATCGGATGAGATGTTAAACCAAGGCTCCATCTGCCTGCTCGAGTGGACGTAAACGATCCCATGGCACTATTTCGAAGAAGAGCAGGGGAGTTATCTCTGGTGTCCTGGCCAATATTTATCCCTCAATCAAACATCACAGCAGCAGATTATCTGGTCATTATCACATTAACGTTTGTGTGAGTTTGCCGTGTGCAAATTGGTTCCCATGTTTCCTACTTTATATCATGCATCTAACAAATATTTGAAAATAGTATGTGTTGGGCTGAATTTTCACGACCCATTGGAGAGGGGCTGGGAGGCAGGAGGACTGGCGATATGGCAGGTGAAGGCATGGGGAGGGGAGCCTGCCGTCTTTGTACTGCTATAGCATACTGCCAGCAGCGGGAACCTTGGTTGTGTGGCTGCCCACTGGCCTGCGAATTGAGCCATTTAAGTGGCCAATCAAGGGCCACTTCCTGCCCCACATGGGAATTTTGCCTGCGTAGGTTGGGTCTGCTGCTGCATGGGGTGATGGCCAGGTAAACACTGGCAGCCTCCATGCAGATTCCATGTCTGCCTGGACCCTGTTTCCCCCAACCAAACTCACCACTCTTCAAGGACACTTGACATTTAGGTGTCCTCTCCTTGGTGATGCAGCCTCAGCAGTGGCGACCGCAAGCTGAGCTGCCAGCCGAAATTGGATGGCAGCCCTAGTGGCAACCTCTTAATTGACTGTCGCCGGTAAAATGCTACACCAGGGTCCCGCCATCTGCCAGAGAGATGTTGGGTCCCCTTTTCATTCCCAGTGGCGGGACTTTGACTCTCAGTGAGAAAATTTAGCTCTTTTGGTTTTCTACGTGAGAGGAAGACAGTGGAACAGACAGTTTCAAGAGGAGGAATCACATTCGGGTACAACACCATTGGTGGTACAGATGCATCTGTCAATACCCTCAGAATTGCATTTATAGTCCTAATTCAGAGAGAAGAATATATTGGTGTTCCCCAGGGGTTGGGTGGGGGAATTTTTACTGAAAAAATGGGCAGTTTTGGGTTGGGTGGTGGGGTTAAAATCAGAAAAATCTGTTTCTCAACCCAAACCTGTCTCCAACTTGCTCATTTCCAGCTTTATCTGAAATGGGGAGTTGGGCAGGAGGACAAACTGATCGAAGGAGGTGGATTATAGCTTTAAGTATGATAATGAGGCTACGAGCTTCATTTTCAAGCAGCTTTTCACTTTAACAGCTGTTGATCAGGTTTCCCAAGCCAAGGGGAACCTTGTAGATTCGTCAAGGCCTGGACTTAGTGGATTCAGGAGGTGAGTGCATTCACACCTACCCCTGGATCAGGTGCCTGTCTGAGGAGCCTCTGTGATTGGGCCCCCCCAACATCCTTCCCCTGAGCCCTCCGACCTCCCCCCCCCCCCCCACCCAACCAGTCCCCAAACCCCTCCCCAAAACCAAACAGGCCCTGATCTCACCCCCCACCCCACCCCAGCCAGGCCTTGATCTCCCCCCAATGTCCATCAGGCCTTGATCTTCCCCCCTGCCCACCAAGCTCTGATCCGCCCCCACTAGTCCCAGGCCTCTGATTTCCCCAGTCCCCATGAGGTCTTTCCCCCTCAGGACCCAACCTCCCCACTTCAGGATTGACAGCTCCCTCCATTTAACCTCTTCCCCATCCCTCAATCAACCCCCCCCCTATCTGGTTACACGACTCCCCCGTTCTGGTCGCACCCTTCCTCCGGTCAACCCCCCCCCCACCACCCCAACAACTCTGGTCGACCTCCATTCTCGGCATGGACTTACCCGATGCTGTGGCCGTCAGTGACCGGCTCCCCGCCTGACTGGAGGCTCAGCTGTCAATCAAGCTGAGTCTCTGGGCCAGGAAAGGGAAAAAGTACCTAAAGCAAGCATTGGTCCTTTAGAGGATAAGATGGGGGAAATGGGAAGCAGGGAAATGACAGAGACTTTGACCAAGTATTTTATATCTGTTTTCACAGTTGAAGACACAAAAAGTATCCCAAGAATATTACAAAATCAAGAGGCAAAAGATAGGGAGGAGCTTAAAACAATCACTATTGTTGTGTGTGTTCATCTTTAAGAGGTGTGGTTACAAGATCATGTTAGTCAAGTATGAGCTATGATGTAACACACCATTCGATTCTGAGTGTTAGTCTGTCTTGAAGATACACCTGTACAGTAACCGTCTCAATGTAATTGTTCTTTTCACTGTAATCAATAAAGAATCCACAATATTGCATTATTGATCCCATCTTGAGTGATCAGCCTTTGTGTACAGGGAGGTTCAAGGAACACGCAACAACTATCACTAGAAAAAGTACTAGGAAACTAATGGGACTAAAGGCTGACAAATCCCATGGTCCTGATGGTTTGCATCTGAGGGTCTTACAAGAAGTGGCTGCAGAGAGAGTGGATGCATTAGTTATAATCTTCCAAAATTCCCTAGATTCTGGAAAGGTCCCAGCGGATTGGAAAATCGCAAATGTAACACCTCTTTTCAAGAAAGGAGGGAGACAGAAAGCAGGAAACCATAACCCAGTTAGCCCAACAGCTGTCTTTGGGAAAATGTTGGAATCCATTATTGAGGAAGTAGTAGCAGGACATTCAGAAAATCATAATGAAACCCTGACCAACAACTGTTAAAGGTGAAAAGCTGCTTGAAAATGAAGCTCGTAACCTCATGATCATACTTAAAGCTGTAAGGCAGAGTCAACACGGTTTTATGAAAGGGAAATCGTGTTTGACAAATTTATTAGATTTCTTTGAGGATGTAACAAGCAGGGAGGATAAAGGGGAACCAGTAGGTGTCGTGTATTTGGATTTCCAAAAAGCATTCGATAAGCCAGATAAATGATTACTACACAAGATATACATCATGGCGTTGGGGGATAGTATATTAGCATGGATAGAGGATTGGCTAACAGGAAACAGAGTTGGGATAAATGGGTCATTTTCAGGTTGGCAAACTGTAACTAGTGGAGTGCCACAGGGATCAGTGCTGGGACCTCAACTATTTATGACCTATATTAATGACTTTGATGAAGGGACTGAGTGTATTATTGTCAAATTTGCAGACAATAAAAGATAGGTTGGAAAGCAAGTTGTGAAGAGGATACAAAGTGTCTCCAAAGAGATTTAAGTGAGTGAGTAAGTGAGTCGGTAAAAATTTGGCAAATGGAATATAATGTGGGAAAATGTAAGATTGTTCACTTTGGCAGGAGGAATAGAAAAGCAGAATATTATTTAAATGGAGGCAGACTGCAGAATGCTGCGGGACAGAGGGATTTGGGTGTCCTTGTACTTGAAGCACAAAACGTCAGCATGCATGTACAGCAAGTAATTAGGAAGGCAAATGGAATGTTGGCACTTATTACAAGGGTGATGAACTATAAAAGTAGGGAAATCTTGCTACAACTTATAGGGCATTGATGAGTCCATACTAGAGTACTGTGTACAGTTTTGGTCTCCTTACTTAAGGAGGGATATACTTGCATTGGAAGTAGTTCAGACAAGGTTCACTTGGCTGAAGGGGCTGTCTGATGAGGAAAGGTTGAGAAGGTTGAGCCTATATTCATCGAAGTTTAGAAGAATGAGAGGTGATCTTATTGAAACATATCAGATTCTGAGGGGGCTTAATATGGTAGATGCTGAGAGGATGTTTCCCTTCATGGGGGAATCTAGAAACATGGGGGCACAGTTTCAAAATAAGGAGTCTCGCTTTTAAGATGGAGATGAGGAGGATTTTATTTTCTCAGTGGGTTGTTAGTCTTTGGAATTCTCTTCCCCTGAGAGCAATGGTGGCTGGGTCATTGAATATCTTCAAGGCGGAGTTACACAGATCTTTGATTGACAAGGGAATCAAGGGTTATGGAGGCCCGACAGGAGCGTAGAGTTAAGGCCATAGTCAAATCCACCATGATCTTATTGAATGGTGGAGCAGGCTTGAGGTGGTGAATGCCCTAATCCTGCTTCTAATTTTGATGATCTATGACATCAGAGATACACAGTGGAGTTAAAACTTCACAGCGTGGTGTGATTCCCGAATGATGGGATCCCCCTGACTTTCTGCCCACTGCTCTTTTTGATGTATATTAATGACCTGGACCTGGGTATACAGGGTATATTTTCATAATTGGCAGATAACATGAAACTCAGAAATGTAGTAAACAATGAATAGGATGGTAACAGCCTTCAGGAAAACATAAACAGACTAAGATACAGATGCACGGCAGATGAAATTTAATGCAGAGAAGTGTGAAGCGATACATTTTGGTAGAAGCATGAAGAGAGGCAATATAAACTAAATGTTACAATTGTAAAGAGGTTGCAGGAAAAAAGAGAACTGGGGGTGTATATCTACTAATTTTTGAAGGTGGCAAGAGAAGTTAAGAGTGTTAAAAAAGCATATGTGATCTTTGGCTTTATTAATAGAGGCATAGAGTACAAAAGCAAGAAATTATGGTAAATCTTTGTAAAACACTGGTTAGGCCTCAGATGGAATATTATGTTCAATTCTGGACATCGCACTTTACAAAGGATGTCAAGGCCTGGGAAAGGGTGCAGAGAGATTTGTCGAAAATGTTACCAGGAATGTGAGATTTCAGTTATGTGGAGAGAATGGAGAAGCTGGGGTTGTTCTCCTTGGAGCAGAAAAGGTTTAGTGGGTGAATGGTTTTGAAAAGTAATTAAGGAGAAACTGTTTCCAGTGGCAGAAGATTTGGTACCAGAAGACACAGATTTAAGGTGATTAGCAAAAGATCATGAGGAAACATTTTTTTACACAATGAATTATGATCTGGAATGCTTTGCCTGAAATTGTGGCAGAAGCAGATTCAGCAGTAATATTCAAAAGAGAATTGGACAAATACTGGAAGGGAAAAAATTTACAGGGCTATGAGGAAAGAGTAGGAGAGTTAGATTATTTTGACAGTTTTATCAAAGAGCCAGCAGAGGCATAATGGGCAGAATGGTGTTCTGTGCTATATCATTTTATGAAGATATCTGGATACATCTGAGGAGGCCTTAGCTGCTTTTATGTTACTAGGGAGGCTGTGACCGAGTGATGCTATCTGCTGATTTGCAGGCAATTTCAAGAACTGGGATACACTCCCTATAGTCAGGAAGGTTATGCCACAGGTTCTTCCAAGCCTCTGGAGGTGATAACTCCCATCCATTGATACCATAGCCCTAATTCTAACTCTGGGTGGGTATTGTGTGTGTGTGTGTGTGTGTGTGTTTTGGGGGGGGGGGGGTGTTAGCATGGGGACTGAAGCAGACAGTAAATCATCTGGCCCCGAGCCCGGAGCAGGAAGCCCAGAAGAATTTAACTCCTGGTCCTCATTTACAATTCAAACTCTTGCTTGAAGATGGTGGAGGACCAAAGAATCAACCACCAACCCCACCCCCCCGGCCCATATACACACACACACAATACTCACCCAGAGTTAAAATTGGGGCTATGGTATCGATGGACAGGAGACATCGCCTCCAGAGGCTTGGAAGAACCCTGTGGCATAATCTGCTTCTTGTTGTGTGATTGCCTTTAAGAGTAATGTACCTTTAAGATCTTAGTATGCTAATGAGCTAAGGGCCAGGATGTAGACATGTGACTACATGCCAGTTTCACTCTGTAACTGTAACACCAAGAGGCAAGTCCTGTAAATAGTTAGCTCTGCACTGTATATACTTGTTAGCTATTAATAAACCTGCTTGAGATCTTCAATCGACTGAACTCCACGTATCTAATTTCTGTTGGCATCAGACACCATGAAAAGCTTCTCACTGCACTTCTCTTGGCCCAGAAGGAAACTTTGAATAGTTTCCTTTTTCAAAAAACTCACTTACCTTACGCTTTTAGTTGGCCCAGAATGCCATCTGGATGCAAGTTTGACTTTTAATTAAGCTCCTCCTCCTTTGGGATGGGTGGCCATCTCATGCCTGACAGCAGGCATGTTGAAATGGTGGTGGTTGGGAATGCAGTGGAAATGCAGCACAATCCCATCCCTCTCTCCCCAGCATCCCCTGTTCTTAACCGCATCCCCCCTCCTCACTCCTGACATGAGATAGGATACAGGCAGCAGAACTTTAGACAAGCTGACGTTTACAGAGGATGGGAGCCCAGCTAAGAGACTGACTGAGTATTCTTAATACATTCTGATACTTGACTGTAAGATGTATACATGGGTTGGAAAATTTGTTTATGTTGTCCACAGGAAGTGACTTCTTTCCTGCTTGTGTCTCTGTTTCTCTCCCCAATTCTTACTTTTGGTGTGAATTCACCAATTACTGTCTTTATTATTTGAAATCAAGCTACTAAATAAAATTGGTCCCTTATGGCACAATTTATTTTTCATTTTCTGTTGCAATACTAACATTATGCGCTTAGAATTAAGTCAATTAATTCACATGAATGTTGAGTTAGTTATTATTTAAAAGGAAAGTGGATTTTAAGAGTGCTAATGTTTTTTTCTTTCAAATGAAAAGTTAATCTGGACATTTCACTGAGAATTAATTCAATTTCATCATCCAGATTCACTCCATTGATCCTGCTCTCTATTACATGCACTTTAAAAATGCTTTGGCATAATTATTTGAGAGTGGACTACTCTTCTCACAGCTGAACAGAACAGTAAGATATGACTGCAGTGATCTACCCAAAGTGTTACTTCCCAGCAAGGATATGGCTGTAGGTTGTTGATCTGGGACAGTTTTGTAAAGAAGGTCTGAATACTATGAGGAGCATTTTTAACTTGATGGAATTGCGTTCAATGCTGGTTTTAAACCCCTCCTGATTTTACTCCCCATTGACAGTAATATTGGACAGAGTGTAAAAACCTAATCCTGTGGGTTTCCCGCTTGGCGCATTGGGTTAAAATGAGCCCCTATGTTTCTGTACAAAGGTTAAGCGCAAGTTTTGAACAGTTCTTTTTAACTTTTCATGTTGTGTTTTTTAAGGTTAATTTACGTGGTTGTCAACCAGTACTGTGTTTGCCCATCAACCTTGGATGGGCACAAACGAAATGTGGAGCTTATTCAAGGAGCAGCTAATGCGTGTCCTTGATAAGTATGTATCTGTCAGGCAGGGAGGAAGTTGTCGAGCGAGGGAGCCGTGGTTTACTAAAGAAGTTGAAGCGCTTGTCAAGAGGAAGAGGGCGGCTTATGTTAGGATGAGACGTGAAGGCTCAGTTAGGGCGCTTGAGAGTTACAAACTAGCCAGGAAGGATCTAAAGGGAGGGCTAAGAAGAGCAAGGAGAGGACACGAGAAGTCATTGGCGGATAGGATCAAAGAAAACCCTAAGGCTTTCTATAGGTATATCAGGAATAAAAGAATGATAAGAGTTAGAACAGGGCCAATCAAGGATAGTAGTGGGAAGTTGTGTGCGGAATCAGAGGAGATAGGGGAAGCGTTAAATGAATATTTTTCGTCAGTATTTACAGTAGAGAAAGAAAATGTTGCCGAGGAGATTACTGAGATACAGCCTACTAGGCTGGATGGGATTGAGATTCACAAGGAGGAGGTGTTAGCAATTTTGGAAAGAGTGAAAATAGATAAGTCCCCTGGGCCAGATGGGATTTATCCTAGGATTCTCTGGGAAGCCAGGGAGGAGATTGCAGAGCCGTTGTTGTTGATCTTTATGTCGTCATTATCGACAGGAGTAGTGCCGGAGGAATGGAGGATAGCAAATGTTGTCCCCTTGTTCAAGAAGGGGAGTAGAGACAGCCCTGGTAATTATAGACCTGTGAGCCTTACTTCGGTTGTGGGTAAAATGTTGGAAAGGGTTATAAGAGATAGGATTTATAATCATCTTGAAAAGAATAAGTTCATTTGCGATAGTCAGCACGGTTTTGTGAAGGGTAGGTCGTGCCTCACAAACCTTATTGAGTTTTTCGAGAAGGTGACCAAACAGGTGGATGAGGGTAAAGCCGTGGATGTGGTGTATATGGATTTCAGTAAGGCGTTTGGTAAGGTTCCCCACGGTAGGCTATTGCAGAAAATACGGAAGTATGGGGTTGAAGGTGATTTAGAGCTTTGGATCAGAAATTGGCTAGCTGAAAGAAGACAGAGGGTGGTGGTTGATGGCAAATGTTCATCCTGGAGTTTAGTTACTAGTGGTGTACCGCAAGGTTCTGTTTTGGGGCCACTGCTGTTTGTCATTTTTATAAATGACCTGGATGAGGGTGTAGAAGGGTGGGTTAGTAAATTTGCGGATGACACGAAGGTCGGTGGAGTTGTGGATAGTGTCGAAGGGTGTTGTAGGGTACAGAGGGACATAGATAGGCTGCAGAGCTGGGCTGAGAGATGGCAAATGGAGTTTAATGCGGAGAAGTGTGAGGTGATTCACTTTGGAAGGAGTAACAGCAATGCAGAGTACTGGGCTAATGGGAAGATTCTTGGTAGAGTAGATGAGCAGAGAGATCTTGGTGTCCAGGTACATAAATCCCTGAAAGTTGCTACCCAGGTTAATAGGGCTGTTAAGAAGGCATATGGTGTGTTAGCTTTTATTAGTAGGGGGATCGAGTTTCGGAGCCACGAGGTCATGATGCAGCTGTACAAAACTCTGGTGAGGCCGCACCTTGAGTATTGCGTGCAGTTCTGGTCACTGCATTATAGGAAGGATGTGGAAGCTTTGGAAAGGGTGCAGAGGAGATTTACTAGGATGTTGCCTGGTATGGAAGGAAGGTCTTACGAGGAAAGGCTGAGGGACTTGGGGTTGTTTTCGTTAGAGAGAAGGAGGAGGAGAGGTGACTTAATAGAGACATACAAGATAATCAGAGGGTTAGATAGGGTGGATAGTGAGAGTCTTTTTCCTCGGATCATGGCAAACAGGAGGGGACATAGCTTTAAGTTGAGGGGTGAAAGATATAGGACAGATGTCAGAGATAGTTTCTTTACGCAGAGAGTAGTAGGGGCGTGGAACGCCCTGCTTGCAACAGTAGTAGACTCGCCAACTTTAAGGGCATTTAAGTGGTCATTGGATAGACATATGGATGGAAATGGAATAGTGTAGGTCAGATGGTCGGCGCAACATCGAGGGCCGAAGGGCCTGTACTGCGCTGTAATGTTCTAATGTTCTAATCAACCTCTGGACCACAGGGATATATTTAAGCCACATTTATTCAAGAGGAGGAAGTTGAGAATGTCACCTATGTTACGACCGAGGTGGGAAGAGTGCACTGTTTATTCTAGTCCCACTTCTCCAAAGGTCACAACATATATTTTAAATTTTCCCACTTACTGATACAGTCAAACATATACTCTATTTTTCCCAAAATAGAACACACTAATCAAGTTTATTTAATGAACAACAAAATTATCAGTTTATTATAAAACAAGCTTTAACCAATAATGAAGTAAAACATACACACAAATTGAAATATTAAAGCCCCTTATTTATCATAGCCCTCACACACACACACAAAGACACTGGTTAATCAGGAAAAATAAAAGGGATTTTTGTTTATAACTGTTACAAAGCAATAGTAGGAATAATAAAAAAAAATACTTAGGCTGAAAAGAAGTACGGAAAGATGTCCTATGTTTTGGTTTGGCATCCCAAATGCATGTTGACGACTGTCAATGGGATCTTCCTAGAACAGTTCTGTCCAGGTGATGTTGATGATCAGTTTGGGTAGGTTTTCCAAGTGGTGCAGCTACAGAGGCTCCAAATAAGTCTCACAGCAGGAAAGCAGCATAAGTTTCAGTGTCCACACATTCGATGCAAGGTTCCTTCAAAGATGCAAGGTTCCTTCAAATAGAGGAGGAAATAGGAATCTGCCACATTGGAAATAGAGTTTCTTTTCAAGAATGAGAGATGAGCTGTCTTCTCCTGCAAGAAGCAACTGGCTTTTTAACAGTTCAAATTGAAACCAAAACTTTCCAGAAACCAAGTTTCCTGCTGCCTATAACCTTGGCCTGTCACTCCTTTGTAAACATCTCTGCAAGTCAAAAACAATCCCTGCTTGGTTTTTATTTGAATACAGGTGCCTTCCAATAACTGTTTACAGTTCAAACTCAGTCCAAACCTTCTAGTGACCTCCTTTAATAAATAAACACCCAAAGTTCTGGAATCTATGGAATCCTTTCGATTTTTAACACAAATTCTCAAAATTTAACAAAAAATGGAAACACTCTTAACACCTACTTAACAATTGCAAGACAAATACTACTGCAGCTGTTCTGAAGCGAACAGATGTCTGCTCAGACATTTCAGTGTCCTTCACTGTCTTTATCCTGTGTAGATCATGAGTATGGGACTAAATGCAACAAATGTAATACATCACAAACTAGGCCATGAAGTCTCAGATATAAATAAGCAGCTTGTACACCATATGTTAGTTTATAATTTTGTATTCTACATTAATCTTATGTCAGCAGTATCTCTCAAGTATTGACTATTAGCTCCATACATAAAGTCCCAGGATTTATTTTACCTTAATGAAAACAAGAGAGAAAAATGCTTTGAAAAAATTATACGAAGTAGAAGTTGATCAGCAATGAATTTACCAAAAGTAAAATACTGCAAATACTGGGAATCCAAAATAAAAACCGAAAATGCTGGGAACACTCAGTAGGTCAGGCTGCATCTGTGGAGAGAGAAGCAGAGTTAATGTTTCAGGCCGATGACCTTTCAATAAATTTAAGATGCTTATAATGTCCCTCATTGGCTTTAACTTCTTCAGGCATTTGGATAGCAAATCAGAATTGTGTGCATATCTATAATTCATCCTAAGCATCTGTTAATTGCTAAGTAGTTATTTCATTTGAATACATAGCACTTAACTAGTATTTGACAAGTGGTTATTATTATACTCCAGTTTATGGCTGAGTTAATTATACTGCTTGACATTTTCTGTTTTAATTTTTTTTCAGACCCAGTGAGCAGCATGTGATTTTCAGTGTATTGCTAAGCACTCACTTCCTACAGCCTGCTGGGCAGCATACATTTGCCACCTCACTTAAGTATCAGCCTGGTAGCTCCATAACTGAGCTGGAGGTAACAGTATAATTTTGCCCTTTCCCATTGAAAATAAAAAAAATTGTATTCAGTATTTTAAAGAAAAATATATCCCAACTGAAATTTGAAAGCATAGTGAAAAATATTGTCTTTAACAGATCAACATTCATAAATGCTATATTCTGACTGCACTGAATTGTTTGTACATCCAAAAGAAGCTGTTTGATTGCTGCAAAAGGCTGAGGTAGGTTTTTGATGATCTGTTTTTCAGATATTAACTTTCATTGGACTGCAATGTACCTTTCAGTAGATCATATTTTACATATTCTCTACAAAAGTACAACATTAATGGTGTGGGCCCACATCTGATGAAATGGGAAGAACAGCTTTTCAAAAGGAACTTCAGAATGCAAATAGCTTTTGAGCAAAGTTGTTATAAAATTAGTTTTCCTATCGGTACCTTTCAACATTGGCCCTGTTAAATGTAGAGTACTTGTTTCTGTGCCATTGCCTAGCTTTGGAGTGATAATTATGAAGGATATCATTACTATAAGTAAGCCCATCATATTTCTAAATGGATTCAGTGGTCTGAGCACTCATTTGGTTTGAATGTTCTGTACTGTTTTTACTTTATTCATATTCTGTCTGGTAATGCATGATTGATAGAAAGAAATAAGTAGACTTGAGATCACAATTTGCATATATCAAATATAATGCTTGATACTTTCCTAGTTTGTAAGGATAAGAATGAAGATCCCTACTATACTGTTCTAGTTGTTTTTTTTAATCCTATGCCAGCAATTTGCAGGCCTCAAATAATGATCACCTTAGAGACCAGCTTGCAGCCATTACTTCTGTCACTATAGAAACACAGGACCACCTGAAGACTATGTTTTTCAGTACCTCACAGTGCTGCCATTATATATTCATACTCCATAACCTCACTAAAGTATTCAGGTAAATTGAAAGGAAAATTCAAATTGGTATATATTATTTTTGTAAAAAAGATTTGAAAATGAAGAGGCGTCCTGTCCATTTTATGCCTGTTTCCCAAAAGCATAACTGCAGCTATCTGTTCTTGAAGCAGAATTGTTTGCTTAATAAAGATAAACTATAATTCATTCACATGTACAATAACTTTCCCATGACTGATGGGTAAGCATGTTGGATCAATACTTGATTTATTTTAATGTTCATGCTCCTTTCCTTTATATCCCTGGAGAAACAGCTAGTTTATTCCTATCTTGCTAGATGCAGCAAAAAAAGCAGGCACAAAGGTAGCAGCTCATGACTGAGAGTGCAGCTCCAGATGGAGTGTGAGCTTGAGGGTTTGGTAAGTGTTTTAAGGGCTGATATTTTGAAAAGCTAGTCAAGTTTGCATTTAGCATTTAACAGCAATTTACTGCTTAAGTTAACTTTCTTTCAGTCTTAGTCAGGGATAAACAAGCCCCCTGCTGGAGAGGCAGCTATAACTCGTTAATTAGGTAGCTGGTTAGAACTGGTGTCTCTAGCCAGCAGTGCATGACTCAACTCTGTAGAATTTCAGCTAGCATAAATACAGGTAGTCTTGAGCACACAAAGGAAACAGGCACGAAGGTAGCAGCTTGTGATTGAGTGCAGCTCAAGACGAAGTGTGCACTTGAGAATTTGGTAAGTGAGGGAGTTTGGTGCAGTGAGGGAGGAGGTGCTGTCCTGACCTTTTTTTAAAAAAAAAGGAGTGGCCTGTGAAAGGGAGCCGGAGACCAGCAGCAAGACATGAGAGCTGAAGCCCAGAAGCATTAATTCGGTGAGCGTTTTCTTTTGTTTCTCTCTAAACTGGGACAGTAGTTTAAACTGGTACTAGGGAGATATAAGTATTGCATTAATTTCATAACTGAACTAATTAAACCAATGGATAACTACAGATAATTGTTGAGTGATATTTCTAACCCTAATTTGTTAAACAAAACACAGTAAAGATGGCAGGGCAGGTGATGTGTAGCAGCTGTCGCACGTGGGAGCTGCTGGCACCTGTATGACACACAGCAACCATATCTGCAGTAAGTGCCTGTAGTCATATAACTAGGGTGGTAAAGAGAGCTTTAAACTAAATAGTAGAGCGGTAGAAGGGGGGTTGGGGGGTGGAAAAGAGGGTTTACATGAGGGGAGATTTGGAAAGTTAAAGAAAAACAACAAGGAAATAGTGTAGGGTAATGATACGGGTAATGAGAACCGCAGTTTGACAGGAAGGAACAGAGCATGCAAACATAAGAGCGCAACAGCAATTAAGGTCAGAGTAGGAAAAAATTGAAAGAAGACAGAATTAAAGGCTCCTTATCTGAATGCTCACAACATTCATAACAAGGTGGATGAATTGATAGCACAAATAGAAATAAATGAGTCTGATATGATAGCCATTACAGAGACATGGTTGCAAGGTGACCAAGACTGGGACCTGAATAATGAAGGGTATTTGACATTTCAGAAGGACAGGATGAAAGGAAAAGGAGGTGGAGTAGCTCTATTAAAAAAGGGTGAGATCAGTACAGTAGTCAGAAATTATCTTGTTTCAGAAGATCAAGCTGTTGAATCAGTTTGGGTGGAGATAAGAAACACCAAAGGAAAGAAGTAGGTACAAAGTACGACAGAGTATACATTGAGAAATATTCAGGGCTTGCAAGAAAGGTACAGTAATAATCGCGAATGATTTTAATCTTCACATCAATTGGACAAATCAAATTGGCAAAGGTAGTGTGACGGAAAACCACACCTGCCAAATGAAAACATATTAATTTCGTCATATGGAGCATTACTTGAACGTTTACTGGACATGCGCGATGCCAATATCATCACCCTCTATAAAAACAAAGGTGACCGCGGTGACTGCAACAACTACCGTGGAATCTCCCTGCTCAGCATAGTGGGGAAAGTCTTCGCTCGAGTCGCTTTAAACAGGCTCCAAAAGCTGGCCGAGCGCGTCTACCCTGAGGCACAGTGTGGCTTTCGTGCAGAGAGATCGACCATTGACATGCTGTTCTCCCTTCGTCAGATACAGGAGAAATGCCGCGAACAACAGATGCCCCTCTACATTGCTTTCATTAATCTCACCAAAGCCTTTGACCTCGTCAGCAGATGTGGTCTCTTCAGACGACTAGAAAAGATTGGATGTCCACCAAAGCTACTAAGTATCATCACCTCATTCCATGACAATATGAAAGGCACAATTCAACATAGCGGCACCTCATCCTGAGTGGCACGAAACAGGGCTGTGTTCTCGCACCCACATTTTTTGGGATTTTTTTCTCCCTGCTGCTCTCACATGCGTTCAACTCTTCAGAAGAAGGAATTTTCCTCCACACAAGATCAGGTGGCAGGTTGTTCAACCTTGCCCGTCTAGGAGCGAAGACCAAAGTATGGAAAGTCCTCATCAGGGAACTCCTCTTTGCTGACGATGCTGCATTAACATATCACACTGAAGAGTGTATGCAGAGTCTCATCGACAGGTTTGCGGCTGCCTGCAACGAATTTGGCCTAACAATCAGCCTCAAGAAAACGAACATCATGGGACAGGACGTCAGAAATGCTCCATCCATCAATATTGGCGACCACGCTCTGGAAGTGGTTCAAGAGTTCACCTACCTAGGCTTAACTATCACCAGTAACCTGTCTCTCGATGCAGAAATCAACAAGCGCATGGGAAAGGCTTCCACTGCCATGTCCAGACTGGCCAAGAGAGTGTGGGAAAATGGCGCACTGACACGGAACACAAAAGTCCGAGTGTATCAAGCCTGTGTCCTCAGTACCTTGCTCTATGGCAGCAAGGCCTGGACAATGTATGTCAGCCAAGAGCGACGTCTCAATTCATTCCAGCTTCGCTGCCTCCGGAGACTACTTGGCATCAGGTGGCAGGGCCATATCTCCAACACAGAAGTCCTCGAGGCGGCCAACGTCCCCAGCTTATACACACTACTGAGTCAGCGGCGCTTGAGATGGCTTGGCCATGTGAGCCGCATGGAAGATGGCAGGATCCCCAAAGACACATTGTACAGCGAGCTCACCACTGGTATCAGACCCACCGCCGTCCATGTCTCCGCTTTAAAGACGTCTGTAAACGCGACATGAAGTCCTGTGACATTGATCACAAGTCGTGGGAGTCAGTTGCCAGCGTTTGCCAGAGCTGGCGGGCAGCCATAAAGGCGGGGCTAAAGTGTGGCGAGTCGAAGAGACTTAGCAGTTGGCAGAAAAAAGACAGAAGTGCAAGGGGAGAGCCCCGACAAACAATTTTTTCTGAAGCATCTGTGGAAGAGCCTGTCACTCTAGAATTGGCCTTTATAGCCACTCCAGGCGCTGCTCCACACACCACTGACCATCTCCAGGCACTTACCCATTGTCTCTCGAGATAAGGAGGCCAAAGACGACTGGACATTGAAATAACTTGTTTAAAAAGACCACAGAGCAGTGGCTAAAAACATGGCTGCACATTTGTATTCTGAGAGACAGTTGCCAGAGAGACAATGGAAGCATTCCTGGATTCAATTAGCCAGATTGGTTTTGTCAATAGTGATGATCTAGAGACATTGACAGTCATCGAATGCCTAAGAGTCAGCATTCCACCCCCAACCCCCACTTCCCCCACCCCATTGAGCATGTCTGGTAAGCTTGAAAGAATCAACAAACTTTAAAGGCAATGCTGTTTCAAACGAAGAGCTAGTCGCATGACAAACCTGCTGGCCAACCTGGGAATTGATTAAATTGTGCTCACAGTAAAGTTTTGGGCAGACTGCTTTTTGAAGACCAAAGAGAAGCAAGGCCTATCTCTCTTTCTCTCTGTCTCTCTCTTACACAAAGCTCCAGAGACCCATGGAAGTAACTTAAGCTTCAAGACAGAAGATCCTGCAGCCTTCTGGTACCAGTGAAACAAATTTGAAAGTGTGCATTGGGCCCCAACAAGAACTGCAAGACTTAACTTCAATCAAAGACTTTACATCCGACCCAAAACCAGTAACTGAATTCCATCTACTACTTCAAACCTTCCCCCCCCTTTAATACTTTCTCCTCCTCTGTATCTATTTGTGTGTGTGTTTATCGTGTATGCGTGCTAGCATGGTAGCGTCACATATTATTAGTAGTTTTAACTGAGTTAGAGTTTTAAGATTAATAAACTTACACCTTTCTTGTTTAAATCTGAAAAAACCTGTCTGGTTGATTTCTTTACAATTACAATTAGAGAGCAGTGAGCAAGGACTCACTGAGGGGAATCTAAAAACACTGTTTTAAAAGTTAAACACTGTTACGGCCAAACCAGGAAAAGTCTGAGAGGGGAGCCCTCGACCCCTTCCTCACTTGGTCGCAACAGTAGTCTGGACGATGAGTTCATATAGTGTATTCAGGACAGTTTCTTGGAACAATATTTTCTAGAACCTACCAGGGACCAGGCTATTTTGGATGTGGTAATGTGTGGTAATGGATCCTCTAGGCAAGAGTGATCATATCATGATAGAATTTCACATTCAGTTTGAGGGTAAGAAATATGAGTCCATAACTAGTGTCTTTAACTTAAATAAAGACAATTACAAGGGTATGAAGACAGAGTTGGCTAATGTGGACTGGGAAAATATGTTAAAAGGTTAGACAGTAGAGAAGCAGTGGCAGACATTTAAGGAGATATTTCATTATTCTCAACAAAGATATATTCCATTGAGGAAGAAACACACTACCAGAAGGATGCACCATCTGTAACTAACTAAGGAAGTAAAGGGTAGTCGCTAATTGAAAGAAAAAGTGTACAATGCTGCAAAGATTAGTGGTAGGCCAGAAGATTGGGAAAACTTTAGAAACCAGCAAAGGATGACTTAAAAAAAGGGAGAAATTTGAGTATGAGAGAAAACTAGCAAGAAATATAAAAACAGACAGTAAAAACTTCTACAAATATATAAGAAAGAGAAGTGTAGCTAAAGTGAGCATGGTCTCTTAGATGGTGAGAATGGGGAATTAATAATGGGAAATGAGGAAATGGCAGAGGCTTTGAACAATAGTTAGTATCCGTCGTCATAGAAGAAGACACAAAAGCATCCCAAGAAGAGTAGAAAATCAGGAGGCAAATGGGAGGGAGGAACTTAAACACTATCACTAGACAAAAAATAATGGGAATACTATTGGACTAAATGATAACAAGTCCCCTGGACCTGATGACCTGCATCCGAGGGTCTTAAAGGAAGTGGTTGCAGATAGTGGATGCATTGATTGTAATCTTTCAAAATTCTCTAGATTCTGGAAAGGTCCCCGCAGATTGGAAAACCGCAAATGTAACATCTCTGTTTAGAAAAGGAGGGAGACAGAAAGTACAAAACTATAGGCAGTTAGCCTAACATGTCATTGGGGAAAATACTAGAATCCATTATTAAAGAGCTGGCAGCAGGACATCTAGAAAATCATAATACAATCAGGAAGAGTCAACATGGTTTTATGAAAGGGAAATCATGTTTGAAAAAATTATTAGAGTTCTTTGAGGATGTATCAAGCAGGGTGGATAAAGAGGAACCAGTCGATGTAGTATATTTGGATTTTCAAAAGGCATTTGATAAGGTGCAACATAAAAGGTTACTACACAAGATAATAGCTCATGGTGTTCAGAGTGATATATTAGCATGGACAGAAGACTAACTAATTAACAGGAAACAGAGTCGGGATAAATGGGTCATTTTCAGGTTGGCAAACTGTAACTAGTGGAGTGCCACAGGGATCAGTGCTGGGGTCTTAACTATTTATGATCTATATTTATACCTTGGATGAAGGGACTGAGTGTATTGTAGCCAAATTTGCTGACAATACGAAGACAACGGGGAAAGCAAGTTGAGGATGATACAAAGAGTCTGCAAAGGGATATAGGCCGGAATTATACGCCATCCCGACGAGTGGGATGGTGGCGGGGAGGTGGCGTAAAATGGAGTGGCAGGCAGCGGGAGCCCTTCCTGACCCGTTCCCACCTCTGTCGTCACTTTACGCAGGGCAGCAGGGCCGACAAACAGCCCGCCCGCCCCAGGCCAGTCAAGGGCCTTTAGTGGCCACTTTACGGCCACAGTGCCGTCGCCCGCCTCCACAAGGAATTTACAATTTACGCGTGGCAAGCGGGCGTCCTGGAGCTGGGAAAAGCCACCTAACAAAAGCAAGTGGCTTCCGAGCGTCCAGGGTGGCCCTCATGATCGCCCCCTTCCCCCCAATCGACCACCCTTGCCTCACCGGGGCCCCACCGATTACCCCCGATGAGGCAACCAAAACTTACCTTCCCTCCCAGCTCCCAGGCATCATGTCTTCATGCTGGGCTGTCGTCCCAGCAGTGGACAACGCTCCGGGGGCGCTGCTAGGACTAAGAGCTGCCGGCCCGCTGATTGGCCAGCAGATCTATTAGGCGGGACTTCCTACCTCAAGCGGGTGGAAGTCCCGCCTCACACCATTTGAAGCCCGGAAACCCGCAAAATACAGGTTGGGTCCCCAGGCGAGGTGGAAACGGGTTCGCCACCGACTTCTGAGTCGGTGGCCATCTCCCGTCAGCCTACTGCAAAATTCTGGTCATAGATAGGTTATGTGTGTGGGCAAAAATTTGACAGATGGAGTATAATGTGGAAAATGTGAGATTGTCCATTTTGGCAAGAAGAATAGAAAAGCAGAACATTATTTAAATGGAGAGAGACTGCAGAATGCTGTAGTACAGAACACCTGGGTGTCTTTGTACATGAATCACAAAAGGCCAGCATGTACGAGCAAATAATTAGGAAGGGAAATGTAATGTTGGCCTTTATTGCAAGGGGGATGGAGTCTAAAAGTAGGGACGTCTTCCTCCAACTGTACAGGGCATTGCTGAGTCCTCACCTAGAGTACTGCTTACAGTTTTGGTCACCTTATTTAAGGAGGGGCATACTTTCATTGGAAGCTGTTCAGAGAAGGTTCACTAGGCTGATTCCTGGGATGAGGGGTTTGTCTTAAGAGAAAAGTTTGAGCAGGTTGGGCCTATACTCCTGGATGTTAGAAGATTGAAAGGTGATCTTGTGGAAATGCATAAGGTTCTGAGGAGGCTTGACAGGGTAGATGCTGAGATGATGTTTCCCCTCGTGGGGGAATCTAGAAATATGAGGCACAGATTCAAATTAAGGGGTCTCCCATTTAAGACAGATGAGGAGAAATTTCTTCTCTCAGAGGGTCATTAGTGTTTGGAATTCTCTTCTCCAGCGAGCAGTGGAGGCTGAGTCATTGAACATATTCAAGGCTGAATTAGACAGATTTTCGATTGACAAGGGAATCAATAGTTGTGGGGGCCCCACAGGAAAGTGAGGTTAAGGCAACAATTAGATTAGTCATGATCTTATTGAATGGTGGAGCAGGCTCGATGGGCTGAATGGCCTACGCCTGTTCCTATTTCTTGTGTTCTTAAATAAGGGCCTGGATTTTGCTGTCAGCAGCGAATGAACTGCTGCTCACGAAAAAACTTGGGATAACAGATGAGTGACTTCTACACAGCATTCTCTCCCACGGAGCTGAGCAGCGTTCCTTAATGTGTCTGAAAGTGCCTGAGCACATGAGGCTGTCAAGACAAGACACACCCTCAAAATCAGACAAAACAGCAGGAGAAGACACATGCAGAAATTCAGCCAGGACTATCAGAAAGTGGAGTTGTCTTTAAATGGCATCTTAAGCTTAGGTTAATTACAGAGAAACTTTTAAAAAACTTTTACTAAAATGGCAAAGTAAAATGAACAGTTTATAAACAGCTGATCAAAGTAAAATCAATAGTTTTAAAAAAGGCGTGCAAAGTAACTATTTAAAAAAATCCATCCAGGTATTTACCACGGCAGAGCAAAAGATAGATGAGAAGTGTTACAACTTTAGTGATGAAGACACAACACACTGCTCAATGAAGTGGAGGCATGGTGCGGTGACTTCTGGGGAACAAGAAGTATAAGGTGTCATGGGTTTCGTTGTGTTATCTTAAGCAACACAATGAGGTACGTGGACTCCAGTTTGTTGAAGATCTCTGGAAGGTTTATTAACAGCTAAACTAGTATATACAATACAGAGAAAACTATTTACAGATCCTTTATCCTTTGCCTAGGGTGTTACAGTTGCAGAGTGACTATGGCTTCTCGTCACAAGACTACATCCTGGTATTTAGCTCATTAGCATACTGAGTTCTTAATGGGACATCACTCTTTAGGAAATAATACAACATAGGGCACCATGAAAAATTAGCAAGTTGGTATGGAAGGAGGTGGCATAGGCTCTGAGTGCATGAAGAAAGAGCCAGTCAGCTGGTGGACATCAGTTCAGCGATTGGTGCCCAAACAGATATTGGAGTGAGGAAAAGTGAGTGTCACATTGTTGCTTTGACTAGCTGCATGTTTAAAACAAGTTTGTTAGCTGTAACGTGTATAAAGAGGATAAAATATTGAATGTACACTTGCAGCATATGAGATGTGCCAGATAGACATGCTTACCATTAAAAAGTTTATTTTTTCCATCCCAGAGATGGACAGCTGTCTTTGGATGTAGAGGCTGCAGATGGGCAATGTGTCAGTAACTGAAGAGGGTGTTGACACCAGGCCTTGAGAGACCATTGACAGGAAGTTGACATGGAGGAGGAGGAATGGAAGGAGAAGGAAGAGGAGGCGTTGGCGTAGTGGTATTGTCACTGGACTAGTAACCCAGAGAACCAGGGTATTGCTGTGGGGACATGGGTTTGAATCCCACCACAGTAGCAGGTGGAATTTGAATTCAATTAATAAATCTGGAATTAAAGCTAGTCTAGTGATGGCCATGAAACCATTGTCGATTGCTGTAAAAACCCATCTGGTTCACTAATGTCCTTTAGGGAAGGAAATCTGCTGTCCTTACCTGGTCTGGCCAACATGTGACTCCAGACCCACAGTAATGCGGTTGCCTCTTAAATGCCCTCTGAAATGACCTAGCAAGTCACTCAGTTGATCTCACCGCTACGAAGTTAATAAGGCATGAAACAGGACGGACCATCCGGCATCAAACTAGGCACTGGAAATAACAGTGGCAAACCCAGCCCTGTCAACCCGGCAAAGTCCTCCTCCTTACTAACATCTGGGGACTTGTGCCAAAGTTGGGAGAGCTGTCCCACAAACTAGTCAAGCAACAGCCTGACATAGTCATACTCACTGAGTCATTCCTTACAGACAATGTCCCAGACACTGGCATCACCATCCCTGGGTATGTCCTGTCCCACCGGCAGGCCAGATCCAGCAGAGGTGGCGGCACAGTAGTATACAGTCAGGAGGGAGTTGCCCTGGGAATCCTCAAAATCGACTCCAGACCCCATGAAGTCTCATGGCATTAGGTCAAACAAGGGCAAGTAACCGTCTTCAGCCAGAAATGCCAAGCGGATGATCCATCTCGACCTCCTCCTGAGGTCCCCAGCATCACAGATGCCAGTCTTCAGCCAATTCGATTCACTCCAAGTGATATCAAGAAACGACTGAAGGCACTGGATACTGCAAAGGCTATGGGCCCTGACAGCATTCTGGCATTCCGGCAATAGTACTGAAGACCTGTGCTCCAGAACTTGCGCCATTAGCCAAGCTGTTCCAGTACAGCTGCAACACTAGCATCTACCCGGCAATGTGGAAAATTGCCCAGGTATGTCCTGTACACAAAAAGCAGGTCAAGTCCAACCCAACCAATTATCGCCCCATCAGTCTACTCTCAGTCATCAGTAAAGTGATGGAAGATGTAGTCAACTGTGCTATCAAGTGGCACTTGCTCAGCAATAACCTGCTCAGTGATGCTCAGTTTGGGTTCCGCCAGGGCCACTCAGGTCCTGACCTCATAACAGCCTTGGCTCAAACATGGACCAAAGAGCTAAACTCAAGAGGTGAGGTGAGAGTGACTGCCCTTGACATCAAGGCAGCAATTGACAGAGTATGGCATCAAAGAGCCTGAGCAAAACTTGTGTCAATGGGAATCGGGAGAAAACTCTTCGCTGCTCGAGTTGTACTTAGCACAAAGGAAGATGGCTGTGGTTGTTGGTCAATCATCTCAGCTCCAGGACATCACTACATGAGTTCCTCAGGGTAGTGTCCTAGGCCCAACCATCTTCAGCTGCTTCATCAATGAACTTCCTTCAATTATAAGGTCAGAAATGGGGATGTTCACTGCACAATGTTTAGCACCATTCGTGACACCTCAGATACTGAAGCAGTCCATGCAGAAATGCAGCAATACCTGGACAATATCCAGGCTTGGGCTGATAAGTGGCAAGAGACATTCGTGCCACACAAGTGTTGGGCAATGACCATCTCGCCTTGACATTCACTGACATTACAATCACTAAATCCCCCACTATCAACATCCTGGGGGTTACCATTGACCAGAAACTGAACTGGAGTAGCCATATAAATACTGTGGCTACAAGATCAGGTCAGAGGCTAGGAATCCTGTGGTGAGTAATTCACCTCCTGACTCCCCAAAGCCTGTCCACCATCTGCAAGGCACAAGTCAGGAGTATGATGGAATACTCTCCACTTGCCTGGATGGGTGCAACTCCAACACCATTCAGGACAAAGCAGCCCACTTGATTGGCACCTCAACCACCACCTTCAACATTCAGTCCCTTCACTACTGGCACAGTGGCAACAGTGTGTACCATCTACAAGATGCACTGCAGCAACTCACCAAGGCTCCTTGGACAGTACCTTCCAAACCCGCGACCTCTACCGTGTAGAAGGACAAGGGCAGCAGATGTATTGGAACACCACCACCTGCAAGTTCCCCTCCAAGCCACACACCATCCTGACTTGGAACTATATCACCGTTCCTTCACTGTCGCTGGGTCAAAATCCTGGAACTCCCTTCTTAACAGCACTGTGGGTGTACCTACCCCAGATGAACTGCAGCGTGGTTGCTGCTGAAAGGCCAGCAACAGGAGGGGCAGCAGCACCATGGAGGTGCCTTCAGTAGGAGTGCAGTGGCTGTCATTGCAGCAAAAGCTACCTTTGCAGCTCATCACTACCTTCTCAAGGGCAATTACAGATGGGCAATAAATGCTGGCCTGGCCAGCGATGCCCACATCCCATGAACGAATAATAAAAAAAAGGGGGTGTTCACCCTGGCTGGAGGGCAGGTGAAGTGCAGTCATCACTCTTGTCCATGTTGCATCTTCAGGGTGCAAACGTGGGGGGAGATGTGGCAAACTTCAGCCTCTCCATCTCCTGGACCCTCTGGCTCTGTGTGAGACACATATGACTGCACTCTCTCAAGCAGCTGCCAGGCTGATGTGGGAGAGCCAGTGAGAGGAAATGTAATAGATCAGTCTAACTTGCCAGGAGTGAGGAACCTCAATTAGTTGTAGTAGATGCACCCAAGTTACCAATAAAACAGGGAGGCCATTAGCCCCATGTTAATCATGAGTTGGAAGAGAACTTAATTATTGGAGGAATGATTGGGGGTGAACATTGGTGGATCAGCATGACCGACACCTTGGGCTGTATTTTCCCAGCCCAGTGCAAGTAGCTTTGGAGGTGGTGGGAGAGAGGAAAATTAGATTGAATGGTGTCGGACCAGCTGCGCGACATGTTCCCGCCTCCGAGTGCTTTTCCTGGAGGCAGGCTCCCAGCAGCATCAGTTACTCCTTAGGCAGCAGCAGGTAGCCGATTAGGGCACTTCATAGAGCAATTAACCCCTGTTGTGGAAATGGAGAGAAATATTTCCAAGGGACCCTTCCCACTGTGTGAGGAGCCTGGAAATGGAGCAGAGGCAGCTTCACAGCAGGAGGTCAGAGCACAAACCATGTCTGGCCTTTTATTAACTTGCCAGCATAAAATCACAGTGCTCAGATCTCCCTAAGTAGAAGGCACGACGTCTCACCGACTTCATGGAGACTGATGTCTCCGCTAAGGTAGCTTTTGCTGCAATGGCAGCCACTGCACTCCTACTGAAAGCACCTCCATGGTGCTTCTGCCCCTCCTGTTGCTGGCCTCTCAGCAGCGACCATACTGCAAAGGAGGCCAGTTCCCTATCCACAGGCCACCCAGAACTGACCTCCTGTGCTGGGAACCGGCTGCCATCCCTAATTGGATAGGGCTCCCAAAATTCAGGCCCACCTTGGGATTGCGACCCATCGAGGAAAATTCAGCCCTTTGACTCTCTTACCTCCATGAGATAGGAGATAAAGGACTTTGGCATTAATCTTTGTCATCAGTTGGCTGTAATTACCCAGTTTATTGGTGATCAGTTGGCCTTTAATCATCAGATCATTTTCAATCTGACCATATTGAGAATAATTTAAACTTAATTATATAAGCATTTGAGGTGCACATATCATGTACAGCTGTAACAGTGACAGTCCCTTGCCAGATCACAGCACAGGCACATGAGCCACATGAGCAGTAGCTGTGTCTCCAATGAATGCAACTTCTCACAATGTCGCCTTTGAGCAGCTGCTCCAAGTTCCCTACTGATGGTCAATAGGTATGAAACAGTGGTCCTTTTTTTTTTCCAAAACTGTATTCATAAAATTTGTAAAAGTACATTCCATAACAGTTCAAATTTGACATTACATAAATTGCAATACAGATCAGTTTCTTTCAATACAGTACATGAGGTGCCTCACTACACTAGCCATTACAGGTTATATATACAATGTACATTCACATTTCATGTCAAACATTTTCTGGTGCATACAGTCTGAAGGGTTTTACCTGGTTTCCAGTCCTTCTGTATTGTATGGCAGGCAGATCTTAGACTGTGACCTTTCCCCATTGAGCCTTTGCAGCAGCTGACAAAGCTTTAGTGCACCCCTCGCACATAGTCTTGGACCTTTGGAATGTGCCAGTCTGCAACACTCAGTCATTGACAGCTACTTGCAATGTGTTATGACACGGCCGCTCAAGACAAAGCCCCCAATCAAAATATATGATTCTGATTGCGGTGGGAGCAACGCACTGTCAATTCAGTCCTGTCACTCCGCAGATCGCACAACATGTCTCTTTAAGCTTTCCTAAATTAAAGAAAGCCACAGCCGAATGAGGCAAACCAAACCAGGTATCGTTAGATATCAACAAATTAACTGTTTATTAGAAAAAAAATAAAATCTTAAACACTACTGAGATAAAACAACATTTAAAAAATAGGAATAACAATAAAATCCTTTCAGATTTATGCTTCCTGACAAAACAGTCCTCTGATTCAAAATCCACTCGCAATCTTCCAGGGTCCAATGAGGAAAGGAAAACAGTTCTTCATTGATAGGCAATTCAGTTCAATAGCTGAAGTATCAAACTCTTCTTCTGTCCAGCGATGACCACAGCAAATCAACAATTCGCAACCACTTTCAAAAGAATCAATCTGGCTTAACTTTTAGAATTTTGAGAGGTAAAAATAACAGTTTAAATTCACTTCCTTCAGTTTAAATTGACAGAGATCTCTTCTTCAGTTCATGCTGGCCCAGCTGTGTCTATGTCTGTCTCTCAACTGTCTCTGCCAAAAGCCAGTTTTTCAGCTAGTTTCAAAGTTAAACAGCAACATTGTATATCCCGTTCTCTGTCTCTGAATGGTTGTATCCTGGACAACCAAGATGCACTTTCCTTGGTAATGTCTGAGGCTGGCTTGTTCTCCCTCTCTGTATGGTTGTATCCAGGGCAAGTAAGATGCACTTTCCTTGGTAACTTCTGATCTTGCTGTCTTAAAGCAGTACTGATCCTTTGTTGTCTTAAAGACACACCGCATATTTCCTGAAAGAAAAACAACAGGATAATGACAACTGGAAGACGAGCAAGATCTGGGCAGAGCAAGGAGTGTCTTCAATGAGTTGAAGGTCCTCCAGCAGCATTTCATGTTTACCTCAATGTGCATGCCTGGGAACAGCTCATTGAGCACTGAGTCCTGCGTTACGGAGCTACTTGGGATGAACCTTGACAAAAACCATTGCACCTCTTTCCAGATTTGCTTCGCAAAGGCGCATTCCAGAAGTAGTTGGGCGATAGTCTCTTCTCCACCGCAGCCGCCTGGAGTACAGTGTGCATTGGCAATGAGACTCCGGGCGTGCAGGAAAGATCTGATGGTGAGGGCCCTTCTCACCACCAGCCAAGCTACATCTTGGTGCTTGTTTGGAAGTTCTGCCAAATGAGATTGTCAGTCTGCTCAGGGAACCATCTGACAGGATCCACCATCTCCTTTTCCCGCAGGGTTTCAGGGACATTAAGTGTGGATGACTATCTGATGGACTTGTGGTCAAAGGTGTTTCTCTGAACAAACTTTTCCATGAGAGACAGGTGATACGGCATGGTCCAACTGAATGGGATATTCCATGGCAATGGAACCAGACCCATCTTTGTAACACCGGGGAGATAGATAGATCATCAGCATGCAGTGAAACTTGGGCCTGAATTTTAGGACCGCGCTGCAAATCTGATTTCAGCAGTCTTCAGGCGTGGATACACTGTTGCTGAGCCCCCGCAATATTTTGCGCGGGGCTCACTTAAATGGAAGGGGCGGAGTGGCAGCCCCCCCCCATGATGTAGAGGGGGCGGCTGCTCTGTCCAGACAATGGCGTCCAGCGCCACCATGCAGGTGCCGGCGCCATTTTTAAAGGGCTTCAGGCCCTTCATTTTCACTTACATTTTTAAAGGTGCATACAAACTGCAGCAAAATTTTAATTTCTAGTTGATTCCCCACTTCCCCCACCCCCCTCGAGTTCTCATTTAATAAATGGAGCGGCACAGTTGCGCAAGGAGTGGCACAGTGGTGCAGTGGTTAGCACCGCAGCCTCACAGCTCCAGCGACCCGGGTTCAATTCTGGGTACTGCCTGTATGGAGTTTGCAAGTTCTCCCTGTGTCTGCATGGGTTTCCTCCGGGTGCTCCGGTTTCTTTCCACATGCCAAAGATTTGCAGGTTGATAGGTAAATTGGCCATTATAAATTGCCCCTAGTATAGGTAGGTGGTAGGAAATATTGGGACAGGTGGGAATGTGGTAGGAATATGGAATTAGTGTAGGGTTAGTATAAATGGGTGGTTGACGGTCGGCACAGACTCGGTGGGCCGAAGGGCCTGTTTCAGTGCTGTATCTCTAAAATAAAAATGGACATATCCCCCCAAAAAAACACTTTTGAATATGCCAAACTTTCACCCCCCCCCACCTTCAGAACCTTTGACCCTCAACCCCTACCCACCATCCCCAAAACCAATCGGAGCAGTTTTCCCTGCTCCCACACCCCTCCTGATCTGAAAATTTCACTCCTGACCCCTCCCCACCGGTGTCGCTCCTTGGAACTCCAAACAGAGTTCTGAAAGCACGGGAGTTGCGGCCGGCAGCTGTAATATCGTTGTGGGATGGCCACCGGGACCAAGTAGGTTAATTTGAATGATTTTAACTTAATTATAATATTAAAATGAAGGCCCCACCGCTGGGACCACACCGAGGCCTCGCCTCCGCTGGTAAAATGTGGCGGGGCTTTCTCGCGTTGGGGGTCGTGGTGGGCCTCTCCTGGAAGAATTTTTCGGGCCCCTCGCTGCAACCCCTGATGCCGGAGGGCGAGTAAAAGTCAACCCTTGGTGTTTGCGTACCAAGTTTCTATGCACAGCCGCACACAAAGGTGGCCTACAAGGTGAGGGTGAATTTGGATATGTTTTTTCCCACTTTATCTAGAGATTTGTACATAGTGTCTTGGTGCCAATTTTTGATCTCCAGATAAAGTGGAAGATGGCTTGGGTGACCACCATGGTTCAGGAGTGGGATATGGGCCAGACCTGTGCCATGTACAGCAACACTGAGAGCACCTCGCACCTAATGACCAGGTTCTTACCCGTAATTGAGAGGGAGCGTTGCTCCCACATGCCCAGTTTCTGTTTCACCATGGCTACTCGCTCCTTCTAGTTTCTGTTGTATGCCCCAGCCCCTCCGAACCATATCCCCAGCACCTTCAGGTAGTCTGACCTGATGGTGCAGCAAAAAAGGATCGGTTGGCCCAGTTCCAAAAGAACATGGCCTCACTCTTGCTGCAATTTAGTTTGGCTCCTGAGGCCAGTTCAAACTGGTCGCAGATGCTCATATGTCTGTGAACTAACAGTGGATCTGGGCAGAAGATGATGACATTGTCCATGTACAGGGAGGCTTTGACCAGAGTGCCTCTGCTGTCTGGGATTGTCAACCCTCTTATGCCCGCATTCGTCCTGATGGACTTGGCCAAGAGTTTGATGCTGCAAATGAACAAGACACGGGAGAGAGGACAGCCCATCCTGACTCCAGATTTAATCAGAAAACCATCCGATTCCCATCTATTGATTGAAACTGCGCTACAGATATTTATGCAGAGCAGTTGGATCCAAATGTGGATTCCCTTCCTAAACCCCATTTTGGAGAGCACTTCCTTCATGTAGGTGTGTGATATTCTATCAAAGGCCTTCTCCTGATCCAAGCTAATGAGGCACTCCTCCCTGTCCCGTACATAGGTGATTGTATCCTTGAGAAGTGTGTAGCCATCAGAGATCTTCCTGCTGCGTACAGTGCAGGGTGGACCACCGACTCCAGAGCAGACTTGACCCGATTGGCGATGACCTTGGATAGAATTTTGTCGTGCACATTAAGCAATGAATTGGGCCACCAATTTCATTTTTCCTTCCTCTCCCCCTTCCGCTTGTGGATAAGGGTAATGATGCCTTTCCTAGAGATTCTGACATACTGCTGGCCAGAAGCATACTCTCGTACACTTGCAGCAGGTCTGGGCTGATCCAGTGCCACAGAATTGATTACAACTCTGCCAGTAAGCCATCGCTTTGGGGAGTTTTGCTCCTCTCAAAGGAACTAACAGCCTTCGTCAGAACATCCAGAGTTAGCAGTTTGTTCAGACCCTCCTGCGTACTGTTGTCTAAGACCTCCATGATAGATGACCGGAAGGACTGGGAAGCCATACAGCCTGCAGTAGTCATGCCCTTGGCACAAGAGGGGTCAGGTCAAAGGGATGAGCAAGGTGCAGGAGATCGTAGGGTGTCACCTCTTGCAGAGTCCACCTTCTTTTACTCACACCTTGTCACAGTGATCCTTAGGCGTGGATATGAGGTGGCACGTGTTAATTTTTGATCTGTGTTATTCTTGGAATGTTTGTGTTGTGTTATTTATTGGGATTTATATTTATGTTACGATTGTGTTGTAATTGATTTTGTTGCTGCTGTCCTTAAGTTTTAGTCTGAAGTCATGTTAAACTTTTTAAACTTTATCAACCATTTTAACATCACAACTGTTTTTAAAGTAGCTAGTTAGCTCAATTTTTATTTTGTTGTGCACTAAGCACCTCAATATTTATGTAAAGTTTAGCAATAGCTACCTCAAAAGTCTTAAAATGAGTGTTTGTTGCTTCAATAAAAGTTTACTGTTTCACGTTCAATCTTGCCTGTTCATTTGTGTGCTCCTGAGGGAGGGGGAGAGGAGGAGGCACCTCGTCACTCTCATCACTGTCCAAATGCACCAGTCACTAGCTGCTCTTTAGCTGTCCTGTCGGCTGCAGCCATGGGTTCCTTGGGTGGTCTATGAAACATGGGCCCAGCAACATCTGGGTTGGGTTCCTCCATGTTGTCCATTCCAACTGGAGTTGTGTCTGCCAGGGTGAAGGTTAGTTCTTACCTTAGGGTAAAGCTGTGCAGTGCACAACAGACCACCATAATCCTTCCCACTTTGACATGTGAATACTGCAAAGTTCCCCTGACCTGTCCAGTCAATGGGAGTGAGATTTCAGCACCCCGATTGCCCTCTCCACCACTTGACACATGCATACATGTGCATAGTTGTACCTTTGCTGTGCTTCACTATTGGTCCTGAGGTAGTGTGTCATCAGCCACAGCTTCAGCTGGTAGCCCTTGTCCTCTATTATCCATCCTCTATTGTGGGTGCCATGTAAGTCTGAGTGCCGGAGGACAAAAGTGTTATGAACACTTCCCCAGGGATCTGCATTGACATTTAGGATCTGCAGATGGGCATCACAAAGGATCATCATATTTAATAAATGAAACTCTTTCCTGTTGACAGATGTGAAGGGTGAATCTTTCGATACTTTCGATGAGATGTGGGTTCTGTCAACAGTTCCAAGCACTTTGAGAAAGCCGACAATCCTATGGAATGTGATAGATCTCGTCCTTTGATGCACTGGGAACATGCTGAGGTTGATGCACTCAGAAGCCCTATGAAATATAGCATCTGTGATCTGGTGAATGCAGGTCCTCGCAGCGAGCTGGGTGATGTTGCTCGTGTCACAGTGCCTGATTGAAATGACCCACATACATAACGTTTTGAGTGCTGTGGTTACCTATTTACAAACTTCCCAAGTCTGTTCTACTGTTGCATCAGATTTGATAAATCATCTTTATTTACTCATCAATAGCATCTGATGTATTTACTATCCAGGTGAGTGTGTCATCTGTCAAATGGATTTTCTTTTTGGGGGATGCATCATCTCTACATGTACAGTTCTTTGCTCTTAGTGCAATGCCTATTGTTGATGAATTATTTTCATTTTAGGTCAGCGTTTGAATATAAATCTTCTTGATTTGCATGGGAGACTTGATAAGCAATATCTTATGAAGGTAACATGCCTATAAGTTTATAATCTACTGACAATTCAGTTTGTTTTTGTAGAAATTTAAAAAAATACAATGATCTGATTTAAGAACAGATATAACATGAAAGTAGGAATTTAGTGCTTAAAAATTGAACAATTGTGCCATTTTAATTAAATTACTTTGAATTAAGACTGGATTGTTAGATATTTTAAGATTAGGCAAAATATTAAGATTGATCACTACATCATCATAGGAGAAAAGTGAAGACTAAATTGAATTTAAAAATTATGTTTATTTGATTAATATTTAAAATTTGTCACATTCTATCATTTATATGAATCTCTGCCCATCACTGGCTTCAAATTGATCTCATGAAAACCTACTGTATCTTTGAGTGTGATGGCGTGTATGGAAGTAGAATGGTTTGTTCTGTGGATGATGACAGGTACAAATAGACAGCACTGAAGACAACATTTTCCAGTGAGGATGAAGTGAGTTGCAGGATGAGGATAGTATTCTGTATAAATAATAACTGATGTTATTTCTGAGTTATAGGATCTGGTATGAGGAGTTGTATGAGTAAATACAAAATATTCCCGTTGATTTACACATTACCATAAAATTGGTTTCAGCAAATTGTTTGCGAGCCATTCAAATTCATTAGTCACTTAAAAAGTAACTATAGCATAGAAAACAAAGAGGTCAGCTTAATTCTGTTTATGCAAGTAGAAACAAAGATTAGCCATGCCCATAAGTAACAATTCCTACCAGCAACTATCCAAATAAGAAGCCACAAACCCAAGGCAGCGACTGTCCTACAGGTAAGAAACAATTTACCTGGCCTTCCATTATAACTTTTACAAGATCATGGCAGCACCAATACAAATCTTATGAAAAGATAACAATGATCAATAAAAATCATGTGACATGGTGATTGTTACAATTTGAATTTTTAATCCATATTCACAGTAAGAAGACAGTTCCCATGAGTAGAATCAAAGCTTGTACCTCCTATACATGCCAATAGTAGGATGGTATGCAACAAAACAAAGAATTATCTCTTCATTAAGGTAGACCTCATTAGAGACCATATTGGAAGCATGCCATGTTCCAATGTTTGCTCCAAAAGGTGGTAAATGCTATCGTCAAATTTATGTATGAGAACATTAATTACAGAAATAGAATGACACATGGTATTGAAGGTACAAGTATTTAGAAAATAATAAAGATAAAATTCAATCCATCCCGGGTAAAAAATCTCAGAATTTCTTACACTGGAAGGCACCTGTCTTCAAATAATTACCTAGCAGGGGTGGTTTTTGGCTTGGGGAGGTGTTTACAAAGAAGTGACAGGTCAAGATTTATACAGGTCAGGAGGCTTGACTTCTGGAATGTTTTTGATTTCACTTTGAATTGTTACAAAAGGCAGTTGGGGATGAACAGTGGTTTGAAAAGGAGCTAAAGGGTCACCTTGGCAAGAAGAACAAATCACCCCAACTCAGTCTGTTCGAGCTCCTTGAAAAAAATGCCAGTTTTCCATTTCTCGAGAAGTTGAGAAGCAAGTGTAAGAAGCAGAATGAACCGTTGCTGCATTTCTCCTGTAAGGCCTGTGTCTGAAACCTCTGTTGCTGCATATCCTGGAAGCCAACCCAAACTGATCTTCAACGTCGCCTGAAATGAACCGTTCTAGGAAGATCCCAGTGACAACTGTCTATAAATATTTGGGACACCAAAACAAAACAAAGGACATCATTCCATATCTTCTCTTTCTTCTTCAAGAATTAGCAAGTATTTAACGCAAGTGTTTTTGTTATTTATTTTGTAATAGAGTGCTAAAATACAAATCCCTTTATTTTTCCAGTTAACTGGTGTATGTGTCTCTGTGTGAATGTGAGTGGCTAAGGTAAAAAGGGAACTTTAATATCTCAGTCTGTGCTTTTATGCTTTATTTCATTACTGGTTAAGACTTGTTTCTATAAGTTTAGTTTTAGTTTAGAGATACAGCACTGAAACAGGCCCTTCGGCCCACCGAGTCTGAGCCGAACATCAACCACCCATTTTATAATAATCCTACACTAATCCCATATCCCTACCACATCCCCACCTGTCCCTATATTTCCCTACCAGCTACCTATACTAGGGGCAATTTATCATGGCCAATTAACCTATCAACCTGCAAGTCTTTGGCATGTGGGAGGAAACCGGAGCACCCGGAGGAAACCCACGCAGACACAGGGAGAACTTGCAAACTCCACACAGGCAGTACCCTGAGGCTGCGGTGCTAACCACTGCGCCACTGATAAACTGATAATTTTGAGTTTATTAAAGAAACCTGGTGGATGTGTCTCATTCTGGCATAAAAATAGAGTCTATGATTGACCATACTGGTAAGTGAGAAAAAATGTAAAAATATGTGGTGACCCGTGGAGAAGAGGAACTAGAATAAACAGTGCACTCCTCCCGCCTTGATAGTAACAAAATGCATCTTAACCAGTGTTTGCACAAATGTATCATTACCTCATTGCTCTTATACTCTGTGCCCTATTTATATAACCTAAAATGCTAATGATCTTTTGATAATTTTAATACCTATCATTACGGTCACGTGAGGAGAACATAAGAACTAGGAGCAGGAGTAGGCAATGCAGCCCCTCGAGCCCGCTCCACCATTCAATACGAGCATGGCTAATCACATCTCGGCCTCAACTCCACTTTCCTGCCCGTTCTCCATAACCCTTCAACCCATTACTAATTAAAAATCTATCTCCTCTTGAAATTTATTCAATGTCCCAGCATTCACCACACTCTGGGGTAACAAATTCCACAGACTCACGACCCTTTGAGAGAAGAAATTTCTCCTCATTTCTGTTTTACATCTGCTACCCCTTATCCTAAAACCATGACCTCTTGTTCTAGATTGCCCCACAAGAGAAAACATCCTCTCTACGTCTACCTTGTCAATCCCCTTAATCATCTTATATACCTCAATTAAATCTCCTCTCATTCTTCTAAACTCTAGAGAGTAAATGCCTAAACTGCTCAATCTCTCTTCATAAGACAAACCCCTCATCTCTGGAATCAATCTAGTGAACCTCCTTTGAACTGCCTCCAAAGCAACTACATCCTTCCTCAAGTAAGGGGACCAAAACTGTACGCAATACTCTAGGTGCGGTCTCACTAATGCCTTGTACAGTTGCAGCAACACCTCCCTACTTTTATACTCTATTCGTTTAGCAATAAATATCAAAATTCCATTTGCCTTCCTTATTACCTGCTGTACCTGCATACTAGTTTTCTGCGATTCATACACGAGAATACCCAGATTCCTCTGCACCAAAGCACACTGGTTTCTCTCCATTTAGATAATCATTTGCCTTTCTATTCTTCTGACCAAAATGGATAACCTCACACTTATCCACATTAAACTCCATCTGCCAAATTTTGGCCCATTCACCTAACCTATCCATATCCATTTGTAAATTTCTTTTTTCTTTATTGCAACTTAGAATCCCACCTATTTTAGTGTCATCTGCAAATTTGGCTATAGTACCTTCTTTCCCTGCACCAAGTCATTAATATAAATTGTAAATAGTTGGGGTCCGAGGACTGAACCCTGTGACACCCCACTAGTTACATCTTGCCAACCAGAAAAAGGCCCATTTATCCCAACTCTCTGTTTTCTGTTGGTTAGACAATCCTCTATCCAAGCTAATAAATTTCCCTAACCCCATGTGATCTTACCTTGTGTATTAACCTTTTGTGCGGCACCTTATCAAGTGCCTTCTGGAAGTCCAGTGTACTACATCTACAGGATCCCCATTATCCACTTTGCTTGTTACAGCTTTGAAGAACTTTAGCAAATTAGTTAAACACGATTTACCTTTCATAAAACCATGCTGACTCTGATGGATTGCGTTTTGACATTCTAAATATCCTGCTATTACTTCCTTTATAATGGATTCTAACAATTTCCCAATAACAGATGTTAAACTAACTGGTCTATAGTTTCCTACTTTCTGCCTCCCTCCTTTTTGAATAAGGGCATTATATTAGCTTTTTTCCAATCCATTAGAACCTTTCCTGCATCCAGGGAATTTTGGAATATTATAACCAATGGATCCACTATCTCCACTGCCACTTCCTTTAAGACCCTAGGATGTAGGTCATCAGGCCCTGGGGACTTGTCTGCTTTCAATCCCAATAGTTAGCTTAGTATTTTTTTCCTAGTGATGATGATTGTTCTAAGTTCCTCCCTTTCTATAACCTCTGCATTACCTGTTACTATTGGGATGGTACTAGTGTCCTCCCCGGTGAAAACTGAGGCAAAATACTGATTTAGTGTCTCCACCATTTCTGTGTTCCCCACTATTAACTCCCCAGTCTCATACTCCAAGGGACCAACATTCACTTTAGCTACTGTCTTTCCTTTTATGTACTTATAGAAGCTTTTGCTATCCGTTTTTATATTTTGTGCTAATTTCCTTCCATAATTTACCTTTGCTCTTTTTATTACTTTTTTAGTAACCCTTTGTTGATCTTTAAAAGTTTCCCAATCTTCCAGCCTGCCACTGGCCTTTGCAATATGGTATGCCTTAGTTTTTGTCTTTATGTTATCCTTAACTTCCTTGCTTAGCCATGGATGTTTTTTCCCTCTCTTAGAATCTTTCTTCCTCTCTGAAATATATTTTAGTTGGGAGGAATTGAATATCTCCTTAAACATCTGCCACTGCTCATCAACTGTCCTACCTTTTAGTCTTCCTGCCCAGTCCACTAGGGCCAAAACTGTCCTCATGCCAATGTAATTACCTTTGTTTAACTCCAGAACGCTAGTGTGGGACTCCAGTTTCTCGCCCTCAAACTGAATTTGAAATTCTAGCATGCTATGATCACTCTTCCCTAGAGGATCCTTAACTATGAGATCATTAATTAATCCCACCTCATTACACAATACCAAATCTAGAATAGCCTGCTCCCTGGTTGGTTCCACAACATATTGCTCCAAAAATCAATCTCTAATACATTCAATGAACTCTCCCTCGCATCTACCCTTGCCAGTTTGATTAATCGAGTCTATATGCATATTAAAATCACCCATGATTATTGCCATACCTTTCTTACAAACCCCCAGTATTTCTTGGTTTATACTGTGCCCCACTGCGGAACTACTGTTTGGGGACCTATAGATTACTCCCACCAGGGACTTCTTTCCCTTGCTATTTCTTATTTCTACCCAGACTGATTTTACGTCTTGATCTCCAGTGCCTATATAATTTCTCACTACAGCACTGATCTCTTCCTTTACTAACAAAGCTACACCACTTCCAATTCCTTCCTGCTATCCTTCCGAAATACTGAGTACCCTTGGATAGTCAATTCGCAAACCTGGTTTCCCTGCAACCACGTCTCAGTAATCACCACTAAATCATTCTCATTTGTCTCTATTTGCTCTGTTAACTCATTTATTTTATTCTGAATGCTTCGTGCATTTAGATACAAAGCCTTTAAGTTTATCAATATTATTATCAAATTTCCCTACTCTTGTATTATTCCTTGGTGCAATATGACGTTCACACGTTCTGTCCCTTCCTTTTATTTTCTGGTCACAATCAGCCTCGTCACTAACCCACACTCCTACCTTCTCCTTTAACTTTGACTTCCTAATTTTCCATGCAACTGAACCCTCCCCGCCACTATTTAGTTTAAAGCCTTATCTACAGCCCTAGTTATGCGATTCGCCAGGACTCTGGTCCCAGCATGATTCAGGTGGAGCCCATCCCATTGGAACAGCTCCCTCCTTCCCCAGTACTGGTGCCAGTGTCCCATGAATACAAACCCATTTCTCCCACACCAATCTTTGAGCCACAGATTTACCTCTTTAATCTTATTGACCCTGTGCCAATTAACTCCTGGCTCAGGTAGTAATCCGGAGATTATTACCTTTTTGGTTCTGCTTTTTAATTTAGCCCCTAACTGCTCATATTCCCTCAGCAGAACCTCTATCCTCATTCTACCTATATTGTTGGTACCTACGTGGACCACGACAACTGGATCTTTCCCCTCCCACTCCAAGTTCCTCTGCAGCCCAGATGAGATATCCTGAACCCTGGCACCAGGTAGGTAACACAGTCTTCGGGATTCTCGATCCTGGTCACAGAGAACAGTATCTATGCCCCAGCTATACTATCCCCGATTACGACTAGGAACATAGGAACATAGGAAGATAGGAACAGGAGTAGGCCATTCAGCCCCTCGAACCTGTCCTGCTATTCATTGAGATCATGGCTGATCCACGGCCTAACTCCATATACCTGCCTTTGGCCCATATCCCTTAATATCTTTGCTTAACAAAAATCTATCTACCTCAGATTTAAAATTAACAACTGTTCTAGCTTCTACTGCTGTTTGTGGGAACGAGTTCCAAACCTCTACCACCCTTTGCATGAAGAAATGCTTCCTAACATCTCTCCTGAATGGTCTGGTCCTAATTTTTAGACTATGCCCCCTAGTTTTAGAATCTCCAACCAGTGGAAATAGTTTATCTTTATCTAGCCTGTCTTTTCCTGTTAATATCTTGAAGAGTTCAATCAGATCACCCCTTAACCTTCTAAATTCTAGTGAAAACAGGCCTAATTTGTGTACTCTTTCCTCGTAACCTAACTCCTGTAGTCCAGCTATCATTCTCGTAAACCTACGTTGCACTCCCTCCAAGGCCAATATATCCTTCCTAAGGTGTGGTGCCCAGAACTGCTCACAGTACTCCAAGTGGGGTCTAACCAGGGTTTTGTACAGTTGCAGCATAACCTCTGTGTCTTTATACTCGAATCCTCTAGATATAAAGGCTAGCATTCCATTAGCCTTTTTGATTATTTTCCGCACTTGCTCGTGGCATTTTAAAGATCTATGCACCTGAATCCTCAAGTCTCTTTGGACATCCACTGTACTTAACCACTTCCCATTTAGAAAGTACCCTGCTCTATCCTTTTTTGGTCCAAAATGGATAATCTCACACTTGCCTGCATTGAAATCCATCTGCCACAGTTTTGCCCACTCACCTAGTCTGTCAATATCACTTTGCAATTTTATGCTATCATCTAGACCGTCTACAATGCCACCTAACTTTGTATCATCAGCAAATTTTGATATGACTTACTATGCCATCATCCAAGTCGTTAATGAATAATATGAATAATTGAGGACCCAACACAGATCCCTGCGGGACACCACTAGTTACATCCTGCCAATTGGAGTACTTACCCATTATCCCCACTCTCTGTCACCTACCACTCAACCAACTTTCTAACCATGTCAATAATTTGCCCTTAACTCCATGGGCTTCTACCTTAGTTAACAGTCTCTTATGTGGGACTTTATCAAATGCCTTCTGGAAGTCCATATAAATAACATCCATGGACACTCCCCTGTCCACTACCTTAAAGGGCTGTTAGCCCTACCAACAAAGTTAAATATTTAAAGTTAAATGGCATTAAAAAAGTAAATACATTTCCTTTGCCCCTCTTCCACTCCCGAATAACAATTAAATTAATTATTTCCCCTTTCCCCCCAAAACATTTACCATTATTATCTGCCCTTCCCCCTAAACAACTTTAAACTGTAACCCTTTCCACCATCCCCTACACCCATGACGTTAATTTGACCCCATTCCCCAGCCCCCCCCCCCAACTTGACAAACTTATTTCCTCCTCCCTCCCCACCCGTGTTGTGCCTCGTTTCCCCGGATGGGGATCGGCCGCTGGGGTGAAGATCATGGTGGGACTTCAGGAGGCGAAGGGAGAGTAATTAATGTAGGCATTTTAATTTATTTAAACATTTAAATTGTGGTCCCATCGCCGAGTGGCGGGGTGGCCACCACGAGGCCGTGCTGCCGCCGGCAATATTGAGCCGGGCCCTGCCAGCGTCAAGATCCATGGCGGGCCTCATCCAGGGCTATCTTCAGGCACCCCCCCGCCACCCTCCGCCACGGATCCTGATGTTGAGGCCTCTATTGAATCCAGCCCCTTGTGTCAGATTGTTAAACTTCTTCTTGTACTGCATCTATGTTCTTGGAGCAACACACCTGGCATTAACCTCCTCCATTACTCGTTCCTACTGCTTCTTGTCTGGAAGGTCTCCTGTCCCATCCAGATACAGAATGTCTCTCCTTTTTTCCACCTTTTCCACCAAGACTTCCTCTGCACTGTCTGAAAACCTTAGTGAACAGTTGCATGTTCAGCCATTTCTCAAAGTATCACAGCCCAGATTGATTTTTGAAAAAAACTACTCCTTTGTGCAGCCACAATGTGCCTCCCATTTAAGAAGTACAGGCTGCCTTTAAGAAGTGCTAGCCACTCACAATTTTGGGCCTCTTGCTGATGCATGCAGCCAACGAACAGAGTGGGAATCACTGGCTGCATACAGCAATCATTTAAAAGAGAAGGTGCATCAATTTAATGTGCTGCCTGCAATGCCGTGAACGGTGTGAGTTAATCGCAATACATGATCTCCACGTTTGTTTTTGGGGTTAGCCAATTTCTCTTCCACCATAATCTGATTGCATCATTTGCTAGTCAGCAATGGAAGGATATAATTATACAGCTTCTTTGCTGGAAACATATTCATGGCAGTGAGTGGTCAAACACAGTAATAATATTGAAACTCTAAGACATACTGTAAATTTCTTATGATATGGAATATAATGAAACAGACACAAATCAGTGTTAAGCTGTATAAGGATTCTGTTGGGCTAAAGCATATTGCATAGTGACTTGATTAATATTGTACTCACAGCATGAACTAGAACTATACTTCCATGATATTTAGGTGCTTTTTATTAATCCTTCATTTCTTTTCCTGATGAAGAGGCACAAAGTGTTTTTCCCTTTGACAGAAGCTGAGATGGAAGAAGCTATATTTGTGCATGTCACTGAAAGAATTGCATCAAACTCTATAACTCAATTGCTCACCTTTTGAGAAATAGGCCAATATTACGAATGTAATTTGTAGTGAGGGAAGTAAAATAAGCAATTTCACCACCAGTGTAATTTAACAGTGGACTAAGGAGGGTCTTTAGAATTTGAAACAAACAAACACAAAGCAGAGTGATGCCAATTGCAAAACTTGGTCACAGTCCTAGAAAGCCACAAGGAATTATAAGATCTTCAAATTTTATTCCTATGTCCTGTAATTTTCAAGCCATACTCCAAAGCAGAATTAACTCTCCTGCAATTGTTAGTATGGATATGTTTTTGAATAAAATATTCCAATTGTAGGATTTTCAGGAGGGATCTTATATATGAGCATTGAAATATTGATATAACTTAACTAAAATGGTTATGGTAGACCACAGTCTATTGTGAGTAAATATTTACATTACAGCAATGATTTCATTGATCTGTTCAAAGCTATTAAGAGAATCATATCATCCCTTTGTGAGGCAATACATGGGCCAATTATTTCCATACACATAGGAATGCATTTGTGATTTGCTAATTCTCACTCACACTTTCTCTTGATTTTTTTCTTGCCATTTTGTTCATTATTGGTTTATATCTGCAGTGCTATCTAAGACAGTACGCAGCACTACCTTGTGTACCTCAGCACATGCAGTTCAAATATACAAATTAAAATATGGAAATCAAAATTACCATTCACCCATCTCGCTGACGTTTTGAAATATTACCTTGTGGCTTTTGCGGGTGTGTAAGTTAGAACTGAGAATATCATGATCTAAGGTGCTCGTGAGTGAGATTACCTTTGGAATATCAAGTGCAATTCTGTATTCCCTACCTTCAGAAGTGTGCTACGGGTACACACAAAAAAAATAAAGATCGCTGTGATTGTTGTATGATTGCCTTAAGAGTGATGTCCCTTTAAGAACTCAGCATGCTAATGAGGTAAGTACCAGGTTGTAGTCATGTGTCTAGAAGCCATAGTCACTCTGCAACTGTAACACCCTAAACAAAGATTCTGTAAATATTTCGCTCTGTACTTATACACTAGTTTAGCTGTTAATAAACCTTCTAGAGATCTTCAATGAACTGAAGTCCACATACCTCATTGTGTTGCTTAAGGTAACACAACAAAACCCTTGACATGGTGGCAGTGGTGGTGAAAAGACAAGATCTAAGCTTTAAGACCATGTCTTAAAGTGACCCTTCCTATAGCCAAAAGGGAGAAAGTTCTAAAGAAATACTGGCCCAAACAGCGGGAAGAAGAAAAAAAACTTGCCTCCAGCTGTGGGAAACAGAGCACTGAATGACAGGCTGCAAGTTAATTCCTGTAATCGGGTGAGTCATTGTGCTGATGGCTGAGGAATCCTGGTTTAAAAAAAAAAGCTTTGAAGTGCTTAAAAAAATTGATTTTTTTTAAAGGCTCCATGAGAGAGAAGAAAAACGGGGAAACCCAATTCCTCTCTCAGGCTGATCGAGGTCGGTGCCATTATAGGAGGTGTCCAAAAAACGTGTGGAAAACCCCCGAACACAACAGAATATTAATTCACGCAGCCAAAGATGAAAAACATTATTAAACCAGTTAAGCATGCAGAACATAAATAAAATCTAGCCAAAAAAATGAAGACCCTTGAACTGCCCATTGAACAGCTGCATAAACATTCAAGCTGAAGTGCTGAAAACAAAATAAACAGAGAACACTGTCAAGCACCTGTTACTCTCCATCAAAGCAGCTGATCTAAATAAAAGAGAATTTCTTAAAGGAGGAACAGTGCAGAGTTAATAGAACAAGTTTTAAAACCAGTTTCAAACACAAATAGAAAAATCATATTAAGTACAGTGCTGAAGGCACACACAGAGCTGAACAAAGTTAAATATAGAGCAGAAAGCAAAGGAATGGCAGAAAGATAGATATCAAATTTCTCAGCATGAACTGGAAGGCTATTGATATCCTATCTGAGTTCAAACTTTTTAAACAAAGAATACAATTATGCTTCACAGACCAAGCAGTTGTAGAACCAGAGAAACAGGCTGTGAAAATATTGATAGCAGTTGGAAATTAGGGGTTACAGAATCAATACCTCTGGCTTATCTGAAGAGGACAAGAAAGATCCCACAAATATATGCAAAGTGATAGAAGATCAGCTCCGGGTAAGAGTGAATTTTAGAATTCATTGCATGGAATGAATGTCCACAGGCAACAGGCACAGGAATCAATAGGTCAGTTCATCAGTAGATGCTGCAGTAAGGGCAATGAATAGGATTTTTCAGAAATTGAGCTGTCGGAGTGAATAATGGAGCTGATGCTTGTCTCAACAACTACAGAAGCATTTCAAAAAGACCTCTTGGGGGGAAAAAAAGGTCACAGCATTGATGCGCTGCCAGAAGGTGGCAGGAAATACAAAGCCATTGTAGCTGGACAACAGCATCTGCAAGCACTAGAAGCAGCTGACAGTATCAGCATGGTAACCAGGTTGCAAAAAGCAAGCAAGCTGTGTGGTAAGTGTGGTTTGTTCCACTCACCACAAAGTTGTCTTGCATTTCAAGATCTGTGCAAGATGTGCAGTGCAAAAGGACTTTGGATCCACATATGCAAGAAATCTGACTCCAAAGATGCAGCCAGAAGTCACAATAGGACACAAACAAACATAAGACTGGCGCAGCAACAGGGCAACAGCAGAAAGTACAGTGCTATAGACCTGCATAAATGCAAGCCGATATACAAAGTCCACAGCGAAATAGACTTGAAACAAAGCTCAGAGTGGAGCGATTCTCAGCCAGAAGACGAGCAGGTGTTTCACATTGTGAACCTGACACATTGTGTTGATAAAGTCAAACAACTGGAAGCTTTTGCTATTATTAACATTATGTGTCCAAATAAAGTTGGCAAACATACACTCAGGATTAAGATTGACACCGGAGCTGGTGCAAATATCTTACCAGTCTGAATCCTGAAGGGTATGTACTGGGGTCGTTGGAAATTAATGATATAACCAACGACCGCAAAGTTAACTGCATATCCCTTGCAGGTCACCCATCCCTTGCAGGGGCACATTAACAATGCAGTGCAGCTTTGGCAAGTCGGCATGGAAACCACAAATATTTTACCTAGTAGGCACGAGTAGACCAGCGGTGGCAGGCCAGCAGTGTGTAAGGGCCTCAACATTGTGATTATCTATGATGTCACCAAGGTACCCATTACAACAGAAGAGACCAAGGGCACCCACATTGAGTCAGTCCACGACTTGCAACAGGTTCGATGCCAGAGGAGATTTCAAAGGTGATGCCGTACTGCACCTCAAAGAGGATGCAATTCCATCAATCGACCCTCCCAGAAAGTGCAAGAAAAGCTTAAGCATAAGTTGGATGACATGGAAAACAAAGGCACCATCCGTTGTGTGCATCATCACACAGACTGGTGCAGCTCAATGATGTGCGTACTAAAGAAGGATGGAGCAATCAGGGTATGCCTAGATCCGAGGCGTCTAAGCCACTCCCTAAAGAGATCCCCTCACAAGATTCCAAGACTAGAGGAATTGAATCCCAAGTTCACAGGAGGCAAATTCTTCTCCAAGTTGGATGCTAAACATGGATATTGGTCGGTACACCTAGCTCAGGAATCTCAAGAAGTCACCACTTTCAGGACACCATTTGGAAGATATTACTTCCAGTGACTACCCTTCGGCTTATCTGTCAGTCAAGATCGGTTTCAACAGCATATGAACAGAATCAACAGAATATGGACAAAACGTGCCTGGAAGTATATGCATTGCTGATGATATTGCAGTAATGGGCAAAACCAAAGAAGAACATGATCGAAATCTACATTCACTGATGGCAGTAGCTTGTCGCAAAGGGCTTTTTTTTTTAACAGTAAATAGTGCCAGGTGAATGTGAGTCAGATCAATTTCTTTGGCTCCATCTACTCAGGTTGCGGATTCCATTGTGACAGAAACAAAGTCGAAAATGTAAGGCATATGCCTACCCCACAAGATAAGGAAGACCTACAGAGATGTCTTGGATTTTGCAACCTCTTGGCACCGTACATTCCAAATTTTTCTGACAACTCATCATCGCTGAGAGAGCTCTTAAAGAAAGACGTACCACTTGTATGGCACTGGGACCATCAACATATGTTTGAGTCTCTCAAACAAGCATTGTCAGCAGAAACCTGTACCCTGCAGTGCAATGGTCCAAGGAAGAAGACAATCCTGGAAGTCGACGCTTCACAGAAAGGGCTAGGAGCGTGCTTCCTGCAGGATGGCAAACCAAATGCATTCAGATGCAAATGTTTATCCTCAGCACAATCCAATTACTCAAACATAGAGCGTGAAACACTTGCTCTGGTGTTTGAGATCACAAGGTTCCACATCTACCTGTTCGGTCAGCAGTTCATTGTGGAAACTGACCACAAACCACTGGAGATGATCTGATGCAAACCATTGACAAGTGCACCACCTCAACTACAGCAGCTCTTAGTGAAAGTACAGGGGTACGACTTCGACGTCTGAATACAAACCAGATACCAAAATGGTCACCTCGGATATGTTGAGCAGTTTGCCAAACCCAAACAAGAATGCAGAAGTTCCACTGGATCTACAAGTAGACAGCATGGACATTGAGGTGGAAGATGTGCTCAAAATTGAGTTTTTGCATTTTGGTCAGCATAAATGTGACCAACTGCAATCAGAAACAGCCAATGAGCCACAACTGAAGGCACTATGGAGAGTCATCATAGAAGGTTGGCCTGACATGGTAAAAGAGGTGCCAGAAACCCTCAGACGCTTTTGGCCTTATAGAGATGAACTTGGTATCTCAAGAGGCATCACCTTCAAAGGAAAACAAGTGATTGTGCCCAAAGCTCTCTGACAGGACATCTTGTCACAACTTCACCAAGGCCATATGGGCATAGAGAGAACGAAATGACTGGCATGAGACACTGTTTATTGGCCAGGGGTCAATGGTGACATTGAAAAGTTAGTGAGGATGTGGGAGGCATGCCAAAGCAACCAGCTACAACAATGTAAAGAACCTCTACACCCTCATGAGGTTCCGTCAGTCCCTTGGTCCAAAATCGCCACTGATCTATTTTCCGTTAATGGAGACGACTTTATCTCAGTCACCGATTATTTCTCCAAATTTCCAATGGTCAGGTAAAAGACACTTCAAGCGCTGTTGTTGCAGCCACATTGAGTGCCATGTTCCGTCTATTTGGTACACCTGAAGAAATCATTTCTGACAATGGGCCTCAGTATACAGACAGACCTTTCAGGGTTATGTGAGCCAAATGGAGTGTAAACCATGTGATGTCCTCACCACATTACCCTAGATCTAATGGTCTTGCCGAGCGAAAGGTTCACACAGTTAATTCACTTATCCTGAAGTATAGGACAACGAAGCAAGATTTTATGTTGCAATGTTACACCTCAGAGCTACATCTATGGATACGGGTTTACCGTCACCAGCGGAGGTCATGTTTTGCAGACAAGTACGAACGACTCTGCCAAACCATCGTCTGTCCAAATTCTCCAAGATGCAGTAGACATTGCTTGAAAAACAAGGGAGAATGAAGATGGTGCATGACCGACATGCAGGGGTGGAACTACCTCAACTACACCTAGGACAAAAGGTCAGGGTCATACACCCTACAATGTAAACATGGTTCGCCCCAGAGGTATCCAAAGTATGCAGTGGGCTTACGTCCTACGAGGTTACATCTAACGGAGCAGTGTTGAGAAGGAACCGAAGCCAATTAAGAGAAGTGTGCAATACTCCAATTACGCAATGTGGACTCGAAAGAACACACTTCAATGATAAGGGTGTGACGGAACAACAGGACAAAAACCAGCACATTGACAACACGTCTGCAAACCAAAAACAGCCAAGGGTGAAATCCACATCCCCAGAAGGTTATACCATAACAAGATCTGGAAGAGTTGTCAAACCACCAAAACAATATATGGACTCTTAAACTTCTACACTCATAAATGTCACAATTCCTATCCTTATACCTGTAAATTTTATCATCTCTATCCCATATAACTAATTTTGATATTATCCAATTTTATGTGCTCTGACTTGTAGCATACGAGACTTATCTTTGGAAAGAAAGGGGATGTTTTTTGATCGCCTTAAGAGTGATGTCCCTTTAAGAACTTAGTATGCTAATGAGCTAAGTACCAGGATGTAGTCATGTGACTAGACATGGTCACTCTCAACTGTAACACCCCAGACAAAGGTTCTGTAAATAGTTTGCTTTGTATTATATATGCTAGTTTAGCTGTTAATAAACCTTCTAGAGATCTTCAACGGACTGGAATCCACATACCTCATTGTGTTGCTTAAGATAACACATCAAAACCCATGACAGTGACTATAAGGAAGCACTTGGACAGCTGGATTTACATGTATTGGAGAAAAAAAGGTTGAAGGGCCACATGATCTTCTTTAACATCCAGAAAGGCAAAGGTAGAAAAAACAAGTTGTGTGACTTGGTTTCTAAGCCTGAAAATGGTGGGTAACATTAACAAGCCTCCAGCAAGATTAGAAATTTCAAGATCCTTCCTCAGTGACGTCCAATAGAGTATTTGATACAGTGTGTGCCAATTAACTCCTTCAAGAATGACCTGATAAGTATTTGGTTGGCAATTTGGTTGGGATTTTAATTAATAGGCATAGATATCAATTGAGAGGATCAAAACCCTCACAGCGCATGATGGTCTCACATCATTAGGTCTGGGTAAGTAAAGGAGTTATTGTCTGTGAATATTGCAAAAGGTCAGGGTTGGACAGTGGAGGTGTGATGAGGGATAAGTTTTCTGGAATTTTGCTAGATTCCCTTTGGGAATCGGGGAGAAATGTTGCAGAGATAAGTAGACATCATATATTCCATAATTGAGCATCTTTTAAATGACATTTGGGAAGAGAAAACTTAATGGGCCACATGGCTTTTTCTCATTCTGTCCTTGTTAGGTCAAAATCCTTCAAATACAAAACATGCCAACAACAGGACTCATAGCAATGTTGAGCTTACTCATCCAGGTTATATTTTATTCAAACAAAGAAAGCGTCCATGGGCAAGGCCATGAAATATCCTCCTACAATGATTTCTTTCCATTGCATACACAGAGCCAGGCAAGGGTTGAAGTTACACTTTAAACCATGTACAATTTATTTAAATAATCTTCATTAACATTGCATACCTTGCCTAAATCCAACATCAGAGACACATTGGAGATTTGGTACTCAATGCATATTTATGCCGTAATTTGGATTTGTGATTATAAAAGGAAACAAATAATAGTTGCTCCATTTAGTTCATGGCACAACAAGCTGCCAATATTAAACTTTAAATTATTTACTCCGCAATGTAATTATCCAGATCTTGGAAACGTTGAGATATTTGCCAGACTGATAAGTACATTTTCATTTCCACAGCAATCCTCACATGCAGCAAGCTGCCTTGGAGCATTCTTTCTATCTTTTTCCTACAAGTGTTTGACAGAATTAGATTTAATTTGTGTTGTGAAGTCACATTGTTAGCATATTGCTATCATATCTGTCAGAAGGTTGTGATTGGTTTGACAAGCTTTCCTTTGAGATGCAGATTATTTATTCTCCTGTGTGACTCATGTCAGTCTAATTCTCCAGCCCTCACATCACTACAATTGTAGTTCTTTGTATTGGAAAAAGTACAAAGCACCAAAGGTACTATTTCACCTTGCTTCTCAAAGTCTCGCCAAATTTATATGAAAATATAATTAAAATTGGAAGAATAGTAAAAGGGAAAACAAATAAAGACTATGGGCTGGATTTTACAGCTCCCTGACATTGGGGGTTGTGGCGGGGCAATTGGTGCAGGGGATGGAGGGACAGGGTAAAGATTAAAGTTTGTGAACTTGGGGTGGCAGTGAGGTCAGGTGCACAAGATAAGAATTTTTGTGGGGGAGAGGGCAAGGAATTAAATGTATGGTTGTTGGGCGGGGATGGTGAGAGAGGGTCTAGATCAATAAATGTTAGTTTTTACAACACATTTTCCTTTAAAAATGTAAAAAGCAATGTAGGGCTCGAAGCCCTTTAAAAATGGTGTCGGAGCCAGCGCAGTGACATCTGGCGCCATTGCCGGGAATGGACTGCCTGCCCCCTCCACATCATCAGGGGTGGGGGGTGGGGGGTATGCCCAGCCATTTAAATGAGCTGCCGCGTTTAATATTGCAGCAGCTCCATGAAGCTTGGCCCATGCGTGCGGGCCACCATTGTTCACAGCCGCTGTCGAGCACAGCGGCGGCAACATAAATTTCGGCCCTATAATTATTTCTTAACCAATATTGGAGTTGAGAAACAAGGAACTTATATCATGAAGGTGGCCTCCATGGTAATGTGCTATCGTTGCTGAATTGTTTTGTGAACTTTAAGTAAGATTGATGCTGATGTGACCGACGTATTTTCAGTTTATTGGATTATTTAAGCTTTTCTTCCCTTTTAATTCTCTTTGTGCTGCACATTATTCCCCAGTAGGTGATAGAAATTCATCTCAAGTGGTAATGGTATTGCACGGCTGCCTGTTCTATGCAGCACCTGGTATTCAGTCCGTTGCAGTCAATTGAATTAAATATTAGGCATACACATAAAGGCCAGCCAATCCAGTAACGCCTGTTTTGTGCCACTGCCTGAGATGAATTTCTAGGTAGACTAGGCTCTACCAGTGATAACCTCATGCTGGCATCTAGATAATATTACAGACAGGGGAGAGACGATAGGGATGGCTGCCCCTTTTCACCTCTCGACTGACTGAAGACAGCGCGTTTTCAAAAAAGTGTTCAGCTCCTGAGTGCTTTAATTGTCAGGAACAGACAAATGACAGGTTTTCTTGTAAGTTTTAAAAGAAAGATAAATGGTTATTGTTCAACACCTAAATATATGCAACTACGCCCACTCTCTCACTCATACAGATACACACACAAAAGAAAGATTGTGATTATAAAAGTAGAATGCGTTTAGGTCTTATGATTTCTGGAGTTCTCTGTTACACTTGCTTTACTCTGGGGTGAAGACTTGAAATGATGCAGGCCTGTAATCCTTTTCTCTCCACTGAAGCAAAGCTCAGGAGGTTTAGGAAGACAGATTCACAGTTGTTTTATGTTTGCAGGAGCAGATTTCTGTTGTTATATTCCAGTCACGGTTCAATGGTGAAGCCCTATTACGTTTCTTCAGGTGGAGAGTTCAAGGTCAACCCAAGTCTCTGCCTACATGTGGCTTAAAGCTGGTGGTCTTAGGCAGGGTCGTTTCCCTTCATTGACATAGATGTTTTTCTATCTCTGTCTGCCCAGAATGTGCCTTATTAGAACCCTTTATCAGAAACCTAGGGCTGGATTTTATTTTCCCGCCACTGGGAGCGGTGGCGGGTGAAACAAGTGGCAGCCTGTATGTGAGGGCCACTCACCACCACACCACCGCGATCTTGAGTGTGGCAGCTCATTTTAATATGCATGGCAGCTGACCCACCTCCCCCCCCCCAACCTCGCCCAATTACATGGTGTGGGCGGCCTCGGTGACGCCGTCAACAGCGTCAGCTGTCTCTGCACAGGCAGCAATTTTAAAGGGCTGCCAGCCCTGCTTGGAGAATGAAGAGTTGCCCCCATTTCCCTGCCTCCACTACACTAAAAAGAAATGTTTGGCCCGCTTCCCTCCTCCCCCCCCCCCCCCCCCCCCCCACCCCCACCAATACACTGAACTTGTACAAAGTGCAGAAGTCGCCCCTTCCCCCCACACTAACAATGCAGAGTTGACCCCGTTTCCCCACCCCCCAAACCCACTACACTAAAAATGCTCTGATCCTCATTTCCCCACCTCAATGACACCATTTTTCCCTGACGGGAAAGTGAAGGCGCATGAGTGCCGCAGGTCACACAGAAGATCCGGGTCCGAAGGTAAGATCGCGGGGAATTGGATTTAAAAGTATGCATAGAGTTTATTTCAATATTTAAAGTTGGGTCCCATTGCTGAGCGGTGGGGAGGGCGGGCGCAGATGGGGGGTGTTCCATGGAACCTCACTGCCACTGGGAAGAACGGGTTTGGGAATCCCAGCGGCCGCTGCTGGTGCGACTTTCCTCCCCCCCACTCCTGCCACAGAGCTCAACATTGGGAGCTTAACAAAATCCAGGCCCTAGTTTCTATCATGTGACCAGAGCATCTCTTTCCATTGTCCTTATAAATAGTTTCTGATGGTTAGGCCATTGTCAGACAATGGAGTCCGGTATCACTCATCCACATACCATCTTGATAAAACAGAGCTTTTCACAACAATTTTCTGAATTTCAATTTTGGAGTCGAAGAGTTTGCCATAGTATTGTGAGCCCGGTTGTTTTTTTAATTAGTTGGAGGATTGCAGCTATTACCACAGGAAGGGTCATTTACATTTTAATGACTTCTCAAAAATATGTCCAGAAAAGTCATTTGCATTTTAATGACTTCACCAAGACTTGTCCAGACATGGAATTTAGCTTGGGGTTCTTGCAGTTCCACGTGTACTGGCAGGAAAGAAAATGTCACCTGAACTCTCAACTCCTTTTATTTTACAGGAAAGTATTCTTCATAAGTTCGTATTTATATCTCATAAGTTTGTATTGCATGAGCGTGACAATCGGGTATGTGAGAGGCCTAGGTTAAATGCCATTCAAGTTTTTTTTATTGCTTTTCACCTAAATTACACTCAGCAACTTTCTCTTATGACATGGCCAGGAAGGAAAATTTGCCACATGTCAGGCGGGGGTGGGGGAATTTTATGCTCTCCCCGTGGCGGGTTTGGAGGCGTGGAGAGCATGTAATCAGGTGGGACGGTGGCGGTAAAGGCCTGTTACCCAACCCGAACCTGACTGGACCTGACAATCGGGTTCGGGTCAGGTCGGGTTGCACTACCGGGTCTGGCATTCGGGCTCGGGTCGGGCCGGGTCAGACGCGCTCTATCACAGGTAAGTGGATCCACTGTTAATTTAATTTTTGGACTAGAAATGTGGTTTTGTTGCAGTTATTTTAATCTTGTGCAGATCAGCAACAAAGTGAAAAAGGAAGGTAAGTTAACTGATGGTCGGGTTTGGTCGGGTCGGGCGCGGCAAAAAAGGAAGGACTGGGGCCGGGTCAGGCTCGGGTCGGATGTGGTTTTGTCGGGCTCAGGTCGGGTTTTTTTTGCAGACCCAAGCAGGCCTTTAGGGGGCAGGGGTGGGGTGAGGGGGGACACCGCCACCTTCCTGCCTCCATTAAAAAATTAAGTCTGAGGCAGGAAGGCCTGTGAAAAGCCTTCCCGTCACACCACCAATTGAGGCCCTTAAGTGGGCAATAATGCCCAATTAAGGGCCTCATCCCACCGCTGCCGCAATTAGCCCGGCGACAGGCAGACCTGTCGCCGCATGGGGAGCATTGCAAGAAAAACTGTGCGGGTTGCTTGCTGGCTCCGGAGGCGGGGGCCCTCATTAAAAGGCACTTAACATGGGACCCGGCAAGAGGAGGGGGGGGCCCAGCAGCAGCCACCGCCTCTGCAGTGGCACTGCTCAGTTAAAGAGCTGCTGGCCTCTGATTGGCCAGTAACTCTCAGGGTGAGACTTCCATTGCCAGAGTGCTTGATCCCATGGAAGGCCCACCGCTGTCCATTTAAATGCTTAATTGGCCCTTGATTCGGCAAGCCTTACACAGAAGGGGCGATGCGGGGTTCTTGCCAGTACTTTTGCCGGAGGTCGATAACCCCATCGCTCGGATCAAATCCTGGCCATTGTGTGCCTACATTAAAGAACCCCCATGAAATTGAGCAATGTGCAAGTAGGGTGTCAGCAAAATGTACCCTCATATCATTGCTTGAGCAGCGTGTCCCAAAACCTTCCACTGGGTAAAAAAAATCAATTCCCTCTGATGTGTTTGCACCCAAGTTGGTAACTAAATTATATAGGAAAGTAAGGCCAAACATAGATGTAAAATACATGAGGCAAAGTGACAAGAAATGTTCTGATCTTGATATGGCATCATCCCTCACTTAGCAATCAGCATTTTCAGTACTGGCACTTAATAACATCTTAGATCCTGGATCATAGTATTTATGAGAAATACTATCATTTTCCTTTAGAATGGCAATATAACACTGTTATTTCTGAAAATTAGTCCAGCAGAGCTAGCATTTGTTCGACTGATATAAAATTTCCTTCCCCTGTTGTACGAGGTTTAGCCCTTAAAGTACCAGACTTAATTATAGCACTAGGAAAATGATTAAGCGAGTATTTTCACTGGAATCCAACCGAATGCCTTGGATCTAATTCAACCCTCATTACAATACAGGGCTTATCTGGCTTTCAGTGAGAATCTTTTGGATTGAGATTATATATATGTGAATTTGCCTGGATGGATGGGTGAAAATGTATAGTGTTAGATTTATTTTCTATCTCAGTAGACCGCGTCTTCATGTACCAGGATTATTGATTTGTTGCACGTTGCCATGGTGCCCATGATATACCGGAAAAGTATGATGCTGATCTGGAACCACTATTAGCTTCTCTCCTGGCAGCCAGTTCACATCATAGATCACTGGAAAATGATGAGAAATATTCCCTTTTTTGAAAAACCCTCACTATACCCTCCATTATCTCCCAAAAAGGAGTGGATGTTTTCCTACACGAACTCAGTGGAAATTGCCAGATAATCAAGAGTTTTCAAGTTTTTGAACTTAGAACAAATAACAAAGGAAATATTCTGTAATTTTGACCAGCAGAAGTTCTGACAGATAATTGGGATGCTGATAAACTGGAGTGTGAATAATGGAAGTCCCACTTTTCTAAATTTCCAGATTCCTAACATTTATACTGAGGAGGACAAAATTCTCTTTACTTGAACAGTTTTCTTTAGTCCACTTCAGTTCAGCTATCACTCCAACCTGTGTATAACCTTTACAGAGAAAACCCTTTTTGTCACCAACATGCGATTGTGAACATTTATACAATTTTTACAAATTGTTACAGCTAGAAATTTTAACTAAATTTTATATGTGATTATGAAAACATAGGCCTAGAAATTTGGATGCACCCATTACTGAGTGCATGAGGTGCAGTCCCAGCACCTGAAAGGTCAGGCCCGAGTGTAAGGGGCAGCTTGCCCTGCGAAGCTTTGCTGAAAATTAGGCTGCTGTGTTTCTAGTAGAAACCATCAGGTAAGTGAGGAGAGGGCGGGGGTAGGAGTGACTACATCAGCAGGCAGCGGTGGCTTGGGGTGATCACTTTTTTTTTCCCAAAAATATACTTTATTCATAAAAATCTGTAAAAAATACATTACAAAACAGTTCCAAGTTGACATTCCAGAAAGTGCAAAAGAAATCAGTTTTCTTCAATACAGAACGTGAGGTGCCTCACAACCCTTCCATTCCATTTTACATGCAATACACATTTGCATTACACAGCAAAACCATATTTTGGTGCATACAGCCTGAGGGGTTTTACACAAGCTCCAGCCCCTCAGTTCTCTACGGCAGAAGGACCTTACACAGTGCTTTTTCCTCATTGAGCCTTTGCGGTGGCTGCCCCAAGCTTTACTTTGTCCCTCAGCACGTAGTCCTGGACCTTGGAATGTGCCAGTGTGCAACACTCGTTTGTGAGCATCTCTTTGCACTGGAAGACCAGCAAGTTTTGGGGAGACCAAAGAACGTCTTTCACCGAGTTGATGGTCTTCCAGCAGCAGTTGATGTTTATCTTGGTGTGCGTCCCTGGGAAGAGCCCGTAGAGCACAGACTCCTGTGTTACAGAGCTGCTTGGGATGAACCTCGACAAAAACCACTGCATTTCTTTCCACACCTGTTTTGCAAAGGCACATTCCAGAAGGAGGTGGGCAACTGTCTCTACCCCACCACAGCCACCTCGAGGGCAGCGTGTGGAGGCGGCGAGATTCCGGGCATGCAGGTAGGGTCTGACGGGGAGGGCCCTTCTCACCATCAGTCAAGCTATGTCATGGTGCTTGTTTGAAAGTTTCTGGTGATGAGGCATTCCACCAAATGTCTTTGGCGGTCTGCTCAGGGAACTATCTGACAAGATCCACCATCTCCTTTTCCCATAGGGCCTTGAGGACATTCCGTGCAGACCACTGCCAGATGGATTGGTGGTCAAAGGTGTTTTTCTGCACAAACTTTTCTACGAAGGATAGGTGGTACGGCACGGTCCAACTGGATGGAGCATTCCGCAGCAATGCGGCCAGACCCATCCTTTGCAACACTGGGGACAGATGGAACCTCAGCACGTAGTGACACTTGGTGTTTGCGTACTGGGGGTCTACGCACACCTTGATGCAGCCGCACACAAAGGTGGTCATCAGGATGAGGGCGACATTGGGTACGTTTTTTCCCCCTTTATCTAGAGGTTTGAACATCGTTTCCCTCTGGACCCGGTCCATTTTGCATCTCCAGATAAAGTGGAAATGGCTCGGGTGACCGCCACAGCGCAAGAGTGGGGTATGGGCCAGACCTGCGCCACATACAAAAACAACGTGAGCGCCTCACACCTGATGACCAGGTTCTTACCAACAATGGAGAGAGATTGCTGATCCCACATGCTCAGTTTATGGTGTACCCTGGCTACTCGCTCCTTCCAGGTTTTGGCGCATGCCCCGGCCTTTCCAAACCATATCCCTAGCACCTTCAGGTAGACTGAGCTGACGGTGAAGGGGACAAGGGATCAGTCGACCCAGTACCCAAAGAACATGGCCTCAGTCTTGCTGTGATTTACTTTGGCTCCCGAGGCCAGTTCGAACCGGTCGCAGATGCTCATCAGCCTGTGAATGGACAGCGGGTCCGAGCAGAAGACGGCAATGTTGTCCATGTATAGGAAGGCTTTGACCTGAGTACCTTCACTGCCTGGGATTGTCACTCTTCTTATGACTGCATCCTTCGTAATGGACTCAGCTGAAGGTTCGATACAGCAAACAAACAAGACAGGAGAGAGAGGACAGCCCTGTCTGACTCCAGATTTAATCAGGAAACTTTCTGATTCCCACCCATTGATTGAGACTGCACTACTGATGTTCGTGTAGAGCAGTTGGATCCAATTGCAGATTCCCTCCCCAAACCCCATTTTGGACAGCACGTCCATCATGTATGATTGCGATATCCTGTCAAATGCCTTCTCCTGGTCTAAGCTGATGAGGCAGGTGTCCACCCTCCTGTCCTGTACATAGGCGATCATCTCCCTGAGTTGTGCGAGACTATCAGAGATCTTCCTGCCCGGTACAGTACAGGTCTGATCATTGTGAATCACCAACTCCAGAGCAGACTTGACCCGACTGGCGATGACTTTGGACAGAATCTTGTGTCTACATTAAGCAGTGAGATGGAACGCCAATTTCTGATTTCCGCCCTCTCCCCCTTCCGCTTGTAGATGAGGGGGATGATGCCTTTCCTAATGGATTCTGACATGCTGCCGGCCAGAAGCATACCTCCAGAAGGTCTGGGCCAATCCAGTCCCACAGAGCTGAAAACAACTCAACTGGAAAGCCATCACTTCCGGGAGTTTTACTCGTCTCGAAGGACCTGACGGCATTTGTCAGCTCATCCAGGGTTAGCGGTTTGTCCAGTCTCTCCCTCATGCTGTCATCTAAGACCTCCATGATAGATGACAGGAAGGACTGGGAGGCTGTGCTGTTCGTGAGCTTCACGTCGTACAGCCCAGCATAAAAGAATTTGCTAATCCTTAGTATGTCAGACTGCGATGACGTTACCGAGCCATCCTCTTCCTTTAGGCTGTTGATCACAGAGCTCTTTGTGTGTACCTTTTGGAAAAAGAAATGTGAGCACGTCTCATCCTGTTCAACGGAGCGGACTCTGGACTGGAAGATGATCTTGGAGGCCTCCGTGGCAAACAGCAAGGCCTGCTGGCTCTTCACCTCTTGGAGATCCTCCTTGATCTCGACCCCCATCTCGACTGCAGCCGGAGCAGATTTTGCATACTTTTCTGGAGTTGGGACATTTCCCTCTGTCTCTCTCTGTCACCTCTGAACACCTTTGAGGATAAAGAACCTCTTGATGATCACTAGTCGGATAGTGGAAATAAATTATTAGCAAAAGCAACAGTAGCCTGCGTTTTTTATGAGTATTCCTATGTTTCCTAGCTCCACATTCAAGTAAGTATATTTTTAAATCTTACCTTGTTGGTTGCTGTCTAACAGCAATCCCATTAAAGACCACTTATTAGGCCACATGTACACCTGTTTTCCTGAATGTCTCCAGACAAACCAATCTTGCAGTGGGACCTCAAATTGGCAACAGGCCCCTTATGCCTATATCATAGACATGGGGGTGGGAGAGGAGATTGAAACTTTTAATAACTTTTTCATTTCAATTTCACAGGTCCTGTATCTTTAAACATTTGAATTAAAATGAAGGGCTGCAAGCCCTTTAAAAATGGCGCAGGTGCCTGTGCAGTGGCGCCAGACGCCATTGCTGAGGATGGAGCACCCGCCCCCGACGACGTCATCAGGGGCAGATGGTTCGCCAAAGACATATCGCGCATGTGCCGCACTGTCTTTGAAGCTAGCCACTGCTGGAAAAATTCAGCCCTCTGCCTCTCCAGGGAGGTGGTCACCGAGCCCTGTGAGAAGGGGCAGGTCCCCAATGCTGTCGCAATGAAGGGCACTGTGGCGCTGAACTTCTACACCTCGGGATCATCCCAGGAATCTCCCAGAGCCTATGGTAAATGGGCAGCACAGTCAGCTTTTGATATGGCAGCAGTACACTAAACTGTAAAACCACAAGCATTCTTATGCATTTAGAAAGATGAACGTCGCACACAGTTCATTACAGTCTGCATTTTCTAACCCAAATAAAGGAGATGGGAAGGGCCTTTTCTGTGTCCATGGCCATCAGTGGGACTGAATCCATTGAAGATAACAGTATCCTCATACTTAATGCCCTTTCTCACATCCCGCTTCCTCCTCATCCCACAATCTTTTCTGATTTAGAAACTGTCGATGGTATAAGCATCTCTCCTCCCTTGACTCTTTTTCATTTTAGATACCTAAGAACTGCAATCCACCCAGGCAATGGAGGAACAGCAAGAAGCCAGCGATGATGAAGATACACCCATCACTCGATTTCACACTCGCAGCTACCAGCTCAGATACTGACACTGCACATAATTTAGAGGATAGCATAGAGGTGGGATCTGCACGTGGTGAGACATGGGGCACAAGAGCGCTGGAGCCAGGGCAAGGGGGTGTAGGATTGAGTTTATTTTTTATAAAACTGTTGGAACTTAGTTGTTGTATCCTTAAGTATAACAGTTAAAATTGTGTTCCGTAGGTAACATAACCACAAAGCATGAAGTAAGTTTACTTACTGGACAAGTCATAACATGTTGAGAAACAATGGAACGGGTTAATTCAGACTTTGTCAAGACCCTTTATTTAAAAGTCGTCAGACTGTGGATTACCCCAGGTAGACTGTTAGCTTTTTAACAGAAAACTGCAAACAACCCTGCCTGGTCACAAAGCTGTGAAACGAGATAAGCACATATCAATCCCATTAAGTGGTCACTGTGGATGAATAGCCAGAGCAGGGGGCATCAGATCAAGATATGACCTTTTGTGACGGAGCTCATAGCATCAGGGAAGCATAAACCAGGTGCTAAGAGGTCAGGAAAATTGTGGATTATGTGCCAGGCTCAAGCAAGGTACCATCATAGAAGAGCAGCTAGGTAATTACTGACCAATCAGATGGTTGGAAAAGGAATTTACACCTAATATGGCACACAGCCAAGCTGGGAAAGATGTATAAAATTAAGATTTATAAAATACTAAGTGCACATCATCATCAAGAAGAAAAGACAGAAGATAAACTTCAATCTAGAGAACGGACACACACTTAACTGGAGGTTGAGGACCAGTGTTCCATTGTGAACACAACTGCTGACCAATGCCCTTTTCCAAGTAGCACAATTTCGTGCTTATTGTGGAAAACTGAATAAAGTCTGTGAAGCTTGTGAAAACACCCTTGAACCTGTGTGGTTTTGTAGCTAGTCTGAGCTGGAAGTCCCTTTCAGACTGGCTCTCCCAACTTAGTCTGTAATTGTAATTGACCTATGTCTTCCAAATAAATTAAAGCAAATGCCAGATCTTACAGGGGCAAGGATAGGGCAGGTGCCAGCTAGCTCACTAGAGATCGAGGTCACACACTAGTTCTGCTGCAGAAGACTCAGATGAGGACTTTGATGGGCCAGCCTATAGAAGAATCCCCACTATAGAGTGCAGCCTCCATTATCTCCCAAAAAGGAGTGAATGTTTTGCCTGCACCAACCAGTGCTCAGTGGAAATTGGCAGATAATCAAGCGTTCCCAAGTTTTGACCTGAGAACAAATAATAAGCAAAATAATCTGTAGTTTTGACCTGCAGAAGTCCTGACAGAAAACTTGCCCTCAATGTCAAGGAGCATGGAGGAATCTAGCACCAACTTGGCACAGGGCTTTGCACAGAGCTTGAGCCTATCCTTTCCGAAATGGAGCAGCACAGCAGTGGAACCAGCCATGATGCAGCATCTGGTAGCCGTGTTTTAGATTTCATTGCAGCACAAGCAGCTTCCACCCAACATCTGAGTGTGACTGGAAGCTCAGACTGCTGCCTTCACAGTTCTGGATAATAGCATGAAAAATGGCTTTCAGGTTGTCACAGCACTCCACATCGCTCCCTAAAAACCCTCTGCAGACATGGTCTCCTTCTGAGAACCCATCTCCCACTCTTCCTCCTCTCTCTTCTAGCAGCTTGTCCTGCTCTGCATGATCTCTGCTCGTTCTCCTAGTCATGCTTAATGCCAAGAGGAAGGCGTACTGATCACCCAGGCCTGGGAGCACCTGGCCTGTACAGAAGCCTTAAAGTCAGCGAAAAAGTACTTCAGCGCCAGCCAGACCACTGCCTGCGACTAGTCAAACTTTAACCAAGTATAGAAAAGCTCCAAAAATATTTACAATTGCACCAACAGCCAGAAGAAATAAGTCAGCAACTAATGTCAATATTTCAGGGTCCCTTTAAATAGCGCTTGTGGTGTGGAAGGGCCCTTCATTTGTTTAATGTCTTGTTCAGCTGTATGAGGTAAAGTGGCTGGAGGGTGGCGTTCGAAAATGGCAGTATTTATCAGATCAGCTGATGTCATGACCTGCCTGCTCTGCATTCTTCTAGTGGACATGAAGTGTGCACATGCTAACCCTTTAACTAATAAGGCGTCCAGTGTGCTTTGCATCAGAAATGTGCACCTGCACAGTGGATACCATTTTGGAATCTTAAGGGCCTTGTAGTGCCCCCACTCCCAAATCTGTCTATTTCTTTCACGGATGCTGACTTACCTTCTGTGTATTTCCAATAACCTGGTGGATAATTTTAACTGAACCCACCGGTTGGAAAATGATGAGGTTGGATCACTCACCCATTTTACAGCCGGTCCAATTATACTTTCCATTGCAGTCAGTGTAAGGTTAAATCGGGAGGGGTGTAAATCAATGGCATCACGTTCCTGCTGGGTGGATTAATTAAAACAACCCCCTTTTTACTTTTGTCATTGCAGTCGTGGTACTTCAAAATCTCCCTCGGGGTAAGCTCACTAATGCATCTGCAGTTGCAGTGTGCTGCACAAGACCATCTTTACTGGTGTGACTGGGCATTAACAAGCAAAAAATTGACTTTTTGTTGCTTTTGATAATGGGCATTGATTCATTTTTTAGTGGGGTAGATTCCTCAGAGTAGCTCTAGTCACAGTCGAGTAGTCTGTTTGCATTTTCTACACTATCGACAGGATGCACTGGAGCAACTTACCAAGACTTCTTCAACAGCACCTCCCAAACCCGCGATCTCCACCATCTAGAAGGACAAAAATGAGAATGCCATCAAGTCCAAGTTCCCCTCCAAGTCACACACTATCCTGACTTGGACATATACCCAAGGGCTGCATGAGAGTTGCCTTCCTTCATCATCCTGCAACTTGCTACCTAAAAACATTGGAGGAGTACCTTCACCACATGGACTATAGTTCAAGAAGGAGGCTCAGCATCACTTTCTCAACGGCAACTAAAGATAGGCAATAAATGCTGGCCTTGCTAGCGATGCTGATATCCTGAGAAGGATTTTGAAAAAAAAAGTTTTACGCTGCCTATGTTTTCACAGAATAGAATCATAGAATAGTTACAACACAGAGAGGTCATTTGGCCTGTCGAGTCAGTGCTGGCTCTCTGCAAGAACAAGTTAGCTAGTCCCACTCCCCAGCCCTTTCCCTATAGTCTTGCAATTTTTTTTGCTGTCCAGGTGCTTATCCAATTCTCTTTTGAAAGCCACAATTGAATCTGCCACGACCATCCTCTCAGGTAGTGCATTCCAGATTCTAACCACTCTTTGCATAAAAAGGTTTTTCCTCATGTTGCCTTTGGTTCTTTTGCCATTCACCTCAAATTGGTGTCCTCTGGTTCTTGACTCTTCTGCCAATGGGAACAATTTCTCCCTATCTACTCTGTCCAGACCCCTCAGGATTTTGAAACCTCTATCAAATCTTCTCTCAACCTTCTGTTCTCAAAGGAGAACAATGCCAATTTCTCCAATCTATTCACATAACTAAAATTGCTCATTCCTTACTTTTCATTAAAATTGGAGATGGCAGAAGTCTCAGCCCCATAGTTCTGGGAATACGGCCACCTTAAACATCCCTTCTACTTGGCTTTTCTTCAAAAAAACTTTTCTTCTGTTTTTGTTGAATGGTGTTTCTTACTATAGATGGACAGTGCACCTATATGCATTTCAATGCAGAAATCGGGTGTTGACATCGAAGATCTGGTGGCAGCATTAAACATGATCCTGAAATCTCCCAAGATGGATCTGCCCTGGTCAAAGGGTGCCAAGCAACAGATGGCCAATCCTGGCAGATTCTTGGATAAACTCCATGCATTTGATGAAATCCAGGTTCATTTCAACACAGCAGGTTCTCCATTTATTTATCTGTGAGATAATTTCTGCCTCTAGGGGCCATACCAGCTGTGATTTGTGGTTTGTGGTTAGTATGCACTATTTCACAAGAATGAGAAATTAAAAGTACTGACAAACATTGGTACTTTACATTCCAGAGGAGAGTCTAATTCAAGATGTGACTTGTTACTTTGATTCGCCCAAGGCCCTTTTACACAGTGCCAAAGTGCAAATGCAACAAGAGTAAATATTCGGATGGATTCAGGTTCAGATTCTGAGCACCCAAAGATGTTCCTAACAACATCACAGACTCTGAAGTTTTTTTTTAAAGCAAAAGTACAAAATCTGTTGGTGAGACTGTCTGACACAGTTGGTTGGAAGGGGCAGCATTATATCTGGGGCTGCATGGGATCTACCTAAAGATAAAAGGATGAATATTGAAAAAGTAACCTACTGTAGGAATAGGTGAGAAAAATAATTAACTTGTCATATTGGCAACATATATCAGAATCCTTTTCTTTCATATGTGTATCCACTTGTTTACATTCTCTTAACAACAAACATATGTCCCTGTAATGATGGAAATGTCCCAAAGCGATTCCTAGAAGCAGAGCCAGACAAAAATTGGCACTAAGCAAAAGAAGTAGATATTTGGAGGGGAGACTAAACGCTTGGTCAAAGAAGGGCCTTAATGGACAAGAGAGAAATGCAAAGATTTAGGGAGAGAGTTCCAGAGCTTAAGGCCTAAGTGGCTGAATACATGGCCACCAATATTTTAATTATTAATTTAAATTCTCTTAATGCTGTAATGAAGTATTACTGGATATCGGGGCATGGAGCCAACAGTCTGATGCATTCCCACTTCCGGGCAATCTTGCCAGAGCCAGGTCATTACCAGCAATGGCTACCCACCTGGCAGTGGCGGGTAGCCAATTTGAATAATTTACAGTCCATTTGTGGGCCAACTTGGGATGTCACCAGGATCTTCCCAGCAGCGGATGGGCCTCCCATCTGAGGCCAAAGCCCAGCAGGTGCCCTGAGGCGGCTTGTGGGACGAGGGGGAGGGGGGGTGGGGGGGGTGGTGGTGGTGCTGTCCTGCGGGGCCTTCTATATTTACCCCCCAACCACAATCGCATGAATCAGTGGGCCATAGCTGCGTCCGCTGGCCAACCTGTAGAGGGGCTTCCAAGGATTGGGCCTGCAGCTTCAGAAACCTGCCTGGTGTCCTTAATTGGATGGCACACTGGGTGGCTGCCAATTGGGGGGGGCCACCTCCCGGAAGATTCAATTTTTTTTGTGGAATGTGGGCATCGCTGGCTAGCCCAGCATTTGTTGCCCATCCCTAATTGCCTTTGAACTGACTGGCTTGCTAGGCCATTTTAGCAGGCATTAAAGAATCAACCGCATCGCTGTGGGCCTGGAGTCACATGGAGGCCAGACCAGGTAAGGACAGCAGATTTCCTGTCCTAAAGGACATTAGTGAACCCAGATGGGTTTTTACAACAATTGACAATGGTTTCATGATCATCATTAGACTAACTTTTAATTCCAGATTTATTAATTGAATTCAAATTTCACCACCTGCCTTGGTGGGATTCGAACTCGTATCCCCAGGGCATTAGCCTGGGCTCTGGATCACTAGTCCAGTGACATTACCACGACACCACCGCCAGCGGGCGTGTTGCCATCAACTGAGGGTTCGGGACCTGGAAATGGTCCCACCCCTCAATTATTTTTAAAGGAGACAAGATTCCACCCAACGTTTTTCATTTGGCCTGATTTTCCTTTTCCATTGAAGTCCGTTGGTGTACAACGGTGTTCCCCACTTCTCTATCGCCCATTTTGTGGTGCCACAAGACAAATTAATATCCCTTTAATTCCAATCTCAGAAAGACACCCAACTTAAATGGCCAAATGAGGTGTCAAAATCTGTTGCATGTGCTGCAGACCATTTAAAGAATGTTGGTATATCTTGCGACCCTTCATAGCTGTCAATGAAAAGAGATCTGCAGTCCTTTTCATTGAAGTACTTGATGCTGTCACTGAGTAAACTGGCTCTTAAATTGAGAATGTTTGTGCCTATAGATATAGATGCTTCATTGTTCGGCTGCACTATATTATTTATTACAGACTTTCGCAATTTTCCACCCAGCTGCCACAGCATACCCTTGAGCTACTGGAGAAACACCTCAGCTTGTCTTCATTTACTGCTGAAAATATGGAACTGACGGCTGACGGTAATGTTGCGGTGGGATCCTGATTAAAATGGCTCCGGGGTAAGTCTTTCAGAATATGTTGCGATTGTATTAGAAAGTGCTAAAATCAATCAGCTGCATGCATGCATTTTAACTAAGCGCAGTATCAAAAATTGATTGATATAAGTAAAAGAAATGCATTATTCATTGTGTCTCAAGCTACTGAATTACAAACTAGACTATTTTATATTTATATTTTGTGAAGACCGCATTAACCATCTCCCTTACTTTCATCCCTTGATTTCAGCAATATCATATTACTGTTTTACTCCAAATACCAGTTACATTGGGTAAATAAAGTTTGAAAACACTGCAGTGTAATATTGCCTTGCCTACACAGTCTGCTGTGTTTTTTTTTAGCAGTTTGGGCCCTCCAGAAGGCCGTTTGCATTACTTTGTACCGAGAACAAAGAACAAAGAACAAAGAAAATTACAGCATAGGAACAGGCCCTTCGGCCCTCCAAGACTACGCCGATCCAAATCCTCTATCTAAACCTGTCGCCTATTTTCTAAGGGTCTGTATCTCTTTACTTCCTGCCCATTCATGTATCTGTCTAGATACATCTTAAAAGACGCTATCGTGCCTGCGTCTACCACCTCCGCTGGTAATGCGTTCCATGCACCCACCACCCTCTGCGTAAAGAACTTTCCACTCATATCCCCCTTAAACTTTTCCCCTTTCACTTAGAACTCGTGTCCCCTTGTAATTGAATCCCCCACTCTGGGGAAAAAGCTTCTTGCTATCCACCCTGTCTATACCTCTCATGATTTTGTACACCTCAATCGGGTCCCCCCTCAACCTCCGTCTTTCTAATGAAAATAATCCTAATCTACTCAACCTCTCTTCATAGCTAACACCCTCCATACCAGGCAACATCCTGGTGAACCTCCTCTGCACCCTCTCCAAAGCATCCACATCCTTTTGGTAATGTGGCGACCAGAACTGCACGCAGTATTCCAAATGTGGCCGAACCAAAGTCCTATACAACTGTAACATGACCTGCCAACTCTTGTACTCAATACCCCGTCCGATGAAGGAAAGCATGCCGTATGCCTTCTTGACCACTCTATTTACCTGCGTTGCCACCTTCAGGGAACAATGGACCTGAACACCCAAATCTCTCTGCACATCAATTTTCCCCAGGACTTTTCCATTTACTGTATAGTTCACTCTTGAATTGGATCTTCCAAAATACATCACCTCGCATTTGCCCTGATTGAACTCTATCTGCCATTTCTCTGCCCAACTCTCCAGTCTATCTATATTCTACTGTATTCTCTGACAGTCCCCGTCAGTATCTGCTACTCCACCAATCTTAGTGTCGTCTGCTAACTTGCTAATCAGACCACCTATACTTTCCTCCAAATCATTAAGGTATATCACAAACAACAGTGGTCCCAGCACGGATCCCTGTGGAACACCACTGGTCACACGTCTCCATTTTGAGAAACTCCCTTCCACTGCTACTCTCTGTCTCCTGTTGCCCAGCCAGTTCTTTATCCATCTAGCTAGTACACCTTGGACCCCATGCGCCTTCACTTTCTCCATCAGCCTACCATGGGGAACCTTATTAAATGCCTTACTGAAGTCCATGTATATGACATCTACAGCCCTTCCCTCATCAATCAACTTTGTCACTTCCTCAAAGAATTCTATTAAGTTGGTAAGACATGACCTTCCCTGCACAAAACCATGTTGCCTATCACTGATAAGCCCATTTTCTTCCAGATGGGAATAGATCCTATCCCTCAGTATCTTCTCCAGCAGCTTCCCTACCACTGACGTCAGGCTCACCGGTCTATAATTACCTGGATTTTCCCTGCTACCCTTCTTAAACAAGGGGACAACATTAGCAATTCTCCAGTCCTCCGGGACCTCACCCGTGTTTAAGGATGTTGCAAAGATATCTGTTAAGGCCCCAACTATTTCCTCTCTCGCTTCCCACAGTAACCTGGGATAGATCCCATCCGGACCTGGGGACTTGTCCACCTTAATGCCTTTTAGAATACCCAACACTTCCTCCCTCCTTATGCCGACTTGACCTAGAGTAATCAAACATCTGTCCCTAACCTCAACATCCGTCATGTCCCTCTCCTCGGTGAATACCGAAGCAAAGTACTCGTTTAGAATCTCACCCATTTTCTCTGACTCCACGCATAACTTTCCTCCTTTGTCCTTGAGTGGGCCAATCCTTTCTCTAGTTACCCTCTTGCTCCTTATATATGAATAAAAGGCTTTGGGATTTTCCTTAACCCTGTTTGCTAAAGATATTTCATGACCCCTTTTAGCCCTCTTCATTCCTCGTTTCAGATTGCGCCTACAATCCCGATATTCTTTCAAAGCTTCGTCTTTCTTCAGCCGCCTAGACCTTATGTGTGCTTCCTTTTTCCTCTTAGCTAGTCTCACAATTTCACCTGTCATCCATGGTTTCCTAATCTTGCCATTTCTACCCCTCATTTTCACAGGAACATGTCTCTCCTGCACGCCAATCAACCTCTCTTTAAAAGCCTCCCACATATCAAAAGTGGATTTACCTTCAAACAGCTGCTCCCAATCTACATTCCCCAGCTCCTGCCGAATTTTGATGTAGTTGGCCTTCCCGCAATTTAGCACTCTTCCTTTAGGACCACTCTCGTCTTTGTCCATGAGTATTCTAAAACTTACGGAATTGTGATCACTATTCCCAAAGTAGTCCCCTACTGAAACGTCAACCACCTGGCCCGGCTCATTTCCCAACACCAGGTCCAGTATGGCCCCTTCCCGAGTTGGACTATTTACATACTGCTCTAGAAAACCCTCCTGGATGCTCCTTACAAATTCTGCTCCATCTGGACCTCTAACATTAAGTGAATCCCAGTCAATGTTGGGAAAATTAAAATCTCCTATCACCACCACCCTGTTGCTCCTACAGCTTTCCATAATCTGTTTACATATTTGTACCTCTATCTCACGCTTGCTGTTGGGAGGCCTGTAGTACAGCCCCAACATTGTTACCGCACCCTTCCTATTTCTGAGTTCTGCCCATATTGCCTCACAGCTCGAGTCCTCCATAGTGCCTTCCTTCAGCACAGCTGTGATATCCTCTTTGACCAGTAATGCAACTCCTCCACCCCTTTTACCTCCCTCTCTATCCCGCCTGAAGCATCGGTATCCTGGGATATTTCGTTGCCAATCATGCCCTTCCCTTAACCAAGTCTCAGTAATAGCAATAACATCATACTCCCAGGTACTAATCCAAGCCCTAACCTGATTGTTTTCTAAACAGATTAGGGTACGGCTTGCTTTTCCAGCTGCTAAGCATGTGCCTGCAATACCACAGCTGACTTTAAAATGTAATTGTGTTCTTCAGAAGCAAAAGAGCCAGTCATTCCACCAATAAAGAAATAAATAAATTTATGCTCCGTTAGTAAGACCAGTCATGAAAAATTCATTTTGAAATGTTATGACGATTCCACTGTGAAAGTTCTCGGCCAGAGATATCAGGTAAGGGAATTCAAGCGCGCAGTACTTACGCATAATATTGATACCCTAGAGGTACAATGAATGCATTTATTCAAATTTAAATATAGCTGTAGCAACTTTACTGAACCCTGTAGGTTAGCAATATAAATCACAACCAGTTATATGACATTGATTGATAGCCACAAGATATAATTATTTGGAAAGCTGAAACTGGATAATCACTTGAAAAGCAATGATTGTAGGAGGTACTCATTTTTTATTTATCAATCATCATTAATTCACAATTTCCTTCATTGTAAATAAATGATAGCAGGCCTACATGAGGTGGAGCTGATACTGCTGTTAAAGGTATGGCACATTTTAAATATTTCTTTTTAATTTCATATCTTTCCAGCCATTGTTTTACTTTAATTAAAAATATATAACTCATTAGTTCTTAGTCATCTGGGATCACTTGCAGTATCAAACTCCAACATGTTCAGTGTTCTGTTTGACATTGTGAGGTAAACTTTTGTCTTCACTGCTGAGGCAGCAATAGGGCAGAATGGACCGTCCACAATTTGGGGGGAGACAGTTGCATAGTGGTAATGGCTGGAATTTTACGCCCCCAAAAAGAGCGGCCTGGTGGTGGGGGGAGGCATAAAATTGAGTGGGAGGCTGGTGGGGGATGGGGGGGTCCTTCCCAACCTCCTCTTGCCCCCGCTGCAATTTTACGCGGGGCGGTGGTGACAAGAAATGGCCCGCCCGCCCAAAGCCAACCAAGGCCCTTAAATGGCCAATAAACTGACACTTAAGGTCCTCTACCCGCCACCGTGGGTATTTTACCCTCGGTAGCTGGACGGTAGAAGCCTCAAAAACCCTGCTTGGTGAAACCAGGAGGCCTTTGTGCGTGCTGATGGGGGGCCCTCCTGATTAGGCATCCTGTGCCCTATGGAGGGCCCCCCTGAAGCCCCAACCACCCCCAACACACAGCACAGCCCCCACCCCCAGAACCGCCCATCCATGCCTCGCCGGGGCCCAACCAATTATCCCCGCCGAGGTCCTAAAAACTTGCCTGTCTTTTGGGGCCGTCCTTCCTCTAACTTGTGATGGCTGGGTGTAGTCCCAGCAGTGGCCACCGCTCCCGATGACACTGCTGGGACTAAGAGCTGCCAGACCACTGATTGGCCGGCAGCTCCATTAGGTTGGATTTCCTGCCTCATGGAGCTGGAAGTCCCACCCAAGCCAATTAAAGGCCTGGGGAGCATAAAATCCCAGCCTGGCTCCCAAGACCTGGCGGAGGTGGGCTCACCACCAACTTTCCGGCCGGTGGGCAGGGCCTCCCACTCAACGAAAAATTCCGGCCAATGTCACTGAGCTCGAAATCCAGAGGCCCAGGCTAATGCCCTGGGGACATGGGTCCAAATCCCACCACGGCAGCTGGTGGAATTTACATTCAATTAATTAAAAATCTGGAATTGAAAGCTAGTTTCAGTAATAATGCCATGAAACTATCATCGATTGTTGGTTCACTAATGTCCTTCAGGAAAGGAAATCTGCTGTCCTTTCCTGGCTCTGCCCTACATGTGACTCCAGATCCAGAGCAATGTGGTTGACTCTTAACTGTCCTCTGAAATGGCTTTGCGAGCCACTCAGTTCAAGGGCAATTAGGGATGGGCAACAAATGCTGGCCTTGCCAATGATGTACATGCCCCATAAAAGAATATTAAAAAATTGCAGAACCCACCCATGGTATCAGTGGAATGTAAATCTGGTGTGATCTACAACCGGTATTGATATAGGATTTCTAAAAACTGAATACATGGCCCTTCATCTTAACCTCCCATCTAAACAATTATACCTCCAGCAATGCAACACTGACTCAGTGCTACACTAGAGTGTCAACCTAGATGGTCTCAGAGTTGGGCTTGAACGTATAACTTTCTGATGCAGGGAAATGTGCTACCAAGTAAGCCAACAGCCATAAGTTGGTTTTGAGCTTTTATGCCCACTGTGGGACCAATAATACTTTATTTTACTGCTAATTATTTGCTATCATACAACCAATTAAAAACAGAAATAATTCTAGCCTGTACTGTGGAATTCCTGTTATTATGATCACTGATGTGATGTCAGTTTAATGCCTTTAATATAAAACATCATAAATATCTTTCCACAACTTACCTGTTTGGCAGTATGTTTTCGGGCTGTCTGCAGCAGCACTGTAGAGTAAGTTTGCTATATTATAGAAATAGTCTATTATGTATTTTCATTTACTTATTCTCTTTTTATGGTCTGTTCAACCTAATTACAAAAAAATACTGTTTCAGACATTTGAATATTGATATCACTCATTCCAAACTTCATCAGAAAAGGTACACTGAGTAAAAAAAAAAGTTACGAGTTCTGTGTGAAGCTACAATTTTATTTGGAAATCAGTGGAATATTTTGAAGGAGGAACAGAGTATTTCTAAATTGCTGAAAAATATCTTTGATTGATTGACAAAAATAGACTATTTTAATATTAGCAATTAGAATAAAAACAACTGAATATAAAAAGGTATGTCAAAATTAGAGATTGTTTTGTTTGGATTAAGACATCAGCTTCCTTTAAAAATTTTATTGAACAAAATAACATTTACCTGTACGGAACTATCTTTCTCATTGAAAAAATAACCCTGAAGGTTCAGTGTGTTGGCTCACTGTACCACCCAGTTTCACAATGTAAAAATGCTATCGATGGAGGAAAAAGCTTTTGTATCATATACACTGCCAGAGCTGACTCCTTCACATGTGATGAGGTGGTCTCAGCAAGCATGCTACCTTCAAAGGATTTACATTCAATTTGGCTTATCTGGATATTACATTGATGTGAATTCTGGCTTTGTTGCAAAACAAAAGCAGCTTGGCAAATGAGAAGTTACAGACTAGAAAGAAGAAAGAAAGCCTTGCAATTATTTAGCACTTTCCACGAACACCGGACATCTGAAAGCATTTTACAGCCAATGAATTAATCATTGTTGTAATGTAGGAACATGAAGGTAGAGATTAGGCCTACTCTTTTACATAAATTCATGAAATGCAACTCAAGTACTCTAGTTCTGAGATTCAAACTGCATAGAATTGCACCATATCCCAAATATGTCTCAGTGGCAGCCATGCAAGTAGCGGAGAATAGTGAAAGAGATTCTCGTGGATCAAACTCTTTGGAGTCCGAGAGAATCTATTCATTATTAGTCATTGCTCCAAATTATTAATGTATTTTATTTTATGTGGCTTATCCACTCTTTTTGCAAACCTCCTAGCTCTTCCCAGCAATGTTACACTTCCCCTATCACAGATCATAGTTCTTCCACTCCCACAGAAAATCCATTCATTTCAATGAAGGAGGAAATTTAGCTCTCCATCTGACACTGCATACATGAAAGTTTAATGTCAAAAGATCAATTTCTTGCTTCTGACATCAAATTTTGAATCTAATGGGCAAATGTTATAACCCTAAAGTTTACTCTATTTCATATAGGAATGAGAGTTGGATTTTCCTGTTCAGTTAATGTAGGTCCTAAAAAGCAGTATTTAGTTGGTGTGAGAAGAATGGAATCATTGAATGGGGAGCTGCAAGGTGCAGAAGTTTGGAAAGGGAACATGTAAACATAGACAAATTAATCAAAGATGATGAATTATTAAATGTTGTGGTTATTAGTTGTTCCAGCAAGAAATTTTAGAAAAGGGTGAACTTCATAAAATAAAGCTAGCTCAGTTTAAAGAAACATTGATTCTCTCACTCTAGATTATGTCAATAGAACCCCCTCCCAATTTTTAACCCCTGACATATTTGCCTGCACCTTCCATGGTGACTCCCCCAATTTCCCACTGTTACTTTTTCAGGAGATTGGGGGAAACCCTGGAGAATAAAGGAGGGTTGAGGCCATGAATGGATTTGTAGATGAGGATGAAAATTTTGATTTGTTTTGAGGAACAGGGAGCCAGCTGAGGTCAGCAAGGATAGGTGGCGGGGGGGGGGAGGGGAATAGGGGAATGGGACTTTGTGCAGGATAGGATGTGGATGATGGGATTCTGGATAACTTGGAGTTTATTTATAGAGAAGCTGGGAAGATCAGTGAGGGGAATGTTGAAAAAGTTGAGTCTGGAGGTGACAAATGCATCAATGAGAATTGTAGCAATGGTGATCAAAGAGAAATAGAAATGGTTGATGTTACAGAGATGTAAGTATGCAGGCTTGGCAATTTGCAGCTCAGTTGAAGGTTAAGCAGGACGTCAAGGCTACACACAATTAGATTGACCTTAAGGGGAAACCGGGAAGAAGATGGGATAAGGTACAAACAGGCTGTGAACAGGATGGCTTCAGTCTTGCCACTGCTGAGCTGCAGAATGTTCTAGCTTATTCATGACTTGGTGTAGAACAAGTAGGTAGACAGTGATGAGTTCAAGAATTATGATGAAGTAGTAAAACTGGGCATCACTGACATACATACGAAAAACATGAAGGTGGTAACATGGAAGTGGATCAACAGAAAAAGCATTGGAGGAGAATGCTGCAATCGGTTGTGACAAAAGCTACAGCGAGATTGAGGAGAACATGGCTGATCTTCTGCCTCAAGTCCACTTTCCTGCCTGCAGGCCCTGTCACACGGAATATCGCTGGGGATTTTGAACAGAGTAATCTCAGTGCTGTGGCAGGTTATATATCAGACTGAAGGGATTTGAAGAAATTGGAGGTGGTGGCGGAGGGGCATTTGATGAGGATGGAGAGGTTGAGAGTAAGGTTTTTAAGAAATGGGGTGGGGGGATTATGTAAATGTTAAAAGGGTGAGGAACATTCCCTCAGGAAAAGGAGCTGTTGACGAGGATGGAAGTGACAGTGACCTAATTGAAGATGGGATAGTCATGGAAAAGGAAGTAATGGTGCAGGCACAGGACTATAAGTGAACCACTATGATAACATGCCATTTTACAATAATCACCTCTCATAAACAATGACATTTCCAAACTCCATCTATCTCAGTTAGACTCACAAGATAATTGCCAAATGGCCAACAGTGGTATGATCCACGTGCTACAGTGAATAACAGCAGATTTCTTTGACAATCTGAGCCAAATGCAACTGGGATATAGACCTTAATTCAGTACCCTTGTTTGAAAAAGCCAAAAAGAAATCTAAAGCAAAACATCCTATTGTATCAGGCAAACATCAAAGTGCAAGGAGTAGCTTCCATATTCCAATGTAAAGTGACCAAGAAAGGGTTAGGCACTTCCTGGAAAGGTTGTCATAGTAACAGAGCCCCTTACATCCTGAAGAGAGCTATTGTATCAACTTCATAAAATTGCCCGGGGAATAGAGATTAAAGGCTTGAACAGAAAGCTAGGCCAAAGCATCCAGTATAGTGGATAATAGGCAGAAAGAAAGGGAAGCTTGTACATTGTGTTGTATACACGAGAAGATAATGTGGAAATGCTTACATTGTGCCTGAAAATAGGATTACCAATATCTTTGATCATTTAGCAGGTTTGAATTGCCCAGATGTTGTAGATTGTCTTAAGCGTTTAGTTTTATGGAGTGTTTGTGCCATGTATGTTGTTTAGATTGTAAAGGCAGCTTGTTTAAAATTGCTTTGAATAATAAAGCTATTACTGGCAACTGGTTTTTGTCTCTGTCAGTGTCATAGTCAATCAGGATCTAACACAATCTGGTACATAGAGCCTAAAGCCAGGAAAGAGATTTGATTATTCACATTGGGTCAACTACTGTAAAGAGTTCATGGATTTTGGTCCTTTTGGAAGTGTGGTATTATTATGTTGGGGAGTGGGTGCAACTGATTAGATTGAAAATGTACATTATTACAGATTAATATTCTGGTGTTTCTGATTGATTTCTCATGGGAATCAGAAGAGACTTTTGCAGAATGTTGTCTTTGCTGACATTTTACTTGTTCTTTATCCCTTTCAGGAGCTGAGCAACAGGAAAGATCCATAGCAGTGACTATTTCATGCCTTAATTAATGGAAGAATTTTTTAAAAATCTCCCAAAGCGCTGTTCATGGCTAGACTGGGGGCTGTGATGCTGAAATGCTAAGATGGAGCTGATCTTAACTTGCCTTTTCCTTTAAGGCCACTGCTCAGGTATTCCCAAAATCAATTGGAGGCTAATTGCTGAGGGAAGTTCCTGTCTAACTGATGACTGCTTATGAATCCTCAGCAGTTTGTCTTAGGGAGACGCCAGGTTATGAAAGTCAAAAACCCGCAGGAAATATCTTTTCAAAAAAAGGTTTGTGTGGGATCTATGACAGACATGCACCAATGTAGATATAGATATAGGACACCCAACTAAATGACGGCCAATCTATAAATCAGCCTGGAATGATATTTAAAGTTGTTTGGCCTTATTCAGTGAAGTTTGCCAGCCTGAACTGTGCCACTGTGAAGAACTGCAAAGTTTGCCGTATCAGGAGAGGAAAAGGTGATAGAACTGCAAAAAGACAATTAACTGGCCAATCACAAATTGGGATTGACACACTTGACCTGATCTGCTACCAAAATAAAGAAGCACATTTGCAAGAAGTGATTATTGGAGGTGGGTTGGTTGAAAAATTAGGGTGCATTGAGGGGAATTGTAATGTAAATGCTAGCAATGTGTTCCAACCTCAGTTCAGGCCATTAACTTTAAAACAAGAGATATGGGGCTGAATTTTATGAGTGCGTTGCAGTTCGCGGTGGCACACTCTAAAAGCGGCGAGCATCGCGTGCGGATGCACCATTCCCGATATTACGCGCAAGGTCTTATTTAAATAAAGGGGGCAGAGTGGCCTCCCCCGATGACATAAGAGGGCGGCCGTCATGTCCCCGGCAACGGCGTCCGACACCACTGCCATTTTTAAAGGGGTTTAAGCCCTTCAGTAGCATTTTAAAATTTAAAGGTCCCGATCTCCGGGATGTTACAATAAAATGTCATTTCAAACATAAATCACTTCTCCCACCCCCCCCCCCCCCCCAATGAGTAGATTATACATTAATCGCACTCTTCCCCCATAATAAACCTTTAATAGGATTCCGAACTTCCCCCCAAAATTTGTTCCCCTTGACCCTCAACCCCTTCCCACCGTCCCTCCGCCTGCAGGTAAGTTCATTTACATCACTTTATTGTCAATTTGAATATTAAGATGAAGGGCCTGCTGCCAGGCGGCCGGGCGGGGGGGTGGGGTTGTGCCACGCAAGATCCCCCCCCCCACCGCCGGTAATATACAGCAGGCCCTTCTCGATGGTTCAGGTCGTGGTGGGCCTCTTCCCGCTGCATTTTACTGGCCCTCGCGGTGCGACCCGCGGTGTCGAGGGGCCAGTAAAATTCAACCATGAACTCCCCAGACTAATTAGAGAATTACACGATGAGATTTCACGTTTTAAGATGTTTACTATAACAACTAAAGATCAACATTAACTAAGAAATACTCAGTAGGTATCTAATACACTAAATTGCAGAGGAAGATAGTTCCCTTATTCTTCTTGCTTTCTTTCTTTTGGGCCTCCTTATCTCGAGAGACAATGGATACGCGCCTGGAGGTGGTCAGTGGTTTGGCATTTAAACGTTAAACAGCGTTCTCATCGAATCGGTATCTGTGCAATTAAAAGTCCCAAACTCCTCCCAGTTGCATTGGGTTGGATCTCCCTGTGCTTCTCAAAAACCAATGTCCTGTTTGCTCACTTCTTCCAAGCACATTTGGTCTTTTCTCCTCTGCAAACCTCAACTTTTGAATTGCTTTCAAGTTTTAGCAGCTTTTTGCTGTGTCACTATTCTGAGAGCAGTTGTTTTCTCTCTCTCTCTTCTGAGGCTGCCGCTGCTGGTCTTCATGTCTCCCTTTCTTCCTTACAACCTCCAGACTTAGGAAAACCTGTTGAGTTTATCCAGAATCAAAGCCAATAGTCATTCTCCTTCTACAATATTAGGAGTCCATAAGACTGGCCATCTCAAAATCAGCTTCCAGGTGTTAGCAATTGCAACTTGAATTTGCATTTTCAGAGACCCTGGCTGCCTCTTTATAATCTGAGAGTCTGGAAGTGTGAAACTCAGGGCTGGATTTTATGAACTCGCCGCCAATCTCGGTGGCAAGCTCCAAAAGTGGCGGCCTGCCTGTGCGGGCTGCACGCCAAAGAGCCGCCACGATCTCAAGCATGGCGGCTCATTTAAATAGCCGGGGTGAGCCACCCCGCCAATCACTTGGAGGGGGCGGGCTGTTTGTCCCTGGCAATGGCGTCAGCTGCCTGTGTGCAGGTGCTGACACCATTTTTAAAGGGCAGTCAGTCCTACTGACTAATTTAAATATTTAAAGACATATTGAATAAAATTAAATAAATACAATTATTTTACCCCTCTCCCGCAACCCCAATAACAATTACATTAACTATTTGCCCTTCCCCCCCAAAACACTTACCTTTACCATCTGACCTTTCCCCCTAAACTGCACAAAGTTTAAAGTGCAACCCTTCTCACCATCCCCTACACCCATGTGGTTTATTTGACCCCATTCCCCTCCCTCCCACTCCCGCACTGATAAAACTATCTCCTCCACCCTCCCCACCAGTGTCACACCTCGTTTCCCCGGACGGGGATCTGAAGGCACGGGAGTGCCAGCTGCCGGGTTGAAGTTGCAGCGGGCCAGCAAGATTAGGCATAAGTATATATAAATCTATTAATTTGCATATGCTGATTGTGGTCCCGTCGCCGAGTGGTGCTGGGCCCTGCCGGCTTCAAGGTCCGTGGTGGGCCTCATCCGGAGCCATCTTCAGGCCCCGCCCCCCCTTCCCCCACTACCACAGATCCCAATGTCGAGGGCTCCTTAAAATCCAGCCCTCGTTGTCTGCCAGGTGTTACAGCCTTGTACTCTGCTTTCAAAAGAGTCTTTGATCTGAGTCCCTTGTTTGCATGGTAACCAAGACCCCTGGCTTGCCTCTGGGCAGACTTGGTGTGAGGTCACTGAATTAAAGATCAAAGTTTTTAAAACATAATCATACTACAAAGTCCTGCGTTCATAACAAATATAAATTAGAAATGTTTACTTTGCAATTATCAAATACAAAATTCTATTACGGGCCTTAATATAACCATTTTGTATACTTTATTAAAAGTGCGTCCTTCTAAAAAGATGTTTCAGTGTGATGATATCTGAAATATGTTCCTTTTTGTGTTTTTCTCATCTAAGGTAAATGAAGCTTGAGTACAAATATTGTGTCCAGGTCACTAGTTGCTGACAAACATTTCTCAGAGGACTGTACAGGAGCACTGCACTGGTAGCAGGATTTATTTCTTACCTTGGATTGTACAATTTAGGGATGGACAATAAATGTTAGTCTTGCCAACGACGTCCATGTCCCGTTAATTAATTTTCAAAATCCAATTTTAATCAACTAATTTTGGCCTTGGAATGGCCTCTGTGTCTAAAGGAAAATGAAATTATTCTGACAATTGATTCCGTTGAAGGTACTTTTCTGTCTATTTTAGGGTTCAAGTAAAGAACACTTGCCCTATGCTTTATTAGAAACAATCTTATGACGGAATCATAGATTTTTTTATGATTAGGAGAAATGACTGAGAAAACATGGATTTATTGTAAATTGGTGACAAAACAGCATCTTTGAAGTATTCATTATGGGCCTTATATATGAGTTAAGAATGATGGATCAATCAAAATAAGGAAGCAAGCACCAATCTTGTTTTATTAGGGCAAGCTCCCAGCTACTGATAAACACAGCTCTTGTCATTCTAGGTGTATGACTATAGTCTGCTCAAATATATAATGAGCTGGATTTTAACTTACCTGGGATTGGGGGAGGTGCGTCAGTAAGGCACAGGGAACCCAGAAGTCAGGGTAGCCCCAAGTACTGTGGAGTTTTAACTCCATAGCCTGCGTGTGATCTCATCAAACAATTCCTCACCCAGAATCCAACCTGATTGACAGGCTTGGTTTCCAGTCAGGTGGAGAACACTTTGGTACACAGGACAAGGTAGATAAGCGCTGAGGGGTTCAGTCCCTGGTGGGGGTGATCTGGGGCCCGGGGGAGGACGAACTCGGAGATGGGTGTCGATCTGAGTGGTGGGGGTGGTCACTCCTGAAGTGGGGAGGTGATCCCATGGAGGGGTTAATGCTGAGGGTGGACTGATCCCAGGGTTCGGGGGTGGGGGGGGGGGTGGGGGTGAGGGTATAATCAGAGGTTTTGTGGGGGGCATGGAATTGGATGCCTTGGGGAAGGTTGGAGGTTTGAAGGGAAGGCTGGCGGGAGATTGGAAGGGTGGGGGGGCAGGGGGGGGGAAGGTGCCTGATCATGGGGGTTTGCCCAAGTAGGCACACTGGATGGGTAAGTGAAAAGACACTCATGTTCTGGATCCGGCAGTCCTTACCTGAATTTAGCTGCCAGTTTTACCTCAGTTGCTCACCCGACAAGGTCCCAACTTGTTAAAACCAGAAGTAGGCAGGTTTGGGTCATGAATCAGGTTTTTAGCACATTAACCTCCCATCTAACCCAAACCTGCCAAACCCAAACTTGCCCAACCATCTTCAGCTGCTTCATCAATGATCTTCCCTCCATCATAAGGTCAGAAGTAGGGATGTTCGCTGATGATTGCATAATGTTCAGTACTATTCGCGACTCCTCAGATAATGAAGCAGTCCACGTAGAAATGCAGCAAGACCTGGACAATATCTAGGCTTGGGCTGATAAGTGGCAAGTAACATTCACACCACACAAGTGCCAGGCAATGACTATCTCAAACAAGAAAGAATCTAACCATCTCCCCTTGATGTTCAATGGCATTACCATCGCTGAATCCCCCATCATCAACAACCTGGGGTTACCATTGACCAGAAACTGAACTGGAGTAGCCATATAAATACCAAGGCTACAAGAGCAGGTCAGAGGCTAGGAATCCTGTGATGAGTAACTCGCCTCCTGACTCCTCAAAGCCTGTCCACCATCTACAAGGCACAAGTCAGGAGTGTGATGGAATACTCTCCACTTGCCTGGATGGGTGCAGCTCCAACAACACTCAAGAAGTTCGACACCATCCAGAACAAAGCAGCCCACTTGATTGTCACCCCAATCAGGCATCCACTCGCTCCACCGACACACAGTGGTAGCAGTGTGTACCATCTACAAGATGCACTGCAGCAATGCACCAAGGCTTCTTAGCCAGCACCTTCCAAACCCATGAGCTCTACCACCCAGAAGGACAAGGGCAGCAGATGCATGGGAACACCACCACCTGCAAATTCCTCTCCAAGCCACACACCATCCTGACTTGGAACTGTATCGCCATTACTTCACTGTCATTGGGTCAAGATCCTGGAACTTCCTTCCTGACGGCACTGTGTTTGTACCGATACTACATAGACTGCAGCGGTTCAAGAAGACAGCTCACCACCACCTTCTCAAGGGCAATTAAAGATGGGTAACAATGCTGTCCTAACCAGTGACACCCACATCCCATGAAAGAATAATAATAAAAAAATTGAGATTAAAATTCCTTCCAATGATTTCATACCAGTGGTGAATCTAAAAGTTTGGGAAGATTGAGTTTTTAAAAAATTTGTTCTTGATGCTTGATGCTATATTTATTGCCCATCCCTAGTTGCCCTGAGAGGGTGATGGTGAACCTTCTCCTTGAACTCCTGCTCTCTATGTAGTGATGGTGCTCGCACAATGTTGTTAGGTGGTGAATTCCAGGAACTTAACCCACTGATGATAAAATGGTGTCCAAACCATTAATAATTGATTGTATACAGCAGCCAACATTTCCCTGGAAAATGTAAATAGAAAGAAATAACTTGCATTTACATAGTGACGTCTATACCCTCAGAACACGCTAAAACATTTCACAGGCACAGTCAATAAATTATTTTTGTATTGTAGTACTTGTTATGCAGCAGCAGACACTTTGTACAAGATCCAATAGGCAGCATTGAGATAAATGATGAGTTAACCTACTTCGGTGGTGTTGGTTTTGAGATCAATGTTGGCTACGGCACTGAGAAATCTTGTTGTTCTTCAAATAGCACCTAATTTCATCTATCTAAATAGAAAGACAGGACTACAGATACACATCTCATTCAAACTATGGCATCTCTGACAATGCAGCACCCCCTCCATGTTGTACAGTGTCAACATTGATTATGTTCAAGTCATGGAGTGCAGCTCAAAGCCATGACCTTCTGATTCAGAGGCCAGAGCATCAGCAATTGAGCCAAGTTTAATGATAATTTATTGGAAAAAGCTGCAATGTTGTAATACATTAAACTTGATATTCTTTTACCTATTAAACATGGTAGCGCATATGACAGCTTATTAGCAGTTGCATTGATTATTATATTTGTAGTGCTGCCAGCTCATTATGTTGCATACTGAATATTTATGACTGTAAAATATAATTATATAGATGTGTCCTTGATTATATTTGTAAAGGCAGTCTTTTAGATGGATTTGGAAAACCACTTGTCATGTGCTTAATGTTTTCAATTATGTAGCATAATAGTTTAAAAATGGAAAAAATTCTCATTACTCACCTTTTAATATAGTAATTACTATGAATCATGATGAACTGATTTATATTAAGAACTAAAGCAAGTCAGTGTCTTATTTACGTCAGTCTGGCATGCCGCTGTTAACCACAAACAACAGTAAACAAGTGATTATATTTAAAGAGCTAACAATCAATGACATCTCACTGTTTTTTTTATGTCATGTGTTACATTTCTATTTGATAAACATTTCAAACTGCTACCTCAAACTCCATCATCTTTTTTTCCCAGGAAGAGTGATTGATTTCGGCCTGGAATTTTTTCAGCAGGACTCCAAAACAAAAGAACAAACAAAAAGGATATCAATTGTGCCAAAGAATGGAAGACTGGCAAGATACCGGGTATGAGACTATACCTTTGGCTGAAGTATAACTTTGAAACCTAAACGAAACGCTGGAAACACTGAGTGCCATTATCAGGGAATTATATTTGCAAGTGTTCCCTTGCAAGAAGGCATAAATAATTGAATAATTTAAACATAAAGCCAATTTGAACAGAAGCAAATGGAAACTTATAATCTAAATCATTCTTCTTCTTCTTCTTCTTCTTCTTCTTTGGCCTCCTTATCTCGGGAGGCAACGGATAAGTGCCTGGAGGTGGTCAGTGGTTTGTGAAGCAGCGCCTGGAGTGACCATAAAGGCCAATTCTAGAGTGACAGTCTCTTCCACAGGTGCTGCAGAGAAATTTGTTTGTCGGGGCTGTTACACAGTTGGCTCTCCCCTTGCGCCTCTGTCTTTTTTCCTGCCAAATACTAAGTCTCTTCCACTTTAGCCCCGCCTTTATGGCTGCCCACCAGCTCTGGCGAACGCTGGCAACTGACTCCCACGACTTGTGATCAATGTCTCAGGATTTCATGTCGCGTTTGCTGACGTCTTTAAAGCGGAGACATGGACGGCCGGTGGGTCTGATACCAATGGCGAGCTTGCTGTACAATGTGTCTTTGGGGATCCTGCCATCTTCCATGCGGCTCACATGGCCAAGCCATCTCAAGCGCCGCTGACTCAGTAGTGTGTATAAGCTGGGGATGTTGGCCGCCTCGAGGATTTCTGTGTTGGAGATACAGTCCTGCCACCTGATGCCAAGTATTCTCCGGAGGCAGCGAAGATGGAATGAATTGAGACGTCGCTCTTGGCTGACATACATTGTCCAGGCCTCGCTGCCATAGAGCAAGGTACTGAGGACACAGGCCTGATACACTCGGACTTTTGTGTTCCGTGTCAGTGCGCCATTTTCGCACACTCTCTTGGCCAGTCTGGACATATCAGTGGAAGCCTTTCCCATGCGCTTGTTGATTTCTGCATCTAGAGACAGGTTACTGGTGATAGTTGAGCCTAGGTAGGTGAACTCTTGAACCACTTCCAGAGCATGGTCGCCAATATTGATGGATGGAGCATTTCTGACGTCCTGCCCCATGATGTTCGTTTTCTTGAGGCTGATGGTTAGGCCAAATTCATTGCAAACCTGTCGATGAGACTCTGCAGGCACTCTTCAGTGTGAGATGTTAAAGCAGCATCGTCAGCAAAGAGGAGTTCCCTGATGAGGACTTTCCATACTTTGGACTTCACTCTTAGACGGGCAAGGTTGAACAACCTGCCACCTGATCTTGTGTGGAGGAAAATTTCTTCTTCAGAGGACTTGAACGCATGTGAAAGCAGCAGGGAGAAGAAAATCCAAAAAGTGTGGGTGCGAGAACACAGCCCTGTTTCATGCCACTCAGGATAGGAAAGGGCTCTGATGAGGAGCCATCATGTTGAATTGTGCCTTTCATATTGTCATGGAATGAGGTGATGATACTTAGTAGCTTTGGTGGGCATCCAATCTTTTCTAGTAGTCTGAAGTAATAAGTCTGAAGTAGTAATCTAAATCATTATATAGTGTATATTTAATGTATCTTAATGTATATTAGAGTATATATATTAATCAATGCTGACACTCCAGTGCAGTACTGAGGGAGAGCTACACTGTTGTAGTTTCCATCTTTTGTATGAAACATTAATCCGAGGTCCCATCTGCTCTCTTGGGTGGACGTAAAAATCCCATGTCACTATTTTGAAGCAGAGCAGGTATCCCTGGCCAATATTTATTCCTCAATCTACATCACAAAAACAGATTACCTAGTCATTATCACATTACTATTTGTGGGAGCTTGTGCACAAATTGGCTGCTGCATTTCCTACATTACAACATTGACTAAACTTCAAAAGTACTTAATTGACTGTAAAGTGCTTTGGGATGTCTGGTGGTCACAAAAGGTGCTATATAAATACAAGACTTTATTTTCTTTAGTGGCATCTACCAGTGCTGACTGATCATGAAAGCTGATTTGTGGAGCATTTTCAACATTTTGTCTTTTTGTTTCAGATTTGCAGTATTTTGATTTTACAAGAAATCTTGCTCTTCCAAGTCCAAGATAGCAGCTGAAAGATGAACAATTCAATTTCAGTCGTATTGTTTGGTAGAAAAATGAATACCAGGGAATCACTACAAGTCAATGATCTAATTAAGAAGTTCAAATGATTTAATTCTGTTTCTCTCTCCACAGAGGCTGCGTGACCTGCTGCGTATTTCCAGCATTTTCTGTTTATAATAATAGCAAAGATTGTGTACTCTGTAAATGTTACGTACACAGTCTTTTATCAATCAATGATATTTTCTGTTACTGACAAAATTCTAGGTTAACAACCTGGTTGATAATGATCAATGGAGCATTGACAATACTGGTGAATTGGAGTCTTTCAATCAATTATTGTGCAGGAAAACTGCCAACACTTTGACAAGGCTATCGTTAAAATGCTAGTGGGAGAAAAAAGTCCCAGTAAATGGATTGGTAAAGGGAAGGGATCACCTACTGTTCTCACACTCCTAATGGGGAATAAACAAAAATTTTCATTCTGCAGAACTTTTTTGTTCCAGTTGCATATGTCCCAAAATGAGAGTGGTAAGAATTATGTTACTGACCTGTTCCATTTGCAAAGATACAGGCCAAATTTATTTGTATTGTGGCTCATGCAGGTAAGGAGAATGAGTGGATAATTTTAACTTTTATTGCCAGATGGAAATCAGGTGATAGAAGGTTGCAGGTTCACATCCCGCTGCAAAGACCTGAGCACATAATCTAGGTTGGCACTCCAGTGCAGTACTGAAGGAGTGCTGTAATGTCAGAGGTGCAGGCTTTTGGATGAGAGGTTAAACTAAGGCCCCGTTTACCCGTTCAGGTGGATGTAAATGACCCCGTGGCACTATTTTAAAAGTGCCCATTATCCCTCCCCGTGTTCTGGCTAACGTTTATCCCTTAACCAATGTCACCAAAGCAGATTATCTGGTCATTATCACATTGCTTTTTATGAACTTGCTGTGCACAAATTATCTGCTGTGTTTCCCTACATTACAACAGCAGTTACACTTCAGAGCTATTTAATTATCTGTAAAGCACTTCAGAATCACAGAATCATAGGGCTGGATTTTACCAGCACCCCAACGTCGGGGGTCGTGGCGGTGGGGCCCAGAAAATACTCCCGAGACTGGCCCGCTGTGGGCCTCAAGGCCAGGAAAGCCCCACCCCATATTACCAGCGGTGGTGAGGCCTTGTGGTGGCTCCCCTCTGCTCAGCGACAGAAACCTAATTAAAATATGTTTAAATTAAAGTATTAATACTTACCTCATCGCAATGGCCGTCCCGCTGCCATATTTCGGCCATTTGCCGGAACTCCCACACCATCGGAACTCCTTTTGGAGATCCGAGACGGTACACTGGTGGGGAGGGGGGGACGGAATTAAGTTTTCAGGTCGGGGGGAGCGGGCAAAACACTTGCCATTGGTGGAGGGGTGGTGGGAAGGGGTTGAAGGTTAAGGTGAATAACGTTCGGGGGTAAGATCAGGATCGGAAGAAAAGTTTTGTTTTGGAGGGAAAGGCCAATCAATAAATTGTGTAGTCATTGGGAAAGGGGGTGAGAGAGGAGCTTGAAACTCTTAATTAACTTCACCCTTTTTTTGTAGGTATGTTAATTTAAATATTTAAATTTAAATGAAGGACTGGAAGCCCTTTAAAAATGGAGCCAGCGCTGCACAATGGCGCTGGATGCTGTTGCCGGTGATGGAATGTCCGTCCCCCTCTACATCATCAGGGATGGGCAGTCTGCCCCCTCCGTGTAAATCAGCTGCCGCGCTAAATATCGCGGTGGCTTAGTGGCGCACATCTTGCACGCGCGCGGCAGTGAACACTAAATATCCAACCCTTAGAATAATGCAGCACAGAAGGAGACCATTCAGCCCATCAAGTCTGCACCAGTTCTTTTGAAGTGCAGTCCAGTTAGTCCTACTACCCTGCTCTTTTCCCAGATCCCTGGATGTCTTTTTCCTTCCTGTACTTATCCAATTCCCTTTTGAAAGCAGCTATTGAATCTGTATCTAACAACCTATCAGGCAGTGCATTCCAAATCTTAACCACTCATTGCGTAAATTTTTTTTTCTCATATTGCTTCTATTTCTTTTCCCAATCACCTTAAATGTGTGCCCTCTCATTATCGACACTACAGCTATTGGAAACAGTTGCTCTTTATTTACTCTTTCTAAACCTTTCAGTGTGTTCTGAGCTCATGAAAGGAACTACATGAATTTTTTCTTACTTTAAGTTGAAGTTGTTTGCAGATGGACATAGTTAAAGTGCAATATAGATTGACATATCAGAAGTAGGCCATACAGTCCATTATAACTCTGCTGGCTTTTATGAGGGCTTAATCACAACATTTCAAGTCTTTGCTCATAAGTATTGGTAATCCTTGGTAATCTCCTGGTGACTCAATGCTGTGAGTTGTCTTTAGCTTAAATGTCATTTTTATGAAGGGGTGCTTCAAAACTGCAAACAGTACTCTACCTGTAGTTTAAACATTACCTTGTACAAGCATATCATTACCTCTTTGCTCTTACCTCCTATGATCATATTTATTGGCCCTTTATGTCTTTATTTACCTGTACAATAATGTTTTCTACATTACAATAGTAACTACATTTCAAAAGTACTTCATTGGCTGTAAAGTGCTTTAAGACAACCTGAGGCCGTGATAGACTATATATAAATTCAAGTACTTTTTTATGTACTTGTACAATTCATAATTTTTTAAAAATCCTTACTAAATCTCCTCTTGGATTTTAAAAGCAATGTTATTTCATTGTAAGGAATTGTGGCTTGAAGCCCTAGATGTCTCTCTCCATTCAAACTTTTCATTGCCTTTCATTGACTAATATGCTTCCATTCCTTGTTTTCTCTCCTAAAATGCATCACCTACACCGACAGTAAATTGCATTTGCCACCTCTGCCCATTCTGCTAATCTGTCCCACCCAAAGGCTTTTATAGTCAGCATCACTGTTTGCCAAACACCTACTTTTACATTGTCAGCAAATATAAATAATGTCCAAGTCTGAATCATCTATATATCAAAAGCAAAAGCAGACCCAACACTAACCTCTGGGGTACACCACTCTGAGTTTTCCAATCTGAGCAACAACCATTCACACTAACCCTTAGTTTCTCATCCATCAACAAACTTTCTACGCATAAAAGGAAAGACTTGCATTTATACATCACCTTTCATGATCTCGGAATGCTCTTTACACCCAATGAAGTACATTTGAAATGCAGTCACTGTTGTAATTTAGGACATGCTATTACATTTTCTCATATTATTATTAATTATTTTAACAAACTTCCTGTGGGACACCTCATTGAATGTTCTCTGAAAGTCTCAAGACTCTACATCAGCTATGTGATGTCACATATGTAACTGCCTCCTTTATGAAGCTTAGGCAACAAAGATAGACCAACACTGCCTTGCCCAGAAAAGACTGTCTGGCCCAATAAATTTGTGTCCTACAGTACTAATGAGTGCAGACCAAACCCCTTGAATGTTATTGCACCTGCATTTGGTGTACCCTGCTGAACTTATGCCTTACTGAAAGCGTGCAGTGCTGTGGGTGTTGGGACTGCTCTTGTTCTAATTTTTTTTTATACTTTAAACACTGGAGTAAATAGGCATACATTGTAACACTATAGAATCAGGTTTTTAATGAACTCATGTCGCACGATCCAATATTAATACTCAGGTATATTACACTCCACAATCCAATATGACTCTTTATTGAGCTCATGATTCACTATAAGAACTCAGGTACATCACACTCCACAATCTAGTATGACTACAACATACAATGGTTTACTCACAACTCTTATACTAATTCTACCTTTGATCTCTATATTTCAAACACATTACCATTAAATTACAATACATCAAAAGACACACAAAAGTGGCATTGAAGTAATAACATGGAGCCAGGAAGATGTACTTAGCTCATCTCAGTCTCTCTCAATCATTCTGTTACTATGGTTATATGGTCTAATTAAGTTTGTAGAATCATAGAATGGTTACAGCACAGAAGGAGGCCATTCTGCCTGTCACACCCATGCTGGCTCTTGCAAGAGCAACTCAGCTAGTCCCACTACCCTGCCTTTTCCCCACAGCCTTGCAAATTTTTTCTCTTCAGATAATTATCCAATTCCCTTTTGAAAGCGACAATTGAATCTGCCTTCACCACACTCTCGGGCAGTGCATTCCAGATCCTAACCACTCACAGCATAAAAATGTTTTTACCCATGTTGCCTTTGGTTCTTTTGCCATTCACCTTAAATTGGTGTCCTCTCCTTCCCGACCCTTCTGCCAATGGGAACAGTTTCTCCCTATCTTCCAACCACTTTGTTGCTATAAAGACAGTGACAGGCCAATATCTCCCAGACCATTAAGACATAGATGACTGACCTTCAGACGTTCCTTCAGCTCCTCATCCTTGCCTTACACCTGCTTCATAATGCATCCCTATTCATCAGAAAGCTGTTTTGACTCAACTGGTGAAAATCCTACAAACAGCCCAAGACATTGAGGTACGCAGATAGTGTGAACCCACATTCCCACCATGGGAAACACTAAAAGAATTCCTGTCCACTGCATCTAGATTGCTGGAAGTTCAGTTGCAACATCAAACAATAATAGTGCACTAAATTACTGTTTAAAAAATGGATATGCAAAATTGAGGCTCTACACAACAGAAACAAATCCGCCAAGCAAAATGTATCTAAATAGCAACGCTTCTTCAAAAAATACCTGCAAACATAACATCAGCTTCTTCAACAAAATCCTAGTTTTAATAATTCAACTTGTCCTAGGGCACAATGTGAATTAATCCATGAACAACTGATGATGCTGCATTCCTAGCAGTGAATTGGTCATTTTCATGAGCTGGGGGAAAGCATGACCCATGTTGAATCTATGTCTTTCTCTAAGGAAATTATTGGCCACTTAATGAAATAGTCACATTGCAGGTTTGTTACGACTGACGGCTCAAGTCAAAGCCCCCACTCAAAATATATGATTCTGATTGCGGTGGGAGAAAAGCACTGGTGATTCAGTCCCATCCATCCATAGATCACCTAACATCATTTTAAACTTTCCAAATTAAAGAAAGACCCAGCCAAATTGTACCATCTATTAACCCCCGAATGAGGCTAACCAAACCAGGTGTTTTTCAAATTAACTGTTTAATTAGAAAAACTAAATTCTTAAACACTACTAAGATATAAACTGCATTGAAAATAGAAAAAACATAGTGTTCTTGCATATTTACGCTCCTACCAAAGTGAAATCTTCCAATGTGGAATAGTCCAAGGTTGCTTGAAGTCCTCACAGCTGTCCGATGGGGAAAAAAAGGTTCTTCAACAGTAGAACAGTCCGTAGTCTAGTTCAGCAGTTGAATTGATGCTCTTCTTTTCCAGCGATGAATTTCAACAATTCAGTAGTTAACGGAATTGGTTATTTTCTTTTAAGAAATTAATCTGGCTTGACATCAGAATTCTGAGAGTATAATAAATAGGGTTTAAATAAACCAAGAGAGAGCTCTCTTTTCCTTCAGTACATGCTGGTCCAGCTATCTGTCTGTGCATCAAAAGCCAGTTTCAATTGGCACCAATGTATCTCGTGTCCTTGTTCTCTGAATGGCTGTATCCCAGCAACGTGAATGCATTCTTTGACTCAGTCTCTGGAGCTTGTTGCCTTAAAGCAGTACTGCTCCCTTTCCAGCCTTAAAGGCACATTGCATTCTTCCCAGAAAAAAAAACTACAGGATCATAACAATGACCCATGTTGAATCTATGTCTTTCTTTCAGGAAATTAATGGCTAATTAATGAAATAATCACATTGCAGGTTTGGCTTGTAAAATAATGTTTGTGGCAGGAAAAAGTAAGCCAATGAAGCAGGAACCACACATGAGAAGCAGGATTAATGCACATCAGGTCGTACTCGAGTGTGAATGTAAAGTGTTTTAAGCAAGGCTGATACACATTACAATTATATTTATTATGCTCTTTTCAGCATCCCTTTTGATATTATATGTCAAAAGTCTAAAGTCTGTTAATATATGAGACTTCTATTGCTGCCTATTAACAAACCTCTATTTTTCCAGTAGTTCTTTAGAAAGTCACTCATGAGATTTCAGAATGAAGAACAGAGAATTAATTTTAAGAATTATCTTAGCCTGGGACCTTGGAGATACATAATTTATGTAAGTATATATGTTATAGTGCAGAGTCTTACTAAATACTATGAAGAATATTAAAGTCAATGCACTCTTCTAATCTTGTTTCAGATTGGACTCTACATCAGATAGGAAATTCTGCCATCCATTTCTTTTCCTTGCGGAGACCCCTTAGATCATGCAATGAAGTCATGTGCTGGTTGAAAGAAATTCAGACAAGATACAACAGCCAGTTAGTGGCTGTTGTCAACTTGGGAACTAAGAACAATTTCATCTATTTCTTTTTAAAACTAAAAATGTATCAAATTTTTCTTTGCTGCTTACTTAAGTGATGAAATATTTTATATAATGCAAACTGAACATCCCATTTCACTTATGTTAACAATATAAAGCTATTCTCTGAACCATTAGCAGCAATGACAATGATACCTTTTAAAACTGAAACTGTTAAATGTAATGCCATTCCCTGTTTGAAGAAAGCATCCATTCAGATCTGAACTGTGAATGTTATAGCCTGTACTGATATGTAAAACATATATTTTGAGCTTCTCTGCTACACTAGGGCTCCTCGTAAAAATGATTTCTGCATCAAGAAATTAATGTAGCGGCAATGGTGTATAATTTATTTTTAATTTTTCTTTTTGTTTTCACAAAAGCATTGACTTTTCTGGGGTATTATTCTGCTTGTCTATGTGATCATTCCTTCATCTGCAACTAGACAGCGTGATAGTCATCGTAGGCTTTTCTTCATGAAAGGCAGCATAACCGAGTTCAGTTCCTATCTTTGCCCAATGTCAGCCAATATGCACTTTCCAGCAGGGGCTATTGGTTGTCCATCAGGACCAGAAATTGTAGCTGGTCTATTCATTCCATGGCACTCCGGCACTTGAGACAGTTGTAAGGTGTGAGAATTGGTCTATGCCAGCAGTGCAAAATGGGCTCATGGCGAATCAGCTGCCAATTTTTCACTGTTGCCAATCTGCTTTCCACTGAAGTTTACAGAATGATAATTCAGACTCTTTTAAGAGACACATTCCCTAGTCTCACTGTTGCTTTTACTTGGTTTGAAATGAAAATCTTGGCAATATTTTCTAAGACAATTGTTATGCCAATGTGCTTTGTTGAATGATAATTTTCTTTAATCTACTGACTGGAGATCTGAATTTATATTTTTTTTAAATACATTTTAAAAAGACCAACTAAAAGAATGACTTTGCTGGCAGCTTAAGATGGCAACCTAATTTTCAGCATCGTATCCTACACTGCAATGCTTGTGAGGAGGGACACGAAATGTCTGCTTATGCCCCAACAAGAACCAAGACCCAGGAAGTTTAAAGGAACTTCCTGTCCTTTTTAGCAACAGAGAAATACTACTAACTGTGATGTTTGAATGAATGAGTGACTGTCATGTGACAAGCCCCTCCCCATCTGTGGTTTTAAGCTTGTGTCTTTCTCCAGCAGAGAGAGGAGAAACAACTGGACTCTGACACGTGCAGACCCAAGTGGGGGTCTCTCTTTCTCTCTCTCTCACCATTCCAGCTTGAAAGCTTTCAAATCCTGCCAGTTGACTGACCACCTTTGCATACTTCATTGGAGGAAATCATCCGCATCGTTGTCTCCAAAAGACCGACTGAACCAGTCCTCCACCTCTTCAAACTAAAAGCCTCAGGACCACTAGAAATTAGCCAAATCACCAAATTCCACAGACTGTGTACCCCTTTTTTCCCTATTGACTTTAACTCAACCAATCTACCTTTCCCCACTCTATAACTTATTTGTGTGCATGTAAACCTCTAGTGTGCGTTTGTGTGAGTGAAAGTTGGCACGTGATTATTATTTTTATTAGTTCAATTTAGGTACAATTTTCTTTGTTAACTCAAGAAAACCTGTCCGATTGATTCTTGTTATGATCATAGCAAGTAAGTAATCAAATGCCTACTGGGCTGAATTTTACAGACCCCCCGTTGTCGAGGGTTGTGGCAGGGGGGCCTGGAAAATATCTCCGGGAGAAGCCCGCCAAGGGCCTTGTGCCGGGAAGGCCCGGCCCGATATTGCCAGTGGCAGTGAGGCCTCATGGCGGCACCCCTGCCACTCAGCGATGGGACACACATTAACATATTTAAATCCATTAAAATGAATGAATTAATCAAACCTGCGCCTCTGCCTTCTGTCCCACTGCGATGTTGGTGGCGGTGGCCGGCACTCCTGTGTCTTTGGATTCCCGTCTGGGGATCGAGGCAGAACACTGCTGGGGAGGGAGGAGCAGGTATGTTTTTCAGTGCGGGAGGGGGGAACGGCATCAAAGTAATTTCATTGGTGTAGCGGATGGTGGGAAGGGGTAAAGTTCAAAATTGATGAAGTTTGTGGGGGGGAGGTTGGGAGCACAAGCTAAGTGTTTTGCAGGGAGGAGAAGGCAGGTAATTAATTCCATGGTTATTGGGGGGGGGGGGTGGGGTGGGTGGGAGAGGGTCAGGATAAATGTCTTTAATTTTTTAACATCAGTATTTCTTTAAATATTTAAGTTGAAATGTAGGGCTCAAAGCCCTTTAAAAAGAGCTTCAGCACCTGTGCAAAGGCTGCTGACGCCATTGCCGGGGATGGACAGCCCATCCCCTTCACGTTATCAGGGCGGGCGCTCTGCCCCGGCTATTTAGATGAGCCGCCGCGCTGAATATCGCGGCAGCTCTGTGACGTGCGGCCCCGCGCGGGCGGACCACCATTGCCTACGTCCACCACAGATTACGGCAGCAGAAGTATGAATTTCAGCCCCTTGAATTGACCAGTACATCCCACTTTAGAAAAAAATTAAACCTGTTGTACTCAAAGAAGGAGAGGGAAAAGAGGGAAGCCCTTCGACTCCTCCTCACTTGACCGTAACACAATGGAAAATAAAAATTGATGCAGTGTATAACAGGCTGCTGATTCGCTACGAGCTTGTTACGCGGTGCTGGCATAGACTAATTTCACCCTATGGAGTCCCTGCCACCTTTTCAACAGAGACCAACTAATCACATAGAAGTTAAATTTGGAACCTATATGGTGTTCATGGTTCAGTATTGTCATTGATCCATCAGCAGAGATCTGGAATAGTGCCTACCTGACATAAATACCATCTCTTTGGGTAGAGAAGGGAAAATCATTCATTATTAAAACAATCCCATTTGGAGGGTTTACCCATAAATCAATCCAGTCATCCATTTCAAAGCGATTCACTTAAATACAATTGCACCAATATTAGCATTAAGGAATCAGACTGCCAAATTTATACAATATGCTTCTCTATCTCAGTAATAACATTTAATGCTTGCAATAATAAAATGTCTTAAAGCATTGTACACAATTGATTATTTTCTGAAGTGCAGTAACATTTGTTTTGTAGACAAATATCTGTGTTGTTGTAGTGATGTGTACAGTAATTTTGCAGCATTTCGATGACCAGCTCCCCACAAAAACAGGTGTAAATTCATCATCAGCTTGTAACAATAGTTGGAAAATGTTTGGCATTGTTTGCTTGGATCCCTGATTCGACATGCAGAGCTTTGTGCCAGGAATGCTGAGGATGAATGTTTTGTCACCCCCTGAGAATGTGGCTTTATGCTACTTTTGAGAAGATCCCTCAGATATTTCGCTAACATATCATCCTAAATCATTCACAAGACATCAGCAATCTTGCTGACCTGAGGTTTTTTCATCTAATTGTGTGGTTTTCCTAATTTGGTGATCAGATTCCTGTGAAAGTAATAACATTTCTCTAATCACTATTTTTTTTTAGATTAGAGATACAGCACTGAAACAGGCCCTTCGGCCCACCGAGTCTGTGCCGACCATCAACCACCCATTTATACTAATCCTACACTAATCCCATATTCCTACCAAACATCCCCACCTGTCCCTATATTTCCCTACCACCTACCTAAACTAGTGACAATTTATAATGGCCAATTTACCTACCAACCTGCAAGTCTTTTGGCTTGTGGGAGGAAACCGGAGCACCCGGAGAAAACCCACGCAGACACAGGGAGAACTTGCAAACTCCACACAGGCAGTACCCAGAATCGAACCCGGGTCCCTGCAGCTGTGAGGCTGCAGTGCTAACCACTGCGCCACTGTGCCGCCCGAAAAAGCGGCACGAAAAAGAAAATTCATGAAGATCTCAGTTTGGTATTTCAAGTGATGTTACAAACAGCATCGAAATGGTGTATTTAAAAATTATCCAGGAATACCAAACAGAGGAATCCTTTATTGCAATAAAAATGAAGCATCATTGTGTATCATATTTTTTTCTTTTTCCTTTGTCACATCAAAAAATTACGAAAATGGCTCAGCCGGTAGCACTCTCACCTCTAAGCCAAAAGGTTGTGCCTTTGGGGCCCAGTGCAGAAACCTGAGCACATAACAGGTTCACACTGTGAGTCAAATGTAAGGCAGGCGGTGCAGATTTCAGTGTAGCAGACCTGGAAGCGTGCGCCATTGCCGAACGGAAGCAATGTGGCTGGCTGGCCAATTAACGACCTGTAGGCAGGAGGCCGTCCAATGATGTCCCAGGGCTGGGTCCCAAGGCACCGAACTCGGCTTCACCTGATGCAGAGGTAGGTGCTGGCACCTTTTTAAAGGTCTGCTCGACCTGAAGTCAAGCTTGTCTTGAACGCTACAAACAGCAAAGCAGCACATGAGAGAGGGAAGTCACTCCAGAGTGGACCCCTCCAACCTGATGGCTGACCAGTGCTGACTCCAGGAACCTGAAGGCTGACAAGTGTTGAATTCAACTCAAGTATCGCGGCTCAACTGGGCAGTCAAGGAGATGGCAACGAGGGAACAGGAGACATGTTGGAGGGAAGATACTGGTAAGCCCCATGGTTTAGCGATACATCCCTGCAGGTTCTCCTCCAGGCTGCACTGGAAAGGTGGGAGCTACTTTCTTCCCAAGGGTCGGCAAGAAGGCTGGACAGAGATAGCAGTGGAGGTCAGCAACAGTAGGATCGCCGCCACCACCAACCACCGCCCCCCCCATTCCCGACCCCCAGTCCTGGGTGCAGTGCCACAAATGGCTCAATGACTGCGTCCACTCCGTCAGTGTGAGTACTACATACTGCTGTCATGATTGGGGCTTGTATGTGGCAGTGCAGGACGGATGGCCACATGGGAAGGCAATGACCAACCGGGCACTGGCAAGGTGGAGTGGCAGCACCAGCTGCCTTATGATGCACGACTGTATCTCGACAACAGCCACACATCTATCTTTGCTTACCCCCCTGCACTGTCCCTTGAGAGCAGACGTATGAAGGAGGCATTCAGGATCCCCTATCATGGGCCAAAGGGATGCCAGCCACACGTGTTGTGCTAGTCATTGTGCAGAAACTCACAGTGTCCCTCCTTCAAACTGGAGGAGAAACGGGCCCACAACAGTAAGGAGATGTGCAAGACTAGTGGTGAAGTTGCCAACGTTAGAACATTGACGACAGCAGAGGAGGAGGCCCTCAAACTGGCTGGAGCGCAGGGCGGTCAAGCGATTGCAGATGGCAAAACTGGAATGCCAACCCAAGTGGGCAGAGGTATCGAGTTCATGTGTCCGTCAGTGGATTCACAGCAGGCATGGCTGGGAGGAGATGTAAAACCCTAACTCCTAACTGTTTATAAAATCAAAATACTGCGGATGCTGGAAATCTGAAATAAAAATAAGAAATGCTGGAACCACTCAGCAGGTCTGGCAGCATCTGTGGAAAGAGAAGCAGAGTTAACATTTCTTCGAAGAAGGGTCACTGACCCGAAACGTTAACTGTGCTCCTCTTTCCACAGATGCTGCCAGACCTGCTTAGTGGTTCCAGCATTTCTTGTTTTTATTCCTAACTGTTTATCTTCTCTCACGTAGGTCTCCACATTCCACAAGGACAGGCAGCCACTGAGACTAGGAGCCTGCTGTCCACCTCTCATCTCAGGAGGATTCATCAGAGGATGCAGTATCACATCATTCACACACACCCTCCACAAGGGCCGATGCTCTCAGGTTGGTGGGTATCCACTCGCAATTAGAATCCGGGTCATAATCTGGTGAGCACATCACAGACACGCCCGAGCAGCCGATGTATGCTGTGAGAGCTGAGGCCACTTGTGGGTGGAGGACTGTGGGAGGCCAGGCTGAACCACAGGCTGATGATGGGCCTCTGGTGTCAGCCACACGAGACCTGCTGGAGTTACAGCAAGAAGTAAGGGAACATCTGGCGGAGCTGCCAGAAGCTATGCGGAGCCGTGTATGGACGATGGAAGAATGCATCCAGGCCATGAGTGCTGCCATGTCTCAGGCATGTGCTCGCATGTCTTCCTCCATCGACAGGTTGGTGACCAGTCAGTGGATGCCAGAGATGTGCACAGACCTACATACCATTGCCTTGTCAATTAGCTCAATGCAGCAGTGGCAAGGTGAGAGGGGAATGAGGCGTCTGGAGTCTCCTTCAGGTGTGCGTCCATTTCAGATAAGCAAGGAGGTGCAAGTGTGCCTTACAACGGAGGAGGAGTGACTGCCATCTGGATCTGGGGGCTCCTCTCAGGCTACTCTTGGTGTGTACAGCGGCTCCTCAGCCCCTCTGCCAGAGGTCCCAGCACCTCCAGTAGACATGCCGACAGAGGGACGTCCTGCACCAGTGCAGGAGCCCTTAGCATGCCGGGACCCTCCAGACCTCAGGCAGCCGAGGACGCTGCCAAGGTCATCCCAGGCCATGAGGCAGCCAATCAGCAGCCTGCCTTTACTCCAGCTGCAAGCGCAGGGGTCACCCAACGTTAAGAAGAGCACCTAGATGCACCAGGGGTTCGCAAGTGTTTAGACTTGGCACATGTTAAGAGTTGATAATGTAGTTACAATAAATGTATGTCACAGTTACTGATATGGGTTGTTTATGGAATTATTGCTGCCTTGTCCGATGTCACCAACAACCTGACACTCTCAGTAGGCTCCGAGTGTAGGGGGGGCGGGTTTGGTCATCTGCTCAGAGGTTTAAGTGCGCGTGGTGAAACGGGGCACTAGACGATGGACTATGATTTGAGGGAGGTGATATCTAGCCAAAGTGGAGGAGAGTTTTTAGACAGGCATTGAAAGGGTATCATGGTTGCAGGAAGTGGATGTGAGTAAGATTATACTGAGCCTCCCTTGTGCACCTCTCAATGCCCTTGCCTCTGGTCCCGCCTGGTCTTCCCCTCCTCCACATCCTCCTCATCAGATGTGGCGTGATGCTCATCTACACCCTCCTGATGCAAGGCCTCCACCCTTTGCAGTGCTAGGTTATGCAGAGCACAGCAGACCACAATTATACGGGAGATTCTTGCTGGGGCTTACTGCAGGGCTCCACCAGATCGGTTGGGGCAATGGAATCTCACCTTTGGGAAGCCAATGGCCTGCTCAATGGTCGCTCGGGTGGACCATGGCAGGCATTATACCTTTCCTTAGCTGCAGTGCAAGGGCTCCATAGCTATGTCTTCAATGTGTACCCCAAGGATCCCTAAAGACACATGGGGGATGGAACAGCTATGGCACCTGGGACTATCAAAGTATATACATGTCATGAATCCTCCCGGGGAATTGGGTACACACCTGCAGGATGAGCTTTCAGTGGTCACAGGCCAGTTGAACATTAATGGAATGGAATCCTTTCCTGTTTATGAAGGCAACTGGCTGGTCCCTGGGAGCCTGGATGGCCACATGGGTGCAATTGATGACACCTTGCAGTGGGGGGACTCCAGCAATGGCCCCGAAGCTGATGGCCCTCTCCGCCTGACTGTGAGGGTCGGTCCGGTAATGCACATAGTCACCGGCCCTCTTAAACATGGCTTTGGTCACCTCCTAGATGCAGCAGTGGACTGTTGCCTGGGAGAGCCCAGTGGATCCTTGGAAAGAGCCTTATGTGTAAAAACCCAGGACCATGGGTATTGGGTGTCAATTCTTTCTGCAGCATAAGTCAGTGATGGCCTCCCTTGACAGCTGTTGTCTTCATTGACACTGCCGCTCTGACATCTGCAGGAAGTTCAGGCAGATCCAGTGCACTCACGGCTGAGGTTGGGCCCTTCTTGGTGCGGCCGCCTGCTGCTGGTTCACTATGCGTCCTTCTGCAGCTTGCTGCTCCTACTGCAGAGGTGCCTCAGCAGCCTGGTTCTCCCTCCTTCTATGCTACTCCTCCTCCACATGGGGGTCCAGGAAGACTGGGTGTATGATCCCCATGGCCCTTGGTCTCTCACTTTCTCGTACGCTGCCTTTGAAGTCTGACTCTCCTGGGACCCTGCCCTTGTCACTCCCTTTTGACCCAGCAGCAATGACCCTCTGTGTGCCTTGGTGAGAGACCATCACCACAATCTGCTCCCACTGCTTCTGTGAGCCCAACAGCAGAGCACTGTACCCCCCTTAGAGGCCTGTCACCGCTGTCCAGCAATGGCCTCCTCTCCCTTCTCTTCCAGCTAAATTTGAACACCGAATGCAGGCAACTATCCTATGGCTGACTTCCACAGGCGAACCTAAGGCCTTGCCTCAGTGCCTTCACCTTTAAATGGTAGGGGATCTGACAGCCATGATCCCCCTACGCTGCTTTTTGAATTCCAAACCATGCACTAAATCACAAACAACAGCATGCACATGAGAGCAAATGATCTTGTCAATGAGCTCAACTACCTTCTTGCCATGTTGCAACGGCAACACCGCCTTGGAGATTTCCCACTGCTGGTAGAATGTGGACCCAGTGTCATGCTGCCGGGGTTCCGCTGCAGCGCATCCTCTCCTGATTCTCCGGCACCCCTTGCCTCGCAACCCACTCCCAAGGGTACCATTAAATTCCGCCCTGCCTGTGCAGTCCTGAGGGAGCTCTGCGCTGTTTCCAGGTGCTGTCTTTCAGATGAGACATTAAACCAAGGCTCTTTCTGCCCTCTCTGGACATCAAAGATCCCATAACACTATTCGAAGCAGAGCAGGGAGTTTTCCAAAGTGTCTTGGTCAATATTTATCCCTCAACCAGCATCACTAAAACAGATTATCTGGTCATTATCTCATTGCTGTTTGTGGGATCTTGCTGTGTGCAAATTGGATGTCATGTTTCCAACATCACAAGAGTGACTATGCTTCAAAAAAATACTTAATTGGCTGTAAAGCACTTTGGGATGATCTGAGGTCATGAAAGAGGCTATATAAATGCATATAAATTACTTTCGTGTGGCATATTTAGTGATCTGGAACACAATGATGCAGGTTCTCCGTTCAATCTTTGGGCCAGTGACATTTACTTAGATATTAAACAGGTGAAGGAATCCTCATAGGTGGGATGATCTGTAGCACTGAACCTGTGGAAAATATTGCGGTAAAATATTGCGGTAAAATATTGCCAATGTTGAACACAGGATGCCTGCACAAACATATTGACCATGTTGCTACAAATCATGATTCAAGGATTTCTTACTGCATTATTTCAAGGTGCAGACAACACAGGCTTTGAGTAAAATTTCCACTCTGGTGCATCACAGGCGGAGCATTACAGAGAAATTGCAGGGTCGACATCTGTCTTCGCTGCTTCAAAAAATAACAAACTTAAGTTCTTTAGTCGTTCCTAAATGGTTGTACTGCTGGGAATGAAGGCTATTTCTCTAGCTCAATTGCTTTTTGTACATCACCGTGTATTTCTCTTAAGTGCCTTCTTCAGATAAGTGAGAAACATTGTCAAAAATCAGTTCTACATTTAACAGGAGTGCACTTATCTCCTTTCTGCTCCCCCTTTCATTACAAGACTAGTTATCACACATGTTTTAATTTATTGGACTGATTCCCGATCAGGCACTGCTGGTGAGGAGAAGTGACACTTGCAAGGAGCACTGAATTGGAAATCATGCGCTTGTAGCTGTCTTTCTAAATGAAAGGATGAAAAATCAGGGGTTGTGGGCCTACCATGTTCCTACCAGGAGTCTCTGTGTATCATTGCTCCTGTCCAGGCAGGGTTTAATAGGGAGTCAGCCCTTAATTTTCCAATTTTCACTTGATAGGATTTCACCTTCCATCCGGCAGTATATGTATCAAACAGCAATACTGAGTGCAGCAAATATAGAAAATTACATGAAAATTGGGTGTAGTAAATGAGTTGGCTGTAATTTAGATTAATATAACTACAGCAGAAATCAAGTAGAAATAAGAAGGCATTGTATCGATTCGAACCCAATGCTACTTAGAGGTAAGTGACCTGCCTCCAGTTAACAGCCCCATCCCAGGACTGTAATAAAGAGATCACATACTGGGCAGAAACGTCACTTTTGCAGATGTAACTTCTGATTGACAGTTGGTGGATTGGTGCTGTAGAATAATTTTTGAGCGTGCAGAGAAGGGTCCTGAGCCTAAGGCTTTTCATCATGGTTTAGTCAGACTACATTATACTTGCTAATTGGACTATTGTCCATATTTTCTCCCTTTAGTTTCCATCCCAAGAGCTCTCTCTCTCTCTTGTTACAAGATAAGAAAAATATCTTAATGCAAGAAATGAGAGGAGGTGTAGGAACTTACTCATTGTTGGAATCAATGGAAAGTCTTTTGAACAATGTTTTTAGGCAATGCTGTTAAAGCATTTGTCGTTCATTCAGACTTGCTTAGAGAAGGTGATCGTGGATCTTTTCATGGAACTGCTGCATTCTTTGTGCTGATCATGTTAAGGAATTCCAGGATTTTGATCCAACATTATGTCCAAACCAGGATGGTGTGTGTCTTGGAGGGGAAATGGAGGTGTTGGTGTTCTCATGATCTTGCTGTTCTTCACCTTCTTGATGGCAGAGGTTGCAGGGAGGAAGAACTGCAAAGTAAGCTTGGGGAGTTGGTGTCGTGTATCCTGTTACTAGTACTTCCTGCAGCCACAGTTGTGGTGGTGGTGGATATTCAGTCCAGTGACAGGAATTCTAGTGTGGCAAACTGCACTGTCCAGAATGGTGCTGAGCTTCTTGAATGTTGTAGCAGCTGCACCTATCCAGGTGAGTGGTGAGTATCCATCAAACTGCTGACTTGTCTCTGTAGATGGTGGAGAGGTTTGGGATAGTCAGGAGCTGAGCCACTCATTGCAGAGTCCACAGCATCTGTCCTGCTCTTCTTGTTGTGTGATTGTCTTTAAGAGTGATGTCCCATTAAAATCTTAGTATGCAAATAAGGTAACTGTAACACCTAGAGTAAGGTTCTGTAAATAGTTTGCTCTCTACTGTATATAATATTTTAGCTGTAATAAACCAGTTTGTGATCTGCAACCAACTGGAGTCCACGCATCTCATTTATGTTGCATCAGACAACATAAAGAATTCACTACACTTGTAAATGGTGGTATTAAATGGATTAAATTCAAAGGAATTGCCCAAATTACTATATTTAAAGAATGGCAGATCATTTTCCAACTTTCACATACTTTAGGACGTGTCCAGAAGGTGTAGCCGAGGATAACAATCAACCTATGAAACTCAAGGGCTTTAACTGTGGAGCTTACATTTTGAGCTTTTCTTCTTGCCGTAGTATTTTAGCAGCAAACTAGAACTGATGTGCTACTATTCCTCTTCCAGGATTTTAAGGTTTAATCTACACTCTGTTTTCATTGCCTTTATGTCACCCCAATATAGTCCTGAGAGAGAATAAAGAACGTTATCTTATAACCTGCAGCTGGTGTTATCCCTAGAGAGCTTGATTAGTGGAATTAGTTTTGGCGGATACATAATACAAAAAAATGTTGTCCATAAAACTATTTTAAACTAGTGTTTTTGAAGTTTTTCTGTGTGGGGATTCCTTGTATGTATTGACACTTCCTGAGAAAATATTAATAACATCTGGGGACCATTTGACCTAATTCCAAATGTCACTGTCGGCACTGCTCAGGAAAACAATACTAACATTGTGTAAAATAGTTCTCTTAGTATACTGCAACGGACATAATGTGTTAGTATGTCAGCAAAACAAAACAATTATAGAATACAATATTTCCAGGACATTGAGATTGTGCTGAGTGGTATGTTCAGATGGGTAGAAATCTGATGGTAAAGCAGTAACGTGAATTGATGTAGCATCTTTAATTTTAAAAAATGCTTTGAGGTCTTCAAAGAGGAAGTGAGGAATAAGAAACAATTTTTTTTGACAGAGTTAGAGGAAGTTTCGTTGAAGGAATGGCTTTTAAAGAATCTTCCAAAGATGCAGAGAGAAGTAGAGATCGAGAGGAATCGGAGAGGGAATAGTGCCAAGGAACTGAAGACTCAGCCATTAATTTGAGGAGGATGAGAGACCTGTAAAATCAAAGTCAGAGTATTGGAGAGCAAGGGAGGGTAAGGTGGGTGTGGGTATAGCGAATCAGGATTTTAAATTGTTCCCTTGGACGTCAGGGAACCAATGTAGGTCAGCAAGGGATGAGGGATTTAGTGCAGGATGGTGAGATGAATGGTGGAGTTTTTCACAAATTGAGATTTGTGGAGGAACCAGAGCCAGGTAGGGTTGTGAAAGTCGAAATAAGCAATTTTAGTGATGGATAGAGTATAGGGTTTGCAACTCAATGATGGGTAAAACAGGACACCAAGGTTATTCACAGTACAGTCAGCTTGAATGAGAAGCTACGATGCATGCAGTGACAAGGGAGCAGATGTTTTGGTGAGGGCTGAAAATAATTTCTTTGGCTTTCCTAATATTCAATTAGAGGAATGTTTGGCTCAAACTAGACTTAATACTGAGCCAGACAGTCTCACAGCACAGAAATGGTCACGGGATAGAACCATAGAAAAATTACGGCACAAAAGGAGGCCATTCAGCCCGTCGTGTCCGTGCTGGCCAAAAAAAGCCGCCCAATCTATTCCCACTTTCCAGCCCCTGGTCCATAGCCTTGCAGCACTTCAGGTGCATGTCCAGGTACCTTTTAAAAGAATTGAGAATTTCTGCCTCCACCTCCAATCCGGGCAGTGAATTCCAGACACCCACCACCCTCTGGGTGAAATTTATTCCTCATGTCCCCGCTAATCATTCTACCAATCACCTTAAATCTGTGCCCCTAGTAATTGACCTCTCTGCTAGGGGAAACAAGTCCTTCCTGTCTACTCTATCTAGGCCCCTCATAAATTTGTACACCTCAATTAAGTCACCCCTCAGCCTCTTCTGTTCTAAGGATTACATTCCTAGCCTATTCAATCTTTCCTCATAGCTGCAACTTTCGAGCCCTGGCAACATTCTTGTAAATCTCCTCTATGCTCTCTCCAGAGCAATTATGTTCTTTCTGTAATGTGATGATCAGAACTGTACGCAATATTCCAACTGTGGCCTAACCAGTGTTTTATACAGTTCCAGCATTACATCCCTGCTTGTGTATTCTATACTTCAGCTAATAAAGGAAAGCATTCCATATGCCTTCTTCAACACTCTGTCTACCTGTCCAGCCACCTTCAGGGACCTGTGGACAAGGTCTCTCATCTTTTCTACCCATCTCAATATTCTCCCGTTTATTGCGTATTCCCTCGCTTTATTCGCCCTCCCCAAATGCATGATCTCACACTCATCTGGATTGAATTCCATTTGCCACTTTTCCGCCCATTCAACCAAACCATTGATATCTTTCTGGAGTCTACGGCTATCCTCTTCCCTATCAAATACAAGGCCAATTTTTGTGTCATCAGCAAATTTCCCAATCATGCTTCCCACATTTAAGTCCAAATCATTAATATATACCACAAACAGCAAGGGACTCAACACTGAGCCCTGTGGAACGCTACTGGAAACAGCTTTCCATCCACAAGAGTATCTAGGGATCTAGGAAAGTGATGGAGAGAAGGGTGGCATCAACATACATGTTGTAGCTGATGTGCCTAAACATGATATTACTTAGGGATAAGAAGGGAGCTGAGGGTGATTTTTTGCAAAACTATGGAGATGATCATGTGGGGGATTGGGGGAGGGGGGAGAAAAAAGATCCATTACTACAGATATTCTGGCTGCGTTGGGACAGAAAGGAGTGGGACCACATGAAGGCAGTTTCCTGGAGCTGAATCACAGAGGAGATGTGGTGGAGGGTAATATCATAGTGTAAATAGGTAAAGGAGTGATAATTGTGAAAGGCATGGAGCTGGGAAGCAATCACGCAGTCAAAGATCTTGGAGAGATGTGAGGTTAGAGATGGGTGGTATTTGAACAGGATGGGTGGCCTTTTGAGGAATGACCTTGAACACCAGGAAGGGTAACTGAGTGGTCAGGAGTTGGGTGAGGAGGAAAATGAGGGAATAAGAATCACGCCTGATGCCTTATGTCTACACTCAATTCCATAAAATTCTTTTGATGAGAAATTACACTACTAAGTAAAAGATAATGTAAATCTTTAGCAATATGGTGACATACCAAAGCAACTGTTTATTTTAACTAGGACCATATAATAACAGTGCTGACACAGCTGCTAAATCTTCCGAGCAAGGATACTGCAGCTGAAAACTGGCTTTGAAATATGATGTTCAGAATTTTATTGGACAGAAATGTATTATCCAGCTTACCTTTTTTGTTCAGCCTTCAAGGTGATATTCATTATATATTCCTTTCTCTTTAATCTCAGAAATAATCCAGTATTTATCAAAATCAAATAAATTGCTTTTGAGCTGAAATGCAGACAGCTTTATAGTTTAAAGGCACCTTGTATTGGGTTATTAAACTTTCTGGAAGAGTCCTGCATTTCTTAATGTTAACCTTCACTGACAATAATACTTCTGTTTCCTTAGGCAGGATGACATTGTTATAACAGACATTGAGAAGGTAATTATTACAGGCAGCATGTTATTCTGACTGTAAAAATGTAGATGATATGGTCAGACCACTTATTGGCCCTTGCAATTCAGCCACAGGACACAAATATCTGGAAAAGGGGATGGGATCAGTGGGCTCTGTTCAGTCAACTGTAGGGAAGTCCACTGCAGACAATTGAGCCATGCTTCAAATGCTGTATCCTAAATGTAAAGCAAATGGATTTGAATTATTTTCCAGCAACATTGGTTCCTGGAAAAAAAAACACTTTGGGGATATGATGCAAAAATAGTGCAACATTAAATTGATGGTTTCATAAACTGAACTGACTACTCAATTCAGCACATGAGTCAGAGCAAGGAAGTGTAAGGGAAGATTACTCATAATAGACCATGTGTACTATTTGGTAGCCGTCTGTCTCCCTGCCTCTGAAGCACTCAGGAGGTTTGCCTTTGCATTTGTGTCTGTATCTCTGGTCACGGCTGGTCTGGCTATGTGAAACTGCAGCGATCCAATTTAATGCTGTTGACTCTCTTGTTCTACTCTCTTAATAAAGTACTTTTACTTGTAGTGTGAATGATGGGAGAGTCCTATCTCCAAACAATGATCCCTTGCTATTTCTGCTGGAGAGACATATGAAAAGGAATAGTGTTATGAATGCTGGACTTTGTAGTATGATTATGTCTTAAAAACTGTGGTTTTTAATGTTGTGTAAAAAGGATTCAGAGGAGACATGTGACCTTACGTCAACTCTGCCTAGAGGCAAGACAGAGATCTTGGTTACCATGCGAACAAGGAAGCCAGATTAAAGACCCTTTTGAAAGCAGAATACAAGGCTGTAACACCTGAAGGACAATAGGTTTTGCTGTCCCAGACTCTCAGATCATAAACAGGGAGCCAGGGGCGCTGAAGATGCAAACTGCAGTTGAATTTTTTAACACCTGGAAACAAAGGAAGGCCCAAGTGGTTCTGCTATGGCCAGACTTGTGGACTCTGCATATTTTATAAAAGGCAAATGACTATTGACTTTTGATTCTGGATAAATTCAACAGGCTTTCCTAAGTCTGGAAGCTGTAAGGAGAAAAGGAAGACACAAAGACCAGCTGTGGCAGCCTCAGAAGAGAGAGAGAGAAAAAAAAACTGCTTTCAGAACATTGATACTGTGAAAGGCTGCTAAGACTTGAACCCGATTCAGAAGCTGAGGTTTGCAGAGGAAAAATGGCCAATGGGATCACCAAGGATATTGCTTCAATGAGAGCACAGTGTAACCTATAAATGCGGTGTGGAGTTTTCAATAAGTTAAGGGGAAATACCTTTCTCTATAATTCAGTATTTTAATTACTTACAAAGTACTGTTTTGTTAATGTTGATTTTTAGTTTAGTTGTTATAGTAACAGGCTTAAAATGTGAAATCTTGATATGTAATTCTTTAAATTGGTTCGGGGAGTTCATATCTCTGGTTTTAAAGTTAACAGTCTCAACTGGGGTAGTAACAGCAGGAAGAACATCAACTATAGCAGCAATAATACTAAGTAGTGTTAGTGTTTCTGATGGGTTTCTTTTCCAGTATACTATGGAGTTTTACTGGAAGCTGGTGTGCTTGGTTGCTACCTGTGTGCTTTCCGACATGGCATGCTTGGCTAGCTCCCAGGGCAGCAGCAGTCACAGATGTTGGTCTAGCATCCCTGGCATGCTTTTGCTGGTCCAAAATCCTGACACACAGCTGCTCAATGACCTCTCATACACAGGATGAAACTCTGTAAGCAGAAAATAAAAGTTGCAATCCCAACTTCTAAACAATTGCCATGGGCAAGCTTAATTTTGTTTTTGCACTGCAGTTCATGCTTGAGAATATGCCTTACAATATAAACAGTAATTGTAGAACACCAATAGACAAGACATTAATGCTGTTAATGTGGTAATAGTAACACAAATTAAATGCACTTAAAGTGCCTTTGTGAGGACCAGTAAAATAATTAATGAAAAGTAACAAGGGCCCCAAATTCTTCTTTGAACAAACCAAAAAGCAGTAACATTTTTCTCCATAATTAAAAACTCATTAATGAAATTGTGAAAATGCAGACCTTTGAAAAGTGTGATTTGTGGGAATAGTTTTTTGAGCAATTAATATGTAAAAGAGGTATTATTAACCTCCTGCTGAATTAGTTCATTTTTGCAACCAAAAATCAAATGTTGGTGAGGCTGAGCATTCACCATGTAATCTGTTTATCTGTTGGTTTTAGAGATGAACGATTACTTTTATTATTCAGAATAGAAGCTTCCTTATTTACAGCTCATTATCCTGTCATAGAGATATGTTCAGATCTCAGTAATTCATGAAACATAAAAGCTTTCACTCTGATTGCTGCATTAAAGTGATTTAGTTTGCTAATGGGCTACAGGCAACATTCCATTGCACCAATTTTGTTTGCAGAAAATAATTGGTTTTATTTATTTTGTGGCTTTGACTAAATGCTAGAACTTTAGCTCATTCAAGTTCTAACAGCCAGGTGAGCAGGGGGTCTCAGTCACCCCTCTTGTACTTCCTCTTATTGGACCGCAAAGGGTTTATTTCTTTTAAACAGTGATTGTGCTTACCACCTCTGTGAGTGTTTTACCTTTTACCTTTACTGTGATCATGAAAGAACCAATTGGACAGGTTTTAAACAAGAAAAAGGTAAGTTTATTATAGTTAGCACACTAACCCTGATTTAAAAATAATAAAAAATACACTACACATTCATGCACACATTCACACTAGAATCACACACACACAAATAGATTACAAAGTGGAGAGTAGGGTTTTCGGTTGGATTAAAGTCACGAATAAATAAAAGTTAAATATATAGTTTGAGGTTGGATGATTTGGTGATTGTCCGGCTGGAGTTGTACTCTTGAAGTCCTTCATTGGTCAAAGTGCATTTTGTGACTGGTCTGCTTTGCTCAGGGTTTTCTTGAAGGCAGAATTGTAGTTGGCTCTCTTCCCCTGGTCTCTGGCTGTAGCAGTCTTTAGGCTTGGAGGGTCCACAGTCACAGACGGTTTTCAACTTGACGTTCCACTTCTCCACACGTCACAACATATATTTAAATGTTTACCCAGGTACCGATAAGGCCAATCATAGACTCTACTCTATATCCCAGAATAAAATCCACCAACCAAGTTTCTTTAATAAACAACAAAATTATCATTTTATTATAAAACAAGTCTTAACCAGTAATGAAGCAAAGCATTAACACACAGAGTCAAATATGAAAATTCCTTTTTACCTTAGAGAGAGACACACACATACACACACTAGTTAACTGAAAAAAATAGAGATTTTCTCTTTAGAGTTCTGTTACAAAAAAAAGACAAAAAAAAAACTTTGGCCAAATATTTGTTAATTTTTAAAGAAAAAAGAGAAGATACGGAAAGATGTCAGTTGACCCTTTTTGGTTTGGCATCCCAAATATGTGTAAATGGCTGGTACTGGGATCTTTCTAGAACAGTTCTTTTCAGGCGACATTGAAGATCAGTTTGGCAGGCTTTTCAGGAGAAACGAAGCATCAGTTTTTTTATTTCTTACACTTGATTCTCAGGAAGTTCTCAAAGAGATGGAAGAGGGTGCTGATGGTGACTGCTCTCTTGGATGGCTTTCTCCAACTGCCTTCAAAACACTTCACACACCAACACACTGTCTAAAGCAAAACCAAAAACAATATCTCAAGAGTCAAGCCTCCTGACCGCTATAAACCTTGACCTGTCACTTCTCTGTAAACATCTCCCCCAAGTCAAAAAGCCCCTGCTGGATATTTATCTGAAAACAGGTGACAGCCAGTAAATGTTGTTTTCAAACAAGACCTCTCAGTGTCCTTTCAATGACCCCAGTTAAAAAATGGAATCCTTTTCAGTTTTCTCAAATAAAGTAATGTCCATAATTCTAAAAGATATGAGGCCTCAAAAAAAACTTAACAAAAAATATAGAAGCACCGTCATAACAAGAGAGAGAGAGAGAGAGAGAAAGGGAAGCACGCAGCCTTCTCTGCTGCTGCACACTCAGTTACTGTTTATCTTCTGTGAGTGTAACAAAACTCTCAGTTTTTTTCAGAGATGGACAGACAGTCACATGGTTCTCTCAATCCCCTTTGTTTTTAATGAGGTCCAAAGGCTAAAACCCCAAACCTCCATGTGCTTACCCCCGGAGGGATGTCTCCATTTATGAATGCCTCAAGATAGCTTTGGCTGTCCCGCTAATGAGGGTGACGAGCATAATCTACTCAGTTAATCAAAGTATTGTTTTGGCTGGGCTTCTTGTTAGACGTTTGTCTCCAGTTTAATCTCCTGGTATTTCAGATGCAAATTGCAGTGACCATCTTGGCTGCTAGTTTTTAAAAGGTTAACTGTGAGGTTTTTCCCATTAAAAGTCGAGTGTAAGTTTCCAACCAATGAAATTAATATTTCTCATTTGGCATATGGGTTTTCTTGACAAAGTACAAGAAAGAATTTTATACCATTCAATTACAACAAAAGATATATACCTACCCTCATGTTGATGTATGCTTCCTACTTTAGAAAGTAGCCACAAATGTAGCCAAAACTTTTTAGTTTTGGTTGATGAGGAGATGGAAATTCTAGAATATTGAGGATGTGGAGATCATCACTGAGGAGAGATCCATCAGATTAGAGATCCAACTAGCTCAACTGGTTTGATTAACTGATAGTGGGGAACAATGGTACAGGCATTGATCAGTTGCTAAGACTCCAGAAAAGGAAGGGAAGAAAATCAAGGGCGTTTGCCACCGGTGGTCCTCCGTGATCCACAGACTGACCAAGCAGGAGGACACCCCCATCCCACTCACCGCAGCCCACAGGTAGGCTGCCTAGTTTTAATGGGCGGCCTCCCCATGTGGCAGTGCGAAGAGGCCCTTAAGGGACCATTATTTAGCCACTTAAGGGTCTCAATTGGCCTCTGGGTAGGAAGGCCGTCCTTGGCTTTGACAAAATTGAATACAGTCGAAATGCAGGGGCACTCCACCCTCTGCCTTCCTTCGCTATTTTATGGACCCCCATGCCACCCTGCCCATCCCTAGAGGGCTGATAAAATTCAGCCCAAGGTGTGCATGAAACAGCAAGGAAGGCAAAGACAAATTCAACAAGAAAGAAACCCGAAAGGAAGACTTATACAAAGGCAGCTGGATCAAAGAAATTTAATGCAGTATTTTGTGAGGCCATAAAGGCAATGAGTGCAAAAAGCAACAACAGCGATGAAGGGAAACCAACTAAAATCCTCAAACCTGTTTTCTGTCAATCCAGATTTTGACCTGCTTACTTTTCCTCAGGCATTTTCAAGCTACATGGTGATAATACTAAGAATATGCCGGCAGCCATCAAACAAAGCTGTAAGTTGCCAGTGAACCCCAATAGCAACAACTAATGGCTTCAATGAATTGGCTACATAAACCAAGTCCCTCCAGTGTTGCTTGTGAAGAGAATGAATATGTTACATGTGAATATTAGAAACATCTGAAGCAACAAGGGAGAGCTGCTGAGGACTCTACAGATAAACAAAGGAGTAGAAATTGGGCATCATTTTACAGGCATAATGAGAGACAATTTCTGGGAAGTGACGTCCTGTGTCCAATCGGCACGGGTGCCAGCTTATTTACATATGCCCAGGCACCCATATCGCCTGCCTGAACAGATGTTATGCTTCTTATGTGAACAAGGGACCTGTTACCTGTTCACAGACACTGGACAATATCGCTCAGTGATGAGTGGATCATGTTCCAGGCCTGCTCTGCTCAGGATTCTTTAGCACATGCGAAGCATAAGCAATGTCTGTCACCAAAAATGTAAGTTGCCTTTTTAATAAAGTGTTCCTATGGAGTCAGGAAAAGCAGAAGTGCTCCTCCCGAATCCACAGCACTCTTGAGGGCCACTGCCAGTCCGTGACCATCCTCTCTCCCATCGTCCTTCCAACCCCAACCCCGTCCCTCCCCCAAGACATACATTAGGGTCTCCGTCAGTGAGACAGGCAGCCTGAAATTGAAACTTTTACAATAGGTGTGGCATCTTTGCAGGTGCAATAAGCACTGGCAGCTCTCTCAAATTATTACAATTGGGCAAGGCTCGGGCCTTCTGGATGTCTGTGTGTCTGAAAACAAACCATAACCATTTTTTACTCCAATGTCTTCATTGCCTCAGTAATTGAGACCTAACTTTCCAGCAAAAACTGATTTAGGCTGTTGAACTGCAGCATTGTTAGATTGTTAGATGGACTTGGTGGGGGATAGGATACAGGCAGGAAAAGAGGTGCAGGAGCACTCTCATATACAATGGCCTGGAGTACTGCCAAATTCAAGCCTCTGGTCTTGCCTGTGGACTGGAGTTTGTAGCAGCTAAAGCTAAACTGAAATGAGGAGTGTTTTTAAGTGTTGTGTCTGTGAGTCATCCACCAGGGACTACAGCACCACAGGATATATTCAGAAGGATTCTCCGTTTTGGAAACAACCCGCATGATTCTGGCGTACTTCAATGTAAAATATTCCACATGAAACGGCCAGTCTAGTATTGCTTCAGGCAAAGAGCTGCTGGGCATAACTGATGATCTGGATTATAGTAACTTGAAGCCTGCAGAGTCTACATATTGGCTTCCACTGCCATGAAATGCCTGATCTTGCCATTAAGATATAAGCTGTTGCGAGCAAGTGCTCAGAACTAAGGGTTGTAAGGATATGGGGAGTGACTAGATGTGCTCACACTAAAATTCTCTATTTGCCTCTGATCACCAGAACAGTAGGCTGGAACTACAAAAAATATGATTGTGCTGCCTACAGGCTGCATCTTTCAGGCAGTATCACGCATTCAATAGTCATGAGTCTCCTAAAGACCAAGAGTTGATCAGCAAGCAACTGACTAAATTACTAATGGCAGCAACTAAAACAGCAGTAGCAATGAAGGAGGATACTGCTGATATGGCTACAATGATGCCCTGACCTGTGTTACGACCGACCGCTCCTGTCAAAGCCCCCAGTCAAAATATACGATTCTAATTGTGGTGGGACCAACACACTGTTAATTCAATCCCGTTGTTCCACAGATCAGCTAAGATATCATTTAAAAACTTTTCAAATTAAAGAAAGACCCACCAAATTGTACCATCTATTAACCCCCGAATGAGGCTAACCAAACGAGGTGTCTTTAAATCAACAAATTAACTCTTTAATTAGAAGAACTAAATACTTAAACACTGTGAACATTTAAAAATAGAAAAATTAGAGTCCTTGCAAATTTACAGTCCAATGTTGTTTGAAGTCCTCGCAGAATGTTGTTCGAAGTCCTCGCAGAATGTTGCTCAAAGCCCTCGCAGAATGTTGTTCGAAGTCCAGCGAATTTCAACAATGAACGACTTTCAAACACTTTCAACAGAATCAATCTGACTTTAGAGTTTTTGAGGGATAAAAGATTGTCACAGTCTAACTTCTCTTTCTTCAATTTAAATCACCAGAGATCTCTGTCTTGGCTTGACTTTTTTGAATTTCGAGAGATAATAATTAATCAGACTAAAATCCTCTTCCTTCAGTTTAAATGGTAGAGAGCTCTTTTTCAGGTGTGCATATCACGGCTGTGTCCTCTGTGTCTCTGTGTCCTCTGTCTGTGTCTTCAAACTGTCTTAGTAACTGCCAGTTCAAACGGCATTGTAACAAATATATCGCATCCGGCTCACTCCCAGTGACTATCTCTATGGTTACGAGAATGCACCCTTTGAATTGTAGTCTCCAAATGGCTGTTTCTAAGGCAATGAAAATGTACCTTCCTATAACTCCTAAGGCTTGCTGGTTCTTAAAGCAATACTGATCGCTTGCAAGCCTTAAAGGCAAACCGTATATTCCGAAAAAAATCTACAGGACCATGACACCTCTCACTAGGCTGATTTTTTTGAAAACTGAACGGAGGAGGGACTTCATTAAAACATTGCTCACAGAAACATCAAGCAACTTAAGATCTGACCCAATAAAAAGTTGGATCTTTTCTTCAAACAGACTAAACTAGAGCAAAATCCCAAGCAAACCTGCCATCAGATCCACAGAGCTTCAGGACAGATTCATGGAAAAAACGTACTGATGCTGCATATCTTGGGTTAAGGTGGAGCGATGGACTTAGAGAAAACAGAATTCTTTGAACGGTCACTTCTACACAATTTACACCAAAACAAGTCACAAGGAGTTTGACAATAGCTGGTAAAAGAAGGTGACTTTTAGCTCAGTGCACAACCAGAATTGTTTCAATGTCTGTAAGTGCCTGTAAGTGACAAAGACAATGCACCAGTCAACGCTACTGGGGTGACCAAAGGTTAGATCAAAGAGGTGTGTTTCAAGCAGAGTCATAAACAGGGAGAGGGAGGTACAGAGGTTACAGATGGGAATTGTGAAGTATGGGGCCGGGGCAGTTGATGCATGGCTTCCAATTGTGGGGCAAAGGGTGGGGGATGCATAAGAGGCTAGAGCCAGAGGAACAGAGTGCCCAATGGAGAGGTTGTAGGTTCAGGGCTGGAGGAGGTTACAGAGAAATGAAAGGGATTTAAACACAAAGAGAAGAATTTTAAATCTGAGGTGTTGGCAGAACGAGGAATCAATGTAGGTCAGCAAATACAGGGGTAATTGGTGAATGGTAAATGGGACTTGGTGCAGGATAGGATACAGGCAGCAGAGCTTTGGATCAACTGAGGTTTACTTTAGGTGGAAGATGGAAGATCAACATGGAGTGTATTGGAATAGTTGAATCTGGAGCTGATACAGGTATGGTCAAAGGATGAAGAAGCAGCAGGTGGGCTGAGGTAGGAGCAGAGGTAGATGATGGAAGTGAAAGCTGGTCTTTTTGGTGGATGAATATAACTTTGAATAGGATAGCAAGGTTGCAATTGAAGTCTGTGAAATAAAAATTAGGAGAGATGTATAACAAAGGCTCAATCAATATCACCCATTTTATTCTATCACCCAAGGCCAAAATTGCCCCTAAAAATTATTCTATTATTGTCACTGCTGATAGTGGAAGAGAGACAGAATTTGTGAGCCCATTGTAAGTGGGAAACCTTAGTAACATTGAAACACAACGATGATTATGGTGCAGGGCCCACTGAAATGCCTACACCCGAAAGGATTACGTGTTACAAATTCCAAATGCTCCAATAGAAGAATGTTGTAGAAAGGACATTAAATCTGGACCACCTATAGCAAGCTCCTGGGGTTACTCACTTCACAATTCTGAAGCATTTGGGCTGACAAATAATGGGAGTGAAAAAGGGGAGAGGAGAAGGGTATGGGCTAGAGGAGGGAGAGAAGGACGTTGGGAAAATGGGGAGGGTTTCAAGTTTTTGTGCATTTTTGTAGATGTTAGTTTTGCTTTTTTCTGTTTGGGTTCTGGCATTTATGAATGTATGGGGTGTCACATTTTTGTGAATGGAATCTGACGTTTGCATGTGTTTATTTTTCTGTGCGGACATTTCCTTTTTAGTATATGTACTGCTTTGTGTTTTTCTTTCTGGTGTGCCATTTTTGTATCTGGGCATACTTAAATTTTTGAGTCTGTGGGTATTTGAATTTTGTGTCTGGGGGTATTTGAATTTTGTGTCTGGGGGTATTTGGACTTTTGTTTTGGGGATATTTGAATTTTGTGCTGGGGGTAACTGAATTTTTGTGTTTGGGGGTATTTGAATTTTGTGTCTGGGGCATTTGAGTTTTTGTATCTCGGGGTACCTGAATTTTTGTGTCTGGAGGTATTCGAATTTTTGTATGGGGGCGATTTGAATTTTGTGTCTGGGGTATTTGAATTTTTGTATGGGGGCGATTTGAATTTTGTGTCTGGGGTATTTGAATTTTTTCTGGGGGCATATGATTTTTTTTTCTCGGGGTATTTGAATTTTTTGCCTAACTGAGTAATTGGGGCTTCCAGCTCAATAGGTTTGTATGACCGTGGTGTAGATGGTATTTATCCGATGTGTGCAGGAAACACTCATACCACAAATCAACCAGCCAGGCAAATATAATGCAATTACTTGCTTCCACAAAATACTGAACAAAGCCACTGACTTGCTTAAAAGCATGTAGCTCAATATTATTTAAGGTAATGATATGGTATTACTGCCATCAACACCTATACTATGGTTTCGCCACTCATTCATTTTCAAGGAGTCAGTCTTTTCATTTCATAAAAATTGAAAACAAATTGCATTCCCTGTGAAATATAGCAGTGCAGTTAAAAATAAGAGGCTGACAAATCGATATTAAATACTCATACATTCAAGATTCATTCAAGTGGGCATTTCATTGAGTACAACTTGCATTATATAGTGCCTTTAAGAAATATCCCAAGGTACTCCAAAGGGGCTCAAGGAAAATCGATGCGAAACCAAGGAAGGAAAGAATATAAGCGGTGACCAAATGCTTGGCTAATGAGGTGGTTTTAAGGGGGTCTTAATGGAGGCGACAGAAGGTAGAGGGATATAAGTGTTGAGCCAGATAATTCCAGAAAGTGGAAGTTGGCAGCTGAAGACAGTCACCAGTGGTGGGTGAAGGGAGGGAGCGAGATTACATAGAGAAATTTTAAGGCATTGGGGAATCTGAAGTCAACATAGATCAGCAAGGATGGGTGTTATAGATAAGTGAGATTTGGCGAGGGGTAGGATATTAGCAACAGAGTTTTGAATGAGCAGAAATTTATGGAGAATAGGAGGCTAGCTAGAAGAGCGTTGAAATAGTCGCGTCTGAAGATGACTGTGGTTTCAATGAACATTTCAGTGGCGAATGGGCTAAGACAGGGTCAGATGTTACAGAAGTCTTGGTGATGGAGATGATCTGGGGTCAGAAATTTACCTCAGGTGAATTAGGACTCCAAGGCTACAACCGGTCTGATTAAGCCTGAGATGGTGATTGGGGATGGAGATTGAGTTTGTGCTGACGATGGAGACTTTCCAATGTTCCTGGAGGAAGTTACAGCTCGGCTGAGACTGAATGTCAAGCAAACTTTCAGACAGCACACAAGCAATGGAGTGCTTGAGAATTCAAGTTGTTGCATTTGTTTTGATGATTCTACTGTCCAGATCAGAACTTCTGAAAGATCTACCTGTTTTCTCAGGCAGCCTTTGCCCTCCACAGTGGGTCCTTTTTTGTGCCAATCTGGCATCTCTCCTGCTGTTGCCAGTCACCATGGCCATGACTCTATCCCTGTCCATGATTGCCAGCATGCTTTATTCGAGAGGGGAGAGAGTGTGCAGGTGGGCTTGGCCTCCTCCAGTGGCAGTTTCTTGTCTGGAGTTCCACGTGATCTTCTACAAGAAATGAAAGAATGTGTTTATGTCAGTGCTGTGAGGTGTTTAGAGAATGTGCCTATCATGGTAGAATAACTGAAAGTAAAACAAAAATTGCTGGAAATACGCAGCAGATCTGGCAGCATCTGTGGAGAGATGAGCAGAGTTAACATTTCAGGTCTGTGACCTTGCATCAGAACTGGCAAAGATTGGAAAAGAATTAGGTTTTAAGCAAGTGAAGGGGAGGGGAATGGGGGAGAGAACAAAGGGGCAGATGTTTGATAGGGCAGAGGACAGGAGAGATTAAATAACATAGCTGTACGGCGACAAAGGCAAAGAGTGTGTTAATGCTTGTGGTGAAAGACAAAGCATTAGTCCAGAGAGAATGTTAATAGCGGAATAATAAGCAGCTCTGACTGCATGAAAACAGGCACATGGTTAAAAAATAAAATATTAAAAAAGGCCGGTCATGCTCTGAAGTTATTGAACTCAATGCTCAATCCGCAAAGCTGTAGAGTCCGCAAGTTGTAAAGTATTCACTATACCCTCTGACCTTCCCCTCTCTGATGCTGAGCAATCTGTACTCAGCAAAGGATTCTAAACGAGTACTTTGCATCGGTATTCACCGAGGAGAGGGACATGACGGATGTTGAGGTTAGGAACAGATGTTTGATTACTCTAGGTCAAGTCGGCATAAGGAGGGAGGAAGTGTTGGGTATTCTAAAGGGCATTAAGGTGGACAAGTCCCCAGGTCCGGATGGGATCTATCCCAGGTTACTGAGGGAAGCGAGAGAGGAAATAGCTGGGGCCTTAACAGATATCTTTGCAGCATCCTTAAACACGGGTGAGGTCCCGGAGGACTGGAGAATTGCTAATGTTGTCCCCTTGTTTAAGAAGGGTAGCAGGGATAATCCAGGTAATTATAGACCGGTGAGCCTGACGTCAGTGGTAGGGAAGCTGCTGGAGAAGATACTGAGGGATAGGATCTATTCCCATCTGGAAGAAAATGGGCTTATCAGTGATAGGCAACATGGTTTTGTGCAGGGAAGGTCATGTCTTACCAACTTAATAGAATTCTTTGAGGAAGTGACAAAGTTGATTGATGAGGGAAGGGCTGTCGATGTCATATACATGGACTTCAGTAAGGCGTTTGATAAGGTTCCCCATGGCAGGCTGACGGAGAAAGTGAAGGCGCATGGGGTCCAAGGTGTACTAGCTAGATGGATAAAGAACTGGCTGGGCAACAGGAGACAGAGAGTAGCAGTGGAAGGGAGTTTCTCAAAATGGAGACGTGTGACCAGTGGTGTTCCACAGGGATCCGTGCTGGGATCACTGTTGTTTGTGATATACATTAATGATTTGGAGGAAAGTATAGGTGGACTGATTAGCAAGTTTGCAGACGACACTAAGATTGGTGGAGTAGCAGATAGTGAAGGGGACTGTCAGAGAATACAGCAGAACATAGATAGATTGGAGAGTTGGGCAGAGAAATGGCAGATGGAGTTCAATCAGGGCAAATGCGAGGTGATGCGTTTTGGAAGATCCAATTCAAGAGTGAACTATACAGTAAATGGAAAAGTCCTGGGGAAAATTGATGTCCAGAGAGATTTGGGTGTTCAGGTCCACTGTTCCCTGAAGGTGGCAACGCAGGTAAATAGAGTGGTCAAGAAGGCATACGGCATGCTTTCCTTCATCGGACGGGGTATTGAGTACAAGAGTTGGCAGGTCATGTTACAGTTGTATAGGACTTTGGTTCGGCCACATTTGGAATACTGCGTGCAGTTCTGGTCGCCACATTACCAAAAGTATGTGGATGCTTTGGAGAGGGTGCAGAGGAGGTTCACCAGGATGTTGCCTGGTATGGAGGGCGCTAGCTATGAAGAGAGGTTGAGTAGATTAGGATTATTTTCATTAGAAAGACGGAGGTTGAGGGGGGACCTGATTGAGGTGTACAAAATCATGAGAGGTATAGACAGGGTGGATAGCAAGAGGCTTTTTCCCAGAGTGGGGGATTCAATTACTAGAGGACATGAGTTCAAAGTGAAAGGGGAAAAGTTTAGGGGGGATATGCGTGGAACGTTCTTTACGCAGAGGGTGGTGGGTGCCTGGAACGCGTTGCCAGCGGAGGTGGTAGATGCGGGCACGATGGCGTCTTTTAAGATATATCTAGACAGATACATGAATGGCCAGGAAGAAAAGAGATACAGACCCTTAGAAAATAGGCGACATGTTTAGATAGAGGATCTGGATCGGCACAGGCTTGGAGGGCCGAAGGGCCTGTTCCTGTGCTGTAATTTTCTTTGTTCTTTGTTCTTTGTTCTTTTATTCCCTTACGCCCCCACCTGAATGAATTTCGCGCTCGGCATGATGTTGAGCTCTTCTTCCATCACCTTTGCCTCCGTGCTCACTTCTATGACCAGGGATCCTCCCACCGACCAGAGGATCCATTCACCTGCCTCCAGCATTCTCCCTCCACCTGGAGCCCTCCCTCTGGCCTCTTACCCAGTCTTGATCTTTTCATTGAGAACTGTCGGCGAGACATCGGCTGTCTCAATTTCTCTGCTCCCCTCACTCACTCTAACCTATCTCCCTCTGAACTTGCTGCACTCTGTTTTCTCAGGTCATACCCCAACATTGTGATCAAACCTGCTGACAAGGGTAGTGCTATTGTTGTCTGGCGTACCGACCTCTACCTTGCAGAAGCTGAGCGCCATCTGTCAGACACTTCTTCCTACCTCCCCCTGGACCATGACCCCACCACTGAATATCAAGCTACTGTCCACAGGACTGTCACTGACCTCATCTCCTCTGGAGATCTTCCCTAGACAGCTTCCAACCTCATAGTCCCGCAACCCCAAACAGCCCGCTTCTACCTCCTTCCTATAATCCCCAAACAGGACTGTCTTGGCAGACCCATCGTTTTAGTCTGTTCCTGCCCCACTGAACTTATTTTTTCCTATCTCGACTCTATCTTTTCTCCCCTGGTCCAGTCTATTCCTACCAACATTTGTGTCTCTTCTGACGCCCTACGTCATTTTGACAATTTCCAGTTTCCTGGCCCTAACCGCCTCCTCTTCACTATGGATGTCCAATTTCTCTACACCTCCATCTCCCACCAGGACGGTTTGAGGACTCTCCGCTTCTTCCTTGAACAGAAGCCCAACCAGTCCCCGTCCAGCAACACCCTCCTCCACTTGGCTGAACTTGTTCTCACATTGAACAACTTCTCCTTCAAGTCCACTCACTTCTTTCAAGTAAAAGGTGTTGCTATGTGTACCCTCATAGGTCCTAGTTATGCCTGTCTTTTTGTGGGATATGTCGAATATTCCTTGTTCCAGTCCTACTCAGGCCCCCTCCCCCAACTCTTTTTCCGGTACATTGATGACTGTATCAGTGTCATTTCCTGCTCCAGCCTGGAACTGGGAAATTTTATCAACTTTGCTTCCAATTTCCACCCTTCTCTCACCTTTACATGGTCCATCTCTGACACTTCCCTTCCCTTCCTCGACTTCTCTGTCTCCATCTCTAGGGATAGGCTGTCCACTAATATTCATTATAAGCCCACTGACTCCCACAGCTATCTCAACTACACTTCTTCACACCCTTCCTCCTCTCAGGACTCCATTCCATTCTCCAAGTTTCTCCGTCTCCGGTGCATTTGCTCTAATGATGCTACCTTCCATGACAGCGCTTCTGATATGTCTTCCTTTTTCCTCAACCAATGATTCCCCCCCACTGTGGTTGACAGGGCCCTCAACCGTGCCCAGCCCATTTCCCGCACTTCTGCCCTTACCCCTCCCCCTCCCTCCCAGAACCGTGACAGGGTTCCCCTTGTCCTCACTTTCCACCCCACCAGCCTCCACATCCAAAGGATCATCCTCCGCCATTTCCGCCACCTCCAGCGTGATGCCACCACCAAACGCATCTTCTCCTCCCTTCCCCTGTCAGCATTCTGAATTGATCATTCCCTCCACGACATCCTGGTTCACTCCTCCATTACCCCCGACATCTCATCCCCTTCCCATGGCACCCTCCCATGCATTCGCAGGAGGTGTAATACCTGCCCTTTTACCTCCTATTTCCTCACTATCCAAGGCCCCAAATACTCCTTTCAGGTGAAGCAGGGATTTACTTGTACTTCTTTCAATTTAATATACTGTATTCGCTGTTCACAATGCAGTCTCCTCTACACTGGGAAGACCAAACGCAGATTGGGTGATCGCTTTGTGGAACACCTCCGCTCAGTCCAAAAGTTGACCCTGAACTTCCGGTTGCTTGCCATTTCAAAACTCCCCCCTGCTCTCATGCCAACATATCTGTCTTTGGCCCACTCTAGTGTTCCAATGAACATCAACGCAAGCTCGAGGAGCAGCACCTGATCTTTCAATTAGGCACTCTACAGCTTTTTTAATATTTTATTTTTTAACCATGTGCCTGTTCTTCATGTAGCCAGAGCTGATCATTATTCTGCTAGTAACATTCTCTCTGGACTAATGCTTTGTCTTTCACCACAAGCATTAACACACTCTTTGCCTTTGTCCCAGGTCAGCTCTGTTATTTAATCTCTCCTGCTCTCTGCCCTTCCCTTTGTTCTCTCCCCTACGCCCCTCCCCTTCACTTGCTCGAAACCTTATTCTTTTCTAGCCTTTGTGAGTTCTGATGAAAGGTCACAGACCTGAAATGTTAACTCTGCTTCTCTCTTCACAGATGCTGCCAGACCTGCTGAGTATTTCCAGCACTTTTAGTTTTTATTTCAGATTTTCAGCATCTGCAGTATTTTGCTTTTATATTATGGTAGAGTAACTGTTACGTAGTGTGTCAAATCTGAGTTAAGGGTTGCAATAGTGGTGAGTGATTGTGAAGGAAAGGAGGTATCGTGAAGTATGATGTAGTAATTGTAGAACAGTGAAGGGAAGAGGGGGAGCAGAGTATTGTGAGCGATGAGGCTGGAGGTGGTGGTGGTGTGAGCAAAGAGTACGAAAGCAGTATTCTTACCTTGATAACTTGCTGAGGTCATTGACCTTTTTTCAGTATTGTAGCCATTCCTGGCATTCAGTTGCCCTGTCAACACTTTTTTTATTCATTTATAGAATGTAGGCATCGGTGACCAAACCAACATTTATTGCCCATCCCTAATTGCCCTTGAGAAGGTGGTGGTGAGCTGCCACCTTGAATCGCTGCAGTTCATATGGTGTAGGTGCACATGCAATGCTGTTAGGAAGGGAGTTCCAGGATTTTGACCTAGTGGCAGTGAAGGAATGGCATTAAAGTTCCAAATCAGATGGTGTGAGGGGTGGAGGGGAACTTGCAGGTGGTGGTGTTCCCATGCATCTGCTGCCCTTGTTCTTCTAGGTGGTAGAGGTCACAAAATTGTAAGGTGCTGTTGAAGGAGCCTTGGTGAGTTGCTGCAGTGCATCTTGTGGATGGTATACACTGCTGCCATTGTGCACCGGTGCTGGAGGGAGTGAATGTTGAAGGTTGTGGATGGGGTGCCGATCAAGTGGGCTGCTTTGTCCTGGATGGTGCCAAGCTTCTTGAATGTTGTTGAAACTGCACTCATCCAGGCAAGTGGAGAGTATTTCATCACACTCCTTACTTGTGCCTTGTAGATGGTGGACAGCCTTTGGGGATCCAGCCTCTGTCCTGCTCTTGTAGCCATAGTATTTATATGGCTGGCCAAGTTAAGTTTATGGTCAATGGTAAACCCCTGTATGGTGATGGTCAGTGATTCAGCGATGGCAATGCCATTAATATATATAAATGACTTGGATCTTGGAATATAGAGTAGAATTTCAAAATTTGCCAATGATACCAAACTTGGAGGTGTTACAAACATTGAGGATGCAACAAGGACTAGGGGACACAGATTGAAGGTTTTGGGCAAAAGATGCAGGGAAAATGTGAGGAAGAACTTTTTTTATGCAGTGAGTGGTAATGACCTGGAACTTGCTGCCCATGAGGATGGTGGGAGCAGAGACAATAAATGACTTCAAAGGAAATTGGATGAGCACTTAAAGGAAATAAACTTGTAGGCTACGGGGGTTGAGTGGGGTGTGGGCCTGAATGGATTAATCCGCTGAGAGCCGGCATGGACATGATGGGCTGAATGGCCTCTCCTTTTATGCCGTAAATGACTCTATGTCTCTATGAACGTCAAGGGGAGATGGTTAGATTCTCTCTTGTTGGAGGTAGTCATTTTCTGGCACTTGTATGACGCAAATGTTACTTGCCACTTATAGCCCAAGCCTGAATGTTATCCAGGTCATGCTGCAGGCAGGCACGGATTGCTTCAGTATCTGAGGAGTTGTCGTGGAGTTGCTATTTTGAGGGCATCCTATCCCTTGAAGGCAATGTCCCTCCTCTCTTTCATTGCCTGGACCAGGGCCTCCAAGGCAGCATTGGTGAACCTGCAGGCACGGACCCCAGGTCCAGCAGCTGTATTGTTCCTTCCACCTGCTTGCTTGCTTCTGCAGCCAGAGTGCACCTCCCCCTTAAGAGATAATGGTTGCCTTTATGTGGTGTCAGAGAGGCCCAATATCTGGCTCCCCAAACATACATGCAAGCCAGTGACTGCACGCCTTACTGATGATAATCAACAGGCAGAACAAATCTCAGTACAAAGCCATACATATTCTGCATTACTTTTGCAATTATATTACAGAACATAAGATAGAAATACAAATAGAATAGTTAGAGTTGTAAAACAGCTCAATTAATTTAATTGATTCTCGAGAAGATTAGACAATTATTGACAAACCAATGATCAAACAATTTACAACATATGCAATGGTTGGAAATTGAAAGGAGATTTCAAATGCCAAATGAACCATATGAACTTACATGGTGGAAAATGTGCAAGTCAATATTCTTTTGTTGTATTTTATATGTTGGTGTAATGAAGCCTTCATAATCCCAATGTTAAGTCTAAATAACTGAAATATATCACTAAGGAGTTTTAATTTGGCAAATGCCTATGTTTAGACCTGAAAATGTACTGAGGTTTGGTTAAAATGGTTCACAGACTTTTTTTTATTAGTGAGTAAATGCTGCTTGATAACACTGTTGGTGAGATCTTCCATCACTTTGCTGATGATTGAGTGAAGACTGAAGGGATGATAATTGGATTGGATTTGTCCTGCTCTTTGTGGGCAGAGCAATTTTCCCCTTTGTCAAGTGTTGTAGTTTAACTGGAACAACTTGGCTAGAAACATGGTTAGCTTTGGAGCCCAAGGCTTCAGCACAATAGCTGGGATGTTGCCGGGGCCATAGCCTTTGCTGTACCCAAGGTGCTCGGCCATTTCTTAATATAACGTGGAGTGAATTGAATTGGCTGAAGACTGACTTCTGGTGAGGAGCTCAGGAGGAGGACAAGATGGATCCTTCACTCAGCATTTCTGGCTGAAGATACTTATGAATGCTTCAGCCCTGTCTTTTGCACTCACATGCTGGGCTACGCCATCATTGAAGACAGGAATGTTCATGGAGCCGGCTCCTTCTGTTAGTTGTTCAGTTATCCACCACCATGCCCGACAGGTTGTGAGATCGCTTAGCTATCTATGGCATGCATGTAATCCAATGTTGTAGCTTTGCACCTCACTTTTGGGTACATCCGATGCTGTTCTTGACATGATATTCTACAAAATTCAGTGAACCAGGCTGTTCCTCTGCCTTGATGGTAATGGTAGACTGAGGAATTTGTCATGCAATGGGGTTACAGATTGTGAATTAATACAATTCTGCTGATGGGCTGCAGCACCTCAAGGATGTCCAGTTTTGAGCTGCTGGATCAGTTCCAAATTTATCCCAATATAGTGCTACATAACATGTTGGAGGGTGTCCTCAATTTATTTATTTAGAGATACAGCACTGAAACAGGCCCTTCGGTCCACCAAGTCTGTGCCGACCATCAACCACCCATTTATGCTAATCCTACATTAATCCCATATTCCTACCACATCCCCTAGCTATTCTAGGGGCAATTTATCATGGCCAATTTACCTATCAACCTGCAAGTCTTTGGCTGTGGGAGGAAACTAGAGCAACCGGCAAAAACCCACGCAGTCACAGGGAGAACTTGCAAACTCCACGCAGGCAATACCCAGAATTGAACCCGTGTCGCTGGAGCTGTGAGGCTGCGGTGCTAACCACTGTGCTGCCCATTTGAAGATGGGACTTCATCTCCACAAGTCCTGTGCTGCACACTCTTACTAATACTCTCTTGGACAGGCACATCTGCAACAGGTAGATTGGTGAGGGTGAGATCAAGTAGGTTTTTCCATCTCCAAATTTCAGCACAAGTCCCCAGGTGTTAATGAGGAGGACTTTGCAGGGTTGACTGTGCTGGGTGTACCATTGTTATGCCTGGTGCCTAGATTGATGCCAAGTTGTCTGTCCAGTTTTGTTCTTATATATGTAGTCATAGCAGTTTGGCACAACTGAGTGATTTGCTAGGCCGTTCAGAGGGCAGTTAAGAGTCAACCACATTACTGTGAGTCTGGAGTCACCTATAGACCAGACAGGGTACAGACAGAAGATTTCCTTCCCAAAAGGACATTGGTGAACCAGATGGGTTTTTCTAACAATCAGTAGTTTCATGGTCTCCATTATTGATACTTTTTAATTCCAGGCTTGTTCAATTAGCTGAATTTAAATTCCTCAGCTTCAGTGGTCAGATTTGAACTTATGTACATGGATCATTAGTACAGACCTCCAGGTTACGAGTCCAGTAACATAGCCACTGTGCTATTATGCCCTGATGGGTTGATTATTTCCATTTACAATGGATGCACATGGATAGAAACATTGATGTCCCAAATGAAGCATAAAATGGGCAACCGAAATCCATTATGAGTTTTATTGTGCATCCCCACAACTAAATTTTTAATGGTTTCATTATAAAGAACAGTCAAAGTCAGAGAAAGTCTAATTTCTTGTTGGAATGGAATAAATTGCCATCAAGGGCACTTTCAGAATTATTTTCAAACTCTGATTGAGTTGACAGAAGTCTATTCATTGATTGAAAATTTTTGCGGTTTTCATTCGTCAAATAGTTAGAACTCACAAAAATCAAATTCTTCTTGGGATTCTTATGAAGTTGACGTCAAACCACATTGGGCGGAACTAACTGCGGCATCTTTAACATGGAAGCACATAATGGCGTCAGAAATTGGAAAGTTTTCATTTCTCTATGTTGATCTCCCTGAGTATAATGATGTCATTCATGCTTGTACTGTGCATGATTATGTTCTGGAGGACCTTGGGGATTATTTCCTTCTGTTCAATACCTTTATAGAAATGTAAGTTTTTTTTTTAGCTATGTGTCAAGTAGATAGATTATTAAAGACCAGAATGGTCCTATAATAGACATGTTTGGGCATATCTTCATGGGAATCAGAAAATGGCAATGCGATAAATGATTTCTTTACTTTGTTTTCACAGTTGAAGATGGTGGACAATTCCCAGACCTGGTGAAAATGTCAGTGGAATATATGATAAAATGTGGAGGTTAATTACACACATTGTATGTAACTAAATGTCCAGAGGGCACCAGGACCAAATGGCTTAGAGCAATGCAGCAAACACATTTCCAGGAAAGAACATTCCTGCCTCCACATGGTCATTTCGAGTTTCAAAGTTTGATCCTTGGTCCCTTTCTATCTCCTTGGTGCCTCTTGGCAATATCAGCTGTAGGCAATGATCAGCTTCTATATGAATGCCAAAGACACTCAATTCTGTAATTCTGTTGGGCTGCACCCACAACTCCCTGATAATGTGTGACGCACCATCTCTTCCTATGGTGACCTTCATTACCAGCTTCTCCAGGCGGTCCTCTTAAGGTTGTCTCACAACATCCCTCTTTTTCCAAAGATAAAAACATATGTACAATATGCAATGATGTTGCAGGTCAGACTAACTATGCATGATTAAAAGGAAATGTTATTTACAAGTCCGCAAGTTTAATGTTCTCTAAAATGTAGGGGAGGTTTTCTTATTCATCCCAATCTTGTTATAGTAAACCTCTTCCCAGAACTGAACTCATTTTGACGACTTCTCTGAAACTCTGGTAACTCAGAACTCTGATTAGCTTGCTCTTCCTGTGCTGGAATATAGGTATAATAGGCTTAATTAGGTAGCAGTTAGATATAGTTAATATATTATACCTTTTAGAATTAAAGATTGAATAAATGGTCAGTTTTCAAGACACTGACATTCCCCTTTAAGAAGGTAGAGTTAAAAAATTTCAGTCCCTGTTACAATAGAATTAGTTGGGAAATCCATTTCAGTCTTCCTGTTGCCAAGGACTTGGAGGATAAACACACACAGTGAAATATCCTGTGTGACACCAGTAAAAGGTAGCCATAAAATAACTTAATTGACGGTGTTGGTAAATGTAGGCAAATTGACCCACAAAGAGAGTTCAACCTACAATAAAGTACAATTGTAAATATTTTGACCAGATAAATGCTTACAACTTCAAAAACAGGGGAATTCCAGTAAAACATTAATTGGAGATGTTAGTTCATGATACTACCAAATATGGATCTTGAAAGCAAGAAAAACACACACAGAAAGGTAACACCAATATGCTAAAAGGTCATATGACACCTTAGAAACAGTATAAACATGAGGCTATCTGAAGCAAAAAATTAGAAGTGTTGAATTCCTCAAACAATACTTCTCAACCCATGTTTTAGTCAGGGAATTTAAGGTAAAAGTTTACTTTAAATTTTGCTGGATATTCTAAGCTATTTTGCTTTAGCAAGGATAAACTTCTGGATTCTATGTTAGAAATAAAATTATGTGTTATATCACCCAGTAATATTAGATATTGTGATATATTTATCCACCTAAAAGTGTATTGCATGCAAAATTCTTTAATAAATATATAAAAGTTAATAAAGCATCTCATGTAGCATTCTGTATACAACTACAAGAACAGCTCCAGGGACCCGGGTTCGATTCTGGGTACTGCCTGTGCGGAGTTTGCAAGTTCTCCCTGTGTCTGCGTGGGTTTCCTCCGGGTGCTCCGGTTTCCTCCCACATGCCAAAGACTTGCAGGTTGATAGGTTAATTGGCCATTATAAATTGCCCTTAGTATAGGTAGGTGGTAGGGAAATATATAGGGACAGGTGGGGATGTGATAGGAATATGGGATTAGTGTAGGATTAGTATAAATGGGTGGTTGATGGTCAGCACAGACTCGGTGAGCTGAAGGGCCTGTTTCAGTGCTGTATCTCTAAACTAAACTAAACTAAACTAACCCCCTCTCTGTGTCTCTTTATGTGGAGAGATACATATTGAAGAGAGTTTCCCAGACCCTTATAATATCTGGGATATTTATGACTTAGCCATAAATATTTTTTTTTAATAGGCTATCTGAAAGATGGTAATATTCTCTGTTAGTTTTCTTTCTTTGAGGGAAAGCTAGTTCAATTCTTTGGACCCAAATAAGTGTCTATAAGAATTTGTCTGGTTTGAACTTAATTAAAGGACATTCATTGGGATGCACTCCTGATTTGGTTTAGTCCCTATAAGGGGTTAAAGTCATAATTCACTTCATTCTTCTGTGCTCAAAGCCTCTGTACAGCAATCTTCTGGCTTTGTCTTTGACCATGTCCATGATGCCACAGGGTTGCCACATGTAGTGTTGTCATACAGCTCTCTTGAGTTGACTTTGATTCCATCTGAGAATCATACCATTGGGTGTCTGGACCTTGTATGATTAAAGCTGGTCGTAAACCATCACAACTGGTCAATAGACTCATCTTGCCTTTGCTGGTAGGTCATAAACACAAGCCTATGTACTCAGAAATTGACCTTCATCTCGAGTTGCTCCTCTAGGAATGTCCATAGCTTGCTAGTGTCCTTCTGATCCTCAGCTGACACTCCTGATATGTTCATCCATTGCAGCCCCTTGTTGCCCAGTGCTATCTTGATCTTCACAGCTTGTTTTGCTGGTTTGCTCACTTCTTGATCCAGCAACACAGTTCCATTCATTGCCGAAACAGTTTAGATTCAAACGCTATGTTCGACATCTTCCAATCCATAAATGAATGCCTGAAAACCTGGATAATCCTGCTTTTTTATAGATATAGGACTTTTCACAGGTTTTCTTTTTCACAGGCACACTTCTTTCACAGTCTCTCTGCTTTACAGGTCTTTTATTTTACAGGCTTTCTGTTTCCATTTTTAGACAGTTCCACTGTCTAAAAGCCTGCCGCTTTTAAGATTGAGAGGACAGCAACTGCTTTCTTTGTTTCCACAGCTTGTTTGGTTTTCTTTAAATTGGGAAAGCAGTTTTCTTTGCTTACACAGGCTGGTTCATTTTTTAAAAACTGACAGCGGTTTTGTTTTCTGCATAGCTGCAGCTTACAGTACTGGCAGCTGCCACAACCAGCCTTTTACTTTGTGCTGGACTTCCAGTGGCACTCTTGAGCCCTTCCTGCTCTTTTTGGCTTAGGCCCTGCCCACAAAGCAAAGAAAACTGGAAAAACTAAAGCAGTTATGGCTGTACTACTTTTCAAATATTTCGACCCACAGCTAGATTAGTCGAAAGTTCCAATCACTGTAAATTGTCTACTGTACTCACAGAGTTCCAACAATTCCCGGGGTCCTGTCTGTGGTCCTATCTCACTGCACTATTGTGGGGTCTCCTGCCAACTACTCTCCTTCCAGATCTTCAGCCACTCTAGGTAGGCAATCAGCTGTTCCTTATTTTCTCTTAGTTGTTACTCAGAAAAAAAAATCAAATGTTGCCACGATATAATATTTGGTGGTCTTTAGAAAAATTATATCCCACTGTGGTCAACGTGTAGTACTTGTAGTACTTGTTCCTTTGGTATGTGAACTGTTTTAAGATTCACAGGACAACAATTAATATCCAAAGAAAAAGTGTTTTTTTAGAACATGGATATACAGCTACTGCAGGAGCACATCTACACACACCTCACTCTGTTGGTCTACACCCACAACTCTTTGGTCATGTGTGATGTGACATCAATTCCTCTGGTGACCTTCACTTACAACTTCTTAAGTGGTCCTGTTAAGGTCATCCCACAACAAATTCCACCTCTATATCAGCCTACATTTTACAGGGATTCTGGGATGTCCCATGAAAGTGGAGTGCTCAGCATTAGGAAGCAAGTGAACTTCAGAAGATGGAGTTCCTGCACTCTGATTCTCAGTCTTTGGCAGAGTCAGCAGCAGCATCCCTCCACTTAACCTCCTTTGAGATTTATGGGGCCAATATTTCCATATGTTTGATAGGACTCAACATTTGATCATATAAGTTTTTTTAAAATTTTGTTTTACTTCTAATCTCTTTTATAATTGCATATTTGTCAGTTTTGTCAGATTCCTGTTAAGAGAGTTAATTGATGTAGCATTAAGTGTACGGCAGCAGTTTTGACATTGGCCTTCACAGGACTGGTGGGTGGTTTTATTTTGTTCTAGCTTCCTCAAATCTAATTATTGTGGATAATGACCTAAATTGACTGTGTATCATTTCCCAGTGATCTCACATTAATGTAAAAGGTCACACACAGTGTTAATATATTTACTCATGACAGGAACAAGAAGCATCATATACAGGTGACCAATTAATACACACCAAGATGCAAATATCGGTGCTTTGAGACAGCAAATTAATTGATGCATTGAGGTTGTGTCATCCCTGTGGGTTAATCTGAAATCATGTTGCTGGGAGAGCTTTATTGCTAATTCCAAAAACATCTATTAAAGCTGACAGCTGGAAGTAGTCCTAACTGGCATTGTTGGTGTCTGTAGTAATAACAAAAAATGTCACATAGGATTGGAAGACAAAACCAATTTGAAATGAACAAGCAACTGAGAGATGTTGGAATCCTTGAGTATCCTTAAAGTAATTGCAAATCTATTTTGTTTCAAGGCCAAGGGAAAGGAAGACAAGTTAAGCAACAGCACTTACATTAGATAAAATCATATTCTTTGGTGATGCACATGTTCATAAAGGCCAATAAAATAATTGGGGTATAACTTTGTGCACATCACATCTTGCACTTGACACAAAAGGCCTGATGTCTGTAATGAGTTCTTTATGCTGTCTAATGAAACATAAATGAGATACCTGGAGTCCAGCTGCTGAATATCTCAAACAGGTTTATTACAGCTAAACTATTATACACAGTACAGAGAAAACTATTTACAGAACTTTCCTCTAGGTGTCACAGTTGCAGAGTGACTCTGGGTTCAAGTCACATGACTATGTCCTGTACTTAGCTCATTAGCATACTAAAATCGTAAAGAGACATCACTCTTAAAGGTGATCACACCTTTCTTTCCAAAGACGAGTCTCGTATGCTACAAATAAAAAACTCATAAAATTAGATAACATCAAAATTATTCACACATGTATAGAAGCTTAAGAGTCCATATATCGTTTCGTTGGTTTGACAACTCTTCCAGATCTGGTTATGGTATAACCTTCTGGGGATGTGGATTTCACCCTTGGCTGTTTTTGGTTCACAGGCATGTTGTCAATGTGTTGGTTGTTGTTCTTTTGTTCTGTCACAACCTCATCATTGGAGTTTCTTCTTTCGAATCCACTGTGTGCAATTGGAGTATTGCAGACACTGTGAGATAGGCATATGCCTTATATCTTCGATTTTGCCTGGTCAGGATGGATTCCGCAACCTGAATAGATGGAGCCAAAGAAATTGATCTGACTTACATTCACCTGGCACTACCTCTGTTAAAAACGAGCCCTTTGCAATTAGCTACTGCCATCAGTGAATGGAGATTTCAATCATGTTCTTCTTTGGTTTTGCCCATTACCGCAATGTCTTCGGCAATGCCTACGCAGCCAAGCGTGTTTTCTATAATTTTGTCCATATGCTGCTGAAACAGATCTTGACTGAAAGATAAGCGGAAGGGTAGTCTCTGGAAGCAATATCTACCAAATGGTATCCTGAAGGTGGTGACTTCTTGAGATTACTTAGCTAGGTGTACCGACCATTATTCATGTTCAGCATCCAACTTGGAGAAGAATTTGCCTCCTGTGAACTTGGGATTCAATTCCTCTAATGTCGGCATCTTGTGGGGAATCTCTTTAGGGAGAGGTTTAGAGGCCTCAGATCTAGACATACCCTGATTGCTCCATCCTTCTTCAATATGCATGTAATTAAGCTGCACCAGTTTGTGTGATGATGCACACGATGGATGATGCCATTGCATTCCATATCATTGAACTCTCGTTTATGCTTTTCTTGTATGTGCACACTGCGCATTCCTGGAGGGTCGATTGATGGAATTGTATCCTCCCTGAGGCGCAGTACGGCATCGCCTTTGAAATCTCCTATGGTGTCGAACCTGTCCGGTTACATTTGTCGTAGTTTGTGGATTGACTCAATGTGGGTACTCTTGGTCTCTTCTGCTGTAATGGGTGGCTTAGTGACCTAGTGGATCGTTATGATGTTGAGGTCCTTACACGCTGGTAGTTCTGTCACTGCTGGTCAGCTCGTGTCTACCAAGTAAAATATCTGCTAACTTGCCATAGCTGCATTGCATTGTTAGTGTGCCACTGCAAGAGATGGGTGACCCATTGTATGCAGATAACTTTGCAGTTGTCGATTGTTTCATTGATTTCCAGCAACTCCGGTACATATCCTTCAGGATTCGGACTGGTAGGATATTTGCACTAGTGCCCGTGTCAATCTTAACCCTGAGTGTGTGTTTGCCAGCTTTCCTTGAGCATGTGATGTTAATAGTGGCAAAAGCTTCCAGTTGTTTGACTTCATTAACATGATCTGTCAGGTTCACAATGTGAAATGCTTTCTCATTTTTTGACTGAGAATTGCTGTGAGTCTTGTCTCAGGTCTGTTTCACTGTGCACTTCGTGTATCGGCTTGCATTTGCACAGGTCTTTAGAGTTCTCATTGCTACTGTTGTCCTGTTGCTGCACCTCTCTTCTGCTTGCTTGCGTCCTACTGTGACTTCTGGCTGCTTCTTTGAAGCCAGATTTCTTGCACAGGTGGGCCCAGTGTCCTTTTGCACTGCATGCCTTGCACAGGTCTTGAACTGCAGGACAACTTTGCAGTGAGTGGGCCCAACCACACTTACCACGCAGTTTGATTGCTCTTTTCAACCTGGTTTGGTGCTGATACTGTTGGCTGCTCCTAGTGCTTGCAGGTGGTGTTGTCCAGCTACAATGGCTTCATATTTCCTGCGTGCCATCTTCTAGCAGAGCATCAATGCTGTGACCTTTCTTTTTCTCCAAGAGGTCTTTCAGAAATGCTTCAATGAGTGTTGAGACAATCACCAACTCTATTAGTTTCTCTGACAGCTCAGATTCTGATAAATTGAATTTGTTGCCCTTGCTACAGCATCTACTGATGAACTGGTCTATTGATTCCTGTGGTTGTTGCCTTTGGGACATCAATTCCAGATGGTGAATTCTTAAATTCACTCTTATCAGAGTTGACCTTCTAGCACTTTCCATATCTTTGCATGATCTTTCTGGCCCTCTTCAGATTAACCAAAGTTGTTGATTCTGTGTAATCCTTTATTTCCAACTGCCATCAGAATTTTTACAGCCTGCTTCTCTGGTTCTGTAACAGCTTAGTTAATGAAGCATAACTTCATTCTTTGTTTTAAAAGTTGGAACTCGGATAGGATATCCGTGGCCTTCCAATTCATCGGAAATGTGGTACCTATCTTCCTGCTATTCTTTTGCTTAAAACTTGCTTTCAGACTTGTTCTATGGCTCTGCACTCTTTCCCCTTTAAGAAACTCTCTGTTATTTAGACTAGCTGCTTGGATTGAGAGGAGCAGGTGTTTGACAGTGCTCTGTGTTTATCTTCCTTGTAGCACTTAAGCCTGTCTTTTTACACAGCTGTTCACTAGGCAGTTCAATTGCTTTTTTTGCTAGGGTTTGTTTATGTTCTTCACACTGGAGTGGTTTAATGATATTTTATAGCTGTGGCTGCATGGATGGAAGCTCTGAAGTGATTAGGGTTTTCCTGTGCTTTTTGCAATCAGATGCCTCCTGTAATGGCGCTGACCCCAATCAGCCTGGGAGAAGAGTCGGGTCTTCCCTTTTTTTTTCATGGAGTCTTTAGAAAAAAATCAATCTTTTAAACCCTTCAAAGCTTGTTTATGTAAAACCATTAACCCTCGACCGTTGGGCACAATGACTCACCCAAATTAATTGCAGCCTATCATTCTGTTCTGTTTTGTACAGCTGGAGGTAAATTCTTTCTTTTTTTACTCTTTTGGGCCAGTATTTCTTTTGAATTTTCTCTTTTTTGGCTGTAGGAAAGGTCATTTTCAGAGCTGTTTTACCCATGGTCTTCACCTTAGATGTTTCTTTTCTTTCTCACCATAGCTGCCACCATATAATGAGTTATTTATGCTGTCTAATGCAACATAAATAAGATGCGTGGAGTCCAGTTGGTTGAAGATCTCAAACAGGTTTATTACAGCTGAACTATTATATACAGTACAGAGCAAACTATTTACAGAACCTTCCTCTAGGTGTTACAGTTGCAGAGTGACTCTGGCTTTGAGTCACATGACTACATCCTGGTACTTAGCTCATTAGCATACGAAGATCTTAAAGGGACATCACTCTTAAAGGTGGCTTGCTTGTTTGAAGAAATGAATTTTGGACTGCCTGCCTCACAGGCAGAACTTTGAAGATAAATCCTGGGAGAGGGCTGTGGAATGGCAACAAGGGAGGAGGTGAGATAGGTTAACTGTGGAGTTGGGGAACACTCGTGCTCCTCCTGGCACCTCAGCAATACTTTTTGTTTTAAATATCACATACCTTTTGGTCATATTCCCCCAGCAACTACTTGCGAATCTCAAACAGAGCAGGCCTAGCTCCTGCTCCACTCTGACATCAAATATCAGCGAAAGGGCCTAAACCAGCATTAGGACTTATGTAAGGGGCTAAACACCTATTTTGGATGGGCACCAGGGATGCTTGAAAAATCACCACTGTCCTTCAAGCATCCTTTGGATGCAGGACGTTAGTCTCCAGAATTAGCCCTTGTTTTGGCCTGTAAAATGGGCACAATAAGGTCCAATTTCTATCCCCGTGTTGAGTTTTCCTGAACAATTGACCACCTGAAATACACCCATCAATTAACTTCAATGGGAAGGATATTCTGGCAGGGTGTAAACGGGAAGCCAATCAGCTACAGTCAGTTTTATGCCCATGCTGAAAGAGACAATCAGCCCTAATACGTTGGAAATGTATTCTGACGCTGAACTGAGTGAAAAATACATTGGGACGTAAAATGAGAAGAGGGTAGAGAGCACAAATTGATTTTGATCAAATTGGCAAAACAGATATAAGCACTTTGTTATCACTATTATTTTTACATTTACCTGTGGGAGTGGTGGTTGTGGGGGGCATTTATTCTGAGTGTTAATCATTATCAAGAGCTTGTTTGTTACATAACTCAGGATTATTTGTTGTCACAAGGACATCTTTTATTGTAACAAAAACTACATTCAAATTGTGCACTCCATCAGGTTGTTATTGCTTTGGTGCCAGTTTGTGTGCAGCACACAGCTCATTTTAATGGAATCAGTACGGTAAACAGTGTGAAAAATTAGGCTAGTGTTATTGTATATGTTGTATAACAAACCATCAACAACATGACATGTGTTTCCCTACACGCCAAGCTTGTCAGTAATAGTTAATTACAGTACTGACAGTTTTCTTAACTTCACAAATAATAACACTGCAATAAATCAGTTTAAAATTAATTGCTGTAATTCAGAAAACAATTGTTCCTGCTTATGAACATTAATCTGATGGGTTCTACAGCAGCATTCTTATTTATTCAAGTTATTTTTATATATTTATATATGTAATTACTTATTTATTTGTTCTCAATATTCAGACATATAAATGAGATCAGCTTTATTCCATGATGGCTGCTATTTAGTTTTCTTCTGCACTCTTTGCTTTAAGGTGATGCACTTCACAGCATGACATCAGCAAGTCATTGATTCTTCACTGCAGGAAATAAAGACTTCAGCAAATAAAGTTAATTTATTATTGTGTCAGCTGGAACAGAAGAGAAAGCTAAGAGTGGAAAGCAATCAGCAGTTTATTTTAGCTCAGCTAGGCTGTCAAAATTCACAGGATCATTGTGCTTTACCTTTCCCAGTGGTTCCTGTCAACAGATACAAGGGAAGACTCCAGTGGTTCCTGTCTATCGGTACGATGGAAGTCCTTCCTGCATCTGTTCCCAGTCACACTGGACTGTCCAAATGCAGTGAATATTGAGAATGTTGACCAGGTCGGAGCACTCGCCTATAAAAGAATCTGCCTGTCTGACCTCTGTTTAATGGAAGAAAAATCAGGTTCAGGTGCATGCATCGACCCAGCTGATTTTCAAATAATAGCCATGTCGAGGCCATTCTAACGCAGGAACATTTCCCTTTGTGTAGTTTTGTGTTATCAGATCTAGTGCTACCTTAATTATTCTTTAAATAAATGATGAACATTTTTCTGATGAACTGCAATTTCTGTTTCTCTAATTATCTGTCCTCATAGTCTTAGTGACCAATTGTGTCAGCTGTGGCTCAGTGGGTAGCACTCTTGCCCCCTGAGTCAAGAGGTTGTGGGTTTAGGTCACAGTCTAGGACGTGAGATCAAAATCCATGCTGATACCCCAGTGCAGTACTGAGGGAATATAACACAGTTGGAGGTACTGTCTTTTGGATGAGGCATTAAACAGAGACCCAGTTTGTCCTTTGAGATGGACATAATAGATCTTCTGGTATTATGTTGAAGAAGAGCAAGTGGCCGTCAACCAAAATTATTCACACAGATTATCTGGTAATTACCTAACTGCTGGTTTGAGATCTTCCTGTGCCCCATTTCCTACATTACAACATTGATTACACTTCAGATCTACTGCACTGGCTGTAAAGCATTTTGAGACATCCTGAGGTTGTGATAGGCACTTTATAATTGCAAGTTTAGTTTAGTTTTAGTTTAGTTTAGTTTGGAGATACAGCACTGAAACAGGCCCTTCAGCCCACCGAGTCTGTGCCGACCATCAACCACCCATTGATACTAATCCTACATTAATCCCATATTCTTACCACATCTCCACCTGTCCCTATATTTCCCTACCACCTACCTATACTAGGGGCAATTTATAATGGCCAATTAACCTACCAACCTGCAAGTCTTTGGCATGTGGGAGGAAACCGGAGCACCCGGAGAAAACCCACGCAGACACAGGGAGAACTTGCAAACTCCACACAGGCTGTACCCAGAATTGAACCCGGGTCGCTGGAGCTGTGAGGCTGCGGTGCTAACCACTGCGCCACTGTGCCGCCCATCAAAAAAAAAATCAAGTCGTTTCTTCTTCCTTTATATCTAGTCAAGGAATATTAAACTTAGTTACTCAAACTGCTTTTACTCCCATTGGAGGGGATGCTTTTATTTTGCAAAACAGAACAGAATGTTACTGACTGGTACGGTAATAAAATGAAAGTTGCAGTTTATGTTCAGTCAACAGTCAGTCTCAATCTCAGAATCTGTAACCTTTGTGAAATATGGTTTACAGTAGCTGAGCTGAAGTGTCTCGAGTAACTATTGTCTGTCAAGTTAACCATACTGACTTCCATAAATATAGATCGATACATATACATAGCAATCAAAAAACCAATAGACAGGTAGTACAAGCCACACTCATAAACAACCAACTCACGCAAAATCTACCAATTGGATCATTGAACCTTTTTTCAAAGCTATCAATCAGGAACCAACAATTGCAGCAAAACTTCCAGCAACACAGTCTCAATTTTAATGGGGGGGGATTGATGGTTAAAGTCTCTCCCACCTTGGCATCGTTCCCCAGCCTTGCTGCCCGTCCTATTCATGGCCAGGCTTAGACTCCTCTTGAATGAGCCCATGGCTTTCCTCTGCTCCTTTCTTGGAAGGCCACACCAACTGCAACAACCATGGCTGACTAACCCAGAACAGCAACCCCAACAGTCGCATTTTCCATTTCAGGTAACTCATCCTGCTTAGCTCACTTAAGGGGAGCTTCAACTTTCTAACTTCCTTCCCATCCTTATCATCTTTTGGGGTTGGGTTTGTGTCGAAAACAGTTATATACAGAACAGTAGCATGATTCATTTAGTTAAACATAAAATGTGGACAACAACAATTTGTATTTATATAGCACCTTTAACATAATAAAATGTACAAGGCATTTCACAGGAGCGTTATAAAGCAAAATTTGACAGTGACCCACATAAGACGACATTAGGGCAGATGGGCAAAAGCTTGCTCAAAGAGGTAGGTTTTACTGAGCACCTTAAAGGAGCACCTTAAAGGAGGAAAAAAAGGTAGAGAGGAGGAAAGGTTTCGGGAAGAAATTCCAGAGCTTAGAACCTAGGCAGCTGAAGGCACGACTACCAATAGTGGAGCAATTAAAATCAGGGACGCTCAAGAGGTGAGAATTAGACGAGTGAAGGCATCTTGGAGGGTTGTGGCACTGGAAGAGATTAAAGAGATAGGGACATTGAAGCAAGCGAAGAAGGAAATGGTGAGGATTTGTCCCATACTTACTGTTATTCATGAGGAAGGTTAATAATGTGGGCAGCATCCTGGAGCTATGAGGTTATCCGAAAAGTGCAAAATGAATAATGAATAATGAATAAACAAACAAGAAATGCTGGAAATACTCAGCAGGTCTGGCAGCATCTGTGGAGAGAGAAGCAGAGTTAATGTTTCAGGTCAGTGACCCTTCATCAGAACTGGCAGATATTAGAAATGTAAAAGGTTTTGAGCAAGTAAAGCGGGGGTGGGGCAAGAGATAACAAAAGAGAAGATGTTGATAGGACAAGGTTACAGAGAATAACTGACCAGAAGGTCATGGAGCAAAGGCAAATGATATGTTAATGGTATGCTGAAAGACAAAGCATTAGTACAGAGAGGGTGATAATGGACAGAAAACTGAGCAGCCTGGCCCCAAGCACAAACATGAAAAAAAATTGGGTAGGCACAGTAGAAACAAACTAAACAAACTAAAATGAAACAAACACATAAAAAAGAAACAAGAAAAAATTACTAAAAATAAAAATAAAAAGGGGGCCTGCAATGCTCTGAAATTATTGAACTCAATGTTCAATCCGGCAGGCTGTAGTATGCCTAATTGGGAAATGAGGTGTTGTTCCACGAGCTTGTGTTGATGTTCACTGGAACACTGCAGCAATCCCAGGACAGAGATGTGAACATGAGAGCAGGGGGGAGTGTTGAAATGGCCAGCAACTGGAAGCTCGGAGTCATGCTTTCGGACTGAGCGGAGGTGTTTCGCAAAGCAGTCACCCAGTCTGCGTTTGGTCTCCCCAGTGTAGAGGAGACCACATTGTGAGCAGCGAATACATTATATTAAATTGAAAGAAGTACAAGTAAATCACTGCTTCACCCGAAAGGAGTGTTTGGGGCCTTGGATAGTGAGGAGAGAGGGGGTAAATGGGCAGGTATTGCACCTCCTGCGATTGCAGGGGAAAGTGCCGTAGGAAGGGGACGAGGTGGTGGGGGTAATGGAGGAGTGGACCAGGGTGTTGCAGAGGGAATGATCCCTTCGGAGTGCTGACAGAGGAAGGGAGGGGAAGATGCATTTGGTTTCACGCCAGAGGTGGCAGAAATGGCGGAGGATGATCCTTTAGATGTGGAGGCTGGTGGGGTGGAAGGTAAGGACAAGGGGAACCCTGTCACGGTTCTGGGAGGGAGGGGAAGGGGTGAGGGTAGAGGTGTGGGAAATAAGCCGGACATGGTTGAGGGCCCTGTCAACCACAGTGAGGGAGGGGGGGGCGGCGGGGGGAATCCTCAGTTGAGGAAAAAGGATGATATATCAGAAGCACCGTCATGGAAGGTAGCATCATCAGAGCAGATGCGTCGGAGATGGAGAATGGAATGGAGTCCTTACAGGAGGCAAGGTGTGAAGAAGTGTAGTCGAGGTAGCTGTGGGAGTCGGTGGGCTTATAATGAATATTAGTGGACAGCCTATCCCCAGATATGGAGACAGAGAAGTCAAGGAAGGGAAGGGAAGTGTCGGAGATGGACCATGTAAAGAGAAGGCTGGAAATTGGAAGCAAAGTTGATAAAGTTTTCTAGTTCTCGGCAGAAGCAGGAAACGGCACCGATTCAGTCATCAATGTACCGGAAAAAGAGTTGGGGGAGGGGGCCTGAGTAGGACTGGAACAAGGAATGTTCGACATATCCCACAAAAAGACAGGCATAACTAGGATAATAAAAACAAGAAATGCTGGAAATACTCAGCAGGTCTGGCAGCATCTGTGGAGAGAGAAGCAGAGTTAACGTTTCAGGTCAGTGACCCTTCTTCAGAACTAGGACCCATACGGGTACCCATAGCAAAACCTTTTACTTGAAGGAAGTGAGTGGAGTTGAAGGAGAAGTTGTTCAATGTGAGAACAAGTTCAGCCAGGTGAAGGAGTGTGGTGGTGGATGGGGACTGGTTGGGCCTCTGTTCAAGAAATAAGCGGAGAGCCCTCAAACCATCCTGGTGGGGGATGGAGGTGTAGAGAGATTGGACGTCCATAGTGAAGAGGAGGCGGTTGGGGCCAGGAAACTGGAAATTGTCAAAATGACGTAGGGCGTCAGAAGAGTCACGGATGTAGGTGGGAAGAGAATGGACTGGGGAGAAAAGATAGAGTCAAGATAGGAACAAATAAGTTCAGTGGGACAGGAGCAGGCTGAAACAATGGGTCTGCTGGGACAGTCCTGTTTGTGGATTTTGGGAAGGAGGTAGAAGCAGGCTGTCCGGGGTTGTGGGATTGAATAATGAATAGTTTGTTTATTGTGTATCAGAGGGGATATGCTCGACCAAACAGTTCTTTTTTCTATTTTTATTGCAGGAGCACTTTTTGAAACCAAGCCAGAAAATAGTAATTAATAGCACATTTTAACTAGCAGTGAATGAAGGTTCCACCACAGGTGGACACTTCAGAGCAACTTAGAAACCTGAGTGCTATTTCCCCGCTGTTAAAGCATAAATCAGCATTAACAATGCATGTCCAGACTACTTAATGATGTCCTTCAAAAGGGATTGGTTGCTCATCTGAGGGAAGATTTCCACTGTGCACACTATGTAACAAAATCTTTAAATGTTTTTATAAAGAACACATTTATGATTTTATTACTTATAGAAAATTAGTGGATGGAAAATGGTCTGAACTGTCTCTGTAATTTCCTTTGTGTGCTCCTGGTGGTTGAGGCTTTCCCTGGTAGTGTACATTTGTAAAATCAATCTCATGGGATCTAGTTGTATTCCTCTCTAGTGAGATCATGTGTGTAGCCTCAATGATCATTTTAGCAACAACATAGAGAAGAACTTAAAATACTGAGGAAATAGATGGTGGTGTAGTGGTAATGTCACTGGACTAGTAACCTAGCAGGCTCAGGCTAATACCCTGAGGCAAATCCCACCATGACCGTTGGTGGAACTTGAAATCAACCAATTAATAAAAATCTGAATTGAAAGCTAGTCTCAGTAATGCTGCCATTGTGATGAAATATAGGTATAATAGGCTTAATTAGGTAGAATTTAGATATAATTAACACATTATACCTTTTAGAATTAAAGATTGAATAAATGGTCAGTTTTCAAGACTCACTGAAATTCCCTTTTAAAAAGTTAAAAATCCATGAACATCCTGTTATAATGGAATGTGTACCAGAAACACCTTTTAAGTTAAATGAGACAGGCTATGCATGGTCCGTTCTGATAACTATAATCCTAATTAGTTGATAATGTTAATGATATAGACAGACTGACTTAAGGAGATGGTACGAGGTAGCATCAAAGAACCATCACAGATGATCAATCACAAAATGGAATGTTACCTACAAAAACAGATGCCACGTAAACCCAATTTAACCCAAAAAGGATAAAAACAGTGACTGCACAAATTTAATTTAAAATCTTTTAAGTATGAAACACATTTATAGAGTTAAGTCTTAGTGTTACTATAAAACACTACAAACATTTTGACCAGATAAAAGCTCACAACTTCATGAGAAGGTAATTCTCAGCAGATAATTAATAGGGAATAAGTAGCTAATGATATTACCATGTATGGATAATGAAAGCGCGAAAAACACATACAGAAAGGTAACACCGACATTCCAAAAGATGAGTTAATAGATTAGAAACAGTATAAACATGAGCGTTTTGAATCGAAAAGTCAGAGGTTTTGAAATTCCTCATCAATGCTTCTCAACCTCTGGTAAGAACTGCTCACTGCATGACAAGAGAATTCTGCTCTTAACCAAGAGTGTTTTGTCTTGTCAAGAAGGAGGCTTACTTGGGGAATTTAAGGTAACAGTTTACTTTGAATTTTGATGGATATTCTAAGATATTTTGCTGTAAGATTGTCAAGGTTGAACTTTTGAATTCTATATTAGAAATAAGATTATGTTTTACATCTCTCAGTAATCTTTGATATTGTAATATACTTATCCACTTAAAAGTGTATTGCATCTTAAATTATTTAATAAATATATAAAAGTTAATAAATCGTCTCATGTAGCATTCTGTATACAACTACAAGAACCCCCTCTCTATGTCTTTTTAAGTGGATAGATACTTATTGAAGAGACTTTTCCAGACCCTTATAATATCTGGGATATTTATGACTTAGCCATAATTAATTCAAAATAGTCTATCCGAAAGATGTGATATTCTCTGTTAGTTTTCTTTCTTTGAGGGAAAGCTAGTTCAATTCTTTGGACCCAAATAAGTGTCTAAAAGAGTTTAAAAGCAAAATACTGCGGATGCTGGAAATCTGAAACAAAAACAAGAAATGTTGGAATCACTCAGCAGGTCTGGCAGCATCTGTGGAAAGAGAAGCAGAGTTAATGTTTCGGGTCAGTGACCCTTCTTCGGAACTGACAAATATTAGAAAAGTCACAGATTATAAGCAAGTGAGGTGGGGGTGGCGCAAGAGATAACAAAGGAGAAGGTGCAGATTGGACCAGGCCACATAGCTGACCAAAAGGTCACGGAGCAAAGGCAAACAATATGTTAATGCCTTTGCTCCGTGACCTTTTGGTCAGCTATGTGGCCTGGTCCAAAATGCACCTTCTCCTTTGTTATCTCTTGCGCCACCCCCACCTCACTTGCTTATAATCTGTGACTTTTCTAATATTTGTCAGTTCCGAAGAAGGGTCACTGACCCGAAACGTTAACTCTGCTTCTCTTTCCACAGATGCTGCCAGACCTGCTGAGTGATTCCAGCATTTCTTGTTTTTGTGTCTAAAAGAGTTTGTCTGGTTTGAACTTAATTAAAGGAGATTCATTGGGATGTACTCCTGATTTGGTTTAGTCCCTATAAGGGGTCAAAGTCATAAATCACTTCACCATGAAGCCATTCATTGATGATTAAAAACCCATCTGTTTCACTATTGTCCTATAGGGGAGGAAATCTGCTGCACTTACCTGGTCTGGCCTACATGTGACCCACAGCAATGTGGTTGACTCTTAACTGCCCTCTAAATTCAGTTGTCAAGGGCAATTAGAGATGGGCAACAAATGTTGGCCTTGTCAGTGATACCCACATCCCATGAAAGAATAAAAGACCTGTAGCAAAACTGTAAATGCATTTATAAAAAAATGTGGTTACAATTTTAGAGCAAATAGTCAAATATTAGCACAGGTGACATCTGTGTACCCCCTCCCTGCTCCTCCCACCACCTCTGAGCATGGAAGGTAAACATTTTAAATAATCATTTATCACAGGACGTCACTTGACACAGTGTGAAATTGCCTTGCGTTGTGCCACTTGTAATGGTGCTGTGGAGGCCTTGCACCACTCTACGTCTGCTGCTGGCCACTTTCTGTGCAGCCTGCATGGTGTTGCTGAGTAAGAAGGGCACATGTAGGTGCGGCCTCGCGTGAATCGGAGGCCTTGAATCGACGCGATCCTGACGGATGATGTGATGCCAGGAATCCAAATTTCTATGAATGTGAAGGCAGCCTCTTTGTTGTTCACTCTGCAAGCAAGGAGCATGAAGCTACAAGATGGGCCTTGCATTTCTGTATTTAAAGGGCCAGGCAACCAACTTGCAGGTAAGGTAATATTTTGAAAATGTATCTATTGCAAAGTGACGGGAAGTACTCTGGGGTGTTCTTGGAGGTATTTTGGTGAGTTCCTGGATTTGCCAAAGAGTGTTGTTGCATCCTCACAGTTGTGGGGTGGGGGGTGGGGGGGGATGTTGGTGGTGGGTGGGAATTTGGTGACCTGCTCAGACAAAGGCATGGAAGCAGCAGTGAGTGGCTGTGCCTCTGGTGGGTCCATAGGATGTCAGAGAGATGGAGCATAGGCTGTGGAGAGGGCACGCTAACTAGCATTCCCTCTGCCAAGTTGGAGCCAGACTCCTCCAGGCTCCTTGACAGTGGCAGAAGGCTGTCTTCAGGCCAGACAATTCATCCAGCATCTCGATGTGCATGTCCACCAGCATTTCCTGTATTCCTCCCCATCGAGGCCCTCATCTGAGTCCTCTGTTCCATTACCTGGCTGTCACCTTGTCCTCTGGTGAGCTAGCAAATGAACCCTGAACTGGCTGCAGACCACTCATGCCCAGATGAGTCACCATGTGTAGATCCCAACTCTGTGCTAGCTCCAGTGTACATGTACTATCTGAGCTGGTGACTGCAAGTGTCAGATTAAGTGCTGGGGCCTCTTCATTAGCGCTGTGCTGTGCTTTCTCTCCTCTTCCTGGGGTTGCTGTGGCTGGGTAGATAGCAGTTCTTAGGTGTCTGAAAGCAGGACCTCATAATGGGAAGGTTGATGTGAGGGGATGTGAAGCAAGAGGTCTATGTCACATCATCAGCAGCTTGCTCATCATGCCATACAGCAAAATTAAAGTGAGCTAGGAGCTGAGAAAGGGAATAAGGTAGGAACATGTCATCATCTTCAGTGTTCGCAATGACATCGGATGCCATGGGCCTTGTCGCAGATGGCCACATGATGTGGACAACTATCTCTTCTATAGATACAGATGGCCTTGCGCTCTGCTAGTTCTGCTCTTCTCCCCTCTATTGTATGCCACCTTGTCCTGCAAGAGAGAGGGCAGAATGTCAGTGGTTGTGTATGGATGATGTGCCTAGCACAGCTGAATAGTTGGAGTTATGTTGAGGTGAGAGGTGAGTTTGAGGCTGACGGCATTGATAAGTTTGTAAGGGGAGTATCTGGATGTTAGGCATGAGTCCTGAGTGTCAGGGAGTGCTGATGGCAAAGTAATGGGTGGTGGTGCCTTGAGCAGCGTGAGAGGCTGGTGTTCTGGTGGGTTGGAGATATCAAATGAAGATTCATTCACTAATGTTGACCACCAGTGTAAGCACATTGGACTTCTTATGGAATGGCTCCCAGGTCCTCAGATCCAGACTCTGGGAATTGACCTTCCTGGCTTACTGCTCCAACTCCCTTCAGAAGCTAGTCCATCATGGAACCATAGCGTCTTGCCCACATGCCTCCAGTGCTGTATCCGCCAGTATGGAGCTTTCTCTATTTCCTGGTGTTCACATTGCAATAATTTACATTGCAGTAATATTTCTGTGCAAATTCCCTTTATGGTGCAGCCTACCTTTTAAAAGAAGAGCCTGGCTGTACCACGTCGTCTGTAAACAACGATGGTGCCCCCCCCCCGCCACCATCTATTCTCTTACCCCACCCCCACTGTGTGAGATCATAGATAGCATCACAGGACCTGCTCAGCCCTATACTTCAATCATGCAGATGAGCTGGGCACACCACGTTTTCATGGTGGCCACCTTGATCTTCATGAGTGCGGGCATGTTGTGAATCACAACCACTCTGCCCAAAAAACGGGGCTATCCAATTTCTAACCCACTGTGTCTTAATGATTCAATTCAACATTCACTTAAGATTAGACATGAGTTTGGTTAGATTCTTAATGTGCTTACTGCTTGCATTGTACTTTACATAGTCCTTGCAAACACTGTGTAATGAGTCTATTACCAGATGACTGTGAGGAATGTTATATGTGTGAAACCATTTTGGGGCATATTTAGTGAGGTGTAGTGATGTCCTCTAAGCTCTTCTGATACAATTTCAATCTAAATATTGAAACTATAGTCTGATTTAAGCTGAAGTATAAAAACCAGCAATAATTTTTATAATGGGCCAGCATTTGCTGGAGCAGGGCACACCCTGTTAGATGTTCTCCTTCTCCAGCTGGAAAATGTCTCATGTTGCAAATTGCTGGAATTGCAAGCTGGTAATGACGCAGTGGGCCAACAGGGCATCTGTGACCTTGGTGAATGATGAGAACAGTCTATCTCCTTAGTCAATAAGATTTAAGGATAAAGAAAGAAGCAGAGGAATGACAGAGAATGAAATAGATACAGAATGATAAATAAAGAGAGGGAAGGAAAGATTGACTAAGAGATGCAGAGTCAGAAAGGAAAAGTATTAAAGAAAATGTAAAATTTTAAATTTAAAACATCTCGAAGAACAATTTACTACCTGCATGAATGATGCTCCACAGTTTCAGATGTTCCCTTTCTGGGCAGGAGAGGTTGAGTGGCAATGCAGGAACATAAACCTTGTCATTAAAAGGGTCCTTACGCTGTTAAGTACATAAACATAAGAAACTTGAGATATAAGAACTGGAATTTCCCATACAACCCTTTGAGACTGCTCTGCTATTCAACAAGATAGGAACATAAGAACAGGTGTAGGTCGAGTTCCACTCTTCACTAGGATCATGGCTGCTCTGCGACCTACCTCCATATATCTGCTTTCCCCCATATCATGGCTGATCTTCTACCTCAAGTCTATTTTCCTGCTCTATCCTCATATCCCTTGATTCCCCTTAGTGTCCAAATATAATCCTGGGCATATTTACCAAGTAGTAATTTCATCAAGTTCTGGTAATTAATCTGAAGGCTGATGACCTTGACTTTCTTCAGGAAACTAGATAGCTCTTAAAGCTAAAATAATGGGAAATGAGTTAAACCCACACTGAAATTGCCATTCATGTGTTATTAATACAGTTGCACCAACATGCCAATACCATGCTCTTGAAATCTTTGGATTGATCTTCGCATCAAAAACTCTCAGAAAAGTCTGCTGAATTTTAACGAGGCCATGTTCTGATGATAAAAATTAAGGATATTGGTCCATATTCAGTTTAACTAACTACTGATAATGTTTGCTAGACTGAAAGAAAACAATGAAGTTAATGTTCGTTCCAGTAAATTCAGTGTGGCATTAATGATTGTTTTAAATGATTAACCATTTGTGTAATATGTAATTATATGATGACTTTATAATTCGCCATTTTTCTCCTGGAACCTGCAAAGCCCAATCATTAGTGTTACTTTTCATCTTTCATGACGCAAACACACCAATCACACAGACAAGATGGGCGAATCTAAAAGATGGGTTCTTTTATTGAAAATACTAACTTATATACAGCAATACTGGGAAGGTAGGTTACATGTCTTCTTTTTGTGGCTGCTTCCAACAAAGTGCTTATAGATCACATGGGTCTGTATGGCATATTCTGTTTTGTGATGGATAGACATTTCAAATACACCTCTTAAAGCAATACCACAATTAGTTCCCCTTCATTTGCTTTACATAGAATTTGATTATAGGATGAAAACAGCCAAAATAAAATTCAGGACTGAGACTTGTACCTTTTCAATCAGAATATTTTGTTTGGTCTGAACATATCAAAATTGTTTTTCAGTTTTTTTTAAAGTGATTCCATGAATTGATTTTGTCCTTAAAACCCTCTGAATGACATTCTGTAAAACATTTGTGAGTGAGTTTCTGAAGTATTTAAATCATGTTTAAAAAAAGTGTTTGCATGGTACAAGCTGTGCAGTGGTTAGCACCGCAGCCTCACAGCTCCAGGGACCCGGGTTCGATTCTGGGTACTGCCTGTGCGGAGTTTGCAAGTTCTCCCTGTGTCTGCGTGGGTTTTCGTAGGATGCTCCGGTTTCCTCCCACATCCAAAGACTTGCAGGTGATAGGTAAATTGGCCATTGGAAATTGCCCAGAGTGTAGGTGGGTGGTAGGGAATATGGGATTACTGTAGGGTTAGTATAAATGGGTGGTTGTTGGTCGGCACAGACTCGGTGGGCCGAAGGGCCTGTTTCAGAGCTGTATCTCTAAATAAATAAATAATAAAGATGTTGTAAGATGTTGCAAATCTCATTGCAAATATTTAATCAATTTTAATCTTTACAATATATGAAAATATTTAACTTTGTATGGTACTGCTTGCTGAAGCTTGTAGATGTTCACATACTCAGTTCTTAATGCCATTGTTCTACAACACTGTGACTCTAACAGTGGACTTGGTAAATTAGTTATAACAATGGTACTGGGAGGGGAAAAATATCTTTGACCTTTGGAATGCGGATTTGTATCAGAATGATAGAATTCAAAAATCTTCACTATCTGGATGGCTGTTAAAGAGTCCACAGTGAAATGATTTTACATAGTCTTAATCCAATTCCCAGAGGGCACAAGTCTATCACAGGAAACTGTCTATAACTCAACAGTAATTGGTGCTGACTTAGCATTCTCCCTCCAGGAAGCCATAAAGAATAGATGGAATGGGAGAACAAATTGGTACACTGGTATGGTGGAGGGGCTCTCTGAAGCAGAAGTTAAAATGATGTTCTACATTATATTTTACCTACTGTACCCAATGAAATATATTCCATTTCATAGAATCCCAACAGAAAAACCAAACCAAAATTATTATTAGCCAGAAAGCAAATAAACAAAAGACGAGATGGAGTTAAATTGTGAGCAAAGGATATAATGGACTTTTCTTCTGCCTTTATCTCACTTTTGCTCACAATCTAAAATGTATAGGAGGATAATAAAAAAACAGCCTTGATACGGGTTTATTTACTGTGTGTTAAAAGTTGTTTTTGGAAATGTGTTCGGTTTGGTTCATAGAGCAATGTAAAAAGAAATGATCACAACTTAAATTTCATCCTGGATGCGATTTACTTAAATAAATCATGGAGTAATGAGGTTATTCCTCAATCCCCATCAAGAAAACCATTCCCGCAGGGAGTGCAGGTCAGAGTTAAGGCTGAAACATTGTCACTCTGATTCTCTGACTTGTGCTTTCTAGGCTCATGACTTCTTGCTGAGAGCTCAAGATCCCGAAGTTACTCTTAAGATTTGGATATACGAGCATAACTATATTAGAACTGAATTGTACAGAGAATTTTTCACCCTTACAGAATGGCTGCAGTGGCCATGTTGGCTCTATCACCAAGAGCGCCTACTTCCAACTCCATAACATCACCTGACTCTGACCCTTGTTCAGCTCATCCGCTGCAGAAACCCTCATCCTTGTCTTTGTTATCTCTAGATTTGACTATTCGAATGCTCTCCTGGCTGGCCTCCCATCTTCCACTCCACATAAACTTGTAAGGCCCTGCTTCCTGTATCTTAACTCGCATAAAGCCCCATTCTCCCATCACTGTTGTGCTTGCCGACCAAACTGGCTCGGGGTCCGGCAACTCCTTGATTTTAAAATTCTCATTCTTGTCTTCAAATCCCGCCATTGCTTCGCTCCTCGAACCTTCTAAGTGCTTTCCGCCTCCAATTCTGTCTTCTTGCACATCCCCAATTTTAATCATTCCACGATTAGCAGTCAGCCACCCAGGCCCTAAGTTCTGGAATTCCCTCCCTAAACCTTTCTGCTTCTCTACCTCTCTCTCCTCCTTTAAGACGCTCCTTAAAACCTACCTCTTTGACAAAGCTTTGATCATCTGCCCTAAAATCTCCTTATGTGGCTCCATGTTATTATTTTGTTTGATAACACTTCTGTGAAGCATCTTGGAACATTCTACGATGTTGAAGGCACTATAATAGTGCAAATTGTTGTAGTGTTTGATTGATCTGGGTTTGATTGTATTAGTCTGTTTACTGATCCGTGTTCATTATTTGATTACTTAAGCCTAGTGTGTGAAACTGAAACTACAGGCTACAATGTTCTGGTAAATACAAGAGTGTTCTGATAGAGACATTGTACTGAAATCTTGTAAGTACTGAGATATTTTAAAGTGCTGTAAATAAACCAGTTGATGATTTAATACAAGTGTGATATCGGCATTGCTCTGAGATAAATCAGATATATAAATATCCAGTAAAACCAGTGAAAATATAACAGTTGTATCATACTTCATAAGCAGGAGATAGTGGCCAAAAAGAGCTTAAAATACTGGAGATATTCCAGGGAGCGAATATCTTGCATGATGGAAGACCAGTGCATAATGAGGCTCAGGTTTAGTAAGGGTGCTGTGGTTGAAGTGTTGTGCCTGGGTTGTGAAGCATTGCGGTTAAATGTTAGCGTTGCCCTTAACATTTGTGCCTCAGCATACGGCCAGCAACCACAAGCGACATTGCAGGACTCAGTTGTTGCACCATCTACTTCTACATTAAGCATGGAAATGGCATTAAAACTTGTTTTGAACACATGCACCTCAGTAGAGATCAGCAGGACAGATGCAGAGGCAATGAGAGTTTTTAACATTGGTATGTAACTGTGTACATGAAGTCATTCATGTGTCTAGCAACAATTGACATGCTGTCCTTAATAGGAAATGTGAATTATTCTCTCAAAGTGCAACTGTATGCGACACATAAACTGGATAGCATGCCACAGTATTAATAGGTATAATTTTGCAACAGTGATATAATGTAACTGTCCACCATATTTTCTTGTCCATGTTAAAAAGCGTCACCCTGTAAGACCATATCATTCAGGCTAAAAATAATACTCACATTTATTTTCCAACTAGTGAATTTCCTGTGGTGTTGCCCTTTAACACAGAAAGACATGGGGTGGGGTGGGGGAGTGTAGAACTGAAAGTGGGGATGAATAAAATTATTATTCCAGATTTTTAATGTTGGCGACATCCTGGAAATATGACACTCTGAACATTGGTGTTGTCAACATGGGTATGAGGATCTGCAGCTTATGATGCTCCATCTACTGAAAAAGAGTGTAGCTGCAGGAGTGACTGTGCATCACAATGGCAATGCCCAAATAAAGATTATGAGACAATAATATAGTAACATGACATTTTGCCCACCCAATGATACCCTCACCCACATTTACAGGCAAGAGCACACACACCAAGGTCAGAAAAGCAGTGTCTACTAGGGGGGGGGTCACAGTCTCAGGATATGAGGTCAGCCATTTAGGACTCAGATGAGGAGACATTATTTCACAGGGAGGCTTGTGAATCTTTGGAATTCTCTATGCCAGAAGGCTGCTCAGTCCTTGAGTATATTGTGGATAGAGTGCAAAAGATTTTTGGGTACTAAGGGATATGGGGCTGGAGCAGGAAAGTGGAGTTGAGGTAGAAGATGAACCATGATCTTATTGAATGGTAGAGCAGGCTCAAAGGGCTGAATGACGTATTCCTGTTCCTGTTACTTATGTTCAAGTTCACAAATGAGGCTGTGACAGATTTTGTAGCACAGGCACAAAGCAGCTCTGCAATGAAACTTCTTCAAAGACATGATACTGTTAGGTACACAACTGCTCTAAACTTTTATTTTTCAGGTTCGTTGCAGAATACTACTGTGGATGTTAACTGCATAAGTCAATTGGCTGAACACAGAATTATAAAGCAAATGACCTTGTTTACTCAAGCAAGCAATTTATTCTCCTTCCCCATGGACAACCAATGGCAACATGAAAGGGCTGTGCAAATTTACTGAGTGGCAGGAATCCCAAAGGTCCAGGGAGTTGTAGCTTGAACTCATGTGGGCCCATGGGTGTGGCTTTGACCCAAAGTGCCGAGGAGCACTTTTCTATGTTAAAGGTGCTATATAAATGCAAATTGCTGTTGCTGAGGTATTTCCATATTAATAATGGGTGCCTAGGCCATTTATGACAGTGATGGTGCATCAGTTTCAGGTAGGAAGGAGGGACCCAGCCACAGTGTAAGTGGGCCTGCTTTGTCAATCCAAGGAAACTTAAGGAATTTAAAATTCCACCATTTCACTTCAGCTAATATTCCAAAATCACTCTGCACAGATGTTTTACATTTCAAATTCTTCTTCCGAGGCCTTTAGCAACACTGGACACCAGCAATGCACAGGTGTTTTTTGTGCCCAGAATTGCTAGGAGAAAATGTTAGGAAATGTATGGTATGATGTATTTCCCTGATTTGCAAGATGCCATAATGCTCCTGCCCCCATTTCTACTTGAATGTTTGCTGGGCAAAAAATGGGGCAGGGACTCAGTGAAGCTGGATTTTGTCTCCATTTTCCAAGATAATGTTACTTTTATGGTTCCATGGTGGTTAGAGATGGGAAATCAACGGAAAAGCCAGACCGCCTATCTCCACCTCCAGAACATTGGCCTGGTTCCATTCCATTCCTTAGCTCACCTGCTGCTGAAATCCTCATCCATGCTTTTGTTAACTCGAGACTCAACAATTTCAATGGTCTCCTCGATGACCTCCCACTATGCATCCTCCATAAACTTGTGGTCATCTAAAACTCAGCTGTCCATATCTTAACACAGGCCAAGTCCTGTTCACCCATCACCCATCACACGGGATCAGAGGTGAGCTGGCAAGATGGATACAGAACTGGCTCGGTCATAGAAGACAGAGGGTAGCAGTGGAAGGGTGCTTTTCTGAATGGACGGCTGTGACTAGTGGTGTTCCGCAGGGATCAGTGCTGGGACTTTGCTGTTTGTAGTATATATAAATGATTTGGAGGAAAATGTAGCTGGTCTGATTAGTAAGTGGTAAGTGGTCCTTACTGAACTATTGGGACCTACAATGTGCTGCACATATTTAATAATAGTAGGGGATTTCAACTTCCCCTATATTAGAGGGGATAGTATTGGTGCAAAAAGCTTAAAGGGGGCAGAATTCTTCAAGTGTATTCAGGAGAGCTTTTTGAGCCAGCACATAGAGAGTCCTACAAGAGGAGAGGCGTTACTGGACTTAACCCTAGGGAATGAAGCAGGACAAGTGGCAGTGGGGGAGCATTTCGGGGATAGTGATCATAAATATGTAAGATTTAAGACTGTTATGGAAAAGGACAAAAAGGGACCGGAAATAAGAGTACTGAATTGGGGGAAGGCAGATTTCAATATGATAAAACAGGATCTGGCTAAAGTAAACTGGGAGCAGCTTCTAACAGGAAAGTCTACATCAGACCAGTGGGAGTCATTTAGAAGGGAAATTGTGAGGGTTCAGGTGCAGCATGTTCCTGTAAAGGTGCAGAGTAGGTCCAACAGGTCAAGGGAACCCTGGATGTCAAGGGATATAGAGGATTGGATAAGGAAAAAAAAGGTGGCGTATGGCAGATTCAGAGTGCTAAAAACAGTGGAGGCCCTAGAGGAGTATAGAAAGTGTAGGGGAGTACTTAAAAAAGTAATTCGGAGAGCGAAGAGGGGGCATGAAAAAACACTGGCAGACAAGATAAAGGAAAATCCCAAGGCATTTTACAAGCATGTTCGGGGCAAGAGGATAACCAGGGAAAAAGTGGGGCCCATTAGGGATCATAGAGGCAATCTGTGTGTGGAGCCGGAGGACATAGGTGAGGTTTTAAATGATTACTTTTCTTCTGTGTTCACAATGGAGAGGAACAATGTAGGAATAGTGATCAGGGAATGGGATTGTGATATACTTGATCAAATTAGCATTGAAAAGGAGGAAGTATTAGCCGATTTAGCGGGCTTGAAGGTGGATAAATCCCCAGGCCCAAATGAGATGTATCCCAGGCTGCTATGTGAGGCAAGGGAGGAGATAACGGGGGCTCTGACAAAAATTTTCAGATCTTCTCTGGCCACAGGAGAGGTACCAGAGGATTGGAGGACAGCGAATGTGGTACCATTATTTAAGAAGCGTAGCAGGGATCAACCAGGTAATTACAGGCTGGTGAGTCTAACATCAGTGGTAGGGAAATTATTGGAAAAAATTCTGAGAGACAGGATTACTCTCCACTTGGAGAAGCAGGGATTAATCAGGGATAGTCAGCATGGCTTTGTCAGGGGGAGCTCGTGTCTAACAAATTTGGTTGAATTTTTCGAGGAGGTGACTAGAGGTGTAGATGAGGGTAAGGCAGTTGATGTCGTCTACATGGACTTCAGTAAGGCTTTTGATAAGGTCCCACATTTTTTTATTTATTCATTCATGGGATGTGGGTGTCGCTGGCTAGGCCAGCATTTATTGCCCATCCCTAATTGCCCTTGAGAAGGTGGTGGTGAGCTGCCTTCTTGAACAGCTGCAGTCCATGTGGGGTAGGTACACCCACAGTGCTGTTAGGAAGGGAGTTCCAGGATTTTGACCCAGCAACAGTGAAGGAACGGCGATATAGTTCCAAGTCAGGATGGTGTGTGACTTGGAGGGGAACTTGCAGGTGGTGGTGTTCCCATGTATTTGCTGCCCTTGTCCTTCTAGTTGGTAGAGGTCGCGGGTTTGGAAGGTGCTGTCTAAGGAGCCTTGGTGCATTGCTGCAGTGCATCTTTTAGATGGTACACACTGCTGCCACTGTGCGTCGGTGGTGGAGGGAGTGAATGTTTGTAGAGGGGGTGCCAATCAAGCGGGCTGCTTTGTCCTGGATGGTGTCGGGCTTCTTGAGTGTTGTTGGAGCTGCACCCATCCAGACAAGTGGAGAGTATTCCATCACACTCCTGACTTGTGCCTTGTAGATGGTGGACAGGCTTTGGGGAGTCAGGAGGTGAGTTATTCGCCTCAGGATTCCTAGCCTCTGACCTGCTCTTGTAGCCACGGTATTTATATGGCTACTCCAGTTCAGTTTCTGGTCAGTGGTAGCCCCTAGGATGTTGATAGTGGGGGATTCAGCAATGATAATGCCGTTGAATGTCAAGGGGAGATGGTTAGATTCTCTCTTGTTGGAGATGGTCATTGCCTGGCACTTGTGTGGCGCGAATGTTACTTGCCACTTATCAGCCCAAGCCTGGATATTATCCATGTCTTGCTGCATTTCTACACGGACTGCTTCAGTATCTGAGGAGTCACGAATGGTGTTGAACATTGTGCAATGGGAGATTGGTTAAGAAAGTAAAGGCCCATGGGATACAGGGTAATTTGACAAATTGGATTCAAAATTAGCTTAGTGGAAGGAGGCAGAGGGTGATGGTAGAGGGTTGTTTTTGTGATTAGAAGCCTGTGACCAGTGGTGCACCGCTGGGATCGGTGCTGGGACCCTTACTGTTTGTAATGTACATTAATGATTTAGACGTGAATATAAAAGGTATGATCAGTAAGTTCGCAGATGACACGAAAATTGGTGGTGTCGTAAATAGTGAGGAGGAAAGCCTTAGATTATGAGACGATATAGATGGGCTGGTAAGATGGGCGGAGCAGTGGCAAATGGAGTTTAATCCTGAGAAGTGTGAGGTGATGCACTTTGGGAAGTCTAACAAAGCAATGGATTATACAATGGATGGTAGGAACCTAGGGAGTACAGAGGGTCAGAGGGACCTTGGGGTGCTTGTCCATAGATCACTGAAGGCAGCAGCACAGGTAGATAAGGTGGTTAGGAAGGCTTACGGGATACTTGACTTTATTAGCCGAGGCATGGAATATAAGAGTAGGGAGGTTATGATGGAGCTGTATAAAACGGTGGTTCGGCCACAGTTGGAATACTGTGTACAGTTCTGGTCGCCACACTATAGGAAGGACGTGATTGCACTGGAGAGGGTGCAGAGGAGATTCACCAGGATGTTGCCTGGGCTGGAGTATTTTAACTCTAAAGGGAGACTGAAAAGGCGAGGGTTGTTTTCCTTAGAGCAGAGAAGGCTGAGGGGGGGACCTGATTGAGGTATACAAAATTATGAGGGACATTGATAGGATAGATAGGAAGAAACTTTTTCCCTTTGCGGAGAGGTCAATAAGTAGGGGGCATAGATTTAAGGTAAGGGGCAAAAGGTTTAGAGGGGAGTTGAGGAGGAATTTTTTCACCCAGAGGATGGTTGGAATCTGGAACGCACTGCCTGAAGGAGTGGTAGAGGCAGGAACACTTACGACATTCAAGAAATATTTAGATGAGCACTCGAAACGCCATAACATACAAGGATACGGGCCAAGTGCGGGGAAATGGGATTAGTTAGGACAGGTGCTTGATGGTCAACATAGGCTCATTGGGCCGAAGGGCCTGTTTCTGTGCTGTAAAACTCTGACTCTATATTACTGTTGGATTTCTCAACCAAGCATCCATCTGCAAAACAATGTCTGATTCAACCCCCAGTGTTTTCACCAATGCTTGGTGATCTGCCAGCATCGTTATTTTAGGTGTGAACTCATAACCCTGACTCTTTGAACAACAGAAGTTAACAGCACAGAACAGCCTAAACTGGTTCTTTGCAAGTGTAATTCAAAACTAATCCCACTTTCCTGCTCTCTCCCCACCGTCTTGTATCTTCATCTGCTTCAAATATTTATCCAATTTTTCTCTTAAAAGATTCAATGATCCCTGTCTCAAACACATTTTAAAATCCTGCAGCTGCACATTCAGTAGGCAAGCTCCCAATTACCTATGGAGCTTACCCACACTATTCAAAAGAAACTGACTCCAGAACAGCGCTCACAATCTCAAGTTTATGAAAATCTTGGCTTATATTTTTTATAACCTTGGTAAGTTACGTACCCATCATTGAAGAGGGCTTGGGATTTGAGGGTGAACAAAGCTGTCTTGATACTGCAGTGAGTGCTTTAATTTGTATGCTACTATTACTTTTGTTATTGCTTACCTATCAGTGCCATCTGAAGCCTAACTCCAATTAGTTTTGGCCAGTTTTGATCTCAGTCAACCAAAGCTACAGAAAGAATTTTCAGTCCAGTGAGGAGCGTCCCTCCTACCTCCCAAAGTAACAGCAGCAGCTATATATTGCTGACCGTATCTAGAGGCAGAAGTGTCTCAGTTTAGCTTAGGACAAAGCTCATTCGCAGAATGTTTATCTAATTATAATAACTTTTGAAACCTGGATATGAATGTCTGAACAGTTGGTTAGCATGTCAACACATTTTTTGTTGTTGATTTTCTTAAATGGTTGAAACCTGTCTTTCGCAAATGTGGTGTCCTAGTTACCTAGATACTGGAACACCTAGATCCCTGTGCACAGGTATATATCAGAATTGTATTAATTAGTCATAAGGATTAGAATGTATTGTGGGGAATACTCGATCATTGAATTCCATTTAAATAAAATGTAAAATCCAGTCCAGCTATGTACAGGTTATCAGTTGTTTTAATCCCAAGTGGAAATATGAGAACTCATCAATGTGGATCTCCTGTACCTTTATTCGGCATGGCTACTGGTAGCACCTTCTATTGAGGATACAGCTGCATGTAGTATTGCCCATCTAGAGGCTGGATTCATACAGGGCAAGTGACCACAAATTCCAGCTCTCTCAACAGTTTAATGGGTAAGTGCATTACATGGTATTGGGTCATGAACATGATTCGGTAGCCTGTAGACATTCACTGTCCAGATTTTCACATGAAAATTGGATGAAGCACTAGAGGACTATCAGTGTCTATGAGTTTGAGTCAGTGCCTTCAGGAAAGGAGAGAAGAGTGAAAAAAGAAACAAACCAACAATTATAACTAGGTCACATAAATAGCTTGGGCATTGTGCCTTTAAATCAACGGCTCTCTTTACTGGAGAATGTATTACTATTTTTATTATTTACTTGTTGACCAGGGATTGTGTTGGAAAGTTGCTTTGTTCTTTAGAACATGGCAAGCAACACATTCTAAAACTAACAATTAATGATGAGTTTTAAGCATTATAATATTAATGATGAGCTATAAACATCTTAATATTAACAAATAATTTAAAAAGAGAGATTAGGCCATTCAACCTGAGAGCTGGACCTTTTTTAAGTAAAGCATGTACGACATGTTTGATGGATTTTAGATGTTTATTGGTAAAATTAGAGTTGCTGGGTATACATAATTAGGATTACTACATAATGAGATGTACGAAATCCCATGAGATGTTTTTATAGCATTGAGACAGCCAGTGGCAAACAGCTAGATTATGAAAACAGTACTTATGAAAAATTGGGATTTACAGAACCATGAGTGATTTGTGGTTTAGTTCCATTGAGTTTTGGGTATCATTTTCTCTGTATTGATGAATATTAGATGAATTCACGTACAGGTTCTCATTTACACCATACAGAAACCACATACTTTTGAGACACAACAGAATCCAAAATGGATAGTTTTCATTACTCATCCCTGAAGTAAATCTGAAATTAGCATCTATCCAGTATAGTCGTTATTGGGGTTTTAGGCATGAACAATGAAATTGCCAATAAGAAAGGAATATATTGACTTAAGCCCATTACATACCAGTGAGGTTTGGTCATATTAATGAAGATTCATTTTCATGGAGAAAGTAATTGAGCATTGTGTGGAAACCCTTAGAAGACCAATTTGAATCAAAGATTTGCTACATAGTAATGGTGAAATGAAACAGGCTAAGTATTTGAAGCACTAATGTGCTGTACCACAGAAACTTTCCGGCCTAGAAATTCCTTAGTATCATGTCTGTTTTTTGGGTGTTAAACAGGTGCGTAAGCCTCCTATATAGTGGGCAGGAAGCTCATGTCCATTGTGAGCCAGAAGTGCTGCACCCGCCAAAAAAAGTTGTCTAGGGCCTGTGCCTGAAATATATGTTAGGTGCTTTGCATAGACAAATATGGGACTTAGCGCCTGTTTAAGCCCCCTTCTGCAATATTGGTTTGTCTTGAGGCAACCAGAGCAGACTGTATTCAGGAAAAACAGGTCCATATACAACATAACAGGCAGCTCATGGCCACCCTCCCCAATCCCAACACTGCCACATTCACCAGTTTTGGTCATCGCTTCGTTTCCTCCTGTTTGCCCAACGTCCAGTAGCCATCGCCCCACCCCTTCCCCAGTCCCTTTTAATGATTTACCAGAGGGCCACTCCTGGTGATGTAATGGCCCAATCTTTGAGCCCTCTGCTTCAGTGAAGTGCCTGGGGACATCCACTAGATGTCTGCAACCCGCCAGTTTGATGGTAATTAAATCCAAGGCTTAATATCAGGTTCTCTTCAGGATTATCCATTCAGGCGTACGGATGGTTCCCTGCACCCTCTACATGCCCATCTGCTCCCTCAGGTGCAAATAAAAATCCCATGGCACTATTCCAAGTAGAGGGAAGGTTCTCCCCAATTTCCTGCCTGATATTTATCCCTCAACCAACAGTAGTAAAATGGATTACCTGGCCGCCGTCTCCTTGCTGTTTCTTAGACCCTGCTGTGACTGCCATGTTTCCTGCATTACAACTAGAGTATTGTGTCCCGTTCTAGGAAGGATGTGAGGGTCGTTGAGAGGTTGCAAACGAGATTTACCAGAATGGTTCCAAAAATGAGGGATTTTAGCTACAAGGTTAGTTTGGAGAAGTTGGGCTTGTTTTCCTTGAAGCAAAGGAGAATTGATAGAGGTGTACAAGAGTATGAAAATTTGAGCAATAGATGCAGGGGGGTGTGAGGAAGAATTTTTTATGCTTTTTTTAATATAATTTTTGATGCAGTAAATGGTAATGGCCTGGAACTCACTGCCTACGAGGGTGGTGGAAGTGGAGACAATGAATGATTTCAAAAGGAAATTGGATGGGCATTGGAGGTAAATAGACTTGCAGGGCAATGGGAATAGTGTGGGGAATGAGACTTATTGGATTGGTCTACAGAAATGGCAAGGACTCAATGGGTCAAATGGCCTCTTTCTGTGCTGTTATAACTCTATGACTCTATGATAGCAGTGACTACACTTTAAAAAGTACTTCATTGGCTGTAAAGCACTTTGGGACGTCCTGAGGTTGCGAAAGGTGCTATATAAATGCACATTTGTGTACAAAATACTAAGAGATAATTCATTAGCTAAGAAGTACTCTGGAACATTTTCAGGATGTGAAAGGTACTTTTTACAATTCTATATCAATATATGTTCTTTAATTATAGAAAGCCCTTTACGTTTCTTTTTGCTAATATCCTCTCATACTCCCTCTTAGATGTTATCATTTCCCTTTTTTTTCTTTTAAAGTCATAGAGTCATACAACACAGAAACATGCCCTTCGGCCCATCGTGTCTGTGCCAGCCATCAAGCACCTATCTATTCTAATCCCATTTTCAACAACTTGGCCCATAGCCTTGTATGCTATGGCATTTCAAGTGCTCATCTAAATACTTCTTAAATGTGGTGATGGTTCCTGCCTCTACCACCTCTTCAGGCAGTGCGTTCCAGATTCCAACCGCCCTCTGGGTGAAATTTTTTTTCCCCTCAAATCCCCTCTAAACCTCCTGCCCCTTACCTTAAATCTATGCCCTCTGGTTATTGACCCCTGCACTAAGGGAAAAAGTTTCTTCCGATCTAATCTATCAATGCCCCTCATAATTTTGTATACCTCAATCACATCCCTCCTCAGCCTTCTCTGCTCTAAGGAAAACAACCCTAGCCTATCCAGTCTCTCTTCATAGCTGAAACGCTCCAGCCCAGGCAACATCCTGGTGAATCTCCTCTGCACCCTCTCCAGTACAATCACATCCTTCCTATAGTGTGGTTCCCAGAACTGTACACAGTACTCCAGCTGTGGCCTAACTAGCGTTTTATACAGCTCCATCATAACCTCCCTGCTCTTATGTTTTTTTTTAGTTTTAGAGATACAGCACTGAAACAGGCCCTTCGGCCCACCGAGTCTGTGCCGACCATCAACCACCCATATTACACTAATCCTACACTAATTCCATATTCCTACCACATCCCCACCTGTCCCTATATTTCCCTACCACCTACCTATACTAGGGGCAATTTATAATGGCCAATTAACCTATCAACCAGCAAGTCTTTGGCATGTGGGAGGAAACCGGAGCACCTGGAGGAAACCCACGCAGACACAGGGAGAACTTGCAAACTCCACGCAGGCAGTACCCAGAATTGAACCCGGGTCACTGGAGCTGTGAGGCTGCGGTGCTAACCACTGCGCCACTGTGCCGCCCCTTACCTATGTCTCAGCTAATAAAGGCAAGTATCCCATATGCCTTCCTAACTACCTTATCTACCTGTGCTGCTGCCTTCAGTGATCTATGGACAAGCACCCCAAGGTCCCTCTGACCCTCTGTACTCCCTAGGGTCCTACCATCCATTGTATATTCCCTCGCCTTGTAGTCCTCCCAAAATGCATCACCTCACACTTCTCAGGATTAAATTCCATTTGCCACTACTCCACCCATCTTACCAGCCCATCTATATCGTCCTGTATTCTAAGGTTTTCCTCCTCACTATTTACAACACCACCAATTCTCGTGTCATGTGCGAACTTACTGATCATACCTCCTATATTCATGTCTAAATCACTAATGTACACTACAAACAGCAAGGGTCCCAGCACTGATCCCTGTGGTACACCACTGGTCACAGGCTTCCACTCACAGAAACAACCTTCGACCATCACCCTCTGCCTCCTGTCATTATATACTTTATATTGGTCATGGCATTCATTTCTGTTATCTTCTCAGTAAACACTAAATGATTTTTAAAATTTCAAATTTGATCTAATCTTGCTACTCATGTATGAAACCCCAACCTTTAATTTCCCTTTACTGGAATATACTTGATTTGTACCCTTTCTATTTCATGTGTAAATATTGTCCATTGCTGATTTATGGCTTGTTAATATTTTCTTCCATTTAGCTGGGTCTAGTCAAGCTCCCTCGTTCTTGATGTTTCATTTTTCTTTTCTGTCATTACACTAAACCTAATTATACTTTGATCAATGTTTTCACACTGTTCTCTACTTATTCTGCTTCATTATCCAGAATCAGATCAAGAACTGCTTGCTTATGCGTTGGAATAGAAAACAGCACTGAACCCATATAACCTTCACCACAAGTATATTTCCCATTTCAGTTTATTTTTGGATAACTAAAATTATAATTCTGTCATTGACACATGCCTCTCTAATTTCAGTACAAATTTCACTGTGATACACTTCCAGTAATGTGACCTGTTGATCTTCCTCCAGTCATTCTAAACGGATTCTGTTTGTTCCACTTACCTGTTTAAATCCTTATGCTCTACTAAAATATCATATTAATATCAATACTGATCCTTCTTTTTCTCCTACTGAAAGTTCTATATCCAAGAATGTTTAATTGCCAAATAAGACACTGTACCCACTTGACCAGCAGAATGTAAAAGTGTTGCAGTCCAGAATAGGTTTACTTTGTTAATTACATGCTCTGCCAGTGACACGTGTCCTGTTTAGACAGCAATATGAGAGAGGCATGATAAAACAGCTGGGAAAACACTATCAGCCCAGAGTTAAATAATGACAGTTTCTTACAGTGTGCTTATTTTTCAAATCTTACTGAATCATTGATCCTAGGCCCAGGAAAAATACAGTTGAAACACTTTAACAGTGGGATTGGCATGCTGTGCTGGGAAATTATCTGACAAAAATAAAGAGCAGGATTTTTGCCCTCATAAAAGGGGGTGAGAATGGAGGCGAGTAGGCGTGTAATTTTGCGCTGCCATCCAGTGTGCTGGTTTGCTGGCACCATCCACCTACTGCCCGCACCACCACAACCCCGCACCCCTCCCCAAGCCATTTTGCTGGGGGCAAAGTGGCTAGAAGTTGTTCAGATAATGTAAAGTCAATTAAGGCCAATTATCAGAGGCCGACTGGAATTTTCCAGCGCCCGGAATCGGGAGCATGGCAGCTGCCTGGAGGTGGTTTCAAGGCGGCAGAGCGGAGGGCCAGCGCTCCAGGATGCCTTGGAGGACCCCTTGCCTACCTGGCCACAGCTGCAGCCGCAGGCTGCCTTGTGAAGGGGTTTCCCCCCTCCACATTGGTGGCCTGACAGCTGTGGCCATTTTTATTCCAAGTTTGTTCAAGTTGCACCTCAAGATGGGGGCACCCTCTCTCTCCCTTACCTGCAATGGCAGGCTGCCGCTCCTTCTGTGCTGAAGAGCCTCTTAATGGCCCTCCAACTTTGAGACCCTGTCCTTAATTATGTTATGATCCTGCCTTAGCACCTTCTCATATCCCACTTCACCCTCATCTCGCTATCTGGCATGAAGTGCAAGCTGCAGATGGTGTGACCACAGACCTCTTCCTTTCCACACCCGCCACCCCATCTGCATTTTTGCTTTCAGATACCCAAGATTTACAGCCTGACCAATAGTGCAGCTTCACAATGAAAGGTGCGAGCAATTGTAGACTAAAGCATCGTTGCTCGATCTGACACTTGCAACCACCAGCTTAGATACTGGCACATTGTGTACCTTAGAAGATAGTTTTGAGGTGGAATCTGCATGTGGAAAGTCATTGGGCACAAGTGGCCTGTGTCAGATAAGAGGGAAAGGATAGCATGTATTCCAGCTCCATGGAGGGTGAGGTCGCAGATGAGTTCTGCTGCAAAGGACTCAGGTGAGGATTTCGATTGATTGTTGTACACGAGGACACTGATGGGCATGCACACATATATGCTGGGTGCATTGACAGACCTACCACAGAGCATGTAGTCACTGTCAAGGAGCATGGAGGAGTCCAGCTCCAACTTGGGCACAGGACTTCCTGAAGAGCTGGAGTCCATCATTTCCAGCGTGGAAGTGGTGGTCAACACCATGACAGCACTTAAGGACCCAACTGTGATGCAGTGTCTGGTGGCCGATGTCTCAGCTTCTATTGCAGCACAGGCAACATCTGAGTGCTGCAGTGGAAGCTCACACTGAAGTCGTGAAATCTCAGCTTGGTGCCATGCAGGCCCAGACATCTGCCATCATACCTGCAGTTACCAGTGCTCAAAGGAACATGCAGGCTCACACAGACTTCCAACAATCTGTACGCCAGCAGATTACTAGAATTGCTGAGCAGCACCCTGGGGAGTGGTTCTTTGGAAAATGAACCTGCTGTCCTCTCTCAGGATAGCAGCATTCATGCTCCCAACATTGCCACTCTGCCAGTGCTCTTGCTGTTGCAGCCAGCCAGCTCAGAATGCTGTTGCCCATGTCGATGTGGTGCAGTCTGAAGGCAGGCTCTCAAGGCCCAGAGGTGTTTGAGATCATCCTGCAGTCTCCCCCACTAAAAGTCAGTAGCCTTCCACCAGCTATACTGCAGCAACTGGGGTAGCACTACATAGGAGAACTAGGCCAAGCAAAGGCACCTGCAATACAAGCGCTAAGAGAATGCTCAAGGGTGAATAGTTCAGTTTTGTATGTATTCATTAAAATGTTGTTGGATAACGTTATTATGAAATGCTTGTTTTGTGGTGTCTTTTATTTGATGATTTTGGCCAATACAATGCTGTGATAGGACATAGCAGAAGAATGGTAAGGTGGAGAATTGTGGAGCAGCAGTGATGTGGGAATGAGATTTTATGGGAACTGGAGTCTGATTGGATGGTCACGGACAGCCTTTCCGGCGTGAAGTGGGTCCCGGATGCCTCCTCCCTTCCTCCCCCTCTACCACTTCATCTTGAAGTCTGGGCCGAAGGCCTGGTGGCAAGGACTGCTCCGTTAAGACAGCCGAGTTGTGAAGACCACCACAAATTTAGAGACATGCTTCGGTGTGTATTGGAGAGCTCCCCACAGCAGTCCAAACAACGGAACCATTACTTCAGCACGCTGATGGTCTGCTTTACGACATTCCTGGTGACAGCATGGCTTTTGTTGCACATGCACAGTTCACACATGCTTGGGTGGCATAGGAGATCATGAGCCATGTCTAGAGTGGGTAGCTCTTGTCACCAAGCAGCCAGCCTCTGGTTCATCATGGTGGCTCAAATATGGCAGGGATGACTGACTGGCGCAGGATGAAAGCATTGTAGCCACTGCCAGGGTAGCGGGCATTCACTGACATGATGGTCTGTGCCTGGTCACACAATAACTGCACATTAAGGAAGTGATAGCCCTTGAGGTAGTGGTACATCTCCCCATTAATATGTGGTGACCACATAGCCTCATGCGTGCAGTTGATGGCATCTTGCATCATTCTCTTGCTACTCTGGCAAAGCCACAAACCCTCTCCTCCTGCTTCTCTCTGGTTAGAGAGAAGACTATGAAGTCCCCTCTCCTGGCATACAGGGCTGTTGTCACCTCCATGATGCAGTGATGCATGACGAATTGTGATATGTTGGCAATGTCGCTGGCTCTTGCCTGGAAGAATCCACGCGTAGAAATTGAGGGTAGCAGTGCTTTTCACGGCCACTGGCAGCACCATCTTTGCCCTGCTCTGCAGCTGCAGGTCTTGGTGGAGAAGGTGGTACAGTTCAGTCACCAGCTCCTTGGTCAATTTTAGCCACGTCAGGCACTGCTTCTAGTGGAGGTGGAGGTAGGAGAAGTGCTCCCTGAATACTCTAGTTAGATATGGCCTTCTACTGAGCGCCCTCTTTCTCCACCCTCTGCACATAGCTTCCTATCTCTGTTGCCTGTGCGCTATGTCCCTGACATAATGGACTGCAACTATAGCCCCTATGAGCGTTAACAGGCTTTCGGCTGACAGGCCTTCAAAGTCCTCTGCAATCCTTGTAATAGTCCAGCAACATGCCCTTCTGACTCCAACACCTTTCAGACTCCTTGAATAACACTGAACACAATATTTCCACTCACTCTGCTGCAGCAAAGGAAAGTCGAAAGCACCTCATTTGAAATCCCATGCTGGTCCCTTTTAAATTGCACCAGTCGGTGGGGTGGGGGATTGGTTTGACCGTGGGGGTGGCTGTGGGGTGGGTAGATCCCTCATGCAGCTGAATACATGTTCAGCCGGTGATGTTTAAGAGAGGACCTATGGAGCCCAATATGGCTGATTGGTCGCCAAATCAGTGTTTGACACTAAGTGACATCATGACCTGCCCACTATGCACGCTTCTGGTGCACACACAACATGCTCGCGCCAATGCCCTTACAAGCATAGCATGCCAGAAGCAGTATTGCTGCCATTTTCCCATCTCTGGGTTTCCGTAGTACTGGCACCAGCAGGGCTACGAAGCCAAATTTTGCGTCTTTTATCCTCAGGTTTCTAAATGTCCAAATTAAGGTTATGCGTTAAATATAAAATCACCTCTCAAATACAGAAAATTTCAATCTATGAAGACCTCCTCACTAATCAGGTTTAGGAAGGGCAACAATTTTAACAAGGTTAAGACCAATCTCCATAGGATTTAATAGCGCTTCAGGACATCTGGCAGATGTTATACAGCCTCATATAAATGCAAGTCTTTCTTGTTCCTTTGATATGTGACTTATGAATCTGGCTGAAGATATTTCACTGCAAGAATTGAAGCAGCCAAAAAGCATCTGAAAGGTAAAGAATACAGCCCATGTGGGAAAACTCTTTCACTAGCAACATGACAAACTTAAAAGAACCAGCAAGCAGACTGGATCAGAAAAGGAAGTAAACATTTGGATCAAAGTGGTCAAATAACACTCTTAACTAACCCTATTGATGATGAAAATAATACCAGGCTGATTGGGATTGCTTGTCCTTACCAACCTCTTCACTTTTTATACCGAGAGTTTTTCCATTTATGCTAATATTATTTCCTTTCCGATTGTGTTTCTGCTGTTTAGCATTGCTAACCCAAATCTCCTCACCCTGCTAACAATTTAGATGTGGTTCTGTCGCCTTGATGAGTCGCTTCAAGATCTCTTCTTATTGTTCATTACACTAATCGTTACAAAATGCAAGGAGTGCCTGCATTAAACCACAGGAAATGGTACAAAAACGTTTCTTGTACACAGCTCTGAAGCTTTATGTGTTGCTGTATTTTGCTAGGTACTGGAATAGCAGCTTCCCCACATTGATAAAGTGGGTGAATTTGTATATTAATGGCTTAAAAGATCTCAAAATATAAAGTAAATACAATCTCCGTCACTACTCTGTATACTGGATAAAACTTGAGAAATATAACCATGTTTGCTAAATCTCTAGGGGAAATATTAAACCTTTGCACTTGGCAGGAATGGAGAATAGAAATGATTAAATTGGAATGGCTCCACTTCCCGCCAATTCACCATATTAATGCCACTGGTATTGGCTGTGTGTGAGATGCTTGCAAGTTAGAATTATATGATGCACACATGATCCTAATGGCAATCTTTTGTGCATTCCTGAACAGGGCACCTGCCTGGCCAGGTGGAGCTGTCAGGAACCCAGTGAGGCCTTCTAAGCTAGATTAAGTGAAACACCTTTCTTTAGTTTGGCCAGGGAAAGAAGGAGTTCTCCTCTGGGTCCCAGAAGGAAAGTCTAGGCCTCTGCTGTTCCAGGCCTCAACCCTCTACAGCTGCAAGACCCTTGTAAAACCTCCATCCCCACAATTTTTCTTGCTGCCAGCAGTCTTCTCTAGGTGCCAGTGAGCTTGATTTACATCTCTGTCCCCTGTCAACCAGCTGCCGCTTTGTGCTGGAAACACCCAACAGCTGACCAGTGGCATTTGAGTGAGGTCCATGCAGGAATATCGTCTGTTCCTCTTGGAAGATTTCTTTTCATTTTATTAATTCACGGGGTGTATGCATTGCTGGCAAGGCCAGCATTTATTGTCCATCCCTAATTTACCTTGGGATGGTGGTGGTGACTTCTCTTTTTGAACTGCAGTTCATGCAGTGAAGGTATGCCCCGGAGTTCCAGAATTTTCATGCAACAATGATGAAGGAACAGTGATATATGTTGACGACTTGAGGACTGACTGGATTGCCCTACAGAGAGCTGACATGGACTTGATGAGCTGAATGGCCTCCTTCTGTGCCATAATGACGTTATGACTCTATGTCCGGATGGTTTGTGACTTGGAGGGGGACTTTGAGGTGATGGTGTGCTATTGCGCCTGCTGTCCTTATCCTTCTAGGTGCTAGAGGTCGGGTGGGTGGAGGGGAGTCAGTGGTGGTTGGGACGTGCTGTCGAAGAAGCTTTGGTGAGTTGCTGCAGTACATCTTTGTAGATGGTACAGACTGTTGCCACTGTATGCCAGTGGTGGAGGGATTGAATGTTTAAGGTGATGGATGGGACGCCGATCAAGCAGGCTGCTTTGTCCTGGATGCTGTCAAGCTTCTTGAGCATTATTGGAGCTGCACTCATTCAGGCAAGTGGAAAAATTCCATCCACTCCTGATTTGTGCCTTGTAGGTAGTGGAAAGGCTTTGGGGAGTCATTCACTAGACTATTTAAACTTTGACCTGCTGTTAGCCACAGCATTTATGTGGCTGCTGTAGTTAAGTTTCTGGTCAATGGTGACCCCAAGGATGTTAATGATGGGAAATTTGACAACGATGTCATTGAATGTCAAGGGGAGGTGGCTAGACACTCTCTTGTTGGAAATGACCATTGCTTGGCATTTGTGTGGTGCGAATGTTACTTGCCACTTATCAGCCCAGGCCTGGATTTTGTCCAGTTCTTGCTGTATGTGCACATGGACTGCTTCATTTTCTGAAGAATTGAGAATGGAATAGAACACTGCAATTAACAGCGAACATCCCCACTTCCGATGTTATGTTGGAGGGAAAGTCATTGATGAAGCAACTGAAGATAGTTGGGCCTAGGACACTACCCTGAGGAACTCCTAGAGCAATGTCCTGGGACTGAAATGATTGACCTCCAAGAACCACAACCATCTTCCGTTGTGCTAAGTATGACTCCAAGGAATGGAGAGTTTTCCCCCCATTGACTTCATTTTTTACCAAGATTCTTTGGTGCCATGTTCATTCAAATACTGCCTTGATGTCAAGGGCAATCACTCTCACCTCACCTCTTGAGTTCAGCTCTTCTGTCCATGTTTGGAACAAGGCTGTAATGAGGTCTGGAGCTGACTGGTCCTGACAGAACCCAAACTGAGCATCAGTGAGCAGGTTATTGATGAGTAAATGCCACTTGATAGCAATTTCAGTGACACCTTCCATCACTTTCATGATTCAGAATAGGTTGATTGGCCAGGTTGGATTTGTTCTTGTTGTGCACAGGACATACATACGTGAGCAATTTTCCAATTTATCAGGTAGCTGCCAGTGTTGTAGCTGTACTAATATAGTTTGGCTCAAGAAGGGGCTAGTTCTGGAGCACAAGTCTTCACCACTACAACCGTGATGCTGCCCAGGGTCGTAGCCTTTGCTGTATCCAGTGCCCTCAGCTGTTTCTTGAAATCATGTGATGTAAATTGAGTTGGCTGAAGACTGGCATCTGTGATGGTGAGGACCTTGGAAGGAGGCCAAGATGGGTCATCCACTCGGCACTTCTGGATGGACAGTTTTGTGCTGCTAGATCTTTTAAAATGGGCTCTTCTGAGTGTAGGTCAAAGGTTGCAGAATGGCAGGTGCAGTTTTCAGTTTATGTGCAGGTTAGGGTCAGAATTTTACATTGAGCTGGAGGCTCCACCCACCGGCCAAAAATGTCGGTGGTGAGCCCGCCTCTGCCAGGCCTGGAAGTCAGACTATAATTTTACGTGGCGCAGGCCCTTAATTAACCTCGGGTGGGGCTTCTGTCCCTCTGAAGCATGAAGTCCTGCCTCCAAAAGCTGCTGACCAATTAGTGGAAGCGGTGGCCACTGCTGGGACTGCAGCCAGGGGGAGGAGCAAGAGGGACGCCAGCTCCAGGATGAGGGTAAGTATCTGGGGCCTCATCAGGGAAAATTGACCAGGCCTGGGCATGACAAAGGACGTTGGTTGGGGTATAGGGGGGAATGCAGTGCATCAAAGGCGGATTGTGCCGTGGGGGGGGTGGGGGGGAGGCGGGGGGCCCTCCGTGGGGCATAGGGTACCTGATCACGAGGGCCTCCAGCCCGCAAGGAGGCCGCCATGTTTTACTGAGCGGCCTCCTGAGGCCTTAAGCCACCCGCCTGCCGCCGGTATATTACCAGCGACAACAAGAGGAGGCCCTTAAGTGGCAGTTAAGTGGCCACTAAAGGTCCTTAATTGGCCTGGGGCGGGTTGGCGGCTTCTATCCACTGCCACCACGTAAAATTGCAGCAGAGGTGTCGAGGCGACAGGAACGGCGCCCCCCCCCCCCCACCCCCATCTCCCACTCAATTATCACTCCCCCCACTTCTATCCTGCTTCCGTGGGGGGTGTAAAATTCCACCATAAGTCTTTTTGCTTACAGTCTAATAACCTGTTATTATCCATCACACATAGGGGGCAGTAGCACACTTTACTCATGCTGAAAGCAGTTGACTGATGAAAGCTCCCTTGTGTGAGACAGCTGCCTAAGTATTACTAATGGAGTTATTGTGAGGGAATTATGCAATGACGTGACCACATTACTGCATGGCATATTATGACCTGAGTCGCTAGCATTAGACATTGCTCGAATTATTGATATCAATGAGACATCATTCCTTATTTTAAAATGTGTTTCTGAAATGAGCACAAAATGCCTTGTCTTTATAATCAATTAGTTTTTTTCCCCTTTCCTCCTGCAGGTGAATTACAATAAGAAACCTTCCTTGCACTGAGAATGTGGGATGCTAAACTCAACCTCCTTTACTGAAGTGCCGAGTTTACCACAGTTATACTGGATAATTAAAGTTAGTTCAGCAATACCAAACATGCAGCACAACCATGCTAATTTCACAGCAATGTAAAGTCTGGTGTCAGTAGTGAGACCACCATGGTACGAGTGCTTTACATCTAGCCCATTGGTTGCAGTATAACAATAAATGATGCAACATCACCAGCAAACCAGCCAATGGTCTGCCAGCCAGGACTGATGTAACTGAAGACATTAAAAGAAATAACCACCAATACATGCATAATGAGAAATTTATGTCAGAAACTGACCACAATCTTTCAATCTTTCTTGGATGCGGGTGTGCTGCCAGAGGACTGGAGGACTGCAAATGTTACACTTGTGTTCAAAAAAAGGGTTAGGGATTAACCTGGGAACTACAGGCCAATCTGTCTAATGCCAGTTGTGGGAAAACTAAGAGAGACTATTGTCAAGGACAAAAATATTTCTAGCTTGGAGAAGCATGGGTTAATAAGGGAAAGCCAACACAGATTTGTTACAGGCACCTCATGTCTGACTAACCTAGTTAAGTTCATTGATGAAGTAATAGAGAGAGGTGATGAAGGTAGTGCAGCAGATTTTATATATCTGGACTTTCAAGCGGCATTTGATAAAGTACCACATAATGGACTTATTTGGAAAATAGAAGCACATGGTATTAAAGGGATAGTCATAACTGTAGTATGTAATTGAGTATGGGATGGGAGGCAGAGAGTAAAGGTGAATGGATGTTTATCTGACTGGAGAGAAGTATACAGTGGGATCCACCAAGGGTCGGTATTAGAACTATTGCTTTTTTTCTTATATATAAATTACCTGAACATGGATCGAGGGAGTACAATTTTGAAGTTTGTGATGACAACAAACTTGGCAAAGTAGTAAATAGTGAACAGGCTTGTGGAGGACATAGACTGGTGAAATGGGCAGATCCAGGGCAGATGCAATTTAATGTGGATGTGTGAAGTGATGCACTTTGGGAGAAACTACACGGAGGGGTAGTATAACCTAAATGATATAAATGTGAGGGGGGAGGGTGCAAAAGCAGAGTGACCTGGGGGAGGGGGGGGGGTACATTTTCACAAACCTTTAAAGGTGGCAGGGCAAGTTGATAAGACAGTTCAGAAAACATCTGGGATACTTGGCTTTCTAAATAAGGGCATTGAATGCAGAAACAAGGAAGTTGTGCTAAACCTTTACAAATCACTGGTTCAGCCTCAGCTGGAGTATTATGTGCAATGCCGGGCACCACACCTTAGGAAGGGCATCAAGGCCTTGCAGAGGACACAGAGGAGGTTTACCAGGATGATACCAGGGATGAAGGACTTCAGTTCTATGGAGAGATTGAAGAAGCTGGGATTGTTCTCCTTACCTCAGAGATGGAGAGCTAGTCAAGGTATTCATAATTATGAGGGGTTTTGATTGGTTAAGAAACTGTTTCGTTTGGAAAATGAGTGGACAACCAAAGGCATTGATTCAGAATAATTGGCAAAAACAACTAGAGGGAAAATGAGCAGAAATTATTTCATACAGAAGATTGGTATGCTTTGGAATGTATTACCTGAAAGGGTTGTAGGAACTTCAAGAAGAAAATTGGACATTTATTTGAAGAGGACTAATTTGTGGAGTTATAGGGAGAAAGCTGGGGTGTGGGGCTAAATTGAAAAGCTCTTTCAAAGAGCTAACACAGGCATGATGTGCCAAATGGCCCTCTTCTGGACAGTAAGAGTCTATGGGCTGGATTTTCAATCCAGGATTGGGAAGCCAATGCCCGGTTCATTACTGGGTCCCAACCCTGTGCCGCATCTATGTTATAGACATGATGCTATTTTAATATATAAAGCCCCTAATTGGGCCAGCGGCGAGCTTGATGCCCAATTAGTGGTTCCGGGCACAGCCTGGAGGCAGGAACTGTCTCTCGAGGCAGACGGTAGCCGTGACTGGGCTTGCCGTTGTCTTGCAGATTGCAGCAGGCAGGAGAGCAGAGGACCAGCAGCCTCACAGTACATACAAGTGGCCAAATAGTTAATCATAAGGGACTTGACCCGCTTTGCTCAAGTAATGGCAACTTTGTGCCACCGCTTGAGCACCTCAATAACCGTTGAATAATCCTTTTATATCACCACTTTAAATCAGCAGCAACACCGCAGTATGCCTCCCTGCAGTGCCCCCAGCAGGTGTGCACTAACGTGCTTCAGACCGTTTACTCTTCCCTTTCACTGCTTTGAAAATGTCCCACTGGACTCGCCAGCTCATTAACAAGCTTTTCAAGGAGCTTAACAGACAGTTAATTGGAGGTGAGCGGGTTGGCAGCTCCACTCCCCACCCCCGCTCCCCCACACCCCATCCTTGCTTTCAAAATTGCAGTGTAATCCAGAGGCGTCGGAAGACCGACATGCCATCTGGGAGCGCACACACACCCGACCTCACCCCATGGGCATTTGAATATCCTGCCCTATGATTCTATTACAAACTCTTTCATATTAGTAAGGTTTTGGTTTATTTTCTTATTCTTTATGTTTTGGTGGATTTAAATGATAAATGCAATATACAATAACATATTAAACATTGACCCTTTTTTTATTCATTCATGGGATGTGGGCATCAGTGGCTAGACCATCATTCATTGCCCATCCCTAATTGCCCTTGAGAAGGTGGTGGTGAGCTCCCATCTTGAACCACTGCAGTCCATGTGAGGTAGGTACACCCGCAATGCTGTTAGAAAGGGAGTTTCAGGATTTTGACCCAGCGACAGTTAAGGAGTAATTTCTGGTGCCTAGGTCGATGCCAGGTGATCCGTCCGGTTTCATTCCTTTTTATTGACCTCGTAGCAGCTAGATATAACTGAGTGGCTTGCTAGGCCCTTTCAGGGCATGTAAGAGTCAACCACATTGCTGCTGGTCTGGTGTCACATGTAGGCCAGACCAGGTAAGGACAGCAGATTTCCTTCCCTAAAGGGCATTAGAGAAGTAGATGGGTATTTACAACAATTGACAATGGTTTCATGGCCATTATTAGACTAGCTTTTTAATTCCAGATTTTTAAAAATTTATTTATTGAATTTAAATTTCACCTTCTGCTGTGGTGGGATTTGAACCCATGTCCCCACAGTAATACCCTGGGTCTCTGGTTTACTTGTCCAGTGACAATACCACTAAACAACCCCTTTCCCTATATCACAGTGTTCTTTTGTTTCTTATGTGAGAAGTACAAGCATATTAGTTTTGTGTAAAGGGGAGTTCAGAGTCTATGTTTTATAACTTAGTCCCCAAGCTGTCTGACCATATGGTTACAAAAATGGTATTGACCTGAAGGTAGTACCAACATGGATATTAGGTGTAAATGTGATCCTGGAGTAGCTGCAAACTCAGTTGTTGGATTAAACAGTTCATAATCTGGTAATTGGATTGCTGCACTGGCATAGCCCAGGTCTTCAGTGCTCTGAAAATTTGCAAATGTAAATGTAGCAGGTTTCCAATCCACTGAGATTGGAGGTTTATAAATAATGCAATAGCTCTTTAAAATGCGGACATAAATAAAGAATTGATTTTGTGTTCTGTAAAGGCAAATGAGAATAACCCTCGGTGGACAACATCTGATCGAGGCTCTGGTAAAAGCTTCCACTGAACCTAGAACTTGTACTTACAACATCGTTGTTCCGAAAGGTCCAGAGCTGCCCAGCCCAGGAATAGAGTACATGAATGAACCTCTCAATCAATCAGCTCAGACAATGGGCAGACCAGCTGAGGCAGACTGTTGAACAGTCAGTCAGTCAGTAAGTACTGCCACAAGAGTAGTAAATGACACTGAAGAAAAAGAAAGTTAGTGACAAAATTATTCTTCCTTAAAATGATGCCGCTCAATTTTTGTGATATGACCTCCCAAAACAAAGAGATGGTGAACAATGGATCATATCAGCACAGCGCACAGTAGGATTAATTGGTAGGCAGGATCACATGCCCGTAAGGGAGCCGGTCAATTTTATGACCTTTTAAATGAATGGATGGAAAACTGGATGGACTGCCTTAGATTGTGTGATCCTCCCAGACGATAGCACCATACACTCAATGGAAAGATGCGAGAGTATGAATAAATGGAGAGGCATAGGAATTCAAACATGTAGACACAGAATTTCCTCAGAAGGCCTCCTGTTCCTCTGCTGTAATTTCGCCAGTAGTGAGGCAGAAACCCATTTGTGAGAGGAGCTCTGAGGAAATTGCCAGCATAATTTCCTGAATGCGTAATACAGATAAATAAAGGCATGGAAAACATTTGGGGTTTTATAAATAGGGCATGCAATACAATGTATAGGAGAAATGATAAATGTTAAAGTATTGTTTAGGCCACAGTTAGATCACCATGTGAAATTTTGAGTGTTCCATTATACTAACAGCATTAAAAACTATCAGCAGAGTTTCTAGGATGGCACCAGGGCTGGTAACCTATAGTTGGCAGGAATGATATTGGACACTGGAACTATTTCCATTAGACAGAGAAGGGAATTTAAGTCAGTTTAATAGTGCTTTTAAAAATTATGAGTGGTTTTGATAGAGTGACCAGGCAAAAACTACTTTCTCAGGTTCAGAGTTGCCAGTAATGGGTTTAAGATTAGTTTAAAATCATCATTAATGAAGTGAAGATAGAGATTAGAAGGATTTTATTTATGCACAGGATTGTTGGAGCATAGATTCCATTGCCACCAGGAATGGTTAATGCCTAAACTACTGCATGTATTAAGGAAAAATTGGATAAATATTTGAAGCAGAGTAAGATACAGGGCTTTGTGGAGAGTACAGGTAAGTGGGATTAGTTGTGGATTACTGTACACAGACATGATACACTGGGGATAAGTGGGAAATAAGGCAGAACCCAGGTCCACCCGGTGAAGAGGAGACTGCAAAATTCTGGTTGGTGGGGAGTGGGGTGTGGTGGGGGGTGGGGGAGGGGGTTGGGGGTGCTGGTGGTGAGTGGTGTGGGTTGTGGGTTTATACATTCAGGAAATTATGCTGGCAATTCCCTCAGAGCTCTGGCAAAATTACCACTGGCCTTACATAAAGGAGGCATGGCTGTTGGATTTGCTGAACTTAACCAGGAAAGTAAACCCCATACACTTCCTAGTAGGCCCAATAGAACCTAAGACAACTAGGGGAGATGGTGGTGTAGCGCCAATGTCACTGAACTAGTAATCCAGAGGCTAATAGATTAGATTAGATTAGAGATACAGCACTGAAACAGGCCCTTCGGCCCACCGAGTCTGTGCCGACCATCAACCACCCATTTATACTAATCCTACACTAATCCCATATTCCTACCAAACATCCCCACCTGCCCCTGTATTTCCCTACCACCTACCTATACTAGTGACAATTTATAATGGCCAATTTACCTACCAACCTGCAAGTCTTTTGGCTTGTGGGAGGAAACCGGAGCACCCGGAGAAAACCCACGCAGACACAGGGAGAACTTGCAAACTCCACACAGGCAGTACCCAGAATCGAACCCGGGTCCCTGGAGCTGTGAGGCTGCGGTGCTAACCACTGCGCCACTGTGCCGCCCTGGGGACATCCGTTCAAATCCCACCAAAGCAGCTGGTGGAGTTTAAATTCAAATTCTTAATAAAAATCTGGAATTGAAAGTTCGTCTCAGTAATGGTTCCATGAAACTATCATCGATTGTCACAAAAACCTATCTGGTTCACCAATGTCCTTTAGGGAAGGAAATCTGCCATCCTTACGTGGTCTGGCCTACATGTGACTCCAAACCCACAGCAATGTGACTGCCTCTTAAATGGCCTAGCAAGCCACTCATTTGTCAAAGGCAATTAGGGATGGGCAACAAATGCTGGCCTTGCCAGTGACACCCACATTCCATGAAAGAATAGAAAAAAATCCCATGTATAGTCACAGCAAGTGCCACTGACGTGCCTTTACTGGTGCATCGGATCTGCCTTGACCATTTTAATGACCCTAATGGCCCCACAATTTGGGCTGAGATTTACATTTTAGCTGAAGCTAAACAAAATAAGTGACAGCTATTCACTGGTTCATTCCTCAGGGCAATGCCTTGACCAATTAGAGGCAAGCTGCCTGGTTTAAATTTCAAACAAAGCTTGGCAGTTAACTGTCAGTCACCATTAACTGGTGCATTCTCCATGGCAATGCCTCTACCAATCAGAGTTCACTTGCCAACCAATCAACACTCTCTTCTCATGCAGTATAAATTTTTGTTTTCCCCTACATTGGTTATTCTTGCATATTGTCCTGATGAGTGCAAGACGAAAAGCTTCGACAACATGTCTCTATTTTTAGCAAAAAATAATATAATACTGCCACAGTGGACCCAATTAAATACTCCACATTGGCTCCTATATAATAAATATTATGTCACCATGATAGGGTATCATGCTGACTTTCAGTTTATTGCATTAATTGATGGGGTTAGATGAGGAATAATGGGAACAGACTCTGTTGAGTATAAACACTGGCAAGGATCAGTTGGGCCGAATGGCCTGCTTCTGTGCTGTAATTATTATGTACAATGCAATAATTAATTGTTTTTTATGATTATAAGATGACAGTTCTCCTTTAATGTATCAGTTGGGCAGTCACATTTAATGAGCATTCTTTTTATATTACGTATCAACTACCTAGTGCAATGAAATATGAAATCTACTGATTTAAGTCTAAATTGAAAAAATAATTATGCAAAAAATATTTACATGAACTAGAGTTTTTGTTCTAATGTGTTAAAAGTGAGAACAAAGACCACTCTTACTTACACTTGTACAGTCATGCAGGGCAGGTGGCTTAACCTTAATGTATTGGGATGAGAAATTCAATTCATATATAGACAGAGGTTAGACGATGTCTTTGATGACATTTGCAGATTCTTTTTCTCCTTTCTTCAGTGCAGGATATTTGACATGAAAACTCATTAGCCTAAAATACCTAGATGATGACACAAGGAGATTTTAGAAAGACTTCTGGCTTCTCTCGGAATTCAAAGTAATTTCCTTCTCGAGTATAGCAGTTTGCAGGACTGATGGGTTTGCAATTAAGAACAGTTGAATGAACAGAGTGAAGATGAAGGATGGTAACTGACTTGTTAGAAGATTCAGCACTATGTTGAAATCCCCACAGCCCTATCAAGGAAATTTGTATTCATTCAAAACGAAGCCACGTCACAAGTTGCTACAAAGATGAAGCTGAAGCCCATTGTTTTATTAATGTGGCATGTTTAATGCCAGGCCCCAGATAGCTTACATTTTAAATTATGCCTACAATTGAAAGTCTACTGGGTGATTTGGGTCATGGAATTCATTTTCAATTCAGATAAACTCTTCCACAGTCAGAGCAGGGGTAGCTCATTATAACAATGGTGCAGATGGCTAACTGAAAGGAAATATAACTGAGCTGAACTCAAACAATGTCGTTACAAAATTCGATAGTCAAATTACAGCAGATTGTAACTTACATTGCCCACTGCTGTCACATGTTACGTGCCATTAAACCTAAATTGTCATGTATTTACTTAGATGAATAGATCTGGGAATTCAGGATTGTAAGGACACTGACAACCTCAATGGCAATACCTGTTCATCACAGGAAGATGCTATATCATTTTGGAAGTGTGTACACTGGTCACTGATTCAGACTCAGCCCCACTGATGCAGATAACAGAGAATCAAATTCACAATGTACTTGCATGTGGGCCAGAAGGCTGCTTCATATTGTACACCGATGTAGGTGGGTGGAAACTAAGATGCACCACATGTGAAAAAGAAAGACTTACATTGAAGTAGAACCTTTCACAACATTAGGACATCCCAAAGCTCTTCACAATCAATGACGTACTTTTGGGACTAAAAGTTCATCTGCCCTGTTTTGAGCATGGATGTTACACTTCTTGCCCTGCCCATGCCGGTTCTGTTTGACATGGGCAGCACACAAACCTGGTACTCCCACTTCATTAGCATGATTGTAGCCCGGGGTCGAGCCGGATCCTTGCTGCTGGTTTCCTCTGCTGGCTGCCCCTGTGTACAACAAGGGGCGGAACAACGTTGTGCCAAGAGCACGTGGTGCAGAAGGCACTCTGTTATTAAAGGCAGACTGACCATTTTAAAGGGAAGGTGCACTGAATAATATTCCTGGAATGTAAATCATGGAAAATGTAGCCACAGGGCAGAGAGAGTATTCCAGGGTGACGGATGCAGTGTTGGAGGCATTAGTGGTGGAGATGGGCAGGAGGAGCAACGCCATGGTCCTGCAGGATCTAGGATGCCCTCAAGGACCAGCCAGAGTAGGGAGTCAGAACAGGTGGCCAGGGAGGACAACACCCGGAGTCTGGACCCAAGGACCTGGCAGCAGTGTCAAAAGAAGTCTGATGATCTCACACAATGGCCAAGGCTAGTGAATACATTTTCACATGAAATCTCCTACCCACCACTCCACCGGCCTCTCGTGCTGCTCCATCACTCATCCAGCAGCACTCCCTGGCACTCAGGACTCACCCCTAATAACCAGATACTCCACCTTACCTTCACAAACCTACCAGTGCTGCCAGCCTCATAGCCCCCTCTCTCTGCCTCCACACACCTCCAGCTGTTCAGCTGTGGCAGGCACATCACCCAAACTCAGCGCAAAACCATCGCTGGCTTTCTGCCCTCTCTCTTGCAGGACAAGGTGGCACATAAGAGAAGGGATCAGGGCAGAACCGGCAGGGGACAAGGATGCCTGCAACTCCTAAGCTCTACGGAGGAAATGGTTCTCTGCATCATGAGGTCGGCTTTGACAGAGACCATGACATCTGGTATCGCTCTGAACATTGAAGATGATGGTGTGTTCCAGCCTTTTGACCCTTCACAATTCCCATCACACCCTCATGCTGCTATCTGGCATGATAAGCAATCTGCTGATGGTGCGACCTTGGACTTTTTGCTTTCCACCCCATTCCCTTTCTGAGTTTCCTGCTTCCAGACACCTAAGAACTGCAGCCTGCCCAGCCACTGTAGGAGGAAGAGGGAGAGCAACAACACAGCACTGATGAAGATGCCCGGTCACTTGATCTGACACTCAGTCACCAATTCAAGATACTGGCATTGCATGTAGAGGGAAGTATATAGTTGGGACCAGCATGTGAGTCATCCGGGCATGACTGGACTACAGCCAGGCCAATGACGGGATGGTTCATTTGTCAGCTCACTGGAGGGTGATGTTGCAGATGAATTCTGCTGCAGAGGACTCACATGAGGGCCTCGGTGGGATGTCATGCAGCAGAGCGCTGATTGCCATGCACACTGATATGCTGAATGCATTGGCTAGCCTACCAGACAGCTTCCTGTCATCGCAAGGAACATGAAGCAGTCTGGCCCCAAGTTGGCTGAGGGCATCCTGCAAAGCTTGCCTTCTGCACATCTTCTTATCCATTTCCTTCTCCTGCTATGGACCCAGAGGCACTGCAACTGCAGCACCCAGACCTGCTGTAGCCTTTGTGTGGACAGGTCACCCACTCCTCTGCCGTTCCTGTGAGATTGCAGCAACACTTTTTGGAAAATTCTAGAACTCAGTACCCTTCATCTTGCAGCTTAATGCTTGCTGTTTGCAGAGTGACATGCAAATTGCTTGCCTGGACCTGCATGGTCCAGATTAGGTATCCTGGCGTTGAATCAGCCAGTTAGAATGTGTGATGTCAGTATAGCGCTCCTTCACAGGCTTCCTGGCGCCTGCTGGGGATGCCTGCATGTGTGCCCTTCTCAATAAAGCATGCCGCATGGGTCTTGCTGGAAGTGGCTGGCGGTGTAGCACACCCCAGCAAAATGGCACTAGGTGTCCGTAGTGCCACCTACAGCAGCGGTACAGGGATAAAATCCAGGCCCTTGATGTATATTCACTATTGTGATGTAGGAAGACACAATAGACAATTATAGCACAGCAAGGTCTCTGAAATAGCAATGAGATAAAGGATCATTCCATTGATTTTGGTTGAGGGATAAATGTTGGCCAGGACACTGGGAGTAACATAAAACTGTGGCAGGGGACAATGGCTTTGATTGTCAACCTTGTTTTATAGTTTTATTTTTAAAGTACATTGGGGAAATAAGGGAATGTTTTTCTATAAAAATAAGAGAAGTTACAAAGTCAAGACTTACAAAATATCTCCATTACATGGAACATCTTGAAACTACAGCTAGCCTACCCATTTATGTACATTGAATTTCCCAAAAAAATTCCAGGTAAAATCTATTTTATTTATGCCTCTTATGTCTCCACGAAAGCATGATGGAGATTAGGAATTGAGTCTGTGGGAAACCAATTCTGGAACCCTCAACTCTTTTGACAGTCAGATGTGAACCATTACCCTGCTGTGAGGTGTACAGGTTCTTTGTTACCCTTCCTTTGTTACTTTGGAGTAATTGTATCACAATTGCTAATGATCCAGTAAATGGATACATTAGAGGAGGTGGATCATCCTCACTGTGAGATTTATTTACCACTGACAAAAACTTGCTTTTTCAGAATTGAATGGCACGTTTTGCCTTGGGAAAAACAAAGGGTGGAATTTTATGCTCTCCCCCATGGCAGGTTTGGAGGTGGGGAGAGCATAAAATTGGGTGGGATGGTGGCGGGGTGGGCCCCATCACCTTCCCGCCTCCACCAAAATTAAGTCTGGGGCGGGAAGGCCAGTGAATGGCTTCTAACCACTGCCAATTGAGGCCCTTAACTGGGCAATTAATGCCCAATTAAGGGCCTCATCCCGTCACCATCGCAATTAGTCATGCAGTGCACTGCCCTGTCACCACACGGGAAGCACGGCACGAAAAACCATGAGGGCTGCATTCCGGATCCAGGGGTGGGGTGTCCTTCGTTAAAAGGCACATAGTGTCTGAACAGGGGACCCAGCATTGGGAAGGGTGGGGGGGGAGGGGGGCACTGAGAGCCACCCCCATGGCCTTGCTACTGGGCCCCCCCCCACACCTACCTCTTCCACCCAGACTGACCCATGGCCTGGGTCCAGCGCTGCTCCTGAGCCTCGGGATTGGTGCTCCACTGGCAGCAGCCACTGCCTCCACGGTGGCGCTGCTCAGTGAAAGAGCTGCCGGCCTCTGTTTGGCTGGCAGCTCTCAGAAGGTGGGACTTCCATCGCCGGGGTCCTTTATCCTGTGGAAGGCCCGCTGCTGTCCATAAAGTGCCTAATTGGCATTAGATTTGGCGGGCGAGACCTTTGTAGCTAGAATAAAATTCAGGCCAAAGATCTGACTAATAATCAGACTAGGTTGGTCATTCAAAGAGAGCTGTGCAGGAAGAAATAACAGCAGATCTGAACAATTTTATGTATTTTGTTGAACATTCAAAATATTAATCTCTGCTCGCAGATACTCTTTATAAATACTTCATCAGTAACACTATAAATTCTCCCAGAAGGTTGACAAAAGTGTGAGTGAATTAATTGGGACTGGATATGGATCATCCAGATGAGTCAATATTTGATAAACTATGTCCAGCTGTCTAAATGTAAGAGTGAGATTGAAAATTATTAACTATATCCACTGTAGACCAACTGTCTACATAGGATTGATATTAATCCCAGTGACATTTATCAGAGATGTGAGCAAGAAGAAGGTGTCCTGTAATAGGTGCTGAGGGATTATCCTAAATTAAGGATTGTGCGAGAACAAGTCTCTGACATTAAATTGAATTTCAGTTATGAGTTTCTTGAAATCCAGTTTCATATAAATTTTCCAGATTAACAGGGAAAATTTCTAGGAATTTATTATTGGCTAGAAATGTAGTCCCTCAGAAACAAGAAGTTTATGGGGAAGGGTTATGAATAGTTGTGACTGTGATTGCAACATCTCGTCACCTTATGAATGAACAAGAAGGTAAAATTAACAAAAATGTGGAGTCTTTTTTTAAACTACCTCTCGGCATAAGATACTTCTTGAGGCATGGAGAACCCCTGGAGCAGCCTAACCCCACAGATTCTCATCATCTTCTGAACACAATAGATTGGAGGATTTCAATTAACAACACATTGGTGTTAGGAGAAGTCAGTGCAGACAGTAGGAAAAATTAATTAGCAGCAATTGACACAAAGACTCACAGAAGTCTAACTGCCACCAGAAAAAAGGGGGAAAAATGAACAACAAGGGCCCCAAAAAAGATATGAAAACAGATACCATTGAAATCTGTGGCGTGGCCAAAGCAACACTTCCCATCTTGTTTTCTCAGTGTCCCAGGGACTTGTTGTCTAGAGTACTTGTGAGCCAGGAAATGGAAGGACACTCTTCCCTGCCCTTTTTGAATAATGTGATAAAGATGTTTCTTCTTGTTGAAGGGACCAAAACCAGGGTCAGAATGATAAGATAACCACCATAAATTCAATTGGGAACTCAGGAGAAACCTCTTTACCCAAACAGTGGTAAGAATGTGGAAGTCACTACCACAAGTAGTTGAGGCAAACAGCAGAGATGCATTTACTAGATAAGTACATGAGAGAGAAAGGAATAGAAGGGTATGCTATAAGGTTAGATGAAGAGGGGTGGGAGGAGGCTTGTGCGGAGCGAGCGTAGACCAGTTAGGCTGAATGATCGGTTTCTATTTGTAGACTCTATCCCCAAAAACCAGTGCATCTGGGTTGGGTGTGGAATAAAAATGTTAACAAACATTCTATTTTTAACTGCTATGGGCTCGGTTTCCCAGGCCTCCGGAAACATGGCACGTAAAAGGAGTTGAGAAAGACTGGATTCATAACGTAAGTGACTTTACAGCCTGAGTGTTTCATCCAGACCCAAAACCCGCACCCCTGTGATCTGTCCATCCCTGTAGCTCCACAATCTGCTCCTGACCCACCCCATGATCACTGACCCCCCAATCTCCCCAACCCCTCCTTTGATCACTGATCCCTCCAAACCCACGATTCCCTTTTGTTCACCGTCCCCTGACCTCCTCCGTGATCACCCACCCCTTCAACTCCCCCTCCATGAATAACCACAACCCCACCAGACAATGCTCCCTCCCCATCTTTCCCCACCCTGCAATCTCTCCTTCCCACCACCACTACTAAAACTACTTGCAGCCTTTCACATTAGACAGGCAGATGGACAACCTGTTATTAAGTCTGGTCGTCAGGTGGGAAACCTGGCAAAAAAAAATCAAACATGCCCTGAAGTTAAAACTCCATGGCATTTGGAAAACCACAACTTAACGCCCCCACTCTGAAATTGTGTCTCAGTAAATATTGTGGCTCAATGTAATTCTATGTAAAATGTACTTAATCTTTTGCTGGCAGCTTCTAGTGTTCCCTTTAAAAACTGCAGGCCAGCCTGAATTAGGAATGAAAAAACTGAGCAAAGTGCCCTGGTACCTGCTTTGCTTAGTGCTGGTGAATTTCTAGAAATGGTTCTTAAATAGGTGCAAGGACCCTCATTAACTTATTCGAGTGGTCTAGCGCCTTTTTCAGGCAGCTGACAGGAATGTTTGAATATCTTCTGACCCAATAGATATTATTGTTTGTGATATTCTTCTGTCCACTATTTTAATGCATTTGTTAAGCTATTAATTTCAATGGTTTAATGCCTGCACTGGAATAGTGGGCAAAAATGTGTCAGATTGCATTCACGATTAGTCCAGTAATATTGTCTGCTGTAACTTACAGGCCCCATTTCTTACAAATATCAGTACAGCCATTGTGGGGAGTTATGAAATCATATAACTATCCCCCTGTATGCACACAATTATAAACTGGTTCAATGGATTAGAGAAAAAAAATTCTGTTGCATTATGAAATTAAAACACAGCCACAAAGTAAACTGCAAGTGGGGTCTCACTTTAAAATCTGATCTAAGGCTTTAAAAATGTAAGAGAACTGTAATATATGGATCAGGGACGTAACATACAACAAGGGACTTTTAGAGCTCTTAAGTAATGTGCAACTGCATTAAGTTTATCATCTGGGGATTGCTTAATAGCATTGCAAAATGCATGAGATTTTCATCACCAAAAGATAAAGCAGCTGGGGAGAAATTGGTTTCGGCCCATTTTCGAGCATGGGTTCAATGAGGTGTTTGCTATGTGTGCCAGAAGCTGAAGACCCAAGGCTGGTTTCAAATTGGGCCTCGGGCCTCATCATTCATAATTCAAGCTAGTTACGGATGCCAGTTGAACAACCAGAGGCAGCACAATTACGTGCTCCAAACACATTTGGGCCAGCTGCGATGCCAGTGGCAACCCTCAGCTGTGTCCTGGGAGGGAGAGAGCATACAGAACGGGAAATGGGTGAATGTGAGCTGGCAGTGACTCACATTGTTGCTCGACAGAAAAGCTTTCTGTTTTATTACAGTCCTCCAGCAGTAACTCTAAGATCTGATTAGACCAGAGAACAAGCTAAACAACTATGCAGTACATGCCCGGTGTCTGCCTAATTTCGAACCAGGGTTGTGAAATTATCAGTTCCCTTTTTAGCAGATGCAAGGAACTTAATACCTGTTTGCAGCAGCCGACAGGGACGTGTAAATATCACCCAATCCAATATGACATCAAACTAAGTTCTGGGTATAGGTCAGAGCCCTGCAAAATTGTTGCTCGATGGTCCCTATTTTGCACCCCAAAAATGGGCATAACATGGCTCAATTTTGCCCCATTATACAGGGCTAAATGTTGACTTCAATGCACAGCCACTGTCCTTGAGATTGCAGCTTGGAGTTTCTACTTTATGTGGGGCAGCACAGTGGTGCAGTGGTTAGCACCGCAGCCTCACAGCTCCAGCGACCCGGGTTCAATTCTGAGTACTGCCTGTGTGGAGTTTGCAAGTTCTCCCTGTGTCTGCGTGGGTTTCCTCCGGGTACTCTGGTTTCCTCCCACATGCCAAAGACTTGCTGGTTGATAGGTTAATTGGCCATTATAAATTGCCCCTAGTATAGGTAGGTGGTAGGGAAATATAGGGACAGGTGGGGATGTGGTAGGGATATGGGATTAGTGTAGGATTAATATAAATGGGTGGTTGATGGTCGGCACAGACTCGGTGGGCCGAAGGGCCTGTTTCAGTGCTGTATCTCTAAAACTAAAACAACTAAGCTGTACTGGCTTTTTAGCTCAATTCACCCAGAATCAGCCGATCCAGCTCAAAAGGTCGAGGAATTTCAAGCACAAGTTACATCCAGTGCAAATTGAGATCCCGCAATCTTTTGCACTGGTTTAAAAAACATTCTGCTGGAAGCTGGCCTCGCCCACAAAACTGGCCACACCCTCAGATCAAATTAACCACCATTGGGAGTTTCTGCTAATTGCACTCGTTTGCGGACCTTTGAGGGGACTCTCAGAATTAAGCTGTTGTTTAAAGAATACTATAAGGCACATTTTGAAAACTTTTAAATATTAAAAATAATAATTTATCAAGAAATTGACTACAGTACACCAACAAAACTAGTAAATGGATCTGTACAGTTCTTTCAAGCCATTTCCAGTTATTGAAAATTGGGTGGTGGACACGCTGGTTAAAAATACTTACTTTTTAATGATAAACCCATTTTCAGCTTTACTAAAACGGCACCAAGTTGCCATTCTTAAAGACAGAATGCCAAACAATTATGTTCTAAAAAGCTGCCCAATTACACTGATTCATGGAAAATTTTACATTTGTTGATATGCAAATGAGTGTAATGGAAACTTGAGCAAAAAAGTTACTTCTGAAACTTGTATAATTTTGAGCGCAATTTGTGTTCAGATTGCCGATTGTGCCCAAAGCAGAAACTCTGTGCTGACGCTGAGAGCAAAACATTTTTATTTTTGTTGATCATGTAAATCAACCTGTGTAAAATTATAATTGTATGCTTGTATTAGTAGCTGACTAATCGTAATTACTGCATCAACAGGAAAATAGGGCATAAGCACAATGGTCAGTTAAGGTGGGTTTACACAACAACCTTAGTGTCACTATCACAAAGTTGTAGTGTAAGTTCAGAAGAAGGGTCTGATGATACTCTGCAGAGAATTGACATGACTCTCCCCTACAGCCAGTAACTTCATACTACTTCAGTTTGATCCTGCATAAAACGTAACTACAGCATGGTGCCAAACCAGATGCCCCGGACAATTTTTAAACCTATCTGTAGTTAATTCAAGTGCTTTAGGTAGTGCATAGACAGAGCTGCCTGTTCGGTCTTTTTGTTGTTTTTCTGGTTCCCAGGTGTTGGAAATAATCACACTTTAAACTTGGAAAGGCTGGAGACATTCTGTTTATTACAGCACCATGCTGTCTGCTGTAGAAACTGGCTCAACTGGTTTTTGTGTTACATATAACATGACTCCCCAGTGCACCTGTGAATGTGGCCCCCCACTGGAACACTTACACATAACAACTAGTTCCTAGCTAATTAGTTCCTAAAACTTTACAGATAGTATAACAATATATGACACTGCCTGCTGGAAAATATGTGGCGATATGCACGTTCTGTCCTGTGTAGCTGAGTTGGACTTCCAGCCAAGGACCCTCAGGTAGCATTGTTCTTTGATAAGTCTTTAGCTATGATACACTGTACAAAAACAGGTCTTGATTATTTACAACAAAAAGATATTTCTGTATAAACAAGAGTTGGCAAATTATGGGATACATTTAAATAGTGAAATCCTGCCTCTGTGTATTATGAAGCACAAGTTTGCAAATTAAGAACTAGAGCCAGAAATGAGGAGGAAGACTAATCACTATGTGTGGACTGTCTTTGTTATCTTCAAGTAACAAAGCCGAATTTATATTTATTTATACTTATTTATAAGTGAATCAGTTGTCATGCATTTGATTACAGCCAACAGAACATTTTGTTATATATACTGTTCTTTGATATTTTAAACACCAGTGAATAAAACAGACTGGAAAATTGGTCTGTTTTACTCTGGAGGTATAGAATTCCATAAATGTCAAAACCTGTAATAAGGCATATTTGCAAAGTTTGGGTCATCTGGTGGTGTTGTTTGTTACTGTAGTGTTCAACAGTTTGATTGATCTGGGTTTGAATGCTTTAGTCTATCCACTAATTAGAGTGCACTGTGCTTGATTACTGAAGCCTAGTGTTTGAAACAGAAACTAAAAAGACAGGGCTGGAAAATTCTCGTAAATGCAAGTGTGTTCTGAGAAAGACATTGTACAGAAATTTTATAAGTGCTGAGATATTTTAAAGTACAGTAAATAAACCTGTTATTGATTTAGAATTAGTGTCATATCTGCATTGTTCTGAGATAAAGCATATATATAAAATATCCAGCTAACCGGTGAAAACGTAACAGTTACTTGCAAGGTTCTCACAAATTAATAGCGGCCACCTAAATGAGGCTTTTGGTTCCTTATATATGCAAATGAGAGGGCCTAACACTTGTTTTAGGTCGCCTCACAGAAATTGGCTTGCAATGAGTAGGCAGGTGTTGCCTTACTTTGCTTTAGATTCTTCATTGGCCCACTGTGGCCTAAGTAGCGCCCAGCAACTAAAGATCATTTCAAAAAGAACTTTAAAACCCTCACGTGGATCCAGGAGGGGCAGTAGTTCCCGACCTTGCTCTGCAGTACTCTTGACAGCTGCTGCTGATCACGATAGGCCTTCCTCCCATTGTCCTCCCCCACTGGCTTGGCACTTACCTGTGGCCACTCCTGGTGAGATTGCCAGCCTGAAACTAGTTGCTACAAAGGGTAAGCTGCCTGTGGAGATGTGACAGGTGCCATATTATTGAGATGAAACCCAAGGCATAATTTCAAGCTGGCCTCGGGCCTCCCGGTTTTGTGCACTCATTGCGGTTGCATTGCTGCCTTTGCTCCCAAACCTTGGTGCTGAACATGACTACCCCTACGACTCCCGTGCTCAGTAGTAGCGGCATCATTTTCATTATTTATGAATGCAATTTTACAGTCAGAAAATTGATGCCTTTCAGTTTCAATAAATATATATTGCTTGTTATATTAAATAAATAGGCTGCAATTGAGTTAATATCATTTCACAATATTATTCATTTTTCTAATTTTAGATTTATTTGTATAACTCCTGGTTTCAGTGGTGTGACTGTCATTCTGGTTTGACTTTAGCTCAAAGGCTAGTCATCATTTTAGATGCCAGCTGATGAATTGTTGAAAGATATTGCTGCCTCCATCTGAAAAGTCTTTAGTCGCAAAATTTGGTTGCATAGTACCCATTGGTGCTGGCTATGCAGGACGCCATTTTGGGTAAGGTTGTTAGCGTAGGGCTGGGATGTACACTGGAAGTATGCAGAGTAGGCAGATCATGATGTCAGTCAGCATCTAACAGTGACTTGACTCTAGCACTGCCATTTTCAACCTGACGCTCCAACTAATGCCCTCTTTTAACCTTGCACAGCTGAATATGCATTCAGCAGCAGGAAGGACTCCCACCACCAGCACTAGTTAAAGGAATCATCAATCACTTTCAGGTAAGTTGCTGATTGATTTCTACTGGCTGTTACTGAGTTGATAGAAGTGTTTGGAGGTTTGTACTGCTACTTAAAATTAATGAGGCCTACAGGGAGTGGTGTGACATGTGGTGAAGGCCTTTCTGTAATCGAGGTCTTCAAAAGGGAATTAGACTGTTATCTGAAAAGGAAGAATATGCAGGGTTACGGGGAGAAGGCAGGGGAATGGCATTAGGTGAATTGCTCATTCGGAGAGCTGATGCAGACACGATGGACCAAATGGCCTCCTTCTGTGCTGTACAAATTCTGCGGTTCTGGTTTCCAGGGTTCTATTCAGACCACTCACTCCCAGTCATGGGTGATGCAGTTTCCATCCCCCTTGGCCTGCAGCATGACACGGAGAATGAGGAGAGGTGACACAGAGGACAAACTGCTCGAAGAGAAAGGAGGGTGAGGCAGAGAAGGCCTCTGAGCAGGAGGCCATATCCACTCACTGTCTTCAGGCAGCAATTTTCTGATCACAAATTCATTGAGGAACACTGTGTGGAAAGTCTTTGTTTCAGTAAATGCAAAGAGAGGGGAATACTTTTTTATTAATTAGTTGAACATTAATTAATTGAATTTAAATCCCACCAGCTGCCATGGTGGGATTTGAACCCGTGTCCCTAGGGCATTGGTCTGGGCCTCTGGATTACTAGTTCAGTGACATTACCACTCCAATGCAGTATTACCCCAGTTGCTGCAGCATGGCTGGCAGAAGGCTGCTGACTTTCAGTGGGGTTGCCCTTGAGTAACTCTGAGCCTAGAAGTCCTCAGCAATCCTAGTAATGTGTTGGACTGCTGTGAGAACCTGCAAGCCCCTTTGAACATTGGCATCCACAGCCATGATGCCAGCAGTCTGAGCAAGTTTCTCTTGCCTGGTATCAAGCTGGGCTTGCATAACTTTAGTCTGAGCTTTCACTGCAGCACTCAGACGTTGGGTGGCTTCCACTTGTGCTGCAATGGAAGCAGAGACATCGGCCATCAGACACTGCATCATATTGGGTAATGGAGTTGGAAAGGATGGGCTCCAAGCTTTGCGCAAAGCCATATGCAAGGTTGATGCCAGACTCCTCCATGCTCCTTGACTGTGAATGCAGTCTTTCTTGCAGGCCAACCTATGTATCATACATTTATGTGTGCATGCCCACCAGTCTTTTTCTGTACACCATCCCACTGAAGTCCTCATCTGAGTCATCTGTAGCAGAACTCGTGTGCAATCTTGCCCTCTGGGGAGCTGACACCTGGACTGCCCTCTCTTCCTGCCCTAGCTGCAGGTCACTCATGCCCACTGTCTAACCATGTGTTGATCCCACTTTTAAGCTACCCTCTAAAGTAGGCACAGGGTCAGTATCTGAGCTGGTGGTTGCAGGTGTGAGAGCACATGATGGTGTTTCTTCATCATCATTTCCTTCTTCCTCTACCACTTCCTGGTCCTGCACTATTGCCTGGCCAGGTGGCAGATCTTGGGTATCTGAAAAGAGGAAGACATAAGGGTGGTGTTTTGGTGAGTGGTGTGGGGAATGGTGTGAAAGCTAGAGGTGCAAGCTATACCATCTGCATCTCGTAAATCAGAATAGATTGGGGGATGAGGGGGAAGTGGGGTGTGAGAAGGAGGATAAGGTATGAAACTCCCATCATCTTCCATGCTTTCAGCCCCAGTGCTGACCACAGCCTCAGTCACAGCCACTCCAATGATGGCGACTACTATCTCCTCCATGAGGGTAAGGATATGCCGGCTAGCTGCTGCTGCCTCTAGTTGTGTACCACCTTGTCCTGCAAGAGAGAAGGAAGTGTGTCAGTGAGTGCAGTACAATGTGTCTGGGTGATATGCTTGTCATGGTTGAATAGCTGGCAGTGTGTGTGCAAGCTGTAAGATGTGGGTGTGAAGCTTGCAGCAGTGCTAAGTGTGTGAGGGTGAGGTGAAGCTATGAATCTGGGGTATGAGTCATGGTTGATAGAGAATGTTGGTAGGTGAGTGATGGGGGTGTGATGAATTGAGCAGTATGTGAGGCCAGTGATTCATTTGTAAGGAGATGGCATTTGAAGATGCATTCAGGGACCTTGACCACTTATGTGAGGTCATTGAACTTCTTATGTCACTGCATTCAAGTCCTTAGGGCTACACTGCTGGCATTGACCATGATTGCTATCTGCTCCCACTGCCTTTGGAGTGTCTGTCTAGAGGGCCTCCTGGTCCCTGTGGATTGAGCTCCTCTCTCTTCCTGTCTACTTCCTGCACAAGGCCGCCAGTGCTGCATTGGAGAACTTTGGAACATGCTCTCTGCCCTTTTGTGCCATTTCTCAGTGCTCTGCCTATTTGGACACTCTTCTCCAGTCCCTCCCAGCAGTTGCTGCAGCCAGAATGCACCTCCCTTTTAAGCAGTGCAAGCTGACCTGAGGTGGTGCAGGCTAACTTTAAGTGGTTCTACCCTCTCAAGCATGCAGCTACTCAGCAGCACGCTTAGTACTGGCGACAGGCTACATTCATGGAATGAGCAGGCAGCACAAAGTTTGTGTGCTACCTGCATTGGCAGGTACAGGCGTGGGTTAATTGCGCATCATGATCTAGTGCACATTTTCAGGCCCTATCAAATTTCACAGCCTTTGTCTGCAGGTTAATTGTAAATAAATCAATCAATTAATGCTGTGAGATATCCTTATCAGCTTTTATTTTTCTCATAGTGGCTTAAAATATGAAAGCATAGCTGGAAACACCTATCTGTTTCACCATGCTAAGATGAATGAAATCTCTCCTTTTGTCCACTTGATACTTCCTCTGTGTGAATTCTAATTGTGATGAGAAATGGTGGATTTCTTTTTGCACTTTACCCCTAATGACAGCGTCAAACGTCAGCGTACAGTTCTGGTCACATTACAGGAAGGACATAGTTGCTCCGGAGAGAGTACAGAGGAAATTTACAAGAATGTTGCCAGGGCTTGAAAATTGCAGCTATGAGGAAAGATTGGATTGGCTGGGGTTGTTTTCCTTAGAACAGAGGAGGCTGAGGGATAACTTTAATAGAGGTGTACAAAATTATGAGGGGCCTAGATAGAGTGGACAGGAAGGACCTGTTTCCCCTAGCGGAGAGGTCAATTACCAGGGGGCATGGATTTAAAGTGATTGGTAGAAGAATTAGAGGGGACATGAAGAAAAACCTTTTCACCCAGAGAGTGGTGGGTGTCTGGAATTTACTGCTGAGATCAGTGGTGGAGGCAGAAACCCTCAACTCCTTGAAAAGGTACCTGCACTTGAAGTTTTGTAACCCGCAAGGCTACGGACCAGCTTCTGGAAGGTGGGATTAGTATGAGCGGCTAGATTTTTCAGCCAGCGCAGACACGATGGGCTGAATGGCCTCTTTCTGTGCTGTAGCCTTTCTATGGTTTTCCAACCTTCTATGTTCCAGGCCAGATACAATTCATCATTTACCTACATTACATTCACAATGTGCCTAAACCTTAGAATGACATCTTCTTGTGCATCTGCTTTCCAGCGGTGCAGAATTCAAGGGTAATTTTATGCTTCAAGATCATTATCCTGCATGTCTGAGCAAGATATGAATCCAGGTCCCAGAGGTAAAGGCATAGTGTTTTAACACAGCGCACCATGTCCTTGATGCATACTTACTTGGAAGAGTCTTTGCGGTAATAGCTGGTTATCTATTCTGTGCAGATCAGTATTGTTACAAAAAGTCTTTTTAAGTTCTTTTGCCATTGACAAGTAAGAATTCTTGGAGATCTGCGTGAGTATCATGGAGGTTCGTATTCTTCAGATGTGTTATTGGATCTCACACAATCTGAATTATATTGCTGTTTAAACTATCTTCAGTTACACGGAGACTTTAGTGTAAGTTTGCCTAAATATTAGTTTTTTATGCATATTGGGATTTAACTAAGATGTTCTACATTTTTGGTTTAAAGTGGTTACTGTCACCTCAGTTGAGGTTTGCTGTGTCTTGCCATATTCGCTAAAAAAGTTTTCATCTGAACGCATCACTAGTGGTGCAGATCCTGGAGCCCCTGTGCATTAAATCGCAGTCCGTGCAAACCTAAATATAATCAAAATAGTACATTAAAATGTACTAATTGCATCCATACAAGATCAAATATGAGAAGTACTTGAAATTTCAACTACGTAAGTGTGTTGGTATCCATTCACGTGGACGTGGGCTTTAATATTTTGATGGCTATTCTCCAATCTTCCCATAATAGGCTATACAGACTCCAACGTGCTGATTTTGCAATTCAAATTGAGGCGTCATTAAGAATACTGAGTGACTTCCAGAGGGAGTCATCAAGTACATCTTTGTGGGTAAATAATAAGGTTTTTTGGTAGTGAGAGGCTGACTGAGCTAAAGAGGCTTACAGTACGAATTTTGCTGATGAAAGGTAAGGAGATGAGTTTGAGTTGGGCAGGAGTTTGGCATTGAGACAGAACAGCCAAGAAAAATAATCACTTTTCGAGGGCAGTGTGTCCGCATCTGCAAGACTAGATAGATAAGAGTGAATTAGCTCTAATTACTTAAACCTAGAATAGCATAGACCCTAGGAGAGTAGTAATGGCAGGTTCAGGAGCTAGGCTAATAATGCATAAAGCATGTATGATGTGGGATTTCCTGAATCTGCAAAGTGTCCATTAGAGGTGGGTATGCTGCAAGTGTCAGCCAGTTGCTTACCTTGAGTGGAAGAATACTGAGGTCTAGAATCAGCTAGATACACTCTGCAGCAAATGTGGGGAGGATGTTTTTTGGAATTCATGTTCCAAAGGTAAAGAGAAATAGCAGTCGGAATTTTACATTGGGCGGGGGCCCTGCCCACTGGCCAAAAAGCTGGACCTGGGGAGCCACCCTGGGATTTTAGGCCTGTGGCGGGACTTCCACCTTCTTGAGGCAGTAGGTCCTGCCTAATGGAGCTGCTGGCCAATCAGCGGGCCAGCAGCTTTCAGACCCAACAGCGCCACTGGGAGTGATGGCCACTGCTGGGACTGCACCCAGCCAACAGAAGCCAAAGGGATGACAGCCCCAGAACCAAAGTAAGTTTTTGGGGCTTAGCCGGGGACAATCAGCCAGGCCCCGGCGAGGCAAGGGGGTCGGTTAGGCAGCAGGTGGGGGGTTAGTGTGCAGTGGGGGTGGTTGGCCCGAGGGGGACCCTCCGTGGGGCACAGGGTGCCCAATCAGGATGCCCCCACCAGCCTGCAAGAAGGCTGGCAGGTTTTACCTGGCAGTGTTCTGGGGGCTTCAGCCCCCAGTGGCAGCGGGTGGAGACCTTTAAGGGACAGTTAATTAGCCACTTAAGGGCCCTGATTGACTCGGGGCAAACGGGCCATTTCTTGCCGCCGCTGCCCCACGTAAAATTGCTGCAGGGGCAGGAAGGCGTAGGAACGGCATCCCCCCCCCACCTCCCACTTAATTTCACGGCCCCTCCTGCCATCAGCCCGGTCCTATGAGGGCCATAATGTTCCGGCCAGTGAAGCAAAGAAAGGTATATGGGGACTATCCACCTTGGGGAAGGAGGAGGCTGGAGTAACTGATGCAGGAAAGCACTGAGGATCCAGAATTCTGCCAGGCCCAGTTCACATTGAGGTTCTGACACGATTGCTATGTTCCTATCTTCTGGGAGGGATATTTAAGCCCGTAACTGCTGCACATCTACAGTTTGTCATTCCTTCAGTTTACTTATCCATTTGATGTTAAATGAATCAATTTGGCAGTTTATATCCTAAAACATAGTCCAGTGTACTGTTCATTCTGCTGCTGCCTTTCAAATGGAGCATGATCAGGTGAGGGAACATCATATACCCAGTGAGCTGAAATACAGACGAGGATTCTCTGAGCTTGCTACAAATTCTCTAGATATTGAGAGAGTAAAGGCACGTTCATGTTTGTATGGAGAATGAGCTCACTCAGGGGAATTGCCTAAAACTCTAAACCTGAGAAAAATGTCTGTAATAAAATCCCAAAAAACAAAAATAATTTTGTCCATTAGTTTAACAAAGGCATCTCTATTTATTTTAATTTTACATAAATGTGCTAAGTGTTTATATGGTAATACTGCACACTGTAATTTCCAGGTGACACTCTGCTTAACCTTCCAATTACCAACATAACAATGAGGCAGAATCTTTCCTAATTGCCTTGTAAATGTAATGGTTTACTGTTATAAATGCATCATCTTTGGGTTTCTGCTTTCTAGTGTAGTATCAAAGTAATTTTGATGTAAACTAATAAAGCAAAACAATTGGTTACCTGTAATTAATCAAAATCAAAATCATTAGTTGACAAATTTGACTTCAAATTAGCACAAAAAGTTGCAGCTTTTAGTAGAAAATATAATTGCCAGTGAAAACATGTAATGGGTAATTTTATACATCTGTAATTTGGCCATTCCCAAAATGGTCAGAGGTCATGAGCCATGCTTTCCGAATATGCAAGATGGTGTGGCCAGTGGGCAGACCAGCAACAGCAACTTGTAAAGTTACCCCATGCCTGTGTATAATAACTGAATGGGAGAATCTTTAAATAAATACCCTTTCACGCTGCTATTTTGTCCCTTAATAGTAAATGTAGAATGGATAGTGGAAGGGAATGACAGTCATTGAGAGCAGTGTGACCTTCACGCTGGATTTGTTTAGTTAGTTGGAACATCAGCTGCTGTACTAAACTGCAGCAGTGGGAGTGCATAAGCAAATATTCTGAAGTAATTTCCTAGAGATTTGGCAGCAGACCAGTGGCAAGCTAAATTTGTCAATGTCAAGAATTTGTGAGATTTCTCACCGCTATCCCAATTGCTTCTGGCACGAAAGAAGCTGCTTTGTGACGAATGGATGCTGCCATACGTAAAGGACAAAAGCTTTTTCAAAATGAGTTCTGCTTTGTAAGCTAGCAGTTTGGACAATGAATGAGGGACGCTGATGCTTAATACAATCACTCCAAGGAACCTAGATGGATTGTCAAGCACTGGCAGATGATCACATTTAAAGAGAATAGACTTGTGTTAAACAAGTAACGAATACACGTTTAGTCTTGGCTAATGAATGCATCAAGTTCTCCATAGACGCCTTGAGCCGACAGGATGAAGCTGTGGGGTTTGCATCAACTGTACAGTTCTCCCAAGTTCAGGCAGCCATTGATGATGCACTCATGTGGCCATTAGGGCATCGCTACATGAGTCAGTGCCCTTCCTTAATAGGAAAGGGTACCATTCCATGTCATCCAGCTGGTGTACAATCACCACCAGAAAATTACTTGATGCATGCTTACTTATACTGGCAGTATACCATCACTCCACTGTTTGATGAGTATGAGCAGGTAACAGGCTGACTGTTGGGAACAACAGGTACCCTCTGTTCAAATGACTTATGACACTCCTTCAGAACCCTTGCACCTTGGCTCAACGAAGATACAATGTGAGCCATGAAAGCATTAGAGCAATAATAAAGCATATAATTGGTGTGGTCCATCAATTTTTGTTAGTTTGGGTATCGAGTTGAGGCGCAGATCAACCACGATCTTATTGAATGGCAGAACAGCCTTGAGGGACTGAACTGCCTGCTGCTGATCCTATATTTCTGTGCAATGTTTTTAGCACCTGGATAGCTCGGAGGTGTTTCTGTTGAACAGGCCATAGAGTCCCGCATCGTTGTGGTGCATTGCGTTCTACACAACTCAGCAGTACAATGGGGGCAGAAAATGAAGCCTGTTCTAACAAAAGACCTCCCAGCATCTGATTCTAAATTATGTTCTAAACATTCTAAATTATGTAGGGTTTTGAGGAAGTTCATACAATGTAAGGGAGAAATATTTCTATTATTCAATGAGTTCGTGATTTGAGGGCATAAATTCAATTCTATTACCAAAAGAAGAGGTTATGGGAATTTTCTTCATGTGGAGAGTTCTTCGGATCAAAAATACCCTACCAGAGACAGTGGTGGAAGCAGAATCCATATTGCCTTTTTAAAAGCAGTGATAAATATTTGAAAAAGAGAATTATTATGAGGCATGGGGGAAAAAGATGGAGCTAAATGGATAGCTCTTGTGAAGTTCAATGATTCTATAAAGCACATCAGCTATAGTGTAATTTTTGCTAGAAAATGTTGGGACAAGTGTACTGAATGTGCCTTATGGCAGCATTCCAAGTTCAGTCACAATCAAATTGGGCAGGATTCAATTCATTAGAGAGGGCACAAATTGGGGCAGGCAGTCACTTAAACCTGCCCCTCAGGTTGGCGTGTTGGTTTCCCAAAGCTCAGATTTTGAAAGGCACCAGCAGGAGCCGGAAGAGGCAACTCGCCCGCTGTGTGTAATTAGCTAATTAAGCACATCAGCGAGTTTGTTGACAGCTCATTTAAGGGCCATGTAGTGTTTGATTGATCGGGGTTTGATTGTACTAGTCTGTCCACTTATCAGTGTTCACTATGCTTGATTGCTTAAGCCTATGGGTGGAGCTTAAGAGTTTGAAACAGAAACTAAAAAAGAGACAGAGCTAGAATATTTGGCTAGACACAGACTGTTCTGAAAAGACATTGTACTGAGATCTTGTTAGTGCTGAGACATTTTAAAATGCTGTAACTAAACCTGTTAGTGATTTAATACAAGTGTGATATCTGCATTACTCTGAGATAAATCAGATATAAAAATATCCAGCAAACACCGGTGAAAACATCTTAAAAATGTGGCTACAAGGATAATTCAGCAAAATTTACTGTTACCAGCTCCAGAATCATTTCTTTCAACACTGAGAAATCCTCCCTTGTGCTGGGAGCGATGGATTTTGGGGTTGATGATTTAATACAAGTGTGATATCTGCATTGCTCTGAGATAAATCAGATTTTTAAAAATCCAGCAAAAAACTGTGAAAATGTAACAGGCCAGACTTGGATTTTGGTCCTAAGGGGTCGGGGGTGGAGTGGGGGGGGGGGCGGGGGGTGGTGGCGGTGGGTAGCAGGGGTTCGAAGTGCTGTCAGAATCACGACAGGAAGGAGGCGGTGACATAGCAGGGAGCGAACTGGAATGGCGGGACAGAGACAAGAGGTAGCTTTGAAAGAGGAAGGCTGAGAGATGGCCCTCATTCACAGGCAAGCAGATGTGCTGATAAGAAATATCCTGCATGTCTTTTCCAAGGGCTTTTGGTTGAGGGGGGAGGGGTGCGATTCAGGCAGACTCCACAGTCCAATGCCACGAATGTTACTTGCCACATCAGCTCAAGCCTGGATGTTGTCCAGGTCTTGCTGCACCTGGACATGGGCTGCTTCAGTATCTGAGGAGTCGCTAATGGTGCTGAACATTGTGCAATCATCAGCGAACTTCTGCACTTCTGACCTTATGATGGAGGGAAGGTCATTGATGAACCAGCATGAGATGTGTACCCAGATGTCGGAGTTACCTGAGGTTCTGCAGAACCATGAGATGAGAATGGAGGAGCCCATTCATCTCATGTGCTCCACAATGACTCAGTGCTTCATTGAGTCACTTCAGCCAGAAGTGCCGAGTGGATGATTTATCTCGGCCTCCTCCTAAGTTCCCCAGCATCACAGATGTCAGTCTTCAGCCAATCCGATTCACTCAGCAAGGCACCTGAGCACACCCCTCTCCCATGGTGAGGAGAACTCTGCGCACCCTCAGGATGCCCCTCTGTTTTGCACTCTGGTGACTGATAACCTGGAGGCCTTCCATCTGGGTCTCTCTTGGCACTTGCCAGACCTAAGAAGGTCAGTGAAGCATTTCCGGTACTGCACCCACTGCTGCTGACCTTGTGTGCCCCCTCTTGGTGAATCTTGCAGGCCTTCTGTTGCCACGGGTAGGGAAGAGAATGCTCCTGCGCACTGTCACTGCCTCCAGCAGCACCTCCAGCAAGTCGTGAGTGTAATGGGAGGGCAGTGCCTCCCTGCCCACTACCCTTTGCTCAGTTTGTGCTTCCATTTTTTGAACGAATGGCAGCCTCAGTAATGGCTGCCACCCATCCTGTAAATAAGGTCGGCTGCTGCCCAAGTCCCGCCTCCTTGCTGCGCCCGCCACCACTAATTGTGCGGTGAATGCAACTCCAGGCCAAGTCACTGATTTGCAACTTGTAATTGTAACATGTGCGTGTTTCTGCTTCGGTGCAGGGTCAGGGGAAGTCTTCGCAACTTCAGGATTCGGACCTGCGATTTGAAATCCCTCCTAATCAGTCTGAAGCACAAGGTCCAATTTTAAAAGTAATCTTACAGTGACCATTGATTTATGTAAAGAGGCACTGAGACTTGAGATGATGAATCAAGTTCCACTGTTAAAATACTCCTGTATCCTGTTTTATGCTTTGTTTTACCTGAAGAATGCATTTGTTCCTGTGCTGATGATTGCTATTATCCCCTGACTGGTGCATTCCATTTTGTATTTGCTGGAGAATGCTGTGTTATTAATAGAGCTGGGGCAAATTAAATATATTAACTAAAAAGGTTTCCATTTAAATCATCAGAGGTCTGATACCTCAGAATGCATCCAGCATCAATACTTTCCAGCGTTATCTCTGTTCTTATGTAAATGTAAAGCTAATTGTATCAAAATGCTGAGGGCATGCATTAAATAAAGAGAGCTCTGTAAAATAATGTGGCACATTACTTTCAGATCCCTAAAGGCTTAACATAAATTAGGAAGGATGGAGCAATGTTTGGAATTTGAGACATTTGTCCAAATGTTTTTTTTCCATTCGTGTTTCTATTGTTCCCAGTGATTAAGTGTGTCTGTAACATGCTGAAAGAAGTCATAACACACAGAAAGAAATGTTAAACCTATTTCCACACAACATATCAATAATAATTGATGGTCTCAATGGAGTGACTTGTATACAACTACTTTGATCTTTAATGGAGAGCCCAGTTTGTGGACTGATACCTTTTTATATTCCATGGCGGATTTGGCAGCTTGGGGGAAACTGTACATGCACAAGGTTTGCATCGAAAATAGGAAATTTAAAAAACACAATTTTGATTGAGCCTATGATTTTTCACAACAATGTACAAGGGTAATCCTGGAAGGTTGGCAACTCTAGCAAGTGCAAAAAGTCCTGTCTTTCACCTCAGTTTTCATAGAGGAGATGAACATTGGGTCTGTAGAACTGTTAGTGCAGGCCATCATTCAATGAAAACATATTAAAGAAGTTACTTAGACATAAGTCAGACAATTACCGAGGCCTGATACTTTGTATCCAAAGATTCTGTTGGAAGTTGGGAAGACATGGCCTAGTCTCTGACCGTAACTTTCTCAAATTCTGTGGAAAGAAATATTGTGCCAAAGAACTATTTACACTTGTGGTTCAGCTTCAGACAGCTGCCAGGGACAGGGATGGAATCAGTGGAGAGGGAAAGACGTTTGTGTCAGGGACTGAAGACAATGGTTTCAGTCTTCCCAATATTAGCTTGAGGAAATTTCTGCTCGTCCGGTGCTGTTTAGAGACAATGGAGAAGTTGTGAGAGGTGATGATGAGATAGGGCTGGATGTCATCAGTGTGCTTGTGGAACCTGATGGTAAATCTGACACCCTACCCTTCCAAAATCAGACCTAAAAATACCAACAACAAGAAGGAATGGCAGTTATATGGCCTTTAACATAGTAAAACATTCCAAAGTGCTTCAAAGGAGTGTGATCAAGTAAAATTTGACACCAAGCCACATTAAGAGATATTAGAACAGGTGACTAGATGCTTGGTCAAAGAGGTAGATTTTAAGGAGCATCTTAAAGAAGGAGAGAGAGAGTTAGAGAGGGAATGAAGTTTGGAGAGGGAATTCCAGAGCTTGGGACCTAAGTAGCTGAAGGCACAGCCACCAACAGTGAAGGGATTAAAATTGGAGACGTGTAGACCAGAATTGGAAGAGCGCAGAGATCTCGGAGGGTTGTAGGGCTGGACAAGGTTACAGAGATAGGGAGGGGTGAGAACATGGAGGGAATTTAAAACAAGGGTGAGTATTTTAAAATTGAAATCAGAAAGCACGGGGTGGGGGGTGAACAAGACTTGATTAGGATACAGACAGCAGAGTGTAAAAAAAATAAAATAAAAAGAGTGTTGGATGAGCTCAAGTTTATAGAGGGTGGAAGATAGGAGGTTCAGGAGGAGTGCATTGGAATAGTCAAATCCAAAAGTAATAAAGACGTGGATGAGGTTTTCAGCAGCAGATGAGCTGCAGCAGGGTGGAGTTGGGCAATGTTACGGAAGTAAATGTAGGGTGTCATGGTGATGGTGTGGATATGTGGTTGGAACTCATCTCAGTTTCAAGTGTGACATCAAATTTTGAATAATCTGATACAGCTTCAAACAGCTGTCAGGGACAGGGATGGAATCAGTGGAGAGGGAAAGAAGTTTGTGTCAGGGACCGAAGACAATGGCTTCAGTCTTCCCAATATTTTGGAGGAAATTTCCGTTCATCCGGTGCTGCGTATTGGAAGGCAAGTCTGACAATTTAGAGACAATGGAGAAGTTGTGAGAGGTGATGGCGGGATAGAGCTGGATGTCATCAGCGTACTTGTGGAACCCGATGAATTTCCGTATGATGTAGTCGATGAGCGTGAAGATGAGAAATAGGACAGGGCCAAGGATAGATCCTTGAAGGACACCATGGTATGGAAGCAGGAAGAGAAGCCTTTGCTGGTGATACTCTGGCTATGACTGAGTAAATGAGAATGGAACCGGGTGAGTGCAGTACCATCCAGCTGGATGATGGAAAAGAAGTGTTGGAGGAGGGGACTGTGGTCATTCTTATCAAAGGCTGCAGACAGGCTGAGAAGGACAAGGAGGGATAATCTATCACAATTGCAGTTACATTGGATGTCACTTGTGACTTTGATAAGGGCCATTTCAGTACTGTGGCAGCGTTTCTAACATGGAGTTCTGGGAAAGATGGGCATGGTTTTGGGAGGCAACGGCTTGTTTAAGGAGAGGAAAGGGAGGTTGGAGATGGAGCAGGTGTTTTCAAGGACAGAGAGGTCATGGGTGGGTTGTTTGAGGAGAGGGCTGATAACGGCAGAGTTGAAAGGGAATGGGACCAGGAAATTATAGGCCAGTTGCCTCACTTAAGTGGTTGATAAAGTACTAGGGATTATAATGTGGGATGAACATGCTAACCACTTGGATAAGCATGACTTAATCAAATGTCAGTCAACACGGATTTCCAGTTCTGCTCAACCAACCTTGTAGAACATTTTGAAGAAGTAAGAGAGAAGATAGATGAAGGAACTGCTAGTATATTTATGGATTGTATATGGATTTTCAAAAAGCATTTGATTAGGTACCACAGAAGAGATTTATGGAAAAGGTAACTGAATATGGGGTCAAGGGGAATGTGACAAGTTGGACAGCGAGATGGTTTGTGGGCAGAAAATAAAGGGGTAAAGGTAAAAGGAAACCTTTTTGGAATGGATAGATGTACTGAATGATGGTTCACACAGGTGCAAGCTGGGGCTGCTCTTCATTACAATACACACAATGATCTGAACTCAGGAACTACTTATCCAGTTTCCTTTTATATGTTGTTACAGTCTCTGCAGTAGTAAAGCACTCTAGGATTTAATAATCTTCTGTGTGAAAAAAAAGATCTTCTAGCTTCTCCCTTCATTCTTCTAGTGATAATCCTCAGCCCTTATTATTACCAAGTGACCAACCAGTGAAAACAATGGGGGGGATTTTAAGTTAGGAATATACCACGAGCGGGGTGGGGGCCAGTGGTGTGCAGGATAACTGAAGTAGGTGCAGCGTGTCTGGCAGTGGCTTTTCAACCCAACCACTTCATTTGCACCTTATTTCCGCGTTTCCCGACGAATTAGGATTAGCATGCGTGATTACGACCTGCATGAGTTGTTTTCAACTGCACTATTTCAAGGGATGCTGCAAAGATGGCAGTTGATGGGTTGTGTAGGTGGGGGAACAGATCAAGAAACTAATGTTATGGAGTGCTAACATAGCAAGGCTTTGCCTCGCTTCACAGATGCATCCTTAGACCTGATGCTACGATCCATAATGGTCCTCAGGGAGCTACTCTTCCCCGCCAGGACACCAGGGAGAAGCAGCGAACCAGAGGGGGCCCTCCAGCCTTCTCAATACTGACAGCTGCAGAGAAAGAGGTGCTGGACATCAGCAGAATCTTGGTGTGTCTTGTCATCGCAAATGGGAGCCTCCCAGCTACCCGGTGACAGAATTAAATATAACACAGCCACCTGGCATAAAATACTCACTTATGATGTCAGCAGCCAGTGAAATATGATCATGTGCATAATGTTTATTTAAAACATTCTTAACATGACAGCTATAATTCATGTCTTCAATCTCCCACAAGGCCTGGCAGCCTCCTTGCAGGCTAGGGGGGACGGGTCCCTCCTGATTGAGCACCTTGTGCCCTATGAAGGGCCCCCCCCATGACCCAACTGTCCCCACTACACAACATTTCCGCCCCCCCCCCCCCAACCGACCCCCCCCTTGCCTCTGGGGCCTGGCCCATGTCCCCGGCGAAGCCCCACAAACTTACCTTTTTTGCAGGGACAGACTCCCTCTTGCTTCTGAGGCTGGGTGCAGTCCCAGTAGTGGCCACCACTCCCAGTGGGGCTGCTGGGACTGAGAGCTGCCAGCCTGCTTATTGGCCATCAGATCTTGGAGGTGGGACTTTCTGCCTCAGACAGGTGGAACTCCTGCCCAAGGCCAATTAAGGACCTGGGGGTGTAAAATTCTAGCATGGCTCCCAGACCCAGCAGAGCTGGGTTCGCCCCCAACCTTTTGGCCTATGGGCGTGGCCTCCCGCCCAATATAAAATTCCAGCCTTAGAAAATAATTGGGTAGCGTTAGCAAGGATTTATGAAAGGGAAATCATGTTTGACAAAGCTGTTGGAGATTTTTGAGAATGTAACGAGCAGAATAGATAAAGGAAAACCAGTGGATGTGGTGTAATTGGATTTTCAGAAGGCTTTCGATTAGGACCCACGCAGGAGGTTCGAAGCAAAATTATAACACATGGGATTGGAGGTAATATACTGACATGGATTGAGAATTGGTTAATTGACAGAAAACAGAGATAGAAATAAACGGGTCATTCTCAGGTTGGCAGGCTGTGACTAGTGGGGTACTGCAAGGATCAGTGCTTGGGCCCAAGCTATTCACAATCTATATCAATGATTTGGATGTGGGGACCAAATGTAATATTTCCAAGTTTGCTGATGACACAAAACTAAGTGGGATCGTGAGTTGTGAGGAAGATGCAAAGAGGCTTCAGGGAGATTTGGACAGACTAAGTGAGTGGGCAACAACATGGCAGATGGAATATATTGTGGAAAAATGTGAAGTTATCCACTTTGGTGGGAAAAACAGAAATACAGAGTATTTCTTAATTGGTGAAAGATTGGAAAGTGTTGATGTCCAAAAGGACCTGGGTGTCATTGTTCATAAGTCACTGAAAGTTAACATGCAGGTGCAGCTCGCAATTAGGAAGGCAAATGGTATGTTTGCCATTATTGCAAGAGGATTTGAGTTCAGGAGTAAAGAAGTCTTGTTGCAATTGTAAAGAGACTTGGTGAGACTACACCTGGAGTATTATGTACAGTTTTGGTCTCCTTACCTAAGGAAGGATATACTTGTCATAGAGGGAGTGCAGCAAAGGTTCATCAGACTGATTCCTGGGATGGTGATATTGTCCTATGAGGAGAGATTGAGGAGACAGGGGCTATATTCTCTTGAGCGTTTAAAAGAATGAGAGGTGATCTCATTGAAGCATATAAAATTCATACCTAAGTTCCTATTTTCTGCTGAAGTTCCGGGGTGGGAGGGCAGGGGGGTGGTTGCATCACTTAAAAGTAACATAAAAAGAAAGAATAAAGATTTGTATTTGCACAAGGGGATGCACATGGGTGTGTTACACAATGTTATATTATTAAGTTTCATTTAATTTATGAGCCATATAAGTATCATTTGTTTGCACCACTATCCAATCTTGTCATTTTTGTCTGCTGTCTGACAAGTGGACATCTCAATTGTGACAAATAGTAAGACAAAATTTAAAGCTGGGTATTGGGTGTCTTTGAAAGGGATGCTTTGTTAATTGCAGGATTGCTTTGTGTTGGAGGAAGGGCAGGGGCCCAGGTGGGTTTAGCATGTGGCTACCAGATGTGTGTACTGGTGCATCCTAACTGAATCTCGGAATCCCAAGCAGTAATGTGCTCCTCTGCTGATCCAATGGCCACAACACATTCCTCTTCCTCCTCCTCCTCTGAAGAGGCAATGCGCTCTGTGTCTTGTTCCTCCTGAAAGTCCAATCCCCACTGCTGTGCTATGTTGTGCAAAGCACAGAACACCACGATCATTCCGGATCATATTGTCGGATCCGTCAAGGCACATGGAGCACATCTTCAACATGCCGATTGCTTGTTCAGTGGCGCATCTCGTTGTCATATGATTGTGGTGCTCTTGGGCTTCATTTCTTGGGCTCTTCATGGGTGTCATTTTAAGTGGTTAGTACTTGTCTGCAAGGAGCCAGCCGTTAAGTCTGTTGTGAACTGCGAAGAGCTCAGGCAGCGTGGACAGGCATAGGATGAATGCATCATAGTAGTTCCAGGGGAACCTTGCACACACCTGTGCACACCAGTGGAGTGGAAGCCCTTATCCTTCACAAACATTCCAGAGTGATCTGGGGGTGCCTTGATTGCCACATGCCTGCACCTGTGGGAAGCCAGCCAGAAAAGCACCCACTCAGTCCGACTAGCATCATCGGTGGCAAAGTGTACATAATTGCCAGCCCTGGCAAACATGGCATCAGCCACCAGTTTGTGAGCAGCCGACTGAAATCCTGCAAATGTCTCTGGCAGAGCCCTGGAAGGAGCCTGAGGCGAAGAAGTTAAATGCAGTTGTCACTTTGACTGCCAATGGTAAAGTTGTGACCATGAGGTCCATTTGGCAGCAGATCTTGTTCCAGCAGGCTGAAAATGTCTTCCACTACCTGATGTGAGACGCTGAGCCCTCTGAGGCACTGGTATTCAAAGTAGTGAAAGAGACCACTAAAGCAATAGAAATCACCTGTAAAGTACTGAAAGTAAACTCGCAGACCGTATACTGTGAGCAAAAGCCTTTTACACAATTAGGCAAGGAAGCAGGTGTGTGAGGCTTCAGTACATATGGGAATTTTTGCCTGACATTTCTTCAGCCCTCTCACTTACTGTTGTTTTCTCACCTTGTACTCACTAGGGAGTTCCAGCAAGTCCAGAAAACGCGTGCACCCACAGTTAATTGTTGAAAATTATTGTTAAAAGAGCTCTTAATCACCCATTAACATAGTTAAATTGGCAATCCGCCTCTCCTGAGGGGGTTGCTCGCATGCAGCCTGACACGCTGCAGTTAAATGTGGCAGTCATTGGATTGGAGCCAGTTTCCCGAAGCGCTGTCAGTTTCAGCACTGTTAACCCTTCCACCACTCCCAAATCCACTGGCTCTTGAAGTTAAAATTCTTCCCAATATTTCACTGTTTATTCTCTCAATTCTAACATATTTTTGAAAAATTCTGCTAGATTTTCCATTAAATCTTCTTTGTTTCAATGATAAAGACTCAATTTACTGAGCTTTTCTTCATAAAAACAGATGCCTTAACTGCTGCACAAAAACTTTTGCTGGTCAAAACCTTTAACATCATGGCAAAACACAGATTTTGGAATGCCTAATTATATGCCCAAATTCATTTTGGAATCCTGTCCAGAATATTGAAGGTACTGCTACTGACTGTGGAAATAAAGACTTTTTTTTATTTGTTCTTGGGGTGGGGGTGTGGATGTTGCTGGCAAGGCCAGCATTTATTTCCCATCCCTTTAGTAGGAATGTAAAGGTGTATGCAGGGAGAGAAAGCCCTTTAGTCCTTTTACAGTCGCAATATAGTTATTTTTTATGTTTTCTTTATATTAATGCAATAGTGATTACACTTCAAAAAGTACTTCATTGACTGTAAAGCGCTTTGGGATGTCCTGAGGTTGTGAAAGGTGCTATATAAATGCAATTTCTTTCTTTTCCACAGGTAGCTGAATGTTATGATTTTGCTGGTATACTGGATATTTTACATATCTGTTTTATCTCAGAACAATGCAGATTTTGCAGTTGTATTGAATCACCAACTGGGTTATTTACAGAACTTTAAAATATCACGGCACTGACAAGATTTCAGTACAATGTCTTTCTCAGAACAGTCTCTGTTTCTCTAGAACATTCCATCTCTTTATCTCTTTTAGTTTCAGTTTCAGCACACTAGACATAAGTAAACAAACAGAGTGAACACTGATCAGTGGACAGATTAATACAATCAAACCCAGACCAATCAAACCATTGAACGCTACACTGAGAATTCCTTGAAATGGGATAAATAGTACATTTGTAATTGCCCAGAGCTGGAGAATTTACCATTCACTGTCTTCACAGCTGGTATGCTCCTAATTTTCTTCGAAATGTAAAACAAAAGCTAGGCAAAACAATCCATTAAGAAGTCTCCTGAGTGATAGTTCCTCTGGGCAATTTTCTCTGTCTATCTCTCTCTCTTTCCCTCTTTATCTTGGTCTTCCATTCACTTCCTTCCATATAGATGTCTCCAGCTCTCAGTTTCACTACTTGAATTGCTTACACAACATAGTTCTCTAATTGGCTCATCTGTGATGGGATTCTCTTTTATTAATTAACGTAATAACCCAACACTTCTCTTTCATTAAACTGAAATGCGAAAAATTTATACATCAAAAAATGATAATTGGATTAAAAATAGACAAATGCTTCAAAAGTTAGGAAGGCCATGTCTGTATCAAATATATATTTAATTACAAAACTGGCCATTGACAACATGTACATCAGAGACTTAAATTAAGAATTTGTTAAGACGGGGTACTCATCCAACTGACCTTTTGCAACCTTTAATCCTAACATTTTGGAGCCTTTGATGCTGCATCTGTGGGAGCTGTCTCAATTATATTATAGTAGTTTCCACAGAAGCCAAACAGCAGGAAAAACTGCTTGATGGTAATTATTTTTCAGTTAAGGTTTGTTACTTTACTTCTGATTTTTGTGCCAGTAGCAACGAGCAATGCCGGCAGGCCAGCAAGCCAAAACTAGTCTCCACTGGTTGACAGGACCACTCACCCACAGACACCTATGGCAACATCTTTTGATAGGGCTGAAATTCTATGGATGCAGCAGCAGTACTTCATTTGCTCTATTGTTCTGACCTTAGCCTGTAATTATTGTTTACAAGCTGGCTCAGTTGGTAGCATTCTTTCCTCTAAGTCAGAAGGTTGTGGGTTCAAGTCTTGCTTTAGAGACTTCAACATGTAATCTAGGTTGACACTTCAGTCTTGTACCTTACTGTTAAAGATGTTGTCATTCAAATGAGACTTTAAATCCTCACAGATGGACGTAAAAAAATGCCATGTCATTATTAGAAGATCTGATGAATTCCCCTGATGTCCTGGCTAACATTTATCCCTTGATCAACACCACTGATAAAACAAATAATCTGATCATTATCACATTGTTGTTTATGGGATTTTGCTATGTGCATATTTGCTGCTATGTTTCCTACATTACAACAGTGGCTCCACTTCAACAAGTACTTCATTGGCTATAAAATGCTTCAGGAGATTCTGAGGTCATTAAGGGCGCTAGATAAATGCAAGTTTTTCTTTTAAATAAAGGGAAGGGGCGATCTTCTTTAGTGAAGTTAATTTACATTATCTTTTTTTAAGGCATGGGGAAAGCACCAATGTTTTTCTTTACAGGATTTCTTTTAAAATAGTAATGGAGCAGTCAGTCAGCAAACAATTATCATTTAAATATAATAGGAGAGTGCGTATTCTGTAAACAGACTCTGCTTCTCTTTCCACAGATGCTGCCAGACCTGCTGAGTGATTCCAGCATTTCTTGTTTTTGTTTCAAATTTCCAGCATCCGCAGTATTTTGCTTTTATTTTAGTGTTTAATTCACTGCCACTTCTCTTCCAGGAATGCCTACCTTGAAGAAGTTCTGCTCTTCGCTCCGACGGGATTTTCGTTTGTCTCTTTTACCTTGTTCACCTTCATTGCTTTCTATTTCCCTCCTGGTGTTTGATAAGGTATCTACCAAAACTCGTTTTCACAGCCACATCTCCTTCCTCAGTGACTGTCTCCGGCTCCGACTTATTCCACGTGGATTCCAACTGCAGTTTCACCCATCATGCTTTGAAACCACCCAGGATCACAGGTATCTCCGAGAAATACAACGTTCCTCGGACTGCTACTCTCGCCGCATCCTGAGATCCACACTCAGTGCTATGCGCCGCCACATGCACACACTGGACCTCTCTCTCCAGCAGCACTGTCTCACCTTATCTCAAAGCTGTTCTACTCCGCAGTTTCATCTTATCTTACGTCTCATCCGACGCATTAACAAAAAACTTTTTTTCTTCCTTTCAGGTGTTAAGGAACGCAAGCTCCAGCAGCTGATGGGGACTAATGCCCCTCCAGATCCTCCTTCCGCTTCACTTCCCTCTGACCCCACCCCTTCTGATCTAACCCCTTGCCGTGTATTCACTATACCCTCTGACCTCCCCTCTCTGATGCTGAGTGTTCTGTACTCAGCAAAGGTCTCAGTTTTATCCCCTTACGCCCCCACCTCAATGAATTTCGCGCTCGGCATGACGTTGAGCTCTTCTTCCGTCGCCTCCGCCTCCGGGCTCACTTCTTCGACCAGGAGTCCTCCCCCCGACCAGCAGACCCATTCACCCGCCTCCAGCATTCTCCCTCTACCTGGACCCCTCCCCCTGGCCTCTTACCCGCTCTTGATCTCTTCATTGAAAACTGTCGGCGAGACATTGGTCGTCTCAATTTCTCTGCCCCCCTCACTCACTCTAACCTGTCCCCCTCTGAACTTGAGGCACTCCGTTCTCTCAGGTCTAACCCCGACATGGTCATCAAACCTGCAGACAAGGGTGGTGCTCTTGTTGTATGGCGTACCGACCTCTACCTTGCAGAAGCTCAACGCCAACTCACAGACACCTCTTCCTACCTCCCTCTGGACCATGACCCCACCACCGAACATCAAGCCACCGTCCAAAGGACTGTCATTGACCTCATCTCCTCTGGAGATCTTCCCTCTACAGCTTCCAACCTCATAGTCCCACAACCCCGGACAGCCCGCTTCTACCTCCTTCCCAAAATCCACAAACGGGACTGTCCCAGCAGACCCATTGTGTCAGCCTGCTCCTGCCCCACTGAACTTATTTCTTCCTATCTTGACTATATCTTTTCTCCGCTGGTCCAGTCTCTTCCCACCTACATCCGTGACTCTTCTGACGCCCTACGTCATTTTGACAATTTCCAGTTTCCTGGTTCCAACCGCCTCCTCTTCACTATGGACGTCCAATCGCTCTAAACCTCCATCCCCCACCAGGATGGTTTGAGGGCTCTCCGCTTCTTCCTGGGACAGAGGCCCAACCAGTCCCCATCCACCAACACCCTCCTCCGCCTGGCTGAACTTGTTCTCACATTGAACAACTTCTCCTTCAACTCCATGCACTTCCTTCAAGTAAAAGGTGTTGCTATGGGTACCCGCATGGGTCCTAGTTATGCCTGTCTTTTTGTGGGATATGTCGAGCATTCTTTGTTCCAGTCCTACTCAGGCCCCCTCCCCCAACTCTTTTTCCGGTACATTGATGACTGTATCGGTGCCGTTTCCTGCTCCCGCCCCGAACTAGAAAACTTTATCAACTTTGCTTCCAATTTCCACCCTTCTCTCACCTTTACATGGTCCATCTCTGACACTTCCCTTCCCTTCCTCGACTTCTCTGTCTCAATCTCTGGGGATAGGTTGTCTACCAATATCCATTATAAGCCCACTGTCCCACAGCTACCTCGACTACACTTCTTCACACCCTACCTCCTGTAAGGACTCCATTCCATTCTCCCAGTTTCTCCGTCTCTGACGCATCTGCTCTGATGATGCTACCTTCCATGGCGGTGCTTCTGATATGACCTCCTTTTTCCTCAACCGAGGATTTCCCCCCACTGTGGTTGACAGGGCCCTCAACCGTGTCCGACCCATTCCCCGCACCTCTACCCTCACCCCTTCCCCTCCCTCCCAGAACCATGACAGGGTTCCCCTTGTCCTCACTTTTCATCCCACCAGCCTCCATATCCAAAGGATCATCCTCCGCCATTTTCGCCACCTCCAGCGTGATGCCACTACCAGTCGCATCCCTTCCCCTGTCAGCATTCCGAAGGGATCGTTCCCTCCGCGACACCCTGGTCCACTCCTCCATTACCCCCACCACCTCGTCCCCGTCCCAGGGCACCTTCCCCTGCAATCGCAGGAGGTGTAATACCTGCCCATTTACCTCCTCTCTCCTCACTATCCCAGGCCCCAAACACTCCTTTCAGGTGAAGCAGCGATTTACTTGTACTTCTTTCAATGTAGTATACTGTATTCGCTGCTCACAGTGTGGTCTCCTCTACATTGGGGAGACCAAGCGCAGACTGGGTGACCGCTTTGCGGAACATCTCCGCTCAGTCCGCAAGCAGGACCCTGAGTTTCCGGTTGCTTGCCATTTCAACACTCCCCCCTGCTCTCATGCTCACATCTCTGTCCTGGGATTGCTGCAGTGTTCCAGTGAACATCAACGCAAGCTCGAGGAACAGCATCTCATCTACCGATTAGGCACACTACAGCCTGCCGGACTGAACATTGAGTTCAATAATTTCAGAGCATGACAGCCCCCCATTTTACTTTCATTTTTAGTTATTTTTTCTTCCTTTTTTTAACATTTTTTTTTACATTCCTTTTTACATTTTTTACAATCTTTTTTTGCATTTATTTCATTTCATCTTAGTTTGTTCAGTTGGCTTACCCACTGTTTTTTTCAGGTTGTTTTTCTTCAGGTTTGCACTTGCTGCTGTTCAATATTCAGTGTATTCACACCTATTCTGTACTAATGCTTTGTCTTTCAACACACCATTAACATATTGTTTGCCTTTGCTCCATGACCTTATGGTCAGCTATGTGGCCTGGTCCAATCTGCACCTTCTCCTTTGTTATCTCTTGCCCCACCCCCACCTCACTTGTTTATAATCTGTGACTTTTCTAATATTTGTCAGTTCCGAAGAAGGGTCACTGACCCGAAACGTTAACTCTGCTTCTCTTTCCACAGATGCTGCCAGACCTGCTGAGTGATTCCAGCATTTCTTGTTTTTGTGTGAGTAGAATTAGAGGGATCGGTTGGTAAACATTATTTATAGCTGTCTAAACTGCAAGGAGAAGTGTTCAGTAAATATCAGCATTGTAGGGTTTCAAGAAAAGCAAGGGAACAGCATCCAAAATATAATTGATTCAACTTAAAAAAACACAGGCCGTCACCTTCATGGAACTTCTTGCAGAATGTTAATTTTTTATTAGCCCCCAAAGCGTGTTGATTTTATTTGCAGCATAAATTTTCCTATTTACTTCTCAATTTAAATTTTTCACTTGCCTTCTGCTCTTCTCGTCAGTTTGCCTTTTCTGTTCATTATTAACTCTCCCTCCTTGCCAATTCATCTGATGTTCTTTAAAAAAACATGACTTGCTGACTTCCGATGCTCAGGTTGAGGGATTCTGCATTCAGTAGTGAGTGGGATTAGTGGCGGGGAGCGGCAATGAGTGGCACTCCGGATCGGGAGAAGTGGAAAGTCTTTGTTACCTTTTTTGCTGGCAGTCTGAGAGCTTTCAAGATCAAGGTTTACAAAAAGCTTATGAACAGCTCCTGGGGAAATTATGTGCGTAATGTTGACATAGCCACAAGCATTAATATGCAGGAAGATTGTCAGTTCCACACAAATACAACAAAGGCAATGTTCTTCAACCAAATGGAAACTGGGTACCGAAGCTTGTCTTTTAAAACATTTATAGATATACAAAGCCAAGGCAGAGCATTGTTGCATTGGTAACATTTAGTTAAGCATCTCAACGGTACAGAGATTTAAAAAAAGGTGGAACAAAGATGTTATCATATTTGAAGTCAACTTGAGATAACATGTTTAGTAGGTGAAGAGTATGATTCATTTCATGGCTCTATTACATCTTAGTTTCAAATATTACAGTGAATATACAAAGTGTTATCCACTACATATGCCATCCTTGCTGCATTCTTCTGAAAATGGTTTGGAAATAAATTATGTTTCAGGTCTCCAAGGATTGTCGGGCCACTAGGTTGGGGCCACACCTCCTTCTGCACAATTAGAACATAGAACATAGAACAAAGAACAGCACAGTACAGGCCCTTCGGCCCACGATGTTGTGCCGAACCTTTAACCTACTCTAGGATCAAACTACCTACATACCCTTCATACTACTATCATCCATGTACCTATCCAAGAGTCGCTTAAATGTCCCTAATGTATCTGCTTCTACTACCACCGCTGGCAGTGCATTCCACGCACCCACCACTCTCTGTGTAAAGAACCTACCTCTGATGTCTCCCCGAAACCTTCCTCCAATCACCTTAAAATTATGCCCCCTGGTGATAGCCCTTTCCACCCTGGGAAAAAGTCTCTGGCTATCCACTCTATCTATGCCTCTCATCATCGTGTACCCCTCTATCAAGTCACCTCTCATCCTTCTTCGCTCCAATTAGAAAAGCCCTAGCTCCCTCAACCTTTCTTCGTAAGACATGCCCTCCAGTCCAGGCAGCATCCTGGTAAATCTCCTCTGCACCCTCTCTAAAGCTTCCACATCCTTCCTATAATGAGGCGACCAGAACTGAACACAATATTCCAAATGTGGTCTAACCAGGGCTTTATAGAGCTGCAGCATAACCTCGCGGCTCTTAAACTCAATCCCCCTGTTAATGAAAGCCAACACCCCATACGCCTTCTTAACAACCCTATCAACTTGGGTGGCAACTTTGAGGGATCTATGGACGTGGACCCCAAGATCCCTCTGTTCCTCCACACTGCCAAGAATCCTGTCTTTAAGCCTGTATTCTGCATTCAAATTCGACCTTCCAAAATGAATCACTTCACACTTTTCCAGGTTGAACTCCATCTGCCACTTCTCAGCCCAGCTCTGCATCCTGTCAATGTCCCATTGCAACCTACAACAGCCTTCCACACCATCCACCACTCCAGCAACCTTGGTTTCATCGGCAAACTTGCTAACCCAGCCTTCCACTTCCTCATCCAAGTCATTTATGAAAATCACAAATTGCTGCTCAATTGTAGCTCAATCAAATTCAAGGTCTTCTGGGATCCCAGGGAACTTGGGGCACGCTGGGGCTGATGTTCAATTATAGACACATCAGTTGGAAGCTAGCTGGAGGGACTGAACTGCCCATCTGATGGCACGGCAGGAGGCCTGATTCATTTTCATGTTTGGGCCTCATTTGAATTTGTTCAGTGAGGTGCAACGCTCAATGAACGCTAACAGACACTTTGTCAATCCAGGGCACTTGTGGGGGGTAGGGTGGCACGGGGAATCCATTCAGCTCCTCTGCGGACCTGAGCTGGAGGTTAAGCCTTAAACGGATTGGGAAGCAATTTTGGGGGGTGGAGGAGGTGTTGGCATTGAGTAGGCAGCGGGGGTGGGTGGCGGGGGGGGCAATGCAATTATTGTGGGATCAAAAGGAAGTTTTCATGTTTTCCCTGACCTTATAAAAATCAGTAGCACCAGGAACTTCGGAACAGCTGCAGTATCTCTTTAAAGACCACGAGTTAGGCCTATCTACATCTGGTACCATAGGCCCAGGTTCTGCATTTTGAGGCCTGCTCAAAAATCCAGAGGCGGTCCTCGAGTGGATAGATTTTTTTTTAAATTGTCTGCTAACCAACCTGTTTTTGAGCATGAACAGGGCAATACCCACATCTAAAATAAGCCTCAATGTTTCTTTTTAGTTCATAGGGAGCATGGGCTTGTCTATGGGAACTGACTTTTCCATTGGGCACAAAAGAATTACGTGAAGAAGCCCAAAATTATAACAGAGAAGTTTTATGTGTAATTCTGTATGGTTTCTTGGATCAAATGGAGAATATTACATACCTGGGAGTGATTACATGGCAGCAATTTAATTGTGAGTTTCAGATAACAGCAGCAAGCACAAAGATAGCAGCACAGTGGCGCAGTGGTTAGCACCGCAGCCTCACAGCTCCAGGGACCTGGGTTCAATTCTGGGTACTGTCTGTGTGGAGTTTGCAAGTTCTCCCTGTGTCTGTGTGGGTTTCCTCCAGGTGTTTTAGTTTTAGTTTTAGAGATACAGCACTGAAACAGGCCCTTCGGCCCACCGAGTCTGTGCCGACCATCAACCACCCATTTATACTAATCCTACACTAATCCCATATTCCTACGACATCCCCACCTGCCCCTATATTTCCCTACCACCTACCTAAACTAGGGGCAATTGCTAATGGCCAATTTACCTATCAACCTGCAAGTCTTTTGGCTTGTGGGAGGAAACCGGAGCACCCGGAGAAAACCCACGCAGACACAGGGAGAACTTGCAAACTCCACACAGGCAGTACCCAGAATTGAACCCGGGTCACTGGAGCTGTGAGGCTGCGGTGCTAACCACTGCGCCACTGTGCCGCCCCACTGCCAAAGACTTGCAGGTGATAGGTAAATTGGCTGTTATAAATTGCCCCTAGTATAGGTAGGTGGTAGGGCATATGGGATTACTGTGGGGTTAGTATAGATGGGTGGTTGTTGGTCGGCACAGACTCAGTGGGCCGAAGGGCCTGTTTCAGTGCTGTATCTCTAAATAAAATAAAATAATGTCACAAATTCTTTGATCAGTTCCATAAATCCAATTTTTTTGATATGAGGGTAGAGTTTTATTCTGCATTTATTCCCTGGAGCAGGGATTGTGGAAAACATTGCTGGACACATTGCTATGTGTGTTTAACACCTGACACAAGCTGGCTGAAACCATCCGTGTTGCACCTCACTTCCCACTGCATAATGACATGTTCAATCCACCTACTGCCTGCCTTCCATTTCTGCGCCCCATATGGAATAGCCTTTCTGAGCAAGACATCCTTTGGATCAACGAATGGGAAACATGGGAAGTCACTAACAAGTTTCTTGTTACAAATCCCATCTGTCCAGTGTCAGGCTTTGAACTACCTCAGCGAGAGTGGTCCTTGCTAAATAGGTTCAGGACAAGCCAGGGCCCCTGCGCAGCAAACCTCCACCGCTTGGGCCTCAGTACAAACCCCTAATGCATTGTGGAAAGACACAAACAATGCTGCTCATGACCGCAGGAGTGTCCCCTCTACAGACTAAGTGGCGGATTAATCACCTTAAACTCAACAAATGAGGAGGCGATCGGTTGGGTCCAGGGATTTGCATTTGCTAAGTAAATACCTGATAGCATCTATATTGACAATGTCACATTCATTAACCTATCACTGTAATTGTATTGAGTGCTGATAAGCAGTTCATTAACAAGAAATAATGCTTATCACTATACATTACAACAGGTCCAAAACTAAATGACCCTGAAGTTGATATAAATCTTCGTAAAATTGGCAAGGTCCCATAAAACAGCAGTGAAGTGAATGACCTGTTAATCTGTTTAAGTGTTGATTGAGGGATAAATATTAGCCATATTGTTTTTACAAGTTGTGCCACAGGATCACATAATCTTAAAGCACAGAAGGAGGCCATTTGGCCCAACATGCCTGTGCCAGCTCTTTGAAAGAGCTATCTAATTAGTCCAACTCTCCCGTTATTTCCCCATAGCCCTGCAAAATTCCTTTCCAAGTACATAAAGGACTCCCTTTTGAAAGTTGCTAGAAAATTTGTTTCCATCACTCTGTCAAACAGTGCATTCAGAATCATAACACCTTCCACCAGCTTTGTTTACTATCTCATGTAAAGCATCTCGAACACTGTTTTGCTCTCTCAGTGCTGCTATCATCTTAGATCATGTATTCAAGTCCCTGGAGTGAGGTTTGAACCCAAATCTTCTGATTCAGAGGTAAGAGTGCTGCTACTAGGTCAAACTGACACTTATAAAATTGCTGCTGTTATCAACCCTAGAATGCATAAATACAGGGATAAAGAAACGACAAAGTCTTGAAGCATTACATAGGAAGAAAAATATTTTCAAGGGCTGTATGGAACAATGCACTCAAGAGATTAAATTGTAAGAAAGTTAGTCAGCATTGAAGGAGGCCATTTGACCCATCTAGTCCATGCCGGCTCGATTCCCGTAGCCCTGCAAGAGGCAGAGAGTTTTCGATGTCTCAATAATCCTGTATCAGTTGTACTGCAGAACTAGAGCAAAGTTGTTCCAGCACAGCTACAACACTGACATCTACCAGACAATGTGGAAAAATTGCCCTGATACGGCCTCTTGATTATCCCCCAATTTAAGTGCTCCACCAATGTCGGCTGTGCCTTCAGTTACCTTGGCCCTAAGCTCCGGAATTCTCTTCCTAAACCTCTCAGCCTCTCCACCTCTCTTTTCTCCTTTAAGATACTCCTTAAACCCTACGGGCTGAATTTTCGGATCCTGCTGGGGGCGGGAATGGAGACAGATGGGGCCTGAAAATACTGGTGCTGGCTGGTGTGCCAGTTTTCTGGCACTGCCATGTTTACCAGAGCAGGGGAAGGGTGGGATCATGATCCAGCCCACTCCCTGATTGGGGCCAGTTAAGGTGGTTGAGGGAGTTCATTAAGAGTTCATTAACGGGGGATGTTGAGATTTTCACGTGCTATCTGGGACAGTCTAGGTGAAGGGAGGCGGGTACACTTTGGGGAGCCAGTCATGGCCGCCCCAGGGAATTATCTAGGACCCATTAAAGGGTGAAGAGAACAGAGGGGGATTCAGCCATTGGAAAGCAGGTGCCATGGCGCAGTGCGGTGACAGGGAAAGTGGGCAGTAGGTGCTCAGGCATTGTAGGAGTCTTCACTCTCCTGGCATTATGGAGGCAGAAGAGCAGGGGGCAAGACGGCCAAGGACAATTTGGGGCCACCTGAGCACAAGGAAGGCTGCAGCTGACAATGGGAGCACGACTCAGATTTTGGGCCCAGTGGCGTTCAGGAGCAACACCCTCCCCAGAAAGAGTGGAGCCCTGGGCATCAGGAAGGCAGGGTAGAGGAAAGAGGGACAGGAAGGAAACGGAGTCCATTTACTCCGCATAGGATCCAATCTCAAAGACGGAGATACCTGGAGATGAGCAAGACCCATTTCCATAGGAGACTGCAACTATCCAGGCAGATGGTCATGGATATCTGTGCCCTCGTCGCCAAGAGCCTACACCTCGTAACGCTGGACACCATGCCTTGCCAGTGGCCGTCAAAGTCACTGTGGCCTTGAATTGCGCCTCTGGCTCCTTCCAAGGATCAGTTGTGGAGCTTGGTAGCATCTTGCACACAGCAGCACATCATTGCATCTCGCTGGTCACTGATCTTTTTGCCATAATTGGGCAATACATTCATTTCATGACAAATGTGGCCTCGCAGGGACAGAGGGCAGTGGGTTTTGCTGCCATCGCTGGATTCTCCCAGGTGCGGGGCATCATCAATTGCACCCATGTGGCCATCAATGCCCCCAGTGACCGCTCAGTGAGATTCATCAACAGGAAGGGCTTCCACTCCCTCAACGTTCAGCTGGTCTGTGACCACAACAAGAGCTTCCTCCATGTATGTGCTTCTTTTCTGACAGCTGCCATGAATCCTTCATCCTCTGGCAGTCCACGCTGCCTCAGACACTCCAACTCCCAAAGTCCATGGATGGATCCGAGGGGAGAAGGGATATCCCTTGAAGACATGTCTACTGACCCCTCTATGGGAACCCCAGACAGTGGCACAGAGAGATACGACCAGTGCCACCAGGACAACCATTCAACAGGCCATCGCACTTCTGAAAATGCGTTTCCAGTGCCTGTACTGGTCAGGTGCTGCTCTGCAGTACATTCCTGCAAGGGTCTAGGTTATTGTGCTGGTCTGCTGCACTCTCCATTACATGGCCCTCCAGAGAGGTGTGGACCTTGAGGATGGTGAGTCCATGGAATAAGACAGCTCATCGAAAGAAAAGGCCAATCGGGAGGTGAGAGAGGAGGAGGAAATGGTGGAGGATGCAGAACATTGAGGTGCACTGGCTGCACAGGGAGGTGGCCTGAAACGGTGCGGCGCGTGAAGATCTCATCATGATGACAGGAATGTCAGTGATCACTTGATTCAGAAATGTTTCAACTCAGCCCTTCTGACCCAGGATGAAGGGCATGGTAGGGAAGTGAGTCTGAGGTACCTGTGCTAACACAGCCATTCACGATGCAATCTGAAACATCTAAGTCTTACCGCCAATGAAGGATGCACATTTGCCCAGAGGCTTTGCCATCACCATGGAGGGACCCTTGATTTCCTTCTTAACTTCATACCACTTGTCTTATCCTGCCATCAGTAAAAGGAGTTTCAGACATGTGGCTTCAAGTCTCATTATTTATATAGTGTTCAGAAAGGAAAACAGTGTGCTGTTACAGCAAGAAGTCAGCCCACTGACCCACTCAGTGCTCTGTGTGATGCAGTGGCCTCTGCACTCAGCCACTCCTTTGCGGGGCTCCTCTTGTAGACTCGGAGGAGGGGAGGCAGCCTGCTTATTTGCCTCGGGTTGCGGCTGAGATGCATGTGTTAGTCGTCTGTGTCATGGAGGTGCCCATGGGGGCATCTCCAGATGTTGATGCACTTGCATCATTGCAGGGGCAGCCTCTGTCACTTGGCCCTGCTGCACAGAGGCTCCCACTGTTAGATGAGCCAAGGAGGCCGAGGATGATGAAGGTGCCCTGTCAGGGATGGTACCCTCATTCTCTTCAGCGACATCCTTAGCCCTTTGCGGGAGCTCTGGATGGCTGGAGGAGGTCACCAACTGGGGAGCAACTGGCATCCACTTGAAACATCTCTGCACCGCCAGTGCCACTGACCGTTCCAGGCTCCACAGTGCGGCACACATCCTATGGATGTCAGTGTGCAGTTCCTGCTTATACTCCAAGTGCTGCTACATGTGGCTCTCCATGAGATTGGCCATTCTCTCCATGGAGAGGCTCATGTAGTACTGTGTCAGGAAACTCCGACACTTGGGAGCACATCTGCTGCCGCTGGTCTAGGTAGAGCCTGCTTTCCAGTGACTCCTGAGGCCCTGCATCTGTGCCCAGCTGAGCAGGGCAATGTCTGTCCTCCCTCCTCCAAGGGAAACTGACCACAGCCTCTGCCTCTGACAACTCCTCCTGCACACTAGTACTGTGCTCCTCACCCAGTGCCACCCTATCTAAATGCGTGCAAGGACCCACCAAGTTGAGAGTATCTGCACTGGTGGATGGCACGCGTGTAAGGTGATGGCATTTCTTCGGTTCTGTGCTGTGCTTATGGGGCCATGGAGGTGGATGGAGAAGGGCTTATGGGGTGGATGCCTGCACCTGTATGAGACACAAGCAGAGATCGTGACAGCTAGCCAAGGAGAGCTGCAGTGCTGAGGCTACCCAATGCAATGCAGTATTTGGCATGCTGTCAGACAGGGTGGAGTGCACAGCACCCCCTTAATAAGCACATTGCCCTCTAATCACCATCTCCACCATGAGTTCCCATTTCATCAGGGCTGACTTCCTCCTCATCTATGATCCTGGCTACTTCTATTACTCGGTCTTCCATTGGTGTAATCAGTTGGAAGTACAGACTATTTGAGCCCTCTCCCGGGCATTCTGTGTCTATTTCTCCTGCAAGGACAAAAGAGAGCAAGATAAGGTACTGCTTTCCTCTGCGGCCAATGACATCTGCCCCTATCATTAGAAGCTGCATATTTCAGTGGTGACAGGTCCTCAGCAACACTATGGCTCTGAGCCATTCTGAGGGTTGAGTAAGTGCCCTGGGCACACACCTCATCCATGGTCAGGAGCAGCATTCGCCCTGAGGGTCCTCAGCTGGTGTGTCTGCTAGAGGGTAAATACCCAGAGGCTTGTCCTGAGGGTTGGGGGTTGCACTCACCTTTCCAGAGCATATAAGGTCATGGTGTTGTATGATTGCTTTAAGAGTGATGTCCCTTTAAGAACTCAGTATGCTAATATGCTAAGTACCAAGATGTAGTCATGTGATGAGAAGGCATAGTCACTCTGCACTGGAACATCCTAAACAAGGTTCTGCATATAGTTTGTTCTGTATAGTATATACTAGTTTAACTGTTAATAAAACCTCTAGAGATCTTCAAGGAACTGGAATCCACATACCTCTTGTGTTGCAGAAGATAACACAAAGAAACTCATGACAATTGAACCTTTTCTTGCACTGAATCCAGGATCATCAAAAGACACTTCTACTACTAACAGTGGCTGCTATCTCAACCCAGGCCTGTTTTGTCTGTATAGGTGGCCTCCACCTGCCGCCATCCGGGAAGAGAACCTCCCTCCTCTCCCTCATGGACACCGCTTTCCGTGGTAAAAATTTTGAGGTCTATGACTGGTAATTTCAGGAATGTGAAATTTCCCATTGACTTCTTCTTTCCAGACCAGTCCGACTTTAAAAAAATTCACAGCTGTCAGTTTCAGTTTCATAGCTGACAGGCTTGTAAAGCGGGAATAGCGGCTTGCAAATTCAGGAGAAGTTTGGGGGTTTCCGGCGGGTTAGAATTTTTTTTTTTAAAAAGCTCGCCGAAAACCCAGAAGTTGTCCTGAGTTCGGAAGCCGCTGTTCCCCTCCCAGCACCTGTCAGTGTGAAACTGAAACTGACAACAGAATTTAAAAAAAAACTAATCAATCACAAAGCAGCTCTAGGGAAAGTTCCCACTCTCTGCAACTGTCACAGAAAGAAAGAGAGGGAGAGGGAGAGAGAGGGGAGAGAGAGGGGGAAGGGGGGGAGAGGGATGGACACAGAGGGGGGAGAGAGGGATAGGGACTGACAGAGAGGGAGAAAGAGAGCGAGAGGGGAGAGAACAAGAGCAAGATCACACCTGACAGATGGACATCTATCCGGTTTCTCTGCATCACTACATCAAGTGTGTGGGCAGACATTGATCACTTGTGCAAACAAAAGCAATGCCAGGTATCTTACTAAATAGGGAGAAATGGATTTATATCGGACTGTGTTTTGATGGCATTCGGTTGGCTGTGCACTTCATATACAGATTAATCGCCCCCATGTCCATGGCTGAGTCAATAATTTTGTCAAATGTCCGTGATGCAACATGTTGGTGCCTATCCCTGGCCTCCAGCATCAGTTCAAGGTCATTGTCAGAGAACCGAGGAGTTGCCCTGCCCAGGGTGCCAGGCCTCCGGCTTTCCTGTGACATCATGGGAGACAGCAGTCCAGGCCAAGGCTCAAAGACAAATGTTCTCTCTGCTCCCTGTGGTGTTTAGATCGGGCCCACACTTCCTCTGGCCCACCTCCATTCCCGCTCCCACAGCCGTTAATTGGTTACCAAACATGTCTCCACACCAATTAAGGGGATGCCCCCATGAAAATTGTGACTCAATTCTGTTTGCCCTGGGGGCAGGTTCGGGACCCAAAAATAGTCCCAACTTCAGTTTCCTGCCCCAATGTGAAAATCCAGCCCGAGCTCTTTGACCAAGCTTTTGGTCGTCTGCCCTCATATCTCCTTCTGTGGCTCCTTGTCAAAATTCTGCTTTATAATGCTCCTGTGAAGCACCTTGGGATGTTTTATTACATTAATGGTGATAGATAAATAAAACATTTTTGTTCTGTTTTATTTGTTTGTGGGATGTGGGTGTCGCTGGCTAGGCCAACATTTATTGCCCATTCCTAATTGCCCTTGAACTGAGTGGCTTGCTAGGCCATTTCAGAGGGCATTTAAGAGTCAACCACATTGCTGTGGGTCTGGAGTCACATGTGGACCAGACCAGGTAAGGATGGCAGATTTCCTTCCCTGAAGGACATTAGTGAACAAGGTGGGTTTTTACAACAATGGTTTCATGGCCACCTTTAAACTATCTTTTTTAATTCCAGATTTATTAATTGAATTCAAATTTCACCATCTCTGGTGGTGGGAGTCGAACTCATGTCCCCAGAGCATTAGCCTGGGCTCTGGATTACTAGTCCAGTGATAGTACCACTATGTCATTGCCTCTCCACCTCTTTTATTATTGTCCAATAAAAGCAGGACACATCCAATCTGGCCAATTACCACCCTATCAGCTACTTCCAATCATCGGCAAAGTGATGGAAAGAGACATCAATAGTGCGATCAAACAGCACTAACTCAATAACCTGCTCACTGATGCTCAGTTTGAGTTCTGCCAGAACCACTAAGCTCCAGACTTCTTTACAGTTTTGGTTCAGCCATGGATGCAAGCACTGCATTCCAAAGGTGAGGTTAAGAGTCTTGACATAACGACAGCATTGACTGAGTGTCACACCAAGGTAAGTGTAAAAGTGAGATCAATGGAGACGAGCGGGAAAACTATCAACTGGCTGGAGTCATAACTGGCAGAAAGGAAGATGGTGGTCATTAGAGACCAATCATCATAGTCCCAGATCATTGCTGCAGGCTTTCCTCAAGGCACTATCCTAGGCCCAACTATCTTCAGCAGCTTTATCAATAATACCCCTCTATCATAAGATCAGAAGTTGGGCTGTTTGCTAATGATCGCACAGTGTTCAGATGCATTCAAAATTCATTCGACAATGCCCACATGCAACAAATTCTGAACAACAGCCAGGCGTTGGAGCAGTGAACGACAGACTGCAACTTCAGAATTTCCACATTAATCTGCACTTGCACTACATCCTGAATTGCGATCGGATTCATAAGGATAATGACAGCAAACGCTACCAGTTTGCCATCAAAAACCCCTCAAACTCCAGGTCATTAACTTCAGATTGAGTACTTTTTAAAATTATTAGAACATAGGAATATAAGAAATAGGAGCAGGAGTAGGCCATTCGGCCCCTCAAGCCTGCCCCGCCATTCAATAAGATCATGGCTGATCTGCCCCAGACCTCAACTCCTCTTTCATGCCAGCTCCTCATAGTCCTCAATTCCCCGCTATTTCAAAAATCTATCTACCTCCTCTTTAAATATTTTCAGTGATCTAGCTTCCACAACTCTCTGGGGTAGAGAATTACAGACATTCACTACCCTCTAAGAGAAGAATGGCTTTTCTTTATAGAGCAGAGGCTGAAGCCCCCTGGGGTAGAGTTTCTGCTTTGGGTGCAGTTGGCGATTCAGGTGAAAATTGTGGCCAAAATTGTGCTTGCTTTGAGAAGTGCTTTTTCTCTCAAGTTTCTTTGCGACTGATTTGCATATCGCTGAAGACAAAATCTGCCATGAACCAGTGCAATTGGCAGCATTTGATAAAGTAATTTTTAAAAAAGTTTTAAAACTATTCCTTGATATATTTAAGCGTAATAACTTTGTACAGTTTTATTACTACAGTTGCAAATGGATTTATTACAAAAAAAAACATTTTAATCAGTGCCTAGTCCACCCCCTGTGAGGAACTCAGGTTTAACTAGCTCAAAATAACTTAAAAAAATACAAAACGATATACTTGTTACATTGATTTACAGTAGTCAGTTTGTTAGTAAATTTTTAAAAATATATAATTCAATGCCTTTGAAATGAGCTTATTAATGTCCTTGTGCTCAAAAAAAACATTGTTTTTTAAAGACTCCTTGAATTCCCACAAGCAGGCGCGATTAAAGGAAACTCATAATGGTGATTACTTTGATCTGGGGTACTGGCCAGCTTTGTGGCGGGGCCAGCATGATGTTTTTTAGAGATGGGCAATAAATGCTGGCCTAGCTAGCGATGCCCACATCCCATGAATGAATGAAAAAAAACACTTGTACAAAAGATCGTGGAAACTTGAGTTGCACTGAACGTAACTTGCACTTAGAATTCAGCAATCATTTGTGCTGGTTTGCAGAAAAAGCAGCTCAACCCAGCTGTAGCTCCAGGCCCCTGCATTTACAGGTACTTATTGAAAATCCTAGGCCAGGATGGCAATTATTAATGTTATGCTCTGATAGCGAGTATGTGAAGCACAGATTGAACCTGTCGGTCACTGACAATGGTCTATTGCATTGTTTAAATGCTTTTGCAGCAAATTGGTGAGGTCATTATTATTACTTTACTGACTGCAATCCCTAAGATAGGCTTCGTAATTATAATAATTATATTTTTGTTCTTTTTGGCGCTGAGGCAAAAAACTGCGAAAAAGACTTAATGTGCTTGCAGGCCAGGTCCAGTAATGTGTAACTTGGTGATGTCAAGTAATGCAAGGACTCAAAACGAGAGCAGAAATAAAAATGAACTGATGCTCAGATATGTTGACTGCCTTCAAAAGAGTGCATGAACAGTCAGTCACGTATTGTCTCTAGCTTTAGAATCGTGATCTTCAGGTCGTCCACATGATCCAGTGTCATTAGGACCAGCGACTGACTTCTGCAATGTGTAGAGATTGCAGACTTGAAAATAATGTCACTGTGCAGTAGGGGATGTTTTTCTGAGACACAGACTAAGCCAATTTATTGCGGCAGAAAAGGGCAAGCTTTACTCTGCATCTGACAGTGGTATTATATCAGTGCTGGCAATGCTTATTTTTAACAGCAGATGCCCATAAGGATTCCTGTCCTGAACACAAAATTCACCAAAACATAAAATATTCAATTGAAAGAAACAGACAGTTTGTTTAGTAACAAGCCCCCTTTAGGCCTCTGAGGGGTTAAAGTAGTTGAACATATTTCATACCCCTCACAAACAAAGAAACAAATAAATTTAAAGGCGCACTGTGGCTATTAGGATGTGTCCTCCCATTCTTTCATTTATTTGGCATTCCATGATACAAATTGAGTAAAACTGTGTCTCTATTTGACAGTATATTTTCTGTGGATATAATTTGAAGAAAATGTATACATTGCACAGTCCTGTAAAATTAATATAAAGAGACAGACATTATATTCAAATAGAACTAAAGAAAATGAAAATATCTTGATAACAAACTAAAGTGACTGCATTGCATTGCATCTTCTGTGCCAACTGCCATTGTCCAGCCTCTTCATGTTAACTTTTACAGGTTAGTTGATGTCAATTTATTCGTGTTTCAAAATTGTTTTAATTTTTTTTTAAGCAGAAGGGCATTCCTGTTTCCATGGTAACCAGTGGGGAAGGATGTGAGGCTAATTTTGAAGTTGCTTCAGACAGTGCAGTATGTCAGGCTGAATGACTGCTAGTGGAAGACCTTCATCTGGCCTTGGAGGTCTTTCCTTAATAACTTCCAGCAAAAGCTGTTCCATGCAAGAAATAAGCTGAAGGAAAATATATATTTTTCTCTCCATTATTTTATTTATTTTTCAGAATATAATCAAGTCCAATTGGATTATCATTAGGAATCAACATACCATTATCCGAAACAACTTGAAAATCATTATGTGGTGCAGTTTAGGAGCATGATATATATACCTTCAAGAAACTACATTACTTATAGAATGTTACCATTCCCTTCGAGGTTAAATGCTTCTGTTTCTATAAATTAATTTCTAGGAAGATTATTTCTGTCACCTATAGCCACCTGCACCACATTTATGTAGCCAGTTGATTAATTTTATATCAATTTGGAATACAATGTATTCTTTTGTATCAGCGTGTGTCAAGTGGTAAAAATAAGGATGTGGGTTCAAATGGGACAGAAAGCGAGACACGTGCTATAAATGTGCATCTATTTGAAATTTGTTTGAACTTAGGTCATGCTGCCACAGAAAGCAATCAGGATGGAAAGAACCATTTCTGTGTTTGGCTGACATCAGAACCTAGAGTCCACATTCCCAAGAGACTGCTGTCAGCACTTTATAAAGCAGGTAATTTGGATTTTTACGATGAAATACAATTCATTAATTGTCTCAATATAGCAAAGGTCAATAGACTGCACAGGATAAAGTCCGATAGTGAACAAGTACTGGATCATCACAAGGGTTTAAGAATATGTTTAACGATAGTTAAAATTAAAAAGGAAAGGTTATTGTGGATGGTTCCCATCTATCAATAAAGATCAGGGCAAGGTGGGGATGAGGGTTGATGGGATCGGATTCCAGCAATCAGGAGGGAGACACAGAGGGTTGGAGGGGACAGGTTAGAGCTCAGCAGTTGTAGGGAGAGAGGGAAAAGTTCCAGGGGTTCAGCTGTTTGCAGGACAGACCCACCGGCAATCAGGAGTTGGCCAACTGTGACAGTGAGGAGAGACTGCAGTTGGCGGTAGGGAAGTTAAAGGTTTGCATGAGGGATGGGGGTAGCACTCTGCTGCTTCTGACCCACAGGAGTGCTCTAAAAAGCATTTACCTTAGAATCAGAGAAAGTTTACAGCATAGAAAGAGGCCACTTGGCCCATCATGTCTGCGCCGGCTAAAAAACAAGCCACGCAGCCTAATCCCAGCTTCCAGCATTTGGTCTGTAGCCCTGTAGGTTACGGCACTTGAGGTGCATATCCAGACACCTTTTAAATGAGTTGAGGGTTTTTGCCCCTACTATCCTTTCAGGCAATGAGTTCCAGACCCCCACCACCCTTTGGTGACATTTTTTTCCCTCATCAGCCCTCTAATCCTTCTACCAAACACTTTAAATCTATGCCCCCTAGCCACTGACCTCTCTGCTAAGGTAAATAGGCCCTTCACCTCCACTCTATCCAGGCTCCTCACAATTTTGTACATTTCAATCAAATCTCCCCTCAGCCTCCTCTGTTCCAAGGAGAACAACACAGCCTATCTAATCTTTCCTCTTGGCTGTATTTTTCCAGTCCTGGCAACATCCTCGTAAATCTCCTCTGTACCCTCTCTAGTGCAATAACATCCTTTCTGTAATGAGGTGACCAGAACTCCACACAGTACTCAAGTTGTGGCCTAACTAATGATTTATACAGTTCCAATATAACCTCCCTGCTCTTATATTCTATACCTTGGCTAATAAAGGAAAGGATTCCACATGCCTTCTTAACCACCTATTGACCTGTCCTGCTACCTTCAGGGAGCTGTGTGTATTCGCTCCAAGGACGCTCACTTCCTCTACACTTCTCAGTGTTCTCCCAATAATCATGTATTCCTTTGCCTTGTTTGACCTCCCCAAATGCATCACCTCACACTTCTCTGGGTTGAATTCCATTTGCCACTTTTCTGCCCACCTGACCAGACCATCAATATCTTCCTGTAGTCTACAACTATCCTCCTCACTATCAACCACACGGCCAATTTTTGTGTCATCTGCAAACTTCTTGATCATGCCCCCTACATTTATGTCCAAATCGTTAATATACACCACAAAAAGCAGGGGACCCAGTATTGTGTCCTGCGGAACACCACTGGAAATACTCAGCAGAACTGGCAGCTTCTGTGGAGTGAGGAGAACAGAGTTAACGGTTTTAGGTCTGTGACCTTTCATCCTTCTGCAGCCGAATGCTCCCATTTCCATTTCATTGCTGGATTTCCCAAGACCTGGGAAACATGGTCGACAGTTGTTAAATTGAAATCGCATTTCCGACTGTACTGTGGGAGCCTGATTAAATATTACAATAAAGTGTCAAGTCTCTCCAAGATGGGACGCTTGCACAGTACACAACCTGCCACCATAGAAATGGCAGAAGGCGGGTACACGATCAGTTGGGGACTCCTTCCCCCATCTTTAAGTTTTAACCCACTCATGCCCATCATTTGCGGGGGAGGGGGGGATTAATATCGACCCCACTGAGTGCACAAAAGGAGAGGGAGCAAGAGGAACTACTGGTGGATTAAAAATAAAACTAATGGGACTTGGAAGAAAGAAAATTACTGCCCATAATCTGTCGATCATTCTTTATTGTTGGAACAAAATTGTCCTGTCCAGACTTACCTTCACCACATGGACTACATACCCCCACCATCCCTTTCTCACCCTTCCTGGGACCACTGCTGGCAGCCTCTGCCCTGCCTGTTCCCTGCACCTGCTGATGGTGAGGCAGTACCCATAAGTCCTGGCCTGCCAGGAGCAGAAATGGGAGAATCCAGGCAGGTACCATAGTAGGTAGCGTTAAAGTGTTACTGGGCTGAATTCTCCACCATTTGGTCGGCTAGTGATAGGACAGGAATTTTGCCTACTCACCTCACGCCAGTACTACCCTACTCCAGTTTCCTTGATCAGCCCTTATTATTTATGCGATAAACCCACAGCCTATTAATGTTATATTGCTGGGAGGGAAAGCAAAATGAACCATCAAAGGGGCTATGTTATTTGGCACAAAAATAAGCAGCATCCACCAACTAAAGGTACATTAATTTCTTCCCCCGACTCCCCAGTCATTGCGAACATCCCCCTGACCCGTTGTCCATTCCACCACCCGCCCCCACTGCCCGGACTTACCTTTGTGCCTGTTGCAAATGGCCCAACAATTCATGGATGTCAAATGCGTGAGCTGCTTGTGGAAGCATGACAGGCGCTGGCTGCTGTGTGTGAAAAATACCCAAGGCCTGATTGCAGGCCTGTTGGTTGGGTGTATGTTGTCAGTGTTGTCAATTCAGGGCCTGAAAACAGGCCCAGGTGATTTTCTACCTCCATGTGGCCTGACAGGGTACCCAGTCAAAGGTGTCACGTAAATAAAGACAGAGATAATAATCATTCTAATGTCATTAATAATTACTCCATGGGAAATAGGAGTTATGCAATATCCTTGGTGTTAGAATTTGGCAGATAACCAAACTAATCACGAATGGGATTCATTTCACTATTACGTAGGTCTTAATTATGGGTACAGTATAATCACATGTAGAAAGAACTTGCATATATATAGCACATTTGATGTTGTCAGGACATCCCATAGTACCACAGTCAATGAAGTTTTTTTTGTGTAGTCATTATTGTAATAACTGCAAACATGGCAGGCAATTTCCACACAGCAAGTTCCCAATGACAGCAATTGTATAAATGATCAGATAATCTATTTCAGTGGTGTTAGTTGAGGGATAAATATTGGTCAGTACACCACAAGAACTTCCCTGCTCTCCCTTAAATATTGCCATGGGGACTTTTACGAGTAAACAGGCAGGGCTTCAGTTTGACCTCTTAACTGAAAGATAACACCTTTGACAGTACAGCATTCCCTCAGTACTGAAATGAATTATCAGCCTAGATTATCTGCTTAAATCTCTGCAATAGAACTGGAATGCACAACATTCTGAGTCAGAGGCAAGACTGCTACCACTGAGCCAAGGCTGACTTATTTTAAATTAGGTGTCTGAGACTCTTTCACTAAAAAGCTCCAGGTGAATCACAGTATGTTTTTAAAAAAAAATTGTTGGCATATCCACTTTGTCTTGATGAATTATAAGAGTCCAACAGTGACAACAATCGACTGATTCTCAGTATGTTTCAGATATTCTCTTCATTAATGTAAGGAAATAACATACTGAAGATACAACTTGAGACAATCTATTTTATTCATGTTGCTGTGAGATATAGATAGATGAGAGAGAACTAGCAAGGCTTGAGGGGAGTATTCTTGACAGAGTATTCGAGAAAGTGGCCAATAAAGAGCAAGTGGGGGGAAGATGGGAAAGCTATGAGAAATGAATTGCTGGAAGGCTGCATGGAGTGTCTTGCCTCTGCCTTTTTGAACAGAGAAAGATCACATAAATGCTGACAGACAATTCAGCAAATTTTGCATGACAAACCATGCATATATATTATAGCAGATCACTCTCTGCTTAAAGTGTGGTGACTTCACACAAATGCCACACGGATCATTGGCTGACTCTGAGAGGATCTCAATGTCTCAGTCAAATAGGATTAGAAACCAGACGGAATTAGAAAAGGAAATGAGACGGTTGACACAGCGAAATAGAAACAGAAGAGGGGATTTTATCTCTCTGTACTCAGCAGAAATCAGATGGTATGGGATTTAAAATCAAAGTGATAGATTTACCCCTGGTTTTCCACCATACTACCATCTTCCCAAGGCTTCTAAGGAATCTGTTTGACTCAGGCAGGAGTCTCATGAATACTTAAATTATGGTCCTATTATGTAGCTAGGATCATGAAACCATTATAGTGGCTTACAGGGCAGAGGTGGATATATAAAATAACAAAGATATTAACAGATTAAGTGAATGGACAAAACTGTCGCAAATGCATTTCGATGTAAGCAAATGTGAGGTTATCCACATGCTCCAAAGTGAGTTGTCTGACTAGTAGCATATAGTGAAGAATGTTCCATTAACACCCTACCCCTAAATTACAACATTTCATCAAGGTTAAAAGCACAGAATACACTGAATCAGAACATTGCAGTTTCAAAATTTGTGACTAAAACTTTGACAAAGGGATAGAGTTTGTGTTAGTATTGTCGGCGTGAAATCGGCCGAACCAGTGCAAAAGAACAAGGGATATTAAATGTAAGTTACGTCAAGTTTAAATCAAGTTTCTGTGATATTTAACGCTGTTTCATAAATCATTTTATCTGAAGCCAGACCCGCCGATTGAAATACTAATTATGGGGCGTTTCCAATGATTGTGCCGATTTGCGGCCGTTCGAGGACGCAGACTCTAATAAGCACTTTTTAAAAGTATTTACATATTATAAAATATTTAATTTACTTTGAAATTGACATGTACGCCAATAAAGATCGTAAATGGTTCAATATAGTTTTTTTAAGTCAGTTTCAGTGATTTAAAATCTGGTACTCCGGTGGAGGGCCTCATTAAAATGCTTATTTTTTGTGATCAACACATTTTAAATTGTACGACAAAAACTGCATCAAGTTACCATGCTTGGATATATCAATGAGTATTTTTAAATACAAAGAAAAAAATTACTTTCAGTTACACTGCCTGATTCTACTGGTTCATAGACATTTTTATGTTTGTGATTAAGCAAATCAGTTTGGGCGGAAACATGAACTATAGAAAGACCGCTCAATTTCAAGTGCAATTTGCGGCCAATTTCCTGATGGTGCCCAAAGAAGAAACTCTACCTCAACGTATTAGCAGCCCATTTAAACATGCATCATGTTATTAAAAACATAATATGCTGAGTGTTTCCAACATTTTCTGTTCTTAAGTTCAAATATCCAGCATCTGCAATGGTTTGCTTCCTGCGTATTTGTATTTTAGCTCTTTGGGTTGGATTTGTAAAGTGAGGTGTATTTTTTTGTATTTGTTTCTCCGCTAGCTTGGCTGTGATTTATAACCATGTAATCTAGAGGGCAGAATTACGTGGCCTGATCAATTGAAGCTCATCAGGAGGCCTGTTACCTGTGGGGAAAATATCAGCACTCCTGCCAGTTTTAATAGATTACAGAGCGTGGATCTGTGAAATAAAATGCATGTAAGAAATTATGATCTTGTTTTAAAATGTTTGACTCATCTTCTACAAACCATAGGAACATTTATTACATTGCATATTAATTTGTGTGAAACTAATGCGGAAGACCTGTCGGCCTCGATTTTTACATGGGGTGGGAAGAATGTGCAGGAGCTGGGTCATGGGCAACTAACTCAGCAAAGTTGGGATGCCAAGGTTGGCAGGGTCTGGTTTGAATAAATCTTTGCTGTCTCCCCACCCCCGTACGTGGCCAGATTGACTACCTGACTGGCGGGCAGGAGTGGGAATTTGACCACAGCTAGGGACCCAAGGGAATGGTTCCCAGGACTCAGTGGCTGGAGGGGATTCCCTCCCATAGTGGTGGGAGGGGTTGCCAGGGTTTACCTTTGTGGACAATCGGGGGATCCTGGAGCTGGGGAGGCCAAGGATTCCTTAAGGGGCCTGGGGAGTGGGGAAGCACTCCTACTCTTCCTAGTCCACAAGGAGTTCAATGACAAGCAAAGTTTTAACACTTAGCAGGGCCTTTTCTGGCCAGTCGGCTCCTTCCACCATGCTTCTGTTGTCAGGCAGCAGACAGCGCATGATTCACCTTGAGTTGACCTTAAAATTATATAGCAGCGCCCATGACATCAACAGGCTGCGACTTTTGAATCTTAAGTCAGCCCCCCGCCTGTTTTTAGCAGGAACCTGGTCCGGGGCAGAATTGCCATTGTTAATATTCAGTGACCAGAAAGATTGCGGGATCTCGATTTTTAGGATTTTAATCCCTCACTCGATGCTTTCCTTCCTGGCTGAGGGGTGCAGGCTCTTAAAATTGAGACTGATGAGTGTGACGTTGTGAAGGAGTAATAGGAGTATTCTCAGGGTCTGTATTCACATATTTCAAAATGTGCACATTTTGGCATAATTATTTTGGATTGCATTTCTGTTAATTAAAAATGTTCAAGTTATCGTTTTGCAAAGCAATAAAAAAATGATTATAGGACAAACTATTTTAAAGCAAACATGCTTTCCACACAGTATGATCACACATCTTCTGAATAAGACTTTCCAGTTGGAAGGATTGGTGATGTAGAGTTCGAGACAACTTCTCCAACTTGTAATCCAGTTGCAATCTGGGAAAACTCACAAATGAAGGGGGATGAGTTTAGATGACAGTTGAGGATCAGTTTCAAACGTGTAAACTTTTATCAGGACACCAGTACTGTCTGCCTGGTAAAAGCAGATGACCTATGATCACAGAACTATTTTGAGGAGATTACTTTATATTGTTTTATCACATTCAATGCTAATTAACATAATACTTAACTTGCTTTTATTCTGCAATATTGAAAATGATAAAGCTTTTGTAACCCTAAGCTGGAAAACCATAAACAACAGCCAATATTTGTTTGTAACTCCCTTTGATATGTTAATGATATTAAGGATTTTATATAGCCCCTGCTTTATTGTGGACTAAGTAGTATTTTTGATGGCTTCTTCCTTTGTTGCAGTGATGTAGTTACAGACACGTTGGGCTTAATTCTATTCTCCCGCCACTAGGAGTGGCGGAGGGCGAAAAGTGTGGGCTACACGCCGCCATGTCGCCGCGATCTACCCTGTGGCAGCTCAAGATAATACGCATGTCAGGCCCCCCCCAATCACATGCTGGGGGCGGGCTCTACAACGCCAGCAACGGTATCAGCTGCCTCTGCACAGCCGCTGGTGCCATTTTTAAAGGGCAGCCAGACCTGCCGCTAACTTTAAATATTTAAAACCGTACCCCTCCAAGTACACTACAATAAAAAATATCACCCCTTCCCCCCGCCCCAGTAACACTTGCAGATAATAGTTACCCCCTCACCCCACTCCCTTTCATGTGTTAATGATATGCAAAGACTTACATGCAAGACTTGACCTATCCCCCCACTAAACTGTTCAAAGTGCAGAGGTCACCTGCAAAAATAGAGTATGAGACTAGATTAGCGTCTATCATAAAACGGGACCCAAAGGTCTATTGTAAATATAGAAATAGTAAAAAAGTAGTCAAAGGGAGGATGTAGAGTGGTGTTCCATAGGGGTCAGTATTAGGACCATTGCTCTTTTTGATATATATTAATTACCTGGATTTGGGTATACAGCGCATAATTTTGAAGTTTTCGATGGCGTAAAACTCGGAAATATAGTAAACCATGAGGAAGATGGTAACAGATTCCAAGAGGACATAGGCTGGTGAAATAGAGGGCAAATAACAGGTGAAATCTAACACTGAGCTGAAGTGATACATTTTGGTAGGAAAAATGAGGAAAAGTAATATAAACTAAATGATACAATTTTGTAGGGGGTGCAGAAGCAAAGAGACCTTGGGTGTATGTACACAAATCTTTGAAGGTGGCAAGGCAAGTTAAAAAAAGCATTTGCAATCCTGGACTGTATTAGTAGAAGCCCAGATCACAAAAGCAAGAAAGTTATGCTCAGCCTTTTTAAAACGCTGGAGTATTGTGTTCAGTTCTGCACACCACACTTTAGAAAGGATGTTCAGGCCTTAGGGAGGGTGTAGAAGAGATTTATTAGAATGGTACCAGGGACGAGGGACTTCAATTATGTGTAGAGACTGGAGAAGCTGCAGTTGTTCTCCTTAGAGTACAGAAGGTGAAGAGGAGATTTGATAGAGATATTCAAAATCATGAATGGTTTTGATAGAGTGAATAAGGGGAAACTGTTTCTAGTAGCAGAGGGGCCAATAACCAGAGGGCACAGATTTAAGGTGCTTGGCAAAAGAACCAGAGGCAACATGAAGAAACATGTTTTACACAGCAAGTTGTTATGATCTGGTATGTACTACTTGAACGCGTGGTGGAAGCAGATTAGTATCAGATTAGAACAGAATAGTAACATTCAAAAGGGAATTGGATAAATAGTTGAAGGTAATTTTTTTTACAATGGGTAAAGAGCAGGAGGGTGGGACTAATTGGATAACTGTACCAAAGCGCCAGCATAGGCATGATGGGCCGAATGACCTCCTTCTGTGCTGATTCATATGTTCAAAAAACTAAACTGTAATTTGTAACAGGCTGCTCTTATCCAATCGTTGCTGTTACCATAAAAGTAATAAATAGCAGAACATATTTAGTTCCACAAGATGCCATTAGTTCAATTGGCCCATTTTGCATTATAGCTGTGATGTTGCAAGGAGCTCTGAATAAAAAAAGTTCAGAGGAAATGGTGCTGAGTTATTTACTCTGATCTTGTAATTTAAAAAGAAATATCTTACCTACAAGTGTCCAACTGTGTCTCTTGGTGCACATAAAGGGATTTTTATAAGCCTGCAATAAGTACCTAATGCGATTCTTCTTTGTTCTCTGCAGGCAAGGAAAGCTTATAGTGCGTAAGATGTGGAGTAATTTGATATTATCTAGTTCTTGACTTGAATTAGGCTAATCGTGATCCAAACTGCTATTTAATGTGGCTGATGTGGAAATGCTTTGCAAAAATTTTCAAAGTGTTCTAAAAGCCTATTGTGGAGCTATGCCAATATTTTATAGGCAAACATGGTTTGGAAATGCACAGGAAATGTGTCAGAATCTGTAAAGGGTAAACAATAGATCAATAATCTGATGTTTACCTATTCGTCAGATACCAGGAACAAGGGGCAGAGCTCTTTTATCACAGAGTCTGTGCCCCATTTCCAATGCCTTGGATTTTCTAGGGCTTACTGAAGGCCAGGCGAGGAATGGGTAGAGCTGAGACTGTACCTTCAATACATGCAGGCCTGACAGATGGATGCAAAAGATGCAGGAGGGGGTGCACAAGGCCTTCAATTTACTGATTCTGTGGCCATGGGTCACCAGATGCAGAGGCACTTCATGAAACTGGTGTTCAGGGTTTACGCCAGGTCCTTGCTCAGAAGAGAGTGTCTCAGAGGGGCTGACATCAACTTGAAAACTGACTGAAAATAAGCAGGCTGTCTTTTTTTTTAAGAATTCACAGGGTTTCTTAGGTCTTGAAGCCTTCTTATTTGTGCTGAACATCTGCAGCTAGAAGACTCTGAGACCAATAGCCAACCACAGTTGCTGCAGACCTCTCTTTCTTTTAGCTAGGCTTCAACTTTCTGTCAATTTTTCAGCACTGAATGCTGCCAAAGGGCAGACCTGTGTCAGGTGTGCCGTGGGCCATGTTTATTAGCAAGACAGGAAATGCAAGCACATTTAAGCATGCACAAGTGCTGCCTAATTCAGGTAGGAGCACTGGATCTCAGTATTGTACAGGTGCAAGTATACAGCCTTGATGGTAGAAAACTTGTGGGATGAGCAAGACACCATGAAATTGCACAATGTATTTCAGTCTTTGTGAGTGGCTGGAGGGATGGAGAGGTGGCATCAGAACAGAGTTTACGTCGAGGTCAAAAACAATGACTTCAGCCATTGCAGATGTCAGCTGGAGGATGTTTTAATTAATTCAAGACAATATTGGATAGGCAGTCTGACAGCATTAAAGTAGTCATGGAGTCAAGGGAAGTTGTGGAGAGGTGAAGCTGGGCACCACCAGCAAAACATGGGTACTGACCCTGTGCCAGCAGATAATATCAAGGGGCAACATATAGATGAGTAAAGAGAAGGGCCAAGGATAGATCCTTGGGGGGAACAATAGAATTGCTAGGAAAGTGAAGCCATAATGGAGATGGCTTGGCTGTATTGAAATAGATAGGAGTGGAACCATGCAAGGGCATCCTACAGAGCTGTACAATTAAGGAGAAGCAATGAAGGAATAGTGTGGCCTACTATATCGAACGCTGTGGAGAGGTTGAGCAGCCAAGGAGATAAATGCACCACAGTCACAATCACAAGGGATGCCATTTGTAACATTGGTCAAGGTAGTCTTGCGACTGTCAGAGAGGCAGAAGCCAGATTGAAAGAAGAACTTTTAGAAGAAGTAGGGTTGGAACTGAGAGGTGACAACACAGGTGAGAAAGAAAGGAAGGTTAGAACTGGGTTGATAGTTGGAGAGTGAAGATTTATTTTGAGAAGTCGATGGCAGTTTTTATCTGATTTGACACCAATTCTAATCCATGGAATGGCGAAAATATTTTGAGAGGAAAGGATTGCATAAATGACAAGGTCCATGATTGACACAGAGATATGCAGGTGTACTTCTCTCATGAAGTTTTATTTATATTCTACCAATGAAACAGAGAGTACTGGATTCCCATGAGTGAATGAAAAGGTGGAAGTCAATGGAGTCATCAGTTAAGGTTATAAGCCTTGAGGGTTTCTCAGCTCAATCCTGAAAATGGATTATTGTCAAGTGAAATTGTGCAACTACCCAGTTGATATTTTTTGGCGTACATTCAACACTGATACTTCTTTTAGGGGTTGCCAGTTAGAGCAATAACCCTGGAGCTTATGAGGTACCAGATTATTTTTGATGGTATAATACAAAGACTGCACCATCATTTTATACAGCACAGTGCTGTATTTGTGCCATGTTTTCTATTTTTAGATTTGATTTGAAACATCCCTGAAACATCTGTGAAGAAGTACTTATCACTGTAGAGAGTGAATGGGGAATGACTGCTGTCAGGGAATGTAGTCTTCATCGAGATATTATCAGGAAGGTCAGTGTTTTCCCACTGTTGAGTGTGGAGTTGGAAGCTGGCTGAGTTTTAATGATGCAGTCCCTGAGTGGGATATGCTGCCTTGTCAACTGCAACTCATCGAGTTCTTGCAGTCCAGTGAGAAGGGCAGAAACTGATAGTCAGGATTTCAAGCAAAAGCTGAGCACAGCAAAAGGAACAGAAATGCTTCTATGCAAAAATGATATTTGACATTAGAGTTAGTTACTGTGTATGTGATTTAGGAACTGGGGAACATAATGTGATACTTTTTTTCCCTTTAGAACACAATCCATATTGAAATTGATTCAGAAATACTCTTGCGCAACTGCATTAGCTGTAAAATATTTCTTAATTTCTGGCTTACCAACTTGTTATAAGCTTCATTATCATTTGGATCAGCTCGATGTTCAAATTATTACTGTACAATTAACATTAAATAATATTGCTTCAGCACTTGAATTACTCTACAATCTGTTAAAGTACAAGGATGTGTAACATTTTGCTATTTGTTGTGACATGGGAGTTAAGACTAAATGGGCTAAAAATTCGATCGCCCTTGAAAATGGGCGTGGAAATCACAATATGCAATCAACCTATTGTCGGTTTAAAGTAATGCAGGCAACATGTAGACTTTGTTTTTTGCCTGTTTGTTTAAGAAATAGTGACGTGCAGCCCAGCAGTAAATGGCTGTTAAATGCCTGCGTGTCTCAGCAGGGGGCTAGCCTGCACCTATTAAAGGGGAAGTGCATTCTGGCTGCAGCAGGTACTGGAAGTCTTGTATAAGAGTGTCTGACCTACAGGAAGAGTGTAACAATATGGCAAAGAACAAGCTCCCAGATTTTCTGCTGCAGCACTTGAGGCCCTGGTGGATAGGAGGTCAGAGGTCCTCATCCAACATGGGGTAAGGAGGCCCTCCACTAAAGCGCTTAGAAGGAAATGGGAACAGGTAGCCACAGAGATCAATGTGAACAGTCATAGACTCATAGAGTCATACAGCACAGAAATATGCCCTTCGGCCCATCGTGTCTGAGCCAGCCATCAAGTACCTAACTATTCTAATCCCATTTTCCTGCACTTGGCCCGTAGCCTTGTATGCTATGGCTTTTCAAGTGCTTATCTAAATACTTCTTAAATGTTGTGATGGTTCTTGCCTCTACCACCTCTTCAGGCAGTGCGTTCCAGATTCCAACCACCCTCTGGGTGAAAAATTATTTTCTCAAATCACCTCTAAACCTCCTGCCCCTTACCTTAAATCTATGCCCCCTGGTTATTGACCCCTGCACTAAGGGAAAAAGTTTCTTCCTATCTAATCAATGCCCCTCATAATTTTGTATACCTCAATCATGTCCCCCCTCAGCCTTCTCTGCTCTAAGGAAAACATCCCTAGCCTTTTCAGTCTCTCTTCATAGCTGAAATGCTCCAGCCCAGGCAACATCCTGGTGAATCTCCTCTGCACCCTCTCAATGCAATCACATCCTTCCTATAGTGTGATGCTCAGAACTGTACAAAGTACTGCAGCTCCAGCTGTGGCCTAACTAGTGCTTTATACAGTTCCATCATAACCTCCCTGCTCTTATATTCTATGCCTCGGCTAATAAAGGTAAGTATCCCATATGCCTTCCTAATCACCTTATCTACCTGTGCTGATGCCTTCAGTGATCTATGGACAAGTACACCAAGGTCCCTCTGACCTTCTGTACTTCCTGATGTCCTACCATCCATTGTATATTCCCTTGCCTTGTTAGTCCTCCCAAAATGCATCACCTTACAATTCAGTGTTGTCCTGAACTTGGATGCAGTGTCGCAAGAAGTTCAATGACCTCACATGAGAGGTCCAGGTCATTGAATTCATTTTCAAATGCATATCCTCACAACTGAACTACGAGCCTCCCAAACTGCTCAATTTACCACACTCCATTCACCTACCAACATTCTCAAGAAGCATGGCTCATACCTCACACCCACATCTCACAGCTTACACACATTATCAGCTATTGAACCAGGACAGGCACATCACCCAAAAATATTGCACCACACTCACTGACACACTTCCCTCTGTCTTGCAGGACAAGTTGGCACACAACCAGAGGCAGCAGCTGCTAATTGGCGGAGGACAGGCTCGACTACATGTCCTCACCTCCAAGGAGGATGCACATCACCATCATTGGTGTGGCTGTTACTGAGACTGTGACCAGCAGCAGGGCTGACACCATAGAAGATGATGGTCTGTTCCTACCTAATCCACCTTCTCAAATCCCACCTCTCCCTCAACTCACAGACTCTTCTGATATGCAAGCTGCAGATGGTGTAAGCCTGCAACTTTTACTTTCCCAAACTCCCTTCACAACAACCCTACCCTTGTGCCTTTCTTCTTTCAGATATCCAAGAATTGTAACTGGCCAGGCAGTGGTGTGGGAGCGTAAAGAGGAGCAGGACACTTATGATGAAGAAAAATCATCACTTGATCTCACACTTACAACCATCAGTTTAGATACTGACACTGTGTGTACTTCAGAGGGTAGCATAGAGGTGGGATCTGCATGTGATGAGTTAATGGCATGAGTAGGCAACAGACAGGGCAGGGGGAAAGGGTAGTGCAGGTTCCACTTCATCGGAGGATGAGGTCACCTACAAGTTCTATTGCAGAGGACGTAGATGAGGACTTTGATGGGATGGTGTATAGAAAAAAGCTGATGGGCATGCACACAGAAATGCTTGGTGCACTGGCAGGCCTGTCAGAAAACCTGCTGTCACTGTCAAGGAGCATGGAGGAGTCCAACTCCAACTTGGCACAAGGCTTTGTGCAGAGCATGGAGTCCATCCTTTTTAACGTAGAAGTGGTGGCCAACTCCACAAGACCACATGCAGAGCCGACCACGATGCAGTCTCTGTTGACTGATGTCTCAACTTCCACTCAACTCAACATCTGAGTCTAAAGTTGTGTCTGTTCCAACTGTTTGTTAGAGCAATGCAAATCTACTTTCACTGTGCTGTCTCCTGATAGGTCAGCATCTTCCTCCTTTTTGTGTATTTGTTCACTTTTCCCTTAAATACTCAATCATTCCCATATTTAAACAACCCTCGGCGTGAATAACTTTCTCTTAATCTCTCCCCTTAATCCCCTAGTGATGATTTTAAATTGATGACCCCACATGCACCCCGACTTTCCCGATTCATTGTAACAAAACTCTTCATAATTTTATAAACCTCGATTAAGTCTCCTCAGCTTCACTGCTCCAGTATAAATAGTCACAGTCCCTCAAGTCTTTCCTTATAAGTTTCCATCCCTGGTATCATCCTGATAAATCTACACTGTATGATCTCTATGGCTTCAAAGATTTATTTCTGTAATGTGAGTCCCAAAACTGCACACAGTGCTCTGACTGCAGCATAGCCATTGTACAAATTTGCCATTATCGCTTTATTCTTTTGCTCTTGGCCCTTTTTAAAATCAAATTCAAAATGCTATTGGTCTTTTTATAGATTTATCTTTCTGTAGCTACTTTCAACAAATTATGCATTTGAATCCCTGTGTCTTTCTGTTCATCCATACTCTTCAACATCCTTCCATTGAGTGTATATTTCCATTCCTTGTTTTTCTTCCCAAAGTGTACTGTCTCACAGTTCTACACATTAATTGGTATCTGCCACTTGTTTGACGGTTCTACTAACCTATCTGTGTCCTGATGTTCTTGCTATGTGCCAAGCTCCTTACCTTTGTGTTTTGCAGAAATCCTTTTATGCACGTCAGGCTTGAATTTCCTCCCATTAGTAGGTTATTGGTAGGATGGGACTTCTGTCCGCCCACATATTTCGGCCATTGTCCTACTCAACTCTTCTGGATTGGTCATGATTATTTATGTGGGTACGGTGTCAGTAGTAAAACCAATGCTTATTGGATTGTCACCATTGATAGAGATAGAAATTGAGTGGTGCTGCAGCATTTAAAGTTACACACATTTTTTGGCACTGGGCCAAAGAACAGTGCAATAATGAGTAAGGGAGGAGCGGAATTGGAGTGGGGTGTATCAGCAATGAGAAGGCCTGCAAGATTATTGATGCTTGGGTGGGTAGATACCCCTCTAGCAGAAACAAAGTCCATAAAAGGTCTCCAGGGAATTGAGGTTCTATACAAGAGTAAGCTAGATTTTATAGAGGCTGGTGGCAAAGGCATTGGGCTGGATTTCCTTCTCCCGCCGTCGGGAGCGGCGGTGGGCGAAAAAATGGCAGCCCACAAGTGCGGGTCGCATGCTGCCATGCTGCCGCGATCTTTCTTGTGATGAACCATGATAATGGGCCAGTTGAGCTGCCCCCCACGTGGAGGGGGAGGGATCTCCGACGCCGTCAATGGTCTCAGCTGCCTGTGCGCAGGCGCTGCCACCATTTCTAGAGGGCAGCCAGTACTGCTGGGTCATTAAAATTTTTAAAGGGCTACCCCCCCACCAATGTACCACCGATAAATCTATCGCCCCTTCCCCCCAATAACACTTATCTTCGACACTTGACCTTCCCGTTCCAAACCAATCAAAGTGCAGAGGTCTCCCCTACCCACCCTCCCCTACATTATTAATTTGCATTGCAGCCCATTCCGCCCCCCCGCCCGCCACTGCGTTAAAAATCATAAATTCCCCCCTTCCCCACCACGGTGACACCTGCTTTCCCTGGAAGGGAAAGTGAAGGTGAGTGAGTGCCGGCCACCACTCGGAAGATCGCAGCCTGAAGGTAAGATCACTGTTTATTTTATTTAAATGTATTCATTTCATTAATTTAAATATGTTAATCTGGGTCCCGTCGCCCAGCATGGGGGGGGGGGGGCCGCCACAGAGCCTCGCCTCCGCCGGGGAGATTGGGTCTGGCACTCCCGCCGTTGGGCTCCATGGCGAGCCGCTACCAGAATGATCTTCTGGCGTCTTCCCCCACCTTGGAGTCCAACGTCGGGAGCTCAGTAAAATCCCGGCCATTGATTGTGACCTTCACTTGCCCCCACGAACTGTCACACAGTGCAAAAAGAGGAAACAAATATCTTATATGATGCCTTGTTTTAAGTGATTTCAATCATATGTCATCCTCCAACTCTTCAAAGGGCAAGGATAGAAGCATTGGCATTGGGAAATCCAGCTCACCAGTGCCAAAATTTACTTTCTCAAGTATTCGCAGAAACTGTCATAAACTGAGAGGTTCTGGAGCAAGAGCCAACTGAAATTTGACAAACATGCCAGTCGATGGTACTGCCACCCAAAACCTGACCCACTATATGGAAATGGGTGGGATGGGTGTGGCTAATGTTCTTGTGTCATTTTCCCCAACCTCTAACCCTAACCTGATCTATGAGATGACCAGCATTATTACTGTATGTTTGTATATTACTCCCGGTTCCCCTGAAGCAGATATCACATTGAGAAAGCCATTTCGGAATTTCTGACTGAAATTTGCAGCAACTGTAGCAGAAATATATCAAAATAAGACTGTTTGGTTACTATATTTTTATCCATTCATTATTCTCTCCTTTTAGGATTCCAACATGCCAGGTATCATTCCTTAGATAAAACAATGAGCCAACATCCTCCTGCAAAGTATTCACCAATGCTATTTTGCAGTACATGCTCGTCATGGGAGAAAGGTCAGGTGACTGAATTGGCTGTTGTTATGGTGGCGCATTTTACTGGTTTTAGCATCCCAACACTGGCTGAAATATGAAGGTAAAAAGTATGAAAATGCAGCTTGCCTTAGCCTATGTTTTGGGGACTGACATAACAGGTATTGTTCCATTGACTTCACAAGGGTACTTTTTGACTTGTACATTTAACAACATGTTGTTGGAAGAGGTTAAGTTCCTATCATTGGTTTACCATTTATCAATTTCACAAACTAGATCTACTCAGAGGAAGTATTGAAGAGTGGGGTAAATAAGAGGTGGTCATTCTGGGGAGCTCTTTTGTGCCTTTTAGCACTGCAAAATAGCATTGGTGAATACTTTGCAGGAGGATGTTGGCTCATCGTTTCACCTGAGGAATGATACATGGCATGTTGGAATCCTAAAAGGAGAGAGTAATGAATGGACAAAAATATAGTAACCAAACAGTCTTATTTTGATATATTTTTGCTACAGTTTCTGCTGCTAGAGTCACACCTTATAAAAGATTTTCATGGCATTCTCCAGTAGCTAGGAATGCAATGAATTGTTCCTAACTATTTACTTGAAATCAAGCAGCTTCCTTCAAGGTGAAAAGCAATACTTTCCTGTGAAATCCAACAGCTATCTCTAATTGGGAGTCATGTGGAGTTACAAGAGACTTATTTCTCTGTCAAGTTCAACAGTTTTGCTACAGTGCCGATTGTACATTTTCAGTTCAAAAGCTAAATGTAAGGTCGTGCATATTGTGACCCTCCCTATCACTTCAACAGCAATTTCCTCATGAGGAATGTATTAGTTCTGTGCCAGCCTTGGCTTAGTTGCTAGTGCTCATGCCTCTGAGTTAAAAGGTCATCTATTCAAGTTCCATTCCAGAACTTGAGCATATAATCCAAGCTGACACTGAAGAGGAGTGCCGCACTATCAGGGTGCCATCTTTTGAATGTTTGATCTCGGAATTATTTGACGAAGAGCAAGGGAGTTCTCCTGGTGTCCTGCTCATCATTTAGCCATCAATATCGCTAAAACATATTAGCTGGCTAATTACCTTGTTACTTTTTGTGGAATCTTGCTGTGCCAAGATTGACAACTGCATTTCTCTGCATTACAATAACTCTAAAGAATTGGCTGTGAAACCCTTTGAGAGATGCTGAGGGCGTGAAAGAGAGAGAGAAGCAGAGTTAATGATTCAGGCCTTTGATCTTTCATCTCTCCACAGATGCTGCCAGACCTGCTGAGTATTTCCAGCACGTTCTGTTTTTATTTCAGATTTCCAGCATCTGCAGTAGTTTGCTTTTAATATATAAATGCAAGTTCTTCTTTCTCTGAGAAAGTTTAACTTTTGGTGAAACAGATTAGAAAACAGAATGCTTTATTCTTCTCGCATATTTGAGTGAGACTTCAAGGATCTGGTGCAAGTGCTTCTTTTGAAATTAAAACATTGGTGAAATCTTCCTCCTATTGCATTCACAATAAACAGAGGGATGAACCATGTGAATGAACAGCCACTAAAATTAGTTACTTTCTGAAATAGGCTGGTATAAAAAACCCTTCCACTAGCCTACTTAGGGGAAATAATAGATTCTCGAGTACTCAACAAATAGAATAGTTTACTTTAGGAAACTGGGTGAAGCAGTAGGTGAGATATTAGTTTTCACCTTTAGGGACTTGGTTTAAAACAAGCATATATTGATGAGGCTTTCTGCCTGTTTTTTATTGGCAGGGGTCTCCCACATAAAATGAAATCTGTCTCAGCCCTGCACAAAACTAAAAATAATTGACATTAAATTGGCAATCTTGTAGAATGGTAGTCATGGGAAATGGAAATTGTCACAGGGATGCAGAAGTGAATGCTCCTCTGACCTTGGTGGTGAGGTGCATTCTTGGGACAGAGTAGAGTATTACTCTGCACCTAATTGCTATAACTGAATTGGGAGTTTGGTTTGTAACTTGACACTGGCTGCCTATAAAATTTTCTATGCTAACATCCTCTCATTTTTATCTAAAATGTTATTTTGTTTGATTGATAGATGAAGAGCAACACTTTGCCTTCAATCCACCTTCGATGGATGAACATATAACTTCCTCTACTATTTCAGAACACACTAACAGTTCCCCCAGTAATATGACCAACTAACCTATGCAGGCTCATAACTTCTATGCTCTGTGAATGTATTGCTGAGAGGAACTTTCTGAGGTCCTATGAAACTGAGAGGGCCTCACATGCAGCAAGTGGCTGATTGGAAAACTGAGAACACGCTGCCCATGATTTCCTGTCCATTTATGTTAATTACAGAAAATCATATAAAACATATCAATGATCTTCTAACCTTTTATGTATATGGCCCTGCCAATGGTACATTGCCTGGGAAAGTTCTATCCTCTGTCGGCAAAGTCACACTGTGTGGCCTCAGCTACGATAAGCATGTTTTATCTCCGGTCCATAACATGCAGAGTAGTGAGATGATGATGTGAATGAGTTTGCAACACTGATTTGAAACCATGGCTGACATTTTCCAACTTGGCACTCCAAGCTATGCCCTGTCTTAGCCTCACACAACTGAACACAACGTTTAGAGGAATGAAGGACCCTCCACAGCCCTACTTAAAGTGATCTTAAAGTATGCACAGGTAGTTGCTGGATTATTTCTTCTGGCTGGTGGTCCAATTGTGCTTGATTTTGGAGCTTTCTGAAACTTGGCTAAAATCTGAATAGTCTACAAGGAGTGATTTGGCTGGTGCTGACGTATTTCTTTGTTTACTTAAAATCTTGCGCTGAAACAAGTTTGACTGGCCTAATAGAACATAACTGGGAAAATGAAGAGAGGCCACACAGAGCAAGACAAGCTGCTAGAAGAAAGAGGAGGAGGAGGAGGAGGAGTGGGAGAAGGGCTCTCATCGGGACGTCATATCTGCCAATTCTCTTACCTCAACTTCAGTGATAACCAATGTACAAGACGTCTTCGCTTCTCAAGAGATGGTGACTAAATTCTGCCAACTGCTGCAGCCACAACTGTATCCTCAAAGTAGGACAAGGAAGGCAATGCCTATGCTAAAAAGGTGACTGTGGCTTTAATTCTAAGCATCTGGCTCCTTCTGGGTTGCTGCTGGAGATAAAAGCAACATCTCACAGTTGCAGTGCACTGCTGCTTAAGGGAGATGGCTGAGTCTCTCTATACCAAGAGAAACAAATTAATCTCAATCCCTCTTGCCAGAGACAAGCAGGAGGAATGAACATGACATTTTGCACAGATTTCATAGTTTCTCATGGTGCAGAGTGCCATTGAGTGCTAGAACATTGCCTGTGTGCACTTCATCTGAACTTGGCGAGTTTCAGGAAGTGAAAGGGATTCCACTCCCTCAATGTGCAGCTAGTGTGCAATCACAGACAGCACATCATGGAGGTGAACACCCGTTCTCTTGGCAGCAGTCATAATTCTTTCATTCAGCGGAAGTCATCTATTCCATCTGCACGTGATCCACCACGTTAAGCGAAAGGCTGGCTACTGGGTTACAAGGGTTATCCCTTCATGACATAGTTCATGACTCCAGTCAGGAAATCATGCACAAATGCACTGCCAGCCTACACCGAGACCCTTGCTGCAAATAGGAAGATTATAGAGCACACCATCGGCATCCCCAAGCAACACCTGCACTGCTTGGAAGGTGGCTTCCAGTACTCTGTTGAGTGGGTATCAAGATTGGTGTTAGTATGCTGCTTGTTGCACAACCTGGCCATTATGAGGGAACAGCCCTTGTCACCACCTATCAGGTGAAAAACTAAGCAGCACGAGGAAAAGGAGGGTATGAATTGAAGGGTTAAATACGGATGGATTGAGATTGTTGGTAGGTGGGTGATGATGGTGTCGTGAATTGAGCAGTGGATGAGGCTAATGGTGCAGTTGCAGGGTCTGCCATTTGAAGATTGAACTCACGCACCTTGACTACTTGTGCCAGATCATTAAACTTCTTCCTGCAATACATCCATGCACTTGGAGGTACCCTACTGGCATTAACCTCTGCCTCTGCTTCTTCCCACTGCCGCCTGAACGTATGACTTGAGGGTCTCTTGTCCCCTGCAGATACAGGATGCCTCTCCTCGCCACATCTTGCAGCAAGACCTCCAATGTATTGTCAGAAAACCTTACTGCATGCTCTCTTGCAGGATGAGCTGTCTTCAAAAGCAATTAACATCCTGACACCACTTCCAGTAGCCACACTACACCTCCCCTTCTAAGAGGTACAGGCTACCTTTGAGATGCGCTAGCCATTTGCAATACCAGGCTCCCTGCTGATACTGACAACTGATGAACAGTGCGAGGACCGCTGGCTGCACGCAGCAATCATGGAAATCAGCAGGCAACACAAATTTAACATCCTGCCTGCAGTGCAATGAATGGCCTGGGGTTAATCAAGAAACGCGATCCCCAACCCCTTTTCAGATCATATCCAACTTAACCCCCTTTATATTTCAATGACATTGAAGTCAAATCAGCTTGTTCAAAAATGAATTCAAGCTACTTTTAATTCCCAATATTTTTGAGTGAATTATGTGAACTCCCTGTGATACAATACTTGATTCCTCCAATCTAAAAAGCAAAACAACTTGATTGGTTTTGGTCCAAATTGAAACAGCCTCAGTGTAAATTTAGTTAGCAACTCACCCAATTCATTTATAACACCAACAGGACCTCCTCTCTCCAACATCCACTCCTTTTGTTGTTCAGACATTATATCAATCTATTGCAGTCTTGATCTATTTCCCTCTTGGAATAATATTTTTTCCCCCAATAGTATTATAGTTATGTCTGCAGTCGTGATGGATCATTTCATCGTCTTAGCTGTAGTCCAGTCCAATGAGTAAATCAGGTTTGTGCCTTGCAAAGACCAGGGTTTTCATCACAAACATAATTATTTCAATCCTAGATAATTGCTCATTCCACCATAAAATCCATGTCACAATTTATAGCTCTGATTTCTGCCCTAGCCTTATTATATAATTGCTTCTTACACAAGAAATGAGCAGCTAGCAGTGGTTTCACACGACCAATAATACTGCTAAACCCTGTTGCTGCAGCTACAGATCTGTTTGCCGCTTTATGCAGCTGGTAATGTCCTTGCCAAAATATTGGCTGTTTTCCTGCTTGCTTTAATTCTATTTCGTTAATCTTAAAGAGACAGAGAGCATTTTCAGAACCACCACTTACACAGCACTTGGAGGATTCATTAACCTTATTCACTGCTGTCACTCTTGCAGCACTGTGATCTTGGCAGGCTTTCTCGCTGTGGGGGACCAAAAAAGCTTTTGACAAGGCAGATAAATGTGTTTTGGCAGCAGCTTTCTGAAATGAGCAAAACTGCTTTCAATCAGGAACCGCCAAGCACTAGGTTATCCTCGTTTGAAATTGATGTTCAAGCAAATCCATACATTTTAAGTTACTTGATCTTTACTGCTCATCACCTCATTTTCCTCCCTTCCTTTCTTAGTAGCCCAGTCTCATGGCGGAGTATTCTCCAAATACTCATCCTTCATTTAGAAGCATATGGTCAAGGAATATTTAAATGCTATTTGACTGTGGGGTGCATCACAGGTGAACTTGATCCAATTAGTATCCATGCAGCTCCACTGTCTGACAGGAGTTACTGCATAGCAGTCAGGGTCGGTAACACTGAAAACTTTTTCTCTTCCTTAGTGCAGGAATAAAGACCAGTTGTAGCCTCCTGCTACGACCCCAGTTGCAATCTGTTAACTCAGCACAGAAAGGGACTGAAGCTGCAACTTTCATGGTCAATATGGCTCAGTGTCGCATTGGCAATGCACTAAGCAAATTATCCATCAGTTAGCTGTATTTCACACTTTTGCAGATATTGGAAAGTGTTATCAATGGCCCAGCCATATCGTTCTGCACAGTAGCATAGATCTTCAATAATTGTTATGTTTATAAGCTGCAAAGTCGCTAACATATTTTTGTAACAGCATTGAACTGTATATATACCACTCATTAAAGACTTAGTTAAAAATGTACTTTAATCAAAGCTACATCATGTCATTAGAATACTTTGTTCACCAGGCTGTACAACTGTCCAAAGAAGAGCTGAATGAAACCTCAGTATTTTCTTCTGGTATTAATAATGCTCTGAAAGAGTTGCCTGGGGCAGTATAATAAATATCTCAAAAACTGAGGCTGATCAAGGAACTTCCAAGCATTGAGAGAATGAGGCTCACCAGTGCAGATATTTATTCAATCTTGCTGCTGTCCATGACCTGAATGTTTTGGGTATAAGTAGAAATGGTTGAATCTCGAAGATCTTGAGTATTTGACTAATATCTTCCCTGCATTTTTCTTTCTTCTCCACTGTACACAATACCAGGCTCTGTAAAGTCTCCTCAAGGCTAGGATGCCTAAAGATAAGAATCAATAAGTGGATTAAGTCTTCTGTTCAAATAGTGGAGAGAGGGATTTGAAATGAACACATTGGGTTGAATTTTACTGGGCTCCCGACGTCAGGGGTCGTGGCGGGAGGACCTGGAAAATACCTCTGGGAGAGGCCTACCGTGGGCCTCGTGCCGAGAAGGCCCCGCCCCATATTACTAACAGTGGCGGGGCCTTGTGGCGGCTCCCCCCGCCGCTTGGCAGCAACATCACAATTTACATATGTTAATATATATTTCATTAATGAATTAATCACTTACCTGCTGACACCGGCCATCTCGCTGCGATATTCTGGTTGGTTGCCAGAACTCTCACGCCTTCGGATCTCCGTTTGGAGATCCAAGGCGGAACACTGATTGGAAGGGGTGAGCAGGTAAGTTTTCTGAGCGGGGGCGGGGTTGGGGTGGGAACAGGGAAAATGATTACGATTGGTGGAGGGGATGGTGGGAAGGGGTTGAAGGTAAAATGTTATAAACTTTCTTGGGGGGAAAGGTTGGGGCCACAAGGTACGTTTTTTTGGGGGAATGGCAATTAATAAATTGTTCAGCCATTGGGGGTTGGGAGAGGGGATTGAAACTTTAATTAAATTTTTCACTTTAATTTTATAGGTCCTGTAACTTTAAAAATTTAAATTAAACTGAAGGGCTGGAAGCCCTTTAAAAATGGCGCTGACGCCTACGTGGTGGCACTGGATGCCATTGCCGGAGACGGAGCGCCCGCCTCATCCCACGTCATCAGGCGGGATGGTACATCCCGGCCATGTAAATGAACCGCCTTGCTAAATATTGTGGAGGCTCCGCAGAGTAAATCTTACACGTGTGCCCCGCCATTTGTGAAGTTTGCCGCCTGGAAAAATTCAGCCAATTAAGTATTCATACAGCATTGCAAGTTTTTACTCCTTCCAGCTTGGAACCATGAAGATCAGGTATACCTCCTCTAAATTCATTAACCGAGCACTGACTAGGCATCAACATTGGGACCTTCATGGTGTGACTGGTCCAATGACACATCACATGGCATCCACGGAGCACAACTAATTCACAGATTAACTCTGTTCAAATAGCCTGTGGTTTCAACACAATGATACTAACTAATACTTTTGCCAGTACGTTTAGCTACTAGTATGCATCTGTGGATAACATCTAGTTAAGTGATAATGGTGTAGTAGTATGGGAAGATAAAGTAATGTTTAAAACAAGAAAAATAGACTTAAGGAAAAACTTATGTAAAGTTCTGCAATAAATACAATAATATAGATTTTTGATTCATTGACCAATTTCAGTAGTGGTTCAAAATAATTATTTGTTTCCTTTTGGTGATAAAACTTCATGCTGTGCAAGAAATATGATAGATAATTAAAATTATTGTTATTAACATGTATAGGAGTTTACACGACTTAAATAGACTTCTATACTTACACAATGACATGTTCTTCCAGGTACAATTGTGATTGGAGAATTGACCATTTCTATCCCAACTAAAATGTAAAAATTCTTCCCAGTATTTACTTGGGCTGAGTGACAAACTGCCTGAGAATGCTCAACTGCAGGATTGGTTATACACTACAGCATTGAGAAAGCGTACTATGCAGCTTAATAAGCTCATATGTTTCTTTTGGGGTACTGTACACTATGTAATTTCTGTTGTTCAATGATCTCTGTCATACTGTATCATGCTTATATGTCCCTCACTTTTATAGAAGCTTTATAAAATATTGTTTTTAGAATATAGTTGCTATTCGCACAGTCTTATTTCTGTGTGGTTGCAAAATATTGCCTTACAAAGCACAGGCCAAATGCAACAGGAATATAAGGAAAAGCTCTTCATATTTTGATTGAATTTGTAACATTTTAATAAGGGTATAAGTGTTCTGCAGGTTGTTCTCCAAAATGTTGAAAGGTTAGAATTAAATTTGTCACCATGTAAGCATGGTGCAGAAAATGCCAATTGACTTTCCACTGTCTATCAAGTAAGTTGATTTAACTTTGAAAATGGTAGCCTTCCTTCCTGTAGTCTACCAGCACAAAGTCTAGGTTTAACCCAGGGCAACTGGTGCATCTTCAGCAATGGCTTCTCTTCCTGCAGCTTCACCTTTGAAATTCCACATGGACCTATCTCTGGATTACTTTTCTTCAATTTCTACACAATGCCCCTTGCTGAAATAGTAGACACAGGCTTGGTCCCATATGTATGCTGATGACACTCATCTCTGCATCTGCATCTCTTCCACTGACTCAATACCGATCTCTGTTATGTTCCATTGCCTAGCCAATGTCGTCATGGATGAATTAAACATCTTTCAATTGAACATCTTCCTTTACCTTCAGTCTCACATCATAAACTCTGCTCCCTTACCATTGACTATGTCCTCCTCATCAGCCACTTGTTGAAGCTGAACCAGGCCATATAAACATCAGCAACCTTATATACCCTGCCTCTCAGTACCACTTAGTCCTTTCGCTCCGGCTTTTGGTGCATCCCTGCTCCCTTCACTTCATTGTTCCTGGGATGGTGGGACTGTCCTATGAAGAGCGATTGGGGAAACTGGGCCTGTATTCTCGAGAGTTTCGAAGAATGAGAGGTGATTTCATTGAAACCTACAAAATACTTAAAGGGATAGACAGGGTAGAGGCATGTAAGATGTTTCCCCTGGTTGGGAGTCTAGAACCAAGGGACACAATTTCAAAGTAAGGGGGAAGCCACTTAGGACAGAGATGAGGAGAAATTTCTTTACTCAGAGGGTTGGGCATCTTTGGAATTTTTTACCCCAGAGGGCTGTGGAAGCTCAGTTATTGAGGATGTTTAAAGTAGAGATTGACAGATTTCTAAATACCAATGACATAAAGAGATATGGGGACAGTGTGGGAAAAAGGCATTGAAGTGGATGATCAGCCATGATCGTATTGAATGGCAGGGCAGGCTTGATGGGATGAATGAACCACTCCTGCTCCTATGTTCCTATATTCCTATGTTCCATCATTAGTGGCACAGTCTCAGGTCTACTTTGAAGCTCCCTCCCTAAATCTCTACAGTTTTCATATTCTCTCTCTCCACCTTGAAAACAAGTAACACTTCCACTAAGATTTTGATCGCTACCCTAAGCTCTTCCACCATGGCTCAGCACCCATTATCTTTACTAGAGTCATAGAGTTATACAGTATAGAAACAGGCCCTTCGGCCCATTGTGTTCATGCCAGCCATCAAGCACCTAACTATTCTAATCCCATTTTCCAGTACTTGACCCATAGCCTTGTATGCTTTGGCTTTTCAAGTGCTCATCTAAATACTCCTTAAATGTTGTGAGGGTTCCTGTCTCTACCACCTCTTCAGGCAGTGCGTTCCAGATTCCAACCATCCTGTGAGTGAAAGATTTTTTCCTCAAATTTCCTCTAAACCTCCTGCCCCTTACCTTAAATCTATGCCCCCTTTTTTATTGACCCCTCCACTAAGGGAAAAAGTTTCTTTCTATCTAACCTATCAATGCCCCTCATAGTTTGTATACCTCAATCATATCACCCCTCAGCCTTCTCTGCTCTAAGGAAAACAACTCTAGCCTTTTCAGTCTCTCTTCATAGCTGAAATGCTCCAGCCCAGGCAACATCCTGGTGAATCTCCTCTGCACCCTCTCCAGTGCAATCACATCCTTCCTATAGTGTGATGCTCAGAACTGCACAAAGTACTGCAGCTCTGGCCTAACTAGCATTTTATACAGCTCCGCCATAACCCCCCTGCTCTTATATTCTATGCCTCTGCTGATAAAGGCAAGTCATAGAGTCATTGAGTCGTACAGCATAGAAACAGGCCCTTCGGCCCACCGCGTCCATGCCGACCATAATGCCTATCTATACTAATCCCACCTGCCTGCATTAATTCCATATCCCTCTATGCCTTGCTCATTCAAGTGTCTGTCCAGATGCCTCTTAAATGTCGCTACTGTTCCTGCCTCCACCACCTCCGCAGGCAGCTCATTCCAGATACCCGCTATTCTTTGTGTGAAAGATTTACCCCTTTGATCCCCTTTAAACCTCCTCCCTCTCACCTTAAATCTATGCCCTCTAGTTTTAGTCACCCCTACCATGGGAAACAGACTCTGGCTATCTACCCTACCTCTGCCTCTCATAATTTTATATACCTCTATCATGTCCCCTCTCAGCCTCCTTCGCTCCAGGGAAAACAGACCCAGCCTATCTAATCTCTCTTTCTAACTCAAGCCCTCCACCAGGCAACATCCTTGTGAATGTTTTCTGCACCCTCTCTAGCTTAATCACATCTTTCCTGTAGTGCGGCGACCAGAACTGCACACAGTACTCCAAATGCGGCCTAACCAACGTTATGTACAACTGTGACATGATGTCCCAACTCTTGTACCCAATGCCTCAGCCGATGAAGGCAAGCATGCCATACGCCTTCTTCACCACCCCGTCTACCTGTGTTGCCACTTTCAGGGAACTATGTACTTGCACCCCAAGGTCTCTCTGCTCAACAACACTCCCCAGGGCCCTGCCATTCACTGTATATGTCCTGCCCTGGTTTAACTTCCCAAAATGCATCACTTCACACTTGTCTGCGTTAAATTCCATTTGCCACTCCTTTGCCCACTTTCCCAGTCGATCTATATCCTGTTGTGACCTTAGACAACCTTCTTCACTGTCCACTACACCACCAATTTTGGTGTCATCTGCAAACTTACTAATCATGCCCCTACAATCACATCCAAGTCATTAATATATATGACAAACAACAGAGGGTCCAGCACCAATCCCTGCAGCACACCACTGGTCACCGGCCTCCAATCTGAAAAACGACCCTCCACTACCACCCTGTGCCTCCTATCACCAAGCCAATTTTGTATCCAATTTGCTAGCTCACCCTGGATCCCATGTGTTTGAACCTTCTGGTCTAGCCTACCATGCGGGACCTTGTCAAAGGCCTTGCTAAAGTCCATGTAGACAATGTCCATCGCCCTGCCCTCGTCAATCCTCTTGGTCACCTCCTCGAAAACCTCCATCAAATTCGTGAGACATGATTTCCCACGCACAAAGCCATGCTGACTATCCCTAATCAGATCATGCCTTTCCAGATGCATATAAATCCTGTCTCTCAGAATCCCTTCCAATAACTTTCCCACCAATGATGTAAGGCTCACTGGCCTGTAGTTCCCTGGCTTATCCCTGCTGCCCTTCTTAAATAAAGGCACAACATTAGCTATTCTCCAGTCTTCCGGTACCTCACCCGTGGCTAACGATGATACAAAAATCTCTGCCAGGGCCCCAGCAATCTCCTCCCTTGCTTCCCATAGCATCCTAGGATGCACCTGGTCATGCCCTGGGGATTTATCCACCTTAATGCTCTTCTAAACCTCCAACACCTCCTCCTTTGTAATGTTGATATGCTCCAGGATGTTCCCTCTCTTGAACTCACTAGCTTTCATGACCTTCTCCACAGTAAATACGGATGAGAAATATTCATTTAAGACCTCACCCATTTCCCGTGGCTCCACACATAGATTGCCACACTGATCCTTAAGGGGACCTACTCTCTCCCTAGCTACCCTTTAACTCTTAATATACTTATAGAATCTTTTAGGATTCTCCTTTATCTTATCTGCCAGGGAAATCTCATGGCCCCTTTTCGCCCTCCTAATTTCTTTCTTAAGTGTACTCCTACATCCCCTATACTCCTTGAGGGACTCGCTCGATCCCAGCTGCCTATACCTGACATATGCCTCCTTCTTTGTCCTGACCAGACCCTCAATATCCCTCGTCAACCAAGGTTCCCTAAACTTGCCAGCCTTGCCCTTCCGTCTAACAGGAAAATGCCGGCCCTGAACTCTTCCTATCTCACTTTTAAAAGCCTCCCACTTGCCAGACGTCCCTTTACCTGTAAACAGCCTCTCCCATTCAACTTTTGAGAGTTCCTGTCTGATGCCATCGAAATTTGCCTTCCCCCAATTTAGGACTTCAACCTGAGGACTAGTCCTATCCTTTTCCATAACTATCTTGAAGCTAATAGAGTTATGGTCACTGATCCCAAAGTGCTCCCCCACTGACACGTCAACCACCTGCCCATCCTCATTTCCTAAGAGGAGGTAGAGTGTAGCCCCTTCTCTAGTAGGGCCATCCACATACTGCTTCAGAAAACTATCCTGGACACACTTAACAAATTCTTCCCCATCTGATCCCTTAGCACGGCAGTCCCAGTCAATATTAGGGGAGTTAAAATCACCTACTATTACAACCCTATAATTCCTACACCTATCTGTGATTTCCCTACATATATGCTCCTCCACTTCCCTCTGACTATTGGGGGGCCTATACTATTATCCCATCAAAGTGATCACCCCTTTCTTATTTCTCAGTTCTACCCAGATGGCCTCGCTGGGCATTCCCCCCGGGATATCCTTTCTTAGTACGGCCGTGATGTCCTCCCTAATCAATAGTGCAACTCCCCCTCCTCTCTTACCTCCACCTCTGCCACCCTGGAAAGATCGGTACCCCGGAACATTGAGCTGCCAGTCCTGCCCATCTCTCAACCATGTTTCCGTAATATCACATATTCCATAATAGCTATAATATCACAATCCCATGTACCGATCCATGCTCTGAGTTCATTTGCCTGACCTGTAAGGCTTCTTGCATTAAAGTAAATGCAGTTTAGCCTACCAGACCTTCCACGCTCCCTGTCCTGCCCCTGCCTGGCCTGCCTACTGGACTTGCTTGCTTTAACCTCTACATTTGCCTCAACTATCTCATCTGAGAGATGGCTACTTTGGGTCCCACCCCCCTGCAAGACTAGTTTAAACCCTCCTGAGTAGTGCTAACAAACCTCCCCACAAGGATATTGGTCCCCCTCCAATTTAGATGCAACCCGTCCTTCTTGCACCAGTCACCTCTGCACCAGAAGAGATCCCAATGATCCAAGTAGCTGAAGCCCTCCTGCCTACACCAGCTCTTCAGCCACCCATTCATTTGCCGAATCCTCCTATTCCTACCCTCACTAGCACGTGGCACAGGGAGTAATCCTGAGATTACAACCCTGGAGGTCCTGCTTTTTAACCTTCTGCCTAACTTTGCAGGACCTCATCTCTCTTCCTGCAAATGTCTTTCGTACCAATATGGACCATGACCTCTGGCTGCTCACCCTCCCCTTTCAGAAGTATCCCATGCAGGTTGGTAGGTAAATTGGCCATTATAAATTGCCCCTAGTGTAGGTAGGTGGTAGGGGAATATAGGGACAGGTGGGGATGTGGTAGAAATATGGGATTAGTGTAGGATTAGTATAAATGGGTGGTTGATGGTCGGCACAGACTCGGTGGGCCGAAGGGCCTGTTTCAGTGCTGTATCTCTAAACTAAACTAAACTAAAACCACCTATCTACCTGTGCTGCTGCCTTCAGTGATTTATGGAAAAGTAGACCAAGGTCCCTGTGGCCTTCTGTACTTCCTAGGGTCCTACCATCCATTGTATATTCCCTTGCCTTGTTAGTCCTCCCAAATTGCATCACCTCACACTTCTCAGGATTAAATTCCATTTGCCACTACTCCGCCCATCTTACCAGCCCATCTATATCTTCCTGCATTCTAAGGCTTTCCTCCTCACTATTTACGACACCACCAATTTTCATGTCTTCTGCGAACTTACTTATCATACCTTTTATTGCGAATTTCTTTTTCTGCCCTTTGTAGAACTCCTTGGGGTGTTTCCTACTTTAAATTTTCTATATAATTGCACTGTATCGTAGTTGCAGCAAAATTCACTATAGTTTGATCCTAGGGACAAGGAACATATTGATATATTGAAGATATTCAATATATCCAGCTATCAAATGCCACTGTACTTGGTTATCGTGCTTTGATGTACGATATACTGTGCACAGTGTCCTGGTAGGATATGAGTGTGGCCAAAGGTTCTACAAATAGCAAATCTCTAATTACAATCATGACTACAGAGGCATCAAATAGGAATTGTTTCAGTCCTACCCATACAAGGAAGCACTCTAAAGGAACATAAATATGACAGGCTTAAGCCTGAAGGGAAACATGGTTGAGGGTCCCTTTGTAAGGTCTGTTGCCTTTGCTTTGTGGTGTGTGACTGATGAATTGTCTTGTGCTACAATTGATTAATTGCCTCATGATGGTTCAGTTCAGAAAGAACCCCGCTGAAATGTTTTATCATGGGCCTTATAAGATGGTTTTATGTACCACGGACATTACTAGTATAAAGCACTGAGTGTGTTGTATTTTTCAGTTACATCCTTCATAACCAATGTAGACTTGAAATGACCGAGTAATGCTAGTGATTCTGAAGTCAATAGGCGGACAACAGAATCTTACAGTAAATTATGCTTATTTTTGTTCATAGACTCATGGCTTTGACATCTGAGACTATGGCTTCCATCGTCATATTCAAGCTGCCAGCATTAAAAAGCTTCAAATAATTCCTGCTTTATCTTTCTTTTCAGATTATACGCTTGTCTTTTCAAAAAGGATTTTTGCATTTTGAGATATACAGCTCTGCATTCTGAAAATTCTTTCAAACCACCCAGGGAAAAAATAATTGTTAACCATACATTTTTCTCACTTTTTTGCAATGCTTAATTATTTTCATATCGTGCATTTATTTGCTGCTTGTTTATTTGTGAAGTGAGCTGCTATTGCATCCCTGGATTGGCTTGGGGCGGCTGTATTTTGTCATGCTGATAGAACCATAGAAAGATTACAGCACAGAGGAGCCCAATCAGCCCATTGTGTCCGTGCCGGCTGATTAAACTAGCTGCCCAATCTAATCCCACCTTCCAGGATCTGGTCTATATCCTTGCTGGTTACAACACTTCAGGTGCATGGTACTTGCTTGGTTGTTTAAAACCATTATTATTCAAGCTTTTTATTGGAAGCCATTATGTTTAACAAATAAAGCTACGCAAACTCATTTTGAACGCATGAAGTTCACATCAGTGGCCTTCAAGTGTGAAATTATACCTCGAGGAGGTGAAAATACCAACATGCTATTTGCAAATATTTATGATTTAATCTGTGAATAGATGTTCGACCAGCAGTGTTTAAACAACTCTTTGTCCCCTACTCAATTATTTATTCCGTGCAAAATAATCTAATATAAACTGGACATCATCATCACCATCAATGAATTTCATTTATGTGTTGCTCCAGTTATTAATTTCCATAATGTATAATTACCTCAGTTGTTAAAATACAGCCATACATTTGCAAATACAATTCAGTCTTGCTTTTGATTATGACCACATTGTGCATGAGGTAATTACCATTTATTTTGCTTTTGTGGTTCTTGAATTAATTTTACACATGAGATGCCTTAATTTGTATGTGTTTTATTGCTGCAGAATAGGTCTTGGCAAACTGCCTAAAGTCTACTAAGGCAGTAAATCCTATCATAGTGTTATAAAATCCATTAAGAGTGAGTTGTGAGCCTAAAGCTGCTGGTTATTTAATCTGGTGGACATAAATTGCATGTTATAAATGTACAGCATGGATGTGCTACTGAGAGTGACATTGTAATATGATTTCATTCTCAAAGTTGATATTGTGTCAGAAGAATTGAATTGGACTAATTGTTGCCAGAGAACAAACAAGTCAACATATTATTGCTGTAGTTAAAAAAAAATTGCAGCTGCAATTTTCAAACATTTCCTTCGGTGTGTGAGTGTCATTTAATTTTTGCAGTTTGTGTTGGTCTAGCAAGAAGCAGAATCTGTCTTTGAAGGTTAGATTACTGTGCAGTAGTTTTGCCCTCGGTGTAATTTTAGCATATTACTGTTTGGTATGGTTTATAACGCCAGTGTGCTAGAATAACCCATCTGTTCCAAAGTACTGAGAAAGTATGGCAGGTAGATGTCTCGGCCCCAGATTTCATCATGTATTCTAATGGACTTCCAGAGGGATTCTGGTAGAAGGCACCAGATAAAAATCAAGGGCATGGTTATCTTAGGCACCTCTCCCAGCTCTGCGAGTTCCCAGCTGCTTTTCTATGGTTTGGAACCTCCACTCACCCCTTACAAGGTCAGTGACACCAAGGGGGAAGAGCCAAGGTGGGATTCGCCATGCTGGGAGTTCCTCCTTCCCTGGCTCAGAAGCGACCTGTTGTGTTGCTGGAGGTTTATGGAAATTGAGTGCTTCAGCAGGTCTTACTGGCCTGCATCAGCATAAAAGGGCCACCCCAGGAGAAATTGGAGATTTGAACTACATGCTCTGAAATATCAATATGTTTGATAACAAAATACAGTGCTTGACAAATGGTATTTTGTATCTGAAAGAAAGAATCAATGGACAACAGCTTTGCCGACAGAGCTCTCCATGTTTAATTTTAAACTTACGTATACTTCACTGATGTATGCCTGTAGGGCTACAGTAAGGAAGCGGATGACATCTTTCTCCAAAAAGGTAGCGTGGAGCCACACTTTCTGCATCTCGGTGATGCAGGTCCAAAGGAGGAATTTAAAATTGTCATCCTTATGTTCAAAGTACATGGTGGACGGGAGCTAAAGTAGATCAGCAAGCACAGAGATGATGTATGAACGGGAATTGGTGCAAGTTTGAATATGGACAACAGAGATTTGGATGAGCTCAAGTTTATGGGAGGTGGAAGATGGGATTCAAGTTAAGAGCATTGGAATAGTCAAGTCTGAAAGTAACAAAAGCATGGATGAGGATTTTAGCAGCAGATGGACTGAGGCAGAAGTGGAGATGGCGATCTTTGTGATGGAGAGATTATGTGGTTGTAAACTCAGTTCAGTGTCAAATTAGATGCCAAGGGTTGCATACAAACATACAAATTAGGAACAGAAGTAGGCCATTCAGCTCTGTAGCCTGCTCCGCCATTCAATAAGATCATGCTGATCTGTTTGTGTCTCGAACTCCACACTCCCATCTACCCCCGATAACCTTTGATTCGTTTGCCTAACAAGAATCTATCCACCTCCACCTTAAAAATATTCAATGACCCTGACTCCACCACCTTCTGAGGCAGAGAGTTCCAAAGTCGCACAACCCTCTGAGAGAAAACGTTTCTCCTCATCTCTGTCCTAAAAGGGCAACCCCTAATTTTAAAACAGTGCCCCCTAGTTCTGGACTCACCCACAAGAGGAAACATCCTTTCCACATCCAGCTTGTCAAGACTGTTCAGGGTTTTATAAACTTCAATCAAGTCTCCCCTCACTCTTCTAAACTCCTGTGAAAATAAGCCCAGTCTGTCCAACCTTTCCTCAGAAGACAATCCGCTCATTAAAGGTATCAATCTAGTAAATCTCATCTGAACTGCCTCCAACGCATTTACATCCTTCCTTAAATAAGGAGACTAAAACTGCACACAATATTTGAGATGTTGGGTTGAATTTTACCTCGTCAGACGGAAGCCATCCACCAACCGAAAAGTCATAGAGTCATAGAGTTATACAGCACAGAAATAGGCCCTTCAGTCCATCGTGTCCTTGCCAGCCATCAAGCACCTATCTATCCTAAGCCCATTTTCCAGCACTTGCCCCATAGCCTTGTATGCGATCCTGCCTCCGCCTGACCTGGGGATCCAGTCTGGATTTTACGGTGCCCAGGCCTTTAATAGGTCTGAGGCAGGACTTCCACCTCATTTAGGCAGGAAGTCCCACCTGATGGAGCTGCCGGCAATCAGCAGTGGCCACTGCTGGGACTGCAGCCCAGCTTTGCGAAGAAGAGGAAGGACGGCCCCAGGAAAAGGTAAGTGGGCCTCACCAGAGGTGATCGGTTGGGCCCAAGCGAGGCAAAAGTGGTCAATTGGGGGAGCGAGGGGTGTGCTGGAATTTGGGGGTGGTTTGGGCATTGGGGACGACCCTCCATTGAGCACAGGGTGTCTGACCAGGAAAGCCCCCCTCAGGCCGTCAGAATATTGTGTGCAGCCTGCTGTTGTCAGGTGGCTTTTCTCAGGCCAGGGCTGCCCGACTGGCCAAGGTAAAATCTCCATGGCGGCGGCCGAAGGCCCTTAAGTGGCCAATTGGCGGCCACTTAAGGGCCTTGATTGGCCTGGGGCAGCTGGGCCGTTTCCCGCCGTCGCCCCACATATAATGGCGGTGGGAGTGGGTCAGGAAGGTCCCCCTGAGACTCCCACTCCATTTTACGACGCCCCCCCCCCCCCCCACCACCACCATCCCACACTTTGGGAGGGGGTTGTAAATTCCAGCCATGGTCTCATCATTGCCCTGTATGACTGAAGCATAACATCCTTACTTTTATTTTCGATTCCTCTCGTAATAAAGGATAGCATTCCAGTAGACTTCTTTATTATTTACTGTAGCCTGCATACTAACCTTTTGTGACATGCACTAGAACACCTAGATCCCTCTGCACCTTGGAATTCTACAGTCATTCCCCGTTTAAGTAATACTCTGCTTTTTTATTCTTCCTTCCAAAGTGAACAACACTTCACATTTTCCCACATTATACTCTTATCTGCCAGATTTTTGCCCACTCACTTAACCTATCTATATCGGTCTGCAACCTCCTTATGTCCTCTTCACAACGTACTTTCCTACCTATCTTTGTGTCATCTACAAATTTAGCTACCATGCCATCGCTCCCCTCATCTAAGTCTGATATAAATTGTAACAAGTTGAGGCCCCAGTACAGACCCCTGCGGGACTCCGCTCATCACATCCTGCCACTAAGGACCCATTTATGCATACTCTCTGTTTTCTGCCAGCCAGCCAATCTCCTGTCCATGCTCATATGTTACCCCCTACACCATGAGCTCCTACTTTGCGCAATAACCTTTTATGTGGCATGTCATGCAGGCCCCCACTTGCCAATAATGAGGCATGTTAATTTTGCCACATCAAATTTCAAATTGTTGCTGGAAAGAAGAGAAGACCTGATACAAGGGGCTGCCAGGCCCCTGGCTAGAAAGACATTTTTGCATATTAACAGACAGGCTTGTAGACAAAGGAGCCACTCCCTGCTCCAATTCAATCCACAAACACACATGGTCAGACCAGTTAGTCACATGGCTAACTGGCTGTGGCGGAGTTTGAACTGAGAGTTTTAAATTGGAGAGACAGTATTTGAACTGGCAGAAAGCAGAATGCACCTGGACTGAAGAAGACCTCCTGTCTGCCTGTCTGCTCCCATCTCTTTCTCACGGAACTCCAAAACCCACTGAGACACATGAACCCTAAGAGAGAAAAGTCTTCTAAAGTGAACAAGGTTTAAGAAGAATCCTGGGCCCCAATGAAAAGCAAGACCATATCTTCAATCAAGGACTCTACAGCGAGCTCGAAGCACAGTAACCAAAAAACCCTCCTCAGCGATTGCCTCAAACCTTTCCACTTTAGTTTTTCTTCTGCTCTTTTCTGTCTGTCTTTGCATGTGTGTATCACGTATGCATGCTCGCGTGGGCACATCGTGTAACTGTAGGCATCAACTGAATTAAAGTTTAAGCTTAAGTTTAATAAAATTTCACCTTTCTTCTTTAAACCTAAGAAAGCCTGTTTGTGCTAATTTCTTTACCTTATAATTGGAAAGTGGTGAACAAGGAATCACCAAGGGAAAGCTAAAAACACTGTGTGTTTAAAAATAAAACCCTGTTACAGTAAGACCAGGTGAAGGCTGAAAGGGAACCCTAGACCTCTTTCTCAACTGGTCGTAACAGGCACCTTGTCACATGCCTTCTGGAAATCTAAGTACAGTACGTCAATGGGCTCCCCTTTATCCACAGCGCATGTTACTCCTTCAAAGAACTCCAATAAATAGGTTAAACATGATTTCATTTTCACAAAACCATGCTGACTATTCCCAATTACCTTGAGTTTTTCTAAGTGCCCAGCCACAGCCTCCTTAATGATTGACTCTAACACCTTCCCCATGACAGACATCAAGCTAACTGGCCTATAGTTATCTGTTTTCTGCCTCCCCCCTTCTTGAATAGAGGGGTTATATTTGCTACTTCCCAGTCTGATGGAACCTTTCCAGAATCTAGAGAACTTTGAAAAATTAACACCAACGCATCTACTACCTCATTAGCTACCTCTTTTAAGACCCTAGGATGAAGCCCATCAAGACCCAGCAACTTGTCAGTCTGCAGCTCCATCAGTTTGCTCAGTACAGCTTCCCTGATGATTGTAATTTTCCCAAGTTCCTCTCTTCCTTTCACCTCTGGATTTACAGCTATTACTGGAATGATTTTTGTATCCTCTATAGTGAAGACAGAAGCAAAATATTTGTTCATTTCATCTGCCATTTCCTTATTATCTACTATTAACTCCCCATTCTCACTCTCTAGAGGACTAACACTCACATTACTTACCCTTTTCCTTTTTAAATACCTGTTGAAACTCTTGCTATCTGTTTTTACATTTCTTGCTAGCTTACTCTCATGTTCTAATTTCTTTCTCCTGATTAAGCTTTTAGTCATTCTCTGCCATTCTTTATATTCTGACCAATCGTATGACCTGCCACTCATCTTTGCACAATTATATGCCTTTCCTTAAGTTTGATGCTTTCCTTAAATTCTTTAGTTAACCACGGATGGTGGGTCCTCCCCTTAGAATTTATCTTTATACTTATCCTGAGTATTCTGAAATAGCCCCTAACACTGCTTCTCTATTGATCCATCTCCTAGCCTAGTAACCCAGTTCACTTCAGCTAGTTCAGCTTTCATGCCCACATAGTTGCCCTTATTTAAGTTTAAAATACTAGTCTTAGACCCACTCCTCTCTCTTTCAAACTGGATGTAAAATTCAATCATATTGTGGTCGCTGCTGCCTAGAGGTGCCTTTACTCTGAGGTCATTAATTAGTCCTGCCATATTACACAATACCAAGTCAAACAAGGTTGTGAATAGCATGACAAACTGAGCTTCTCGGCCTTTTGGCTAAGATCAAGTGTAGTATCTGTTCTTATCAGTGCTTACTTGGTTGAGAAGAGACCATGATCATTACCTTTTGATCCTGGGTAGGCTTTGAGTGAAATGGCTATAACCAATTTTCGAGCTGCAGGCCAGGGAGTGCGCAACACCGTTCGGGTGGTCGTGAAGGACAAGGAAGGAGAGGCACCGGTTGATCGCACCTTCTTCATCAAGAAAATCCTCTTCAATTGCTGCGGATTTCAAGCTGCGGACGTCTTCTGCCTGCAGGATTTCCCCAGCAGTGGATACTTCGACGTGACGTTCCGGAACGTGGCGGGATGCATCAAGTTCCTGAAGGCGTTCAAATTAAAAGGGGACCGGGCGCCACTGTCGATGCTCACAGCGGAGCCGCTCTTCACGCTTCCGTCACGACAGGACCGGGTGGTGACGATTCACCTCTACAACCCCCATGTTAAGTGGTGAATGTACTCACCTTTCTCGCCAGGTACTTCGAGGTGGCCGGCAGCAGCACTGATGTCAAGGACCCCTTTGGGATTTGGACCAGCAAGCGGCAGGTCAAGGTGACCTTGAAGGTCGATCCCAGTGGAGCCATCATCCACCCTTCCTCCAGCTTCGCTATCGGGGGAAGTTGAGGTTTCTTGGTCTACGCTGGGCAGCCCAGAGTTTGCCGCACCTGTGGCAAATCTGGTCACGTGGCAGCCAACTGCAGCACGGTTGTTTGCAAGAACTGCAAGGAGGAAGGCCATCAGACCAAGGACTGTAAGCAGACTAAGTGTTGCAACTTGTGCAGTGCGGCAGGCCATCTCTACAAAACCTGCCCCAAACGCTGCCTCAGTTATGCTCAGGCGGCAAGGTCCAAGGAAAGGCCGGGAGAAGTTTCGACGAAGGCGTCTGGGGTTCCAAAGGAGACAAGCAACCTTCTCCGCAGTGAGGAACTTCAACCTGAGAAGGAGAAGGAAGGGGAGGCAGCTGAAACCAGCGACCCAGCACCTACCCTGCACCCGGAAACCCCTCCTCCACAGACAGAATCAATGGAGGAGGAGGCAGCAGATGGACAAACAGGTCAGTGACAAGTGGTACAAAGGAAAACCACAAAGAAAAAACATCCAAAAGCGGAACAGGCCACCACTCAAACCAGTGGCAAGAGGAGGCTACCTTCTGAGACAGACGACACTAGCTCCTCTTCACTGGACGGGGGAATGCTGGAACGACAGCCCCTTCAAAAGAGGCGGCAGAACTCCAAGGAGATGGGATAAAGCCCCCCAGCCCCCCGGGCACTGGAAGCTGTGATGGGCCCGGCGTGCCCCAATCCCAAAGCGCCATACTGAACGACACGGCCAGCGTATCCCAGCTCCGGGACACCGGGAGCAAAGACGCGGCTGGCGCACCTCAGCGCCGGGAAGCCGGGAACAGTGATGTTTTCGAGGAGGAACAGATGGAAACAGCTGAGGACAACCCAATCCTCTCTGCCTACAAGACCCCCCCCCCACCCCCGATGTCACCCCAGCAGAACAAACACTGCATGAAAAACCAGGAAGGGTTTCTGAGCCCAACTAATGTGAAACAGCTCGCTCACATGATGGGTATGCAGGAACATCCCGAAGGACTGGGACTAGCAAGGACAAATGGTATGGGAAGCAACAACTAACTTTAAAAAAATGGGTGTAAAGATTGCTTCCATTAATTTGCATCGCATTAAATCTACTACGCGATGTGTTTCAACCTTGGATTACCTCGCCAAGGTCAAAGCCGACCTACTGTTTCTGCAGGAGTGTGGAATACCACACCTCAGCACCTACAGGCAGTGGTCGCGATGGTGGTCCCATGGGCCATCGATCTGGTCGGGGGGGAATGATTGCCGTTCCTCCGGCCTGGGCATTCTGCTGCGGGGAGGTAACTTCACCATCTCCGAAGTTAAGGAGGTGGTGGGCGGTCGCTTCCTCGTAGCAGACGTAATGTACAACAATGCTCCGCTCCGGTTGATCAACGTATACGCCCCGGTACAACGCAGCGAGCGGCTGACCGTCTTCCAGCAGCTCCCACTGCTGCTGGCGACGTCCAGGCCGGTCATCCTAGGCAGTGACTTCAACTGCATCATCGATGCGGCTGGACGGTCCATCAGTGACGACAGCAAATTGGACGCTACGTCCAGATTCCTAATAGAAACAGTTAAAGATGCCAAACTGCACGACGTCTTCAGCAAACCTGCAGACGGAGCGCAGCGCAGATACACATGGTCAAGATCGGACGGGTCTGCCCGTTCCAGGATTGACTTCCTGTTTGTGTCGCGTGCTGTCATGGTTGGATCCACCGACGTCAAGCTGGTGTTCTTCTCTGACCACTGCCTCTTACTGACCGACTGTCACTTACAGGACGACCAGCGGGTTGGCAGAGGGACGTGGAAGCTTAATGCTACACTGCTGACCCCAGAGAACGTTGAGGAACTCAAAAGGGATTACAAAGGTTGGAGGACCGTGAAACCCCTCTTTGAGTCTCCAGTTCACTGGTGGGAAGCGATCAAGGAAAACATCAAGAGGTTCTTCATCCACAAAGGTGTTCAGAGAGCGAGAGAGAGACAGAGGGAAATGTCCCAACTCCAGAAAAGTATGCAAAATCTGCTCCGGTTGCAGTCAATGGGGGTCGAGGTCAAGGAGGACCTCCAAGAGGCGAAGAGCCAGCAGGCCTCGCTCTTTGCCACCGAGGCTTCCAAGATCATCTTCTGGTCCAGAGTCCGCTCCATCGAGCAGGATGAGACGTGCTCACGTTACTTCTTCCAAAAGGTACACAGAGAGAGCTCTGTCATCAGCAGCCTGAAGGAAAAGGATGGCTCGGTAACGTCTTCGCAGTCCGACATACTAAGGATCAGCAAATCCTTTTATACTGGGCTGTATGACGCGAAGCCAACAGACTGCAGAGCCTCCCAGTCCTTCCTGTCATCTATCACAGAGGTCTTAGATGACAGCAGTAGGGAGAGACTGGACAAGCCGCGAACTCTGGACGAGCTGACAAAGGCCGTCGAGTCCTTCGAGACGAGTAAAACTCCCTGAAGTGACGGCTTACCGGTCGAGTTGTACTTGGTCCTGTGGGACTGGGTCGGCCCGGACCTGCTGGAAGTATACGAGAGTATGCTCCTGGCCGGCAGCATGTCAGAATCCATGAGGAAAGGCATCATCACCCTCATTTACAAGCGGAAGGGGGAGAGGGCAGAAATCAGAAATTGGCGGCCCATCTCACTGCTTAATGTGGACTACAAGATTCTGTCCAAAGTCATAGGCAGTCGAGTCAAGTCTGCTCTGGAGTTGGTGATTCACCCCGATCAGACCTGTACTGTGCCAGGCAGGAAGATCTCTGATAGTCTCGCGCTACTCAGGGATACGATTGCCTATGTACGGGGACAGGAGGGTGGACACCTGCCTCATCAGCCTGGACCAGGAGAAAGCTTTTGACAGGATATCGCACACCTACATGATGGACGTGCTTTCCAAAATGGGGTTTGGGGAGAAAATCTGCAATTGGATCAAACTGCTCTACACAAACATCAGTAGCGCAGTCTCAATCAATGGGTGTGAATCGAAAAGTTTCCTGATCCAATCTGGAGTCAGACAGGGCTGTCCTCTCTCCACGGTCTTATTTGTTTGCTGTATTGAACCCTTTGCAGACTATATTAGGAAGGATGCGAGCATATGAGGGGTGACAATCCCAGGCAGCGGAGGCACTCAGGTGAAAACCTCCCTGTACATGGATGACGTCGCCGTCTTCTGCTCGGATCCACTGTCTGTGCGCAGACTGATGAGCATCTGCGACCAGTTTGAACTGGCCTCGGGAGCCAAAGTTAACCATTGCAAGAGCGAGGCCATGTTCTTTGGGAACTGGGCTGACCGATCCTTTGTCCCCTTCACCGTCAGGTCAGACTACCTGAAGGTGCTGGGGATATGGTTCGGAAGGGCCGGGGCGTGCACCAAAACCTGGGAGCAGCGAGTAGCCAAGGTACAACAAAGGTTGGGCATGTGGGGGCAGCGATCTCTCTCCATTGTGGGTAAGAACCTGGTCATCAGGTGCGAGGCGCTCACGTTGTTGCTGTCCGTGGCGCAGGTCTGGCCCATACCCCACTCCTGCGCTGTGGCGGTCACCCGAGCCATTTTCCGCTTCATCTGGGGATCTAAAATGGACCGTGTCCGGAGGGACATGATGTTCAAATCTATGGATAAGGGCCAGAAAAATGTACCCAACATGGCCCTCATCCTGATGACCACCTTCGTGTGCGGCTGCATCAAGCTGTGTGTTCACCTCCAGTACGCAAACTCCAAGTGTCACTACGTGCTGAGGTTTTATCTGTCCCTGGTGTTGCGAAGGATGGGCCTGGTCACATTGCCGCGGAACACTCCATGCAGTTGGACCGTGCCGTACCACCTATCCTTCGTGGAGCAGTTTCTGCGGGAAAACACCTTTGGCCTTGAATCAGAGGAGATAGGGGAAGCGTTAAATGAATATTTTGCGTCAGTATTTACAGTAGAGAAAGAAAATGTTGTCGAGGAGAATACTGAGATTCAGGCTACTAGGCTAGATGGGATTGAGGTTCACAAGGAGGAGGTGTTAGCAATTTTGGAAAGTGTGAAAATAGATAAGTCCCCTGGGCCAGATGGGATTTATCCTAGGATTCTGTGGGAAGCTAGGGAGGAGATTGCAGAGCCTTTGTCCTTGATCTTTATGTCGTCATTGTCGACAGGAATAGTGCCGGAAGACTGGAGGATAGCAAATGTTGTCCCCTTGTTCAAGAAGGGGAGTAGAGACAGCCCTGGTAATTATAGACCTGTGAGCCTTACTTCGGTTGTGGGTAAAATGTTGGAAAAGGTTATAAGAGACAGGATTTATAATCATCTTGAAAAGAATAAGTTCATTAGCGATAGTCAGCACGGTTTTGCGAAGGGTAGGTCGTGCCTCACAAACCTTATTGAGTTTTTCGAGAAGGTGACCAAACAGGTGGATGAGGGTAAAGCAGTGGATGTGGTGTATATGGATTTCAGTAAGGCGTTTGATAAGGTTCCCCACGGTAGGCTATTGCAGAAAATACGGAAGTATGGGGTTGAAGGTGATTTAGAGCTTTGGATCAGAAATTGGCTAGCTGAAAGAAGACAGAGGGTGGTGGTTGATGGCAAATGTTCATCCTGGAGTTTAGTTACTAGTGGTGTACCGCAAGGATCTGTTTTGGGGCCACTGCTGTTTGTCATTTTTATAAATGACCTGGAAGAGGGTGTAAAAGGGTGGGTTAGTAAATTTGCGGATGACACTAAGGTCGGTGGAGTTGTGGATAGTGCCGAAGGATTTTGTAGGGTACAGAGGGACATAGATAGGCTGCAGAGCTGGGCTGAGAGATGGCAAATGGAGTTTAATGCGGAAAAGTGTGAGGTGATTCACTTTGGAAGGAGTAACAGGAATGCAGAGTACTGGGCTAATGGGAAGATTCTTGGTAGTGTAGATGAACAGAGAGATCTTGGTGTCCAGGTACATAAATCCCTGAAGGTTGCTACCCAGGTTAATAGGGCTGTTAAGAAGGCATATGGTGTGTTAGCTTTTATTAGTAGGGGGATTGAGTTTCGGAGCCACGAGGTCATGCTGCAGCTGTACAAAACTCTGGTGAGACCGCACCTGGAGTATTGCGTGCAGTTCTGGTCACCGCATTATAGGAAGGATGTGGAAGCTTTGGAAAGGGTGCAGAGGAGATTTACTAGGATGTTGCCTGGTATGGAGGGAAGGTCTTACGAGGAAAGGCTGAGGGACCTGAGGTTGTTTTCGTTGGAGGGAAGGAGGAGGAGAGGTGACTTAATAGAGACATATAAGATAATCAGAGGGTTAGATAGGGTGGATAGTGAGAGTCTTTTTCCTCGGATGGTGATGGCAAACACGAGGGGACATAGCTTTAAGTTGAGGGGTGATAGATATAGGACAGATGTCTGAGGTAGTTTCTTTACTCAGAGAGTAGTAGGGGCGTGGATCGCCCTGCCTGCAACAGTAGTAGACTCGCCAACTTTAAGGGCATTTAAGTGGTCATTGGATAGACATATGGATGAAAATGGAATAGTGTAGGTCAGATGGTTTCACAGGTCGGCGCAACATTGAGGGCCGAAGGGCCTGTACTGCGTTGTAATATCCTAATTCTAATTCTAACCACTGGTCCATCAGGCAGTGGTCTGCACGGAATGTCCTCAAGGCCCTATGGGAAAAGGAGACGGGGGATCCTGTCGGATGGTTCCCTGAGCAGACCGCCAAAGTCTTTTGGCGGAATGCCTCATCGTCAGAACTTTCAAAGAAGCACCAAGATGTAGCTTGGCTGGTGGTGAGAAGGGCCATCCCCGTCAGATCCTTCATGCACGCCCGAAGTCTCGCCCCCTCCACGCAATGCCCCTGCAGTGGCTGTGGTGGGGAAGAGACGGTTGCCCACCTCCTCCTGGAATGTGTCTTTGCAAAGCAGGTTTGGAAAGAGATGCAGTGGTTTTTGTCGAGGTTCATCCCAAGCAGCTCTGTAACACAGGAGTCTGTGCTCTACTGGCTGTTCCCAGGGACGCACACCGAGACAAACATCAACTGCTGCTGGAGGACTATCAATTTGGTGAAAGACGCCCTTTGGTCTGCCCGAAACTTGCTGGTCTTCCAGCACAAAGAGTTGTCCACCACCGAATGTTGCAGACTGGCACATTCCAAGGTCCAGGACTACATGCTGAGGGACGCACTAAAGCTTGGGGCAGCCGCAACAAAGGCTCAATGGGGAAAGACCACAGTGTAAGGTCCCCCCACCAAGCTGAACTGAGGGGCTGTGGATCCATGGGAAACCCCTCGAACTGTATCGGGAAAATTTGCATTTGCTGTAAAATGAAAAAAAAATGTAATTGGCATGACAAATGTGAAATGGAAGGGTTGTGGAGCAACTCATGATTGTATTGAAGGAAACTGATCTCCCTTGCAATGTTTGTATTTTTTGGTGCTGTTTGAAACTGTTTGGCAATGTAATTTTTACAGATTTTTATGAATAAAGTATATTTTGGAAATAAAAAAAAACTGAGTCAGTGAGTGGGGAGGGGATGGAATCGATAGAACGAAGTTTGTGGGGGGAGCCGAAGGCAATAGTTTCAGTCTTCCCAATGTTTTGTGTTGAAATGTACTAAGATCTTTTGATTTTAGTGCTATAAACTTGGCCACTGTTCAACATCTTAAACAATCACAAGTTCCTTCAAAAAATGACAGTCAATATCAGATCATTTTAGGATGTTAGACTAAAAAGGATCCATCTTTCCAAAATGCACAGAGGAAAATATTTACTGTCCACAGGTGCTTAATACAGTACAGCTGAACAATAACATCTATTTGGAAAAGATAGTGTTTAGAGTGATAAATCTCATGAAAAGCTTTCATGAAAGCTGTTGTACATGAAATTCTATGAAGATTCTGGAAAAGTGCTTGCAAGTGTCTCCAAATTATTCAACCATGATGTGTAAGGCATCTTCTACAACCTCTTTGAACACTGCTTCCAATAAAAATGATTGCAGGAATCCTTGATGTGGACCAGACAGCCAGATGTGGTCCATTGGGAGCATTTCAGAACAAAAAATGTTGTCAAGCTATGAAATGGACAGTCACAAGAGCTTACACATGCTGGAGCTGCCTTGATAAAAATATGGATCGGAAAAACTAATAGTTTTTGAAATAATAAGGGAAATCTTGATGCTTAAATAAATCTGTCTTCACTTTCTCATACTCCAAAGATGACAACTAAATTTGTAATATTTTATTTCAGAAATACAGGCCTTTTTAAAAAAAATTCAGTTTCTAAGGGTTTTTAAATAATTATGTTTTAGTTCTGATCCTGTTTGAATGACTGAGTGGTCAAAACTCTCACGTGTGCAGAACATAGAAAAGAGAGTTTCATTAGAAAGGACATGTTGAAACATGGTCTTTGAATATCAAAGCACTTTGCAGGTTATCTCCCAGTTGCAGATAGAAAGGAGCTTTGGTGGGTTTGGCATCCAGGAAAGATTCCGGGTCGTGTTCTCCACCGAACTACGCACTATGCTGACATTAACATTTCAGCTAGTGGGAGTGTTTTACAGTCAGTGTGGAAACAGGACACGCAATTAGAATTTGGTCATACATTGAAATTTAAAAATGTGTTGTGGTATAGTAATGCTTGCTCTGCTTAGGTTGGGATTAAGCCGTATTTTTGGTGCAGATAGCATGCACTTTAACCTGCAGTGTGATACCTGACCAGAGAGTACTTAATGCTGACTAATGAGTGCAAAAGGTGATATTAGTTTGAGTTTCCAGCACTGATTTTGATGATCATGACATGATTGAATGTGGTCCACATTGAGTTCTTTCAAAGACTTGTGATCCAGCTTATAGACAAAAATTTAATTCAGATACATGTCAAATTCCAAATTCTGCTTCTGGAACAATTATTCTTAAATACCGTCATTATTAGATTTCATCCCAGTTTCAAATCTAAACAGGAAATTTGCTCCACAACTTTAGAAGGGGCAGTTCTGATGAAAGGTCACTGACCTGAAGTGTTAACTCTGCTTCTCTCTCTACAGATGCTGCGGACCTGCTGAGTATTTCCAGCATTTTTTGTTTTTATTTTAGAAGGGGCAGGTTTATTAACATTGGAAAATTTGGATTGCTTCCTCATTTTCCACCTTTGTTTTCCAATAAAGGTGTCAGTAATAGCTACTGTGCCCATATAATTAGCTGAGAGCTGGTCTTAGCTCATTGCAACAAGAAAATAATTATCTGAAGTTATTCAGAATCCAGTTTCCAAATAATTGGCTGCTGTTAAGAATACAGTAGATATTGTCTGTAGAATGACCAATTCTGAAAAGAAACTTTAAGGGGATTGGAGACTTCAACCATTAACTGCTTTCCTCAAACACTGCTCATGGGTCATTTGGAAAATGGAGCACAAATGGGATGGTTAGATTTCAAGATGGAGTTGCATTAAATCTGTCTTGTCCCTTTAGGAGCACAGCTCTTATTTTCCTTGTGGGAGATTGGTTTCAATAGGCAAATTCATTCATGTCTTGATCATTTAGGGCCGATTGTTGCAGGAAGGTTCTGCAAATTGACAGCTGCCTTTAAAACCCAGTTCCCGCCCAATGAATTACTTGTGAAGTAGGCTGAATTTTCGACACAGAGGGAAACAGGAGCCAGGTTTGTAATAGGGTCAGAAACCCACCTCCAGTCGGATACAGATTAAAGTTAAGATTTTTGCATGGGTAAGCCCTTAATTGGTATGGAGATGGGTTTCTTCTCCACTTAGAGCCAGTTGGGGGCAGGAACAGAAGCAGGTCAGATGAGGTGTGGGACTCATGTAGACACCTCATGGCAGCCATCACTGAGGGTGTTAGTTGTCCAAAGAGAGAACTCTGTTGATTGTACCATAGCCTTCCACAGCACCAGAGGGATGCGAGATGTCACAGGAGAGCTAGACGCTTGGCACCTGGGGCAGGCATGACCCTCGCTTCATTGATGCCAACCTGGATCTAATGCTGGAGGTCACGAGGGAGAGGAGGGAAGTCCTCTTCCCAGAGGGCAGCAGGAGGAGGCCACCCTTCCATGCAGCAGGGGCACCTCTCTATTTAGTGTCATTTCCCTCCTCCTCTTCCTCCTCCTCTCTTACATCCTGCTACTGCTCCTCTCCTGATAAGCTGTCTTGTTCCAGGAACTCATTGTCCTCAAGGTCCACACCTCTCTGGACGGCCAGGAGAGTGCAGCAGACCACCACAATGACTGAGACCCTTGCAGAAGGGTACTGGAGGGCGCCACCCAACTGATCCAGGCACCAGAATCTCATCTTCACAAGCCTGATGGCCTGCTCTGTGCCTCTGTCTGGGCATCCCATAGAAGGGTCAGTAGCCATCTGTTCAAAGGATTTCCCTTGTTCCCTTGGAGCCTGCCATGCAGTTTGGGGGATGGAGTGAAGGTCCAAGACAGCCTGGACTGGCAGAGGATGAAGGAGTCTTGGCAGCTGCCAGGAAAATGAGTGCACACATGGAGGAAGCACTTACTGTGGTTGCAGACCGATTGAACGTTGAGGCAGTGGAAGTTCTTCCTGTTGATGGATCTCACTGGCTGGTCACTGGTGCCTTGATGGCCACATGGGCACAAGCGATGATGCCCTGCATCTGGGGGAATCCAGCAATGAAGGATGAATGCAATGCCCTCTGTGCAAGTGAAGGCCCATCTGTGTCAAATTGGATATAATCCCTGCCCTCCTGACAAGGGCATCCATGACCTGCCTGATGACTTAATGAGATGCCCACTGTGAGATGCCACCAAGGTCCAGAGCTGATCCCTGGAATGACCCGGTTGCATAGAAGTTCAGGGCAATGGTGACCTTGATGGATGCAGGTAGGGGACTGCCATGGGGCTGGTGATGCCTCAGGTCTTTGTGGATCAGAGCACACAGGACCGAGACCTTCTGCCTGGAAAGGTGCAGGCTCCTACAGCTTAATTGTGTTGCGATGGGAAGATAATGGCCCTCCAACCCCGCCGCAATTCCTATGGGTCCCCCCTCCTCCTAACCCATCTCTGGGAGGCCCATTAAATCCAGCCAAATGTGTGCATATCAAGCAATAAGATGAATGAGCAATTAATATGTTTTGATGACATTCTTGTTTGATGAGGAGTAAACTAATACTCCCTCAAGCATCTATCCAATACTCCCTCAATCTTTATGTTGCGTTATTGCTTTCTTCAGCAATAAGGTACCAAACAATCTTGAGTTGAAAGATAATTAAATTGTTTATTAAATTTATTGTTAAGTAACAGGTTTACAAGAGAGCTCGATAATACCCATGTTCCTAGGTGATGAACACAACTCCACTGATCTGTCACGTGTTGGTTGATGTCACTTCCTGTGATGATGTGTGAATCACTTAAACTGTTAAAGTGATATCACAACACTTTTCACTTTTCCCTGAGGAGTCCATTCTCCACACTCAGCACCCTCTGCACAGTTAAATGCAATCTGTTTGTGTACCTTCAGCCTTTCAGAGCTTGAGTTTGTGTTCCCTGCTTCTGGGTGCGGCCAGTGAGGTGGTTTACATGAAACTGTTATGCAGAAATTTAAAGTTAGATATATTTTTAATTTTCCTTTCCAAATTTCTCCCCTAACACTTCTTGCCCTGAAGATGATAATTAAAATCTGGTTTCATGGCAGTAGGCCTTAATTTACGGCGAACCTGTATAAAACAGTTGCTGGGAAGTCTGTAAGTATGAAGACCTGGTTCAATGAAGAATGCAGGAGGGCATTCCAGGAGCAGCACCAGGCATACCTCAAAATGAGGTGTCAACCTGGTGCAGCTATAACACAGGACTATCTGAAAGACAAACTGCGTAAGCAGCATGCGATAGACAGAGCTAAGCGATCACATAACCAACGGATCAGATTTAACTCTGCAGTCCTGCCACATCCAGCCATGAATGGTGATGGACAATTAAACAACTAACTGGAGGAGATGACTCCACAAATATCCCCATCCTCAATGATTGGGGAGCCCAGCACATCAGTGCGAAAGATAAGGCAGAAGCATTTGCAACAATCTTCAGCCAGAAGTACCGAGTTGATGATCCATCTCGGCCTCCTCCTGAAGTCCCCAGCATCACAGATGCCAGACTTCAGCCAATTCGATTCACTCCGCGTGATATCAAGCAACGAGTGAAGGCACTGGATACTGCAAAGGCTATGAGCCTTGACAATATTTCGGCAATGGTACTGAAGACCTGTGCTCCAGAACTTGCCGTGCCCCTAGCCAAGCTGTTCCAGTACAGCTACAACACTGGCATCTACCCGGCAATGTGGAAAATTGCCCATGTATGTCCTGAACACAAAAAGCAGGACAAGTCCAACCTGGCCAATTACCGCCCCATCAGCCTACTCTCAATCATCAGTAAAGTGATGGAAGGTTCATCAACAGTGCCATCAAGCGGCACTTGCTTAGCAATAACCTGCTCAGTGACACACAGTTTGGGTTCCACCAGGGCCACTCAACTCCTGACCTCATTACAGCCTTGGTTCAAACATGGACAAGAGAGCTGAACTCAAGAGGTGAGGTGAGAGTGACTGCCCTTGATAGCAAGGCAGCATTTGACCGAGTATGGCATCAAGGAACCCAAGCAAAACTGCAGTCAATGGGAATCAAAGGGAAAACTCTCCGCAGTTTGGAGTCATACCTAGCGCAAAAGAAGATGGTTGTGTTGTTGGAGGTCAATCATCTGAGTTCCAGGACATCACTGCAGGAGTTCCTCAAGGTAGTGTCCGAGGCCCAACCATCTTCAGCTGCTTCATCAATGACCTTCCTTCAATCATAAGGTCAGAAGTGGGGATGTTCGCTGATGATTGCACACTATTCAGCACCATTCGCACTCCTCAGATACTGAAGCAATCCATGTAGAAATGCAGCAAATCCCGGACAATATCCAGGCTTGGGCTGATAAGTGGCAAGTAACATTCATGCCACACAAGTGCCAGGCAATGACCATCTCCAACAAGAGAGAATCTAACTATCTCCCCTTGATATTCAATCGCATTGCCATCACTGAATCCCCCACTATCAACATCTTAGGGGTTACCATTGACCAGAAACTGAACTGGAGTAGCCATATAAGTACCATGGCTACAACAGCAGGTCAGAGGCTAGGAATCCTGTGGCGAGTAACTCACCTCCTGACTCCCCAAAGCCTGTCCACCATTGACAGGGCACAAGTCAGGAGTGTGATGGAATACTCTCCACTTGCCTGGATGGATGCAGCGCCGACAACACTCAAGAAGCTCGACACCATCCAGGACAAAGCAGCCTGCTTGATTGGCACCCCATCCACAAACATTCACTCCCTCCACCACCGACGCACAGTGGCTGCAGTGTGTACCATCTACAAGATGTACTGCAACAACGCACCAAGGCTCCTTAGACAGCACTTTCCAAACCCGCGACCTCTACCAACTAGAAGGACAAGGGCAGCAAATGCATGGGAACACCACCACCTGCAAGTTCCCCTCCAAGTCACACACCATCCTGACTTGGAACAGTCTTGCCATTCCTTCACTGTCGCTGGGTCAAAATCCGGGAACTCCCTTCCTAACAGCACTGTGGGTGTACCTACCCCACATGGACTGCACCTTCTCGAGGACAATTAGGGATGGGCAATAAATGCTGGCCTGGCCAGCGACACCCACATCCCATGAATGAATAAAGAAAAAAATGACTGAAATTTATCATTGGAACACCTTGCTGCTTAAGATGTCATTCTTCTCAATTCACATGGCATGACATATAGCCATCCAGACAAGAGATTCCTCTTTGTCACAGGCAGGTGTAGTGTCTGTGAATGGTAGGTCAGTGGACAGGTAGATGAAACAGCTGTCTGCATTGGATTCTCTGCTCTTGAGTATTTGTATTCCTTTGACTTCTAGCAACTGGGGGCAGTGGTTGTCGAAAGCTGGTTCTACAGTGGTCTTTAGATGTTTTTTGGGTCTCTCAGTCTGAATAGTGCCTAATTCCTGCCAGTCTCTTGCTTTTAAATAATTGGCTTCAAATTGAGAGAACTGGGATTTTTGACCCTTAAAATCTGAAACCTGGATAAATCGAAATATTTCTTCCTTATAACTTCTTCACTCACCATCTGTAAAGTTTATCACTGACTCTGATGTTTATGTGGACAAGGCAAGCAACTCTAAGATAATCTGCGCTCTTTCCTCCAAATGCAAAATGTTTGTGCACGCAACAGAGGAAGTGTTTTGGAAAGTGCTTTCAGTGGTGGAGCGAGGCCCCAGGAATTTTGGGCCCTGCACATCTCGATTTACGTGGAGTATAAACACCGCCTTGGACCTGTTGGATTGAATGACCTGTTTCTGTGTGTAAATACTGTGCATATGTCTCGAACATACTTTCAGCGTTATTTTGGTGAAAGGGTGTAAACAGGCACTAAATGGGAGCTGTGTTAATAAGAGATGCTTGTTTGAAAGTCTGGTTTTAGCTTGCAATTTTGATCCTAATTGCTGATTACCATAATTTGAATTTGCCTGGAGATGTTAAATCTGCAGGTTTAGCACTCAAGTGCTGATAAGACACAATTTTTGTGGAGCAGTATATGTGGCTCTACGCATCTACTTCCACTGAAACTGTGGTGAGGGCTGGCTGATGCACTGTGGCAGGTTTCAGGATGGCTCAGGGACAAAGTGAGAGGGTGCACAGTTTATCAGCTGCAGCACTGGCAGTCCGGGTGGAGGAGGTCTAGAGGAGGAGTTTGAAATAAGAAGCTTTTTATGTTATCTGATGCAACATAAAAATGAGATACGTGGAGTTCAGTTGATTGAAGATCTCAAACAGGTTTAACAGCTATCAAGTATATACACTGCAGAACTAACTATTTAAAGGACTTGCCTCTTGGTGTTACAGCAGCAGAGTGAGACTGGCATGTAGTCACGTGACTATGTCCTGGCACTTAGCTTATTAGCATACTAAGATCTTAAAGGGACATCACTCTTAAAGACAATCACACAACAGAGGTATCTCCTGTATGTACAGGAGGAAGCAGTCCACCTCGCCCTCCTGCTTCTCCTGTCCCTTTCTCCTGCAGCAGCTCATGCCTTCCATTCCTTCTTCCCATTCCTCCTGCCAAAGAAGGGAGGGCCGCTAGCAAGATTCCAGTGAGCAGATACTCCTTTTCTCCTGGTGACTCCTATAAGGTAGAGTAGGACAGCACTCACTCTTTTTAAGTTAAGTCCTCAGAGAATTTCCAGAATAAACATTGACAGTGTTGGGGAAGTGTTGATACAGTGTTCCAGAAAGTCTCCCGATGTGCTTCAAAAGTCCTCTTCAAACCTCCAGCAGCAAGTGAACAGTCAAAGGTGATATACCTTTAAGCAATTCTCAGAAATAAATTGTTAACTCCTGTTCAGCTGGTTGCTGTTAGGAGAGTTCGTTAATTGAAACATTATCCACCAAAATAGTGTGCAGCCTGTTTAATGAGTGTTAGCAGACAATTTCATTGTAATCATCCCCTCAAGGTGGCCATTATTGGCACTGGCTTTGACACCTTTACCTAGATGGCATCTTACACTAAATGAGGGCTTAGCTGGTGTTGCCGCTTAAGATCCCATCTTAGTCATTTCTTTACCTCTTTAGTGCCTAAAGTATTTGGCCAAAACTACCCCCAAAAAGTCTTATGCATAGTTCCGATGTCAATAAATGTCAGCTTACTTTCTACAAAACTTTCTGTGCCACATGTGGGGTGTCATGTTTTGCCTGTTTAACCTATTTACTATATCTTTAAACTTACCTCTGAGACCTTCCCAGCTGTATCTGCAGGGTTGAGGGTGCTGGAGAGCAAAGTGTCTTTAGTGCTATTTGCATAACCTTAGTTTTTTGGCCCTGGCGCAATCTCCACTAGCTGCTCAATGGCAGTCTGTATCCCTGTGAGTAAAACAACTTTTGAATTACTTACATGCTTTAAAAATATTATTAATTAATAATATTTATAAGGCACTCAAAGCACTTAATTAACTTAAAGTTGCTCCACTCACAGCATCTTTATAGTTCCTTATAGTTCTTTCCCTATGGAAAGCCTGTATTACTTAAACAGGGCTTTCATAGATTTTTAGGATCTTTTGGTGATGTGATGGGAATGCTACTGCTTCACCATTTCCTCCTATTCTCGCAACCACTTACTCAAGAGCCCATGCCTTCCCATTTCTTCCTACTGCCTCTCACTGCCAATCTCACCTACTTCAAGCTCCTGTGCCTTTCCCCAGTTTCTCCTACCACCACTAGCTGCCTCATCTATCCAAATGCTCATACATTCCCCCTCCATCATGAACCTGTGCCAGGCATCAACCCTAACCACCTCACTATCTCTGACCCTCTATATGGCCTCCCTCCCCAGGATCTGTAGAGCTTGCTTTTCATTGAAAGTGAGAGGTTTGGGAGTCTATCAACAGTTGTTAATCTCTCCTGGCTATTATAGACAATCTGTGCTTTGAAAATCAATACAAATGTGAGATTGTCTTCAGTTAACATGAGGTGCAGTAAAACATAGGTTTTAAGATGCAGTCTGTGATTCAGGACAAGTGCAAGCATCAAGGCCTGTGAGGGAGGACTGAGGAACAACATTTTACATTTTTTACTAAGGTGATACTTTCTTCCAGTGGGACCACCCCGAAACCTCTTCCTGTCTCCAGACATCCAAAGGTCAGTTGCTTGAAGGGATCATTGTGCTCCAAACAATCAGAGTGCAACAGTGCTTCAATAGCTGCTAATGCTCACATTCCCACCCCTGCAATCTCAGTGGTCTCTCAGCACATTATGCACTATTCGCTGAGGGGAGCAATGTCGAAATCTGGTAATGAGTTGACCTCACATCTCGGGTGTGGTCTGCTCAGTGAGGTATAGACACACAGACCACCCAAGGACTCCACAGTACTGCTATGTTAATATGTCTTTTCTAAATACAGTAAGAGATGCAAAGGTTGTGTATTTCACTACTGTTTCTAGTGTATACACGGCAATAGTGCTCACTGGTTTGTTATCCGGTGCAAGGTTCCCTTTATTTTAAAATATATATTATACCATATTTTGTAATTAGCTTCAAAACACTGCTATCAGGTACGCTGTACAATAAAAAATGTATTTGGAAGCATCTGGTAAATAATCCTGACAAGCCTTGGTCAAGAGTGTCTATTTATTGACTTTAAAGGTGGGTCAGCAGTGTATAAGGAAAAATATCGGTCAGCCTCATTGGTACAATTATAATGTTAACATTGTTATATGTTCCACAAAGATAAGCATGGCACTTGTTTGCTGTATCACTTATATTTGATCCTGGGTATGATTGTACTAGTGTTACTAATGTTTATATGATGGAACAGTGAATTTATCTTATGCTACAGAACATGCTCATGGGCAGAAAATCTTACAACAAACATTTTGTGGTTAGGGACTCACAACAGTCGTCATAACACCATATGATGTTTCTTTTATTACTGGTTATAAGAGAAGACGAGATGGCATTGAGTTCAATGGAATGAACTTGCTGGAAGGGCAAAGAAACCTATTAAATTCAGCACACATCATACTTCATAATCAGAATCCCATGGTTAAAGCTGACACAACAGAATGGGTTTGTTGCAGTCAGGATAATGTAAAACCTGCCGCATCTTCTTTCCTTCACGCATCCCTTACTGGATACTGGTGGCTTGCAGCTCATTAATCACCAACATTGGAGGATATCACTGGGGCCATGGCACTTTGTGTGGTTTCAATTTCATCAATTTTAGAAAGCAACAATTAGACATAAAAGGCCTGAATTTATAAGTGTGCTGCTTGGATATTGTATAGTTAGACTCTTAATTAAAAATATTTCAAAAAAACCAATAAAGATTACTCAACAGGGGAGTGCAAAAAATGTAATGGGTAGGGTGTATCCTAATCAAAGGACAGAGCCTCTTTAAAGCTTAAAGCTTCATTCTTTGATTGTGGGCAAAAGTATCATTATTGTTGTAATACTAATGCCAACCCATAGAGGTGTCTGTCAACCACAATTTACTTTCGGCATGCATTCAACCAGCACTTAAATAATTGTCTTTTACAAAGGTCCTCTAGTGCCACCTCAAATTATGTTCAACTTTCATCTTGAGGCCTACTTTAACCCCATGCAGGTAATATAGACAGTATCTTGTTTAGTATTGATTCTGATGCACTGACCATGATCATTGTCTCCTTTATCAGCACAAACCCTGGTGAAAAATATCATTAGAAACTGAGATTTCCACTGGCGCCTGCAGTCCATGGAACAGTACTTATTCTAAAAGGCGTTTCTGTAGCCATAGACTGGATAGCCATTGAGTAGCATTCAGTAGTCAGTAGCAAATTCCTCTCCATCTGTCCTTAAACAAAAATTCAGTTGTGTTTGTCTATACATCCTACCCATCTGGTGCCACACACTGTTGCCAAGCCAAGATAGCCAGATTACCTGCTAGAGTTATCCTGTAACTGGATTATAAGAGGCATGCAAAAGACCTGGATTGATCTTCCCTCCCTATCCTTGCTTGTCAATTTTGAGAAGCATTGTTTTGGCCAAAGGGTGAAAACAGGCACTACACGGGTGCAGAGTTAGACTAGTCAGTTTGTAAGTCTGGATTTAGCACACAATTTTGGTCCCAATTACTGATTACCAGAATTTGAACTTGCCTGAAGGTGCTAAATCAGAAGCATGATGACTTTGCACTCAAGTGCTGATTAGATGACATTTTGTGGAGCATTACATGTGGCTCCTTGCACCCAATGAAAGTGTGGAATGAGCTGGTTAGCACACAGTGGCACGTTGCAGGAAGGCTCAAGGACTGAGAGAGAGGGCGCACAGCTTCTTGGACGTAGCTCTGGGGGTCCTAGTGGAGGCAGTCCAGAGCAGGAGGTATGTCTGTACCTGCAGTGTGGAAAGGAGGAAGCAGTGGGGAAGAACACCTCTTCACCCTCTGTCCCTCTCTCCTGCAGTAGCTGGTGCTGCTCTGCCTATTTCTCCAAAAATATATATCACATTACAACAACAATTTGCATTTATAGTGCACCTTTAACAGAGTAGAACAACCCAAAGTACTTCATAGGGATTTTTTTTTATTCGTTCTTGGGATATGAGCATTGCTGGCAATGCCAGCATTTATTGCCCATTCCTAATTGCCCTTGAGGTGGTGTGCTGCCTTCTTGAACTGCTCCACTCCATGTGGTGTAGGTACACCTACAGTGCTATTAGGGAGAGATTTCCAGGATTTTGACCCAGCAACAGTGAAGGAACAGTGATATAGTTTTAGTCAAGATGGTGTTGTTATGGGCAGGTGGGAAATTATAGGGGTGGTTTCCCTTTTTCACCTCTCAACTGACCGAAGATTGCGTTTTTTTTATTGGAAATATGTTTTAACCCCTGAGTGTTGTAATTCTCAATAAACAGACAAATGACAGGTTTTCTTGTAGGTTTAAAGAAAGATAAATGTTTATTAAACAATACCCGAAAATATGCGCAACATCATCCACTCACACACACACACACACACAGAAGAAAAGATAGAGATTAAAAGATAGCATGTATTTAGGTCTGATTGTTGAAAAAGGTTTGTTGTGAAACCTTGCTTGTTTCCCCGAGAGAAAGATTTAAAAACAGTGCAGGCCTGTTTTTCTTTTCCCTGGCTCACTGACGTCAAACTTTGGAAAGTTCCAGGTTGACGGATGCTTTGTAGCTGACTTCTTCGGTTAAATGTCAGTAACAGTTCAATGGCAAAAACATCTCGTTACAATTTCTCAGGTAGGGAGTTTCAAGGTCACCTTTTGTCTCTGCCTCTAGGTAGTTTGAAGATGGTATTCTGGCAGGCTCCTTCTTCTTACTGGAATGGGTCCCTCTGCCTTCTGGCTTTCTGCACAGAAAATGTCTCTTATTAAAACCTCTTTATCAGAGACTTGGTTTCTGTCAGGTCACCCAGGTTTTTCTGCCATTGTGTTTTCATAAACGGTGTTTGATGGAGTGGCCATTCTTAAACAATGGGTTTGGATGTTGCTCATCTCTATGCCAACTTGATAAAGTGATGTTTTTCACACCCATTATCCTGAGTTTGAGTCTGGAGTCTCCATGTCTGCCAAATCATTGTTAGCCCCAACTTGTTGAAGAGAGATAGCCATTAACATTTAATGGTCCATTTACATTTTTAATGCTTTCTTCAACACTTGACCAGCTATAACGACTTGTTCAGGCATCTAGCAGCTACCATGTATATTCACAGTGCAGGAGAGGTCACCTTACCTCTTACTCCATCTTGTTTTGCAGCAAAAGATGTCTGTTTGAGTTCAATTCATCAGTTCATTTTATAGTTCATAATTATCCTTGTGTGAGTGTGACAGTGTATTATCATCTAATAGGCTCAAATACTTAATTCCATGTCTATATTTTATAATTACTGAATAAGCACTGAAATCATAGATTTTGACATTCTAGTCATTTTAGGTAAGGTTGGATAAAAATACATGTCTGTTATATATGTTAGTAAACACAAAATTCTGTAAAAAATCTTATCTCAAGTTTCCCCTTACAAGAGTGTCATGAAAGAACATCTCCCTTTGTTACATTTGTCAGCCGTCCATGAGCTCCATCAGTTTGTGCTGCAGAATCTTTCTGTAGGATTCCTGAATATCTTGCAGAGGTAGCAGCAACTAGAAAGACGTGTCAAATTTCTGTCTTTAATTCCATTGTTGTCCAAGTACCCATATCCTACTCACTTGGTTAGACAGTAAGCAATAGAATTATTGAGAGAATGAAATGTCTATAATATTTTTACAGCAGGCGTCTTCAGAGTATCATAAAATAACTATGTATAATTGGAAACAATATTTTGTATGAACAATTATAACTGCTATCCCAGTTATAGTAGGGCACATGGATTTTATTTGAATTATAAATTGAATACACAGGAGGCCGTGGTAGTTTGCATTTGTAACATTTATTGTCAATGCTTTCACGATCTATTCGACAATGTTTTGCTTGTTGGTTTCCCGAGCTGTTCTTTAATGGCTGAAGTTATAGTACACATTTTAATGATACAGGAGGTTGGTTCCCAGGAGCAAAGAGGCAGCCTGTGGTGGTCACAGAGAGGATGGAGAAGGGAAATTTTGCTTGGGGCAGGAATGTGGTGGTATGCTTAGGCCTTACCATCTATTTTTCCTCTTTTTCTCTGCCACCATGCCTGATGTTGGATGGGAATGAAGAGGAAAAAACAACCAATTTGTATTAAAAATGGCTTGGAGTTTCCTCTGCATTTGTGCCCAAGACAGTCGTAATCTCGCTGCAAGTCAATTTCATGGCTTAAACAATTGTGAAACATTGGGTGTAGGTGAGTGTTGTGACCAGGTGTGAAAGGTGTCTGGGGGTCTTTTGCTGTCTTTACCTGGTCTGATAATAACAAGATTTTATTTTTAAACACACTGTGTTTTAAGCTCCCTTTTTTTGAATCCTTGTTCACAGCTTTCCAATTGTAAGGCAAAGAAACCAACACACCAGGTTTTCTCAGGGTTAAAGGAAAAAAGCGAAATTTATTAAAACTTAGACTTAAACTCTAATACGGTTGATGCCTACGGATATACGATGCGCCCACACTAGCATGCATATGTTATATACACATGCAGATAGGGACAGAAAAGAGAAGAAAAGATAAAGTGGAACAGTTTGAGGCAGTATCGTTACTGTGCTTCGAGCTCACAGTATAGTCCTTTTGTAGGTAATTCTTGCGTTTTGTTGGGGCCCAGTATTCTCCTTAAACCTTGTTCACATAGGAGACTTTTCTCTCTTTGAGGTTCATGTATTTTCACAAGATTCAGTTCCATGGGAAGGAGATGGGAGCAGGCAGGCAGGAGGGGGTTCTGCTTCAGTTCCAGGAACACATGGCGTTCTGGGTTCAAATTCTGTTGGAAGTTCACATTCCAACAGCCAGCTAGTCATGTGACTAAAACTAGTCTGACCACTCCTTCTGTGTTTGTGGATTCTGCTATCTTGGCAGTCAACCTGGAATGCTAGCTCCCCCCACTTTCAACGTCTGGTGATCAAAAGTCCATTGTTGGTTGAATGAGTCAGGGCATAGCCCTTTGTCCCTTGTTCCAACATTGTCTGTTACCATGCAAATGTCTTGCCAGTCAGGGGCTTACAATTTGAAGTTTAATGTTCATGTGGTGAAATAATGTGTGCCTCAGTCTTGGCAGGTGGGGGGGCTTGCCTGACAGTGAGTTATGTGCGCAACTACAATATGCCCAAGACTCCTCAACCTTTACAGCTGTCCATAAACACTCCGCCTGAATAAATCTCCACACATAAAACTGACCAGGTCCATAACTCTCAAATGCGAGTATCCTCCAGTTGTATCTGTTTGTAGGGTCTCCTTCATATTGCAAGCAGATTTTCAGGCCCAGCAAGAAAGGTGTTTGCTTGGTGCTTCATTGTGAATTCTGGAGTTTTTAAAAAATATTTTCACTGAGAACTGCTCTGTATTTTCTGTTTCTTTTAATGCATTTTTATGGAATAAGTATAAATTGCATCAAAATTGAAAAGCTTTGCGTCTTACAGGTTCCTAAAAAAGCTGATGTGCGTGAATGTTGGTTAAATGAGTTGAAACTTTAATTTTCATACTTCAAAAAAGAAATACACTGGTCTGGGCCCAGCTATTTATGCTGATTTACGCCCCATTTACACCAATTTTAAGTTCAAGGTATTCAACTGAGATTGGGAGGATACTTAGCTTGAGCACGACATCAACAAATTGGAAGCGACATTGGGAGCATCTGGGTTGTGCTCATGGAGGAAATTCCACATCTGCATGCATACTTCATAATATAAAATGAATGGAAGTATGTAAGAGAGAGGAAGCAACTGATTGAAGATCTGCTCAACAGTGACCCTTAAACACATGTAGGAAATTGTCCATAATGATTATTCTGTTACAGTGAACATTTCGTCTAATCAATCATAAGCAGATTCAGCAATGTTCAGGTCAATGCATAGGCTTGCACAAATGTTAATTCAATAGTTTTTAAAAACGTTTTTCATGTTTAGAGTGATTGTGCCCATTTCTTTTCTCGACAATTTGCTGTCCTCCTCTCCTGAAGGCATTGACCCCTTTCTGTGATGCAAGTCCATGGTGCTGGTTTCTGCTCACTGGTGTGCCAAGATGGTCATCATTTATGTATGCGCATTCCTAAGAGTGTTGGTGAACTTAACTGTGCAGAGTATCACGGCCCACTCTCAAGCCTGTTCTTACCTCATGCCCACACAATTCTAAGAGGGATCATGTAGATCCACATTGTAGATCTGCTATTGTAAATCTCTGGAAGAGGCACACAGCTCTACCTTCTGGCTTGCTGCTTTAAAACTGAACCTTTATTATCAATTCCCTCCAATGGCAGACTGTGCATGCTCCACCAAGCATGAACAGTTGGCCTCAACTGAACAATTCACTACATATCAAATGAACAATAAATGAATAATACACTACAGTTCACCGGGCAGCAAACAATCCTGAATGATTTTCTTTTCTCTATGTCTGGGTTAGTGAGGTCAATTAAAATGCCCCTCCTACTGCCTCAGCAGTGGGATCAAACATGGGATCTTCCCGGTCTCTATAACTCAGCTAAAACTGGATAAACTCACTGAGCCATTGAGAGAGAATATAGTTTTACTTGTAAGTGATTGCTGATTGTCTTATTTTTAAATTGGACTGAGTTTGTGGACACCCCAGGTTACTTAATTGAGTTACTAAAACTAGCTTGACATTGACAAATTGGTAAATACTGACTCTGTATGTGTAGTATTGAAAATATTTCTGCTGTTTTCTACAATCTGAGCTGATGTAAGTTTGAAATTATTATCTTAGTGCCCTCAGATGTTCCTGTGGGTAAAATTGGCCACAGTAAGATCAATTGTATTAGGCTATTAAGTAAAGTAAAATATTATTCTCTGGATGCGCTTTCCAAATTGTTGAGAAATTTGATGTTAGGAAACCCAAAGGACTAAAAATTTAATAGCCCCTGAAAACAGGCATGGGAATCCTGATGCACAATAAATTCGCATCCATTCAACGCAATGTGCAATCTTTATGCTGCCTGGTAATTTACATGAGAGTGGCGTGCAGCCCAGTGCTAAACACGCTGTTAAATGCCTGCACGCCCTAGCAGGGAGCCCAAGTTTGTGCAAGGCTAGCAGCACTTAAAGCTCATCTGCACTACCTCTTAAAGGGGAGGTGCATGCTGGCTGAAGCAGGTGCTGGAGGTCGATTTATAAAAGTGTACATGGTAGAGAGAGGGCTCCCAGATTTTTGAATGCAGCTCTCGAGGCCCTGGCGCAAGAGGTGGATAGGGGGCAAGGAGGCCCTCCAGAGAGCATTTAGAAGGGAATGGGAGAAGATAGCCAGGGAAGTCAATATGAACAGTGTCACCCTGAACTTGGGTGCAGTGCTGCAAAAAGTTCAATGACCTCACATGAGTGATCAAGGTGAGAGAATTCATTTTCAAAATGCCATATCCTTACAATTGAACAACTAGCCTCTTATACTACTCAATTTACCACACTCCCTCACTCACCAACCAAGAATTCCTATAAAGAACGGCTCATACCTAACATTCAGAGCATCATCTCGCTCTCACCCATACTGCCAGCTATTCAATCATGACAGCCAAATCGCGCAAACACATTGCACCACACTCACTGACACACTTCCCTCTGTCTTACAGGACTGGGTGGCACAGAACCACAGGAAGCAGCAGGTAATCAGCAGGGGGCAGGCACAGCTGCATGTCCTTACCTCTAAAAAGGAGATGGTGGTCACCATCATTGTAGTTGCCATGACAGAGGCTGTGGCCAGTGGCAGGGCTGAGCCCAGAGCAGATGACAGTATTTTCCTACCTAATTCTCCCTCTCATATCGCACTTCCCCCTCATCCCTTCTGATATGCAAGCTGCAGATTGTGTAAGCCTGCACCTCTTACTCTCTCCCACCCCCTCACCACAACTCAACCCTCATGTCTTTCCTCTTTAAGATACCCGAGAACTGCCACTTAGTCAGCCAGTAGTGTAGGAGCGTGAAGGCCAAAAGGAGCAGGACATTGATGATGAAGAACACCGTTATTCAAACTCATACTGGCAGCCACCACCTCAGATACTGACACTACATGCTTCAGTGTAGCCTAGAGGTGTGGTCTGCACTGGTGAGTCACTGGCCATGTGTGCCCTGCAACCAGGGCAGGGGGAAAGGCTAGTGCAGGTGCCAGCTCCTTGGAGCTTGCACACAAGTACTGCTGCAGAGGACTCAGGTGATGTCTTCGATGGGGCAGTGTAGAGAAAAAGGATGATGAGCATGCACATAGAAATGTTTAGGGCATTGTTAGGTCTGCCAGATAGCTTGCTGTCACTGTCAAGGAGCACAGAGGAGTCTGGCTGTAACTTGGCACAGGGCTTTGCACAGAGTTTGGAGACCATCCTTTCCAGCAAGGAAGTGGTGGCCAACTCCATGACAGTGCTGGCAATCCTGACCATGATACAGTGTCTGACGGCCGATGTCTCAGCTTCCATTGCAGCACAGGCAGAATCCACCCAATGTCTGAGTGCTGCAAGGGAAGCTTGTTGCTATGCAGGCTCAGACTGTTGCCATCATGGCTGTGGATGTCAGTGCTCAAAGGGGTGGGCAGGGTATTACAGCAGTCCAGCAATCTGCTACAGCGATTACTCAGAATGCTGAGGTGCCACCCCAGGAGAGTGGCAGTTGCTCTGTGGAGCACAAATCTGGGTCCCACCACTGCCACTCCAACAGTGCCGTTACTATTGCCTGTCAGCCGGCCAGCCCAGACTGCTGCTGCCCATGCCAAGGTGGTGCAGTCTGAAGCCAGGCCTTCTTGTTCCAGAGCTGCTTGAAGGTATCCTGCAAGGCCATCTGCAGTATCCTCCACTCAAACTCAGCAATCTTCCACCAGCCATGCAGCATCTACTGGGTTAGAACTGCATAGGAGCACTAGGAGAAGGGCACTAAGGGAGTGCACAAGAGTAATTAGTCGACTTTTGTATGGAATATTGGATGTTTTGTTGGATAACGTTGGTATGAAATGGTTGCTTTGTGGTGGCCTTTATTGCAGCATTGTAGCCAAGTGGACACTGAGATGGTTCGTAACAGAGGGAATGATAAAGTGTGGGATTGTTATACATAGGCACTGAAGTCAAATAAGACGATCATGAAAAGAGCCTCCAGAACATGCATATGCTGGCTGCCTCCACCCTTCCACCTCCTCCTCCTGAGGTGCTTAGCGTATCCCTGGTGGCAAGGGCTGTGCCCTCGTGATAACCAGTTTGTGGAGGATACGGCTGACCATCATGAATCGGGGCACATGCCCAGTGAGTACTGGAGGGCTTCTTCAGACCCATCAAGGCAGTGAAACCGTTGCTTCAGCACCCAGTGGGCTGCTCGATGATGTTTCTAGTCGTAGCATGGCTCTCATTGTACACGTGCTGGCCATGTGTGCTAGGGTTGTGGAGTGGCGTTATGAACCAAGTTTAAAACAGATAACCCTTATCACCCAGCAGCCACCTTCTGGTTTTAACATGGTGGCTGGAAGATTGAAGGAACAATGGACTGGCAGAGAATGAAAGAATCATGACTGCTGCTAGGAAAGTGGGCAGTCACTGGCATGATATGAGCATGGTCACACACCAACTGCATATTCAGTGAGTGGTAAACTTTGCCCTTGTGATACATCTCAGCATTGAGATCTGACACTCGCAAAGCCACTTATGTGTTGTCGATGGCACCCTGCCCTATGGGGAAGCCGGCTATCCAGGCAAAGCCACCTGCATGCTCCACCTGCATCTCTCTGTTCAGAGAGAACACCAGTGAACTCCTCCTCTCCTGGCATGACCAACATCTGTCACCCTTCTGATGCAGTAATGGACAGCAAACTGGGTTCGATAGGGTGTCTGCTTCAGCCTGGAAGGATCCTGATGTGAAGAAACTCAGGGCCAGGTCACCTTCACAGCCATGGGTAGCACCATCCTCACCCTGCTCTGAGACCTGGTTGCAAGAGGTGGCAGAGTTCCCTGAGCACCTCCTTCATGAAGTGCAGACACACTGCTCCTGGCTTATGTGGAGGTAAAAGAAATGCTACTGGAAGACCCTAGGTGGATAGGTCCTCCTGCTTAGAGCCCTGTTATATAATTGGTTCTTTATGCGGCTACCGTATGGAGTGTTTAAATATTAATCTTTATTATATAGTAACTATATACACTCTACACTAGCTTGTGTGTCTCCTTTAAAAGCCAGGCTGTAACTGTTCTCAAGCCTCTCCCACGTGATCACTTACATCATCGTGGTGGGCAGTAATCTTTACATTCTGTCAAGATTAACCCTTTGATACCCTTGTACTACATCTCCCGCCAAGTCTTTATCCCAATATATATTTACATACATTCACTTTTTATTTACATGCTTCCCCATCTTGTCCCAAGTCTCTGACTTCATAGATTTAACTTATCAGCAGGCTTCACAACTCTCCCTGACCTTGTTGTTGTCAGATGTGGAAGATTGGTAGTCTTTCTCTGATCACTTGTTTCTTGATTTGGACGGCCTTCGTTGAGGTTTGTAGTATTCGGTGCTTTTTGAATTTTTGGTTCATCATCTGAGTTGTCTAAATGTATGACTGATTGACGTGTTTGATGTAAAGGAATAAGATTCCTTCTATTTCTCCATATAGAACCTTCTTGAGTTCCTACCAGATAAGATTGCTGTTGATTCTTGTCTTTCTGGAGAATTACCCCTTCTCTATTTTGGTCTTGTACCCATACCTTTTGCTTTCTGAAATAAAAACAGGAAATGCTGGAAATACTCAGCAGGTCTGGCAGCATCTGTGGAGAGAGAAGCAGAGTTAACGTTTCAGGTCAGTGACCCTTCTTCAGAACTCTGAAGATTGAGGTTTTATTTTGGCACATCTTACTGACGTGTCCTATTTTTCTGTAATAAAAGCATTCTGTTCTAGTGGGGGAACATTGTTCATGCCTGTGGGAAGTTTTTACACCACAGCGCTGGGAGGGTTTAAAGGCATCATTTGCTCTCCCCCACCCCCAGTATACCTTATTTCCTGGTACCTGTTGTGCAGCCCTCTGGTGAAGGGACTGAACAGTTGCAGGAGGTTTCCTGTAACAAGGTCTTTCTTCACCTCGTCTGTTATTGCTGCGCAGATTGAAGTAGGAATGATAAGCTTTTAAGACTTAGTCAAATGTGGCTGACGTTTCATCAATACATTGTCTTGCTATAATATCATCAGCTACAGCACCAATTAAATATAATAATGTATTCACTTGCTCTGTTTCAGACCTAAGGTCAAATTTTGATGCAATTCTATATCTGAGGAACCTTTTCCTCCATAGTACCCAGTTTTAAGTCTGATTGAATTCCTCATGACTTTTGAAACTCTCTGGCACTCCCAAATTTTGATCCTTTTTTAATAGACTGTCAAACACATCAATAGAGTGTTCACCTTTAAGCAATTTTGTTTTCAGGCTAGATTGCTTTGGTGGAGTGTAGCAGGTGCTTGAGAGTGTTCCCCATTTGTTTTTTTCTCTAGGGGTTTTCCCTTTGCGTAAGCTGTTCACTGAAATGTTTACACAGCTGCTTATTGTAATTGACAGAGCTGCTCGATAGACAGTTCAAGGGTTTTCCCCTTTGCTTTTTTTGAGCTAGAATTTATTTCTCTTCTTCAAGCTTGACTGCTGTAATGATTTTTGTCAGCTTGACTGCTTTAATGGAGACTCTGCTGTGTTTGGGGGGTTCCCACACTTTTTTTCTCTTCACTATAGGCCTTTCTTTTCTGCGTACATTTTGGGGGTTTTCCGCTCTCCACCCTTGCGTTCAGCATGAGTGAGGGATTGGGTTTTCCCCCCTTTTTTTTCTCTCGCTCACATGGAGCCTTTGGAAGATTAATTTTTTAAGCTCCTCAAAGGCTTTTTTTCCCTCAGGATCTCTCGATCGTCGGCACAATAGCTCACCCAATTATTTGCTTTCAAGCCATGCTTCTGTTCTATGGAGCTTTTCTCTGCCTTCTAAGGTATGTAGTTTGTTTTTTCTCTTCAGCTACTGTTTTAAAGTTTCTTCTCATCTGGCTGAAGGATGATTGCTGCTTCAAATTTTATCTTCTGGGTATAGGACTTCTATCCCAGCACTGCTCACTATGTTATATATTTGGTTCTTTATGCTGCTACCATATAGAGTCCAGCTAGAGAGGTTCTTAGACTGTAGTGTTTAAACATTAATCTTTATTACATAATAACTATATACAGTCCTCACTAGCTTGTGTGGCTCCTTCAAAAGCCAAGCTTTAACTGTTCTCGAGTCTCTCCCACATGATCTCTTACCTCATCCTGGTGGGTTGTCGTCTTTACATTCTCTCAAGATTAACCCTTTGATACACTTATACTATGAACCTTTCTCCCTCTGTTCCTTCTCTTTCCACGAGAAATTATCCTCTTCTTTGCTATGTCCGCTCCATCACTCTCATGCTGCAGCCCAAGAGAATGGCAATTATAGCCCCCATATCTGGAAGTTGTTATGAAAGTGCGTCCATTTTTTAATATTGTTTGAGGACTTGTGTTTAAAAATTGTGGAAATGGATTCATTTGAAAGACTGAAGAGATTCCATAGATGCTGAACTTTGTTTTTTTCTAAAAGGTCACTGGAAGGATTTGAGATTTTGTTTAAAAACAAACCCTTACTGGATGTCACATGTCTTAAGCTAAGTAGACAGCAGGAGCCTTGGTGTCTAGGGGAGTTGTTTACGGAGAAGTGACATGTCATGATTTATGGTGGTCAAGAGTTGGTTTCGTTTTGGATTTTGTTTTGAGTCAGTTGGGGGTAAGCCAGCTAAGAGAGAAGCCACCAGCTCATCCTTTTTCCACCTCTTTGAGAAACCCTGAGAATCCAGCATGATAGCTGAAATCCCTGATGCTGCATTTCTCCTGGAAAGCCTCAACATTACCTGAAGAAAACTGCTCCAAAAAGATCACAGTGACAGCCATCTATGCGTATTTGGGATGCCAGAATAATGAGACAATCACTATCATTCCATATCTTCTCCTTTTATTTCAAGCATGACCAAGTATTTAGCCAAAGTTTTTTTTTGTGTTTTTGTACAGAGATCTCTGCAGAGAAAACTTCTTTATTTTTTCTTTAACCGATGCGTGTGCTTGTGTGTGTGTGTGTGCGTGTGTGTTGGGTTAATTTAGAAGGGAACTTTTATATTTCAGCCTGTGTGTTAATAAACTTTGCATCTTTATTGAATAAGTCATATTTTATAATAAATTAATCATTTTGTTGTTTGTTAAAGAAACCTGGTTGGTGGATTTTTTTCTGAAATAAAAATAGAGTATATAATTGGCCATATCGGTAACTGGGTAAAACATTTAAATATATGTTGTGATCAGTGGAGAAGTGGAAGTAGAGAAAGACAATGCACTCCTCCAGCCTGGGTCACAACAAAGTGGTGTTCTCAGAGCCCTTGCATTCACAAGCAAGGCCTTATCCATGTTCAGCACCTCCCCCCGCAGACTTCACCAACTGTAAGCAACTCCTCAAAACGCTCAGACTTCCTCAAACTCAAACAAATGCAGTAGAACGTGATAAGCAACTAACCCTCAAGTTGTTGATGATCCCTTTAAATAATGCTGGTGGGGTTCCTTCCTGCTGCAGAACACAGATTCAGCTGAGCGAGGGCATAATGTAGAGCAGTGAGTCCACAAATGGCAGCTCTGGCATCAAATCAATGTTATATGCAAGTTGACGTCACGATCTGCCTACTCTGCGTACTTCTGGTGCACACTCCCAATGCCTGCACTAATGCCTTCACCAAGATGACATTCGGCGCAGTCCCTGTCGAAAATGTGTGCATGTGGCACTGACACCATTTTGGTAACAAGGGCACCAGTAGAGCTAAAACTACAGGTGTTACGGAGCCCAATTTTGTGGCTGAAGAGCCACTTATTTGGAAGAGCGGAGCAGAGCGGACCTGGGAGGAATCGGCATCGGAGGGAGAGAGGATAAATCCAGCCTGAGGCTTAAGGCCCGCACTTACCTGGAAGAGCAGAGCGGAGTGGACCTGGGAGGATAAACACAGACACAGTCCGGAGTATTTGAAAAAAACATCAACAGTGACATCACAGGAAATCTGGAAGGTGATTGGTTGGTGAGTAACTGCTGTTAGGGAATAGCTCTAAATAGCTGGATTAGTAACTAAGGTAAGAAAGATCTACAGTTTATTTTCATATATAGTAAGTAGTGTTTTTTAGGGAGTTCTGTAGTAACGAGGACCAGGGAAGAAGGGCCCTAGAGTAATTGATATTATTTGATATTATTTGATATTAAGCATCTTCCAAAGGTTTAATTTAAAGGGTTAAGTCATGGCAGGAGAGCTCAAAGCCATGGTGTGCTCCTCATGCTTTATGTGGGAAGCCGGGAACAATTCCAGTGCCCGGGACCAGCATGTGTGCAGGAAGTGTCTCCAGCTGCAGATCCTGGAAGCCCGGGTGGGGACACTGTGGAGCATCTGGGAGGCGGAGAGTATCGTGGATAGCATGTATATTGAGGTGGTCACACCGCAGGCTCAGACTCCACAGGCAGGAAGGGAATGGGTGACCACCAGGCAGAGCAAGAGGACTAGGCAGGTAGTTCAGGAATCTCCTGTGGCTAGTCCCCTTCAAAACAGATATACTGCTTTGGATACTGTTGGGGGGAATGGCCTCTCAGGTGAAAGCAGCAGCAGCAACAGCCCAATTCGTTGCACCACAGTTAGCTCTGCTGCACGGCGGGGGTGGGGGGGGGGGGTGGTGGTGGGAGTAAGAAGTGTGGGAATGCAATAGTTATAGGGGATTCAATTGTAAGGGGAATAGATAGGCATTTCTGTGGCCGCAAATGAGACTCCAGGATGGTGTGTTTCCTCCCTGGTGCTAGGGTCAAGGATGCCTCAGAGCGGTTACAGGACATTCTGAAGGGGGAGGGTGAACAGCCAGTGGTCATGGTACACATTGGTACAAACGACATAGGTTAAAAAAAAGGATGAGGTCCTAAAAGCAGAATATAGGGAGTTAGGAAGTAATTTGAAAAGTAAGGCCTTAAAGGTAGTGATCTCAGGATTACTACCAGTGCCACGTGCTAGTCAGAGTAGAAATAGCAAGATATACCGGATGAACACGTGGCTGAAGGGATGGTGTGAGGGATAAGGTTTTAGATTCCTGGGACATTGGGACTGGTTCTGGGGGAGATGGGACCAGTACAAACTGGATGGGTTACACCTGGGCAGGAGCAGGACTGATATCCTAGGGGGAGTATTTGCTAGGGTGGTTGGGGAGGATTTAAACTAAAATGGCAGGGGGATGGGAACCTTTGCAAGGAGTCAGAGGAGAGGGGATCAAAGACAAGAACAAAAGACAGTAAGGGGAATAAGAAGAGTGATAGGCAGAGAAATCAAGGGCCAGAATCAAACAGGGCCACAGTGGAAAGTAGTGGGAAGGGGACAAGAAATGTTAAAAAGACAAGCCTTAAGGCTTTGTGCCTTAACGCGCGGAGCATTCACAATAAAGTGGATGAATTAATCGCGCAAATAGATGTAAACGGGTATGATATAGTCGGGATTACGGAGACATGACTGCAGGCTGACCAGGGATGGGAAATGCACATCCAGGGATATTCTGTATTTTGGAAGGACAGACAAAAAGCAAAAGGCGGTGAAGTTGTATTGCTGGTTAAAGAGGAAATTAACGCAATAGTGAGGAAGGATATTAGCTCTGACGATGTGGAATCTGCATGGGTAGAGCTGGGAAACACTAAGGGGCAAATATTTTTAGTGGGGGTTGTATATAGACCCCCAAACTGTAGTGATGATGTTGGGAATGGCATTAAACAGGAAATTAGAGACACATGCGATAAAGGAACATCTGCAATTATGGGTGACATTAATCTGCATGTAGATTGGGCAAATCAAATTAGTCACAATACCGTAGAGGAGGAATTCATGAAGTGTATACGGGATGGTTTTCTGGACCAATACTTTGAGGAACCAACTAGAGAACAGGCCATCTTAGACTGGGTATTATGTAATGAGAAAGGAATAATTGACAATCTAGTTGTGTGAGACCCCCTTGGGAATGAGCGACCATAATATGATAGAATTCTTCATCAAGATGGAGAGTGATGTAGTTGATTCTGAGACTAGGGTCCTGAATCTTAATAAAGGAAACTACGAAGGTATGAGGCGTGAGTTGGCTATGATGGATTGGGAAACATTACTTAAAAGGATGACGATGGATAGGCAATGGCAAAAATTTAAAGAGCACATGGATGAACTGCAACAATTGTTTATTCTTGTCTGGCGCAAAAATAAAACGGGAAAGGTAGCCAAACCATGGCTTACAAGGGAAATTAGAGATAGCATTAGATCCAAGGAAGAGGCATACAAATTCACCAGAAAAAACAACAGACCTGAGGATTGGGAGCAGTTTAGAATTCAGCAAAGGAGGACCAAGGGATTGATTAAGAAGGGGAAAATAGAGTATGAGAGTCAGCTTGTGGGGAACATAAAAACTGACTGTAAAAGTTTCTATAGGTATGTGAAGAGAAAAAGATTGGTGAAGGCAAATGTAGGTCCTTACAGTCAGAAACAGGGGAATTTATTATGGGGAACAAAGAAATGGCTGACCAACTAAATGCATACTTTGGTTCTGTCTTCACAAAGGAGGAGACAAATATCATACCAGAAATATTGGGGAACACAGGGTTTAGTGAGAGGGAGGAGCTGAAGGAAATCAGCATTAGTCGAGAAATGGTATTGGGGAAATTGATGGGATTGAAGGACGATAAATCCCCAGGGCCTGATAATCTACATCCCAAAGTATTTAAAGAAGTGGCCTTAGAAATAGTGGATGCATTGGTGGTCATCTTCCAAGATTCTATCGAATCTGGAACAGTTCCTACAGATTGGAGGGTAGTTAATGTAACCCCACTATTTAAAAAGGGAGATAGAGAGAAAGCAGGGAATTATAGACCAGTCAGCCTGACGTTGGTAGTGGGGAAAATTCTAGAGTCCATTATCAAAGATTTTATAGCCGAGCACTAGGAGAACAGTGGTAGAATAGGACAGAGTCAGCATGGATTTACGAAAGGGAAATCATGCTTGACAAATCTACTAGAATTCTTCGAGGATGTAACTAGTAGAGTTGATGAGGGGGAGTCAGTGGATGTGGTTTATTTGGACTTTCAGAAGGCTTTCAACAAAGTCCCACAAAATAGATTAGCGTGTAAAATTAAAGCACATGGGATTGGGGGTAGTGTATTGTGATGGATAGAAAATTGGTTGGCAGACAGGAAACAAAGAGTAGGAATAAACGGGTCTTTTTCTGAATGGCAGGCAGTGACTAGTGGGGTGCCGCAGGGATCGGTGCCAGGACCCCAGCTATTCACAATATATATTAATGATTTAGATGAGGGAACTAAATACAATATCTCTAGATTTGCTGATGACACAAACTGGGTGGGAGGGTGAGTTGCGAGGAGGAGGCAGAGAGGCTTCAGGGTGATTTGGACAAGTTAAGTGAGTGGGCAAATGCATGGCTGATACAGTATTATGTGGATAAATGTGAGGTTATCCGCTTTGGTAGAAAAACAGGAAGGCAGATTATTGTCTGAACAACTATAAACTGTTCTCGTACACCAGTCGCTGAAGGTAAGCATGCAAGTGCAACAGGCGGTAAAAAAGGCAAATTGTATGTTGGCCTTCATAGCGAGAGGATTCGAGTACAGGAGCAGGGACGTCTTGCTGCAATTATACAGGGCCTTGGTGAGGCCACACCTGGAATATTGTGTGCAGTTTTGGTCTCCTTATCTGAGGAAGGATGTTCTTGCTATAGAGGGAGTGCAGCGAAGGTTTACCAGACTGATTCCTGGGATAGCGGGATTGACATATGAGGAGAGATTGAGTCAGTTAGGATTATATTCGCTGGAGTTCAGAAGAGTGAGGGGGAATCTCATAGAAACCTATAAAATTCTAACAGGACTTGACAGGGTAGATACAGGAAGGATGTTCCCGATGATGGGGGAGTCCAGAACCAGGGGTCTAAGGATACGGGGTAAACCTTTCAGGACTGAGATGAGAAGAAATTACTTCACCCAGAGAGTGGTGAGTGAGCCTGTGGAATTCGCTACCACAGAAAGCAGTTGAGGCCAAAACATTTTATATTTTTGAGAAGGAGTTAGATATAGCTCTTGGGGCAAAAGGGATCAAAGGATATGGGGAGAAAGCGGGAACAGGTTACTGAGTTGGATGATCAGCCATGATCATAATGAATGGCGGAGCAGGCTCGAAGGGCCAAATGGCCTACTCCTGCTCCTATTTTCTTTGTTTCTATGAGTCTGTTTAGAAGGAAATGACATCTGCCAGTATGTTAATGTAATGCTTAGAGCTACATTTCAAACATTTTTAATGCTTTTGTTTGTCATATGAGAAATAAATGGCCCTGCTTTAGTCCAGTTCACTACATTCTACACAATTTCAAAACAAATAACAACAGCAACTTTCATTTTTATAGTGCATTTAACGTAGCAAACCAAACCAAGGCATATAATAAAAACGATACCAAGAAAAACATTTTTGACACGAGCCATAGAAGGAGATATCAGAACAGAGTACCAAAGCTTGGTGAAAGAGGTAGTTTTTAAGGCGCATCTTAAGATAGGAGTGAGGTGGAGACATTTAGGGAGTGAAATCCAGAGCTTAGGGTCAAGTAATAAGCTCACAATGATCTGGAAAAGTCCTTCCTAAATTATTAGAAATGGTGGCCTGGATGTTCCTCTTTTGCACAAGAGGACTTGCGCCTGCCACAAAGATCCACGCATTATCCTAACCAACCTTTTGCTCTTGGGTCTATTTAAATATTTTTCGAATGCTCTCCGGCCTCAGCTGGTGTCTGCCAGTAGCAGGGCTGGAGATTTGCTGGGCTAGGCCTTGGCAGCCTACCACAGCTTAGTATTGCTGGAGGCCTCCACAATGCTGGTTGAAAAAAAAATGTTAAAATTAGAAATTTTAAAGAGTTTGCATTTATATAGCACCTTTCACAACCTCAGGATGATACAATGCATCACAGCCAATGAATTATTTTTGGATTGTAGTCTCTGTGTTAATATAGGGAACGCAGCAACCAATTTGCGTTCAATGGTGTTATCAGGCCCTGATGGCCTGAGCTGGGAAACCATTGTGGTTTTCTCACCAGGTAAAGCCAACAGGAAGAGGAACTGGGGCCAGAGGAGACCCAAGCAGGTAAGATCATTTCACTTTTTGTTAGATTCTTTGTGGGGCCAGGAGGAGAGAATGTTTAAGGTTTCCCCTCACTTTGTGAATGTGAGATCCTCTTGACTTTCCTTCATGCTGATGACTGTTCCTTTGGTCGCAATCTTGCTGTCACCTAAAGTTGTGCGGCGGCCTGCAGCCAGCTGCTGCTTCCCACCCACAACTGACCAGCACCATGCAGATGAGGTGTTAAAATTGCCTGGGCCTTATGCTGCTGAGGTCAGGGGAGTTTGATGCTTACCTTGATCCCCGTTCATCCAATTCCTGCTCTGATTTAAAATCAGGTCTTGAATGTCTAGGCTCACATGCGAAGAGCAGTTAGCTGAAGTACCAGAGGGGTGTCAAACATTCTTAGTCTGTAAGAACAATGGCTGATGATTTCCCTCATTAACAAAGGGTAATGATAGCTAATTATTCTACCTTTACTGCCACTCAGCTGAAGAATAACTAACACAGTACACACTAAGGATTGGTTAAATTCTGGTTTTCACAATGAAGCTTGGGCAAAATAAACATCCTTGATTTGTTTTAAACTGCTTCAACTTGCAATGAATAGAAGCTGAGATGATTATGACCTGATGTACACCCAGTTGGATCTGTATTACTGATGTGTGACTCTATGCAATTCTTACCAATATGCAGTGAATTTTCTGTCCTGTAGATTTGAAGAGGAAGTTCAGTCAGCTAAAGCACAGGATGAAGAAGGGCATGTTACCCACAGCTGAAAGATTAGCACCAGGGTCGTTGATATCAGTGTGGTTTGGTGACCTGGTCAATCTCAAGCACTACTCCTAGCTTTGAGGCTTGAATATGCCCTTTATCATGGCTAGCAACTGAACGAGGTAAAAGCCTATAATGCACAGTTAATTTCAGGCCAAAATTGTTGTAAATCACAATAGAATCCACAAGGTCTACCAGAGACTTTATAGACTACTTAATGGAATTTAACAGAATGAATGAGTTAAGCAGTGTATTGCTTCTTTCTCTTCAGAAGAGAGACAGGGTACCAGTATAATCTGTCTAACTGCTGTGTTCTCCCTTTCACTGGCATAATCTCATTTAGATGTGCACTCAGGAGAAAGGCAGAGTAAAAGGGATAAATTGTAAAGTAATGATATGATGAAGTGTGTCTGCAGAGTGGTTTAGAGTGCTTGAGAAGTAGTATTAAAACTGTGCTTGAAGGAAGAAAATACATCCCCATAAAAAGCATGTTAACTCCAGTTACACTTGCCAGCCTCCAGATCTGGTCAATAATACCTTCCGCCCCAGAGTTTCCGACAGGTGCAATCCAACTGACATAGGCCTTCAGCCCATCCAATTGCATTAGTGCTGATACCCCAGTGGTTTCTAGGGTGAGCTGAAATATGATTGAGGGAAAGTTTCAAGTATTATAAATATCTTGAATTGGTGCTCCCTTATTTGGGAGCAGTAAATAATTTGCTTCTGCAGGATTTGAACATTGCTTATCGGACTGGTTTGGAATTAGAGGCTGAGGCTTTGTGACTGAAAATTATCACTTAGTTCTGCAGAAAGACTCAGCAACCTAGGTTCTTTGAGGCATACTGAAAGCACTGCTCAGTCAGATAAGACAAAGGAAGGCTTTATTTGGGACAATGCAGCAAAAGCTCCCACTGGGAGCTAGCCAGGGTGGTGAGAGTCAACTCCATAACCTTACACATAAAAAAGTTATCAAGCAAAGTATGGGAATTTAGCCATACCTTCTGGCAAAACACAGCATTAAACCTGTCTGCTATTACAATCACCTCCCCCTTACTGAACAACTTACCATCAATGCCTAGGAGATGAATGGAGCTACAGCCTTCAACTGGAAATGTTCTTTTACTCACAGCTTTACATGCATACACTCCACTCAAAGCACTATTTGGAATATAATTCAAAGGCAAAACCCTCCAGTGACTGTAGTCATTCTTAACACAAAGGAAGATTGTTGTGATTGTGGAAGGCCAATATTTGCAGTACCAGGGCGTCCCCTCTGAGTCAGAAGATTATGGGTTCAAGCCCTATTCCAGAAGTTTGAGTATGTAATTTAGGCTAACATTTCAGTGCAGTACTGAGCACTGTTGGAGTTCATCTTTTTCAGAAGAGATGTTGAACTAAGGCCCTATGAGGTAAAAGATCACATGGTAGTATTCAGAGAAGAGTGGAGAGGTCTCCCAGTGTCCTGGTCTACATTTATCCTTCAACCAACAGTACTAAAAAAAACTGTTCATTTATTTAATTGCTGTTTGTGACATCTTGTTATATGCAAATTGGCTGCTACATTTCCTACATTACAACAGTGACTACAATTCAAAAAAACTTCATTGGCTGTGATGTGTTTTGGGATCTTCTGAAGATGTGAATGGCACTATATAAAAGCACATTCTTTCTTTCCTCAGGGGAGGGTTCTTGACACAACCATCTTCAACTGATTCTATTATGATGTTTGGAATTTAACGCTATTCCCAGCTCTTCAATAATGAGCACTCCATGCCAGTTTACCATAGCATCATCCAACTTTGGACTGGCAGGTTGCATTCAAACCACTTAAGTGCCTGGCAATGAACATCTCCAACAATAAAAAGCTCAACCACCTTCAACAGCACCCCTATCACCAAGTCCCCCTCAATCAAAACCTTAGCAAGTTACAATGCAGCTATAGCATTTGGCACAGTGGAGCAGTGGATTTGACCCACAGGAGTGTTCCACAAGAGAAAATTCAGCCCCAGTGTAATTGGACATCTCACATAGAGGGCTGATTTCTGTTTGTTATGGGTTCTGCAGCCAGACCTTACTGGTTTATTCTGGAAACAGCTGGCCAGCACCAAATTCCCAACATTCCCCTCTGGACCCCCTACTCGCACACACCTAGGGGTCACCCAAGACATACTGAACTACTGCTGGCACAAGCACCTACGAGGACTGTTTCAATTGCTTGGCCCCAAGAACTCTTGCATCAAATGCTTTTGGTAGGACATCACTCCTTCTCCACAGTTGTAACTGCAGCAGAGTGAGATATGGATATTCAGCCCCATTGTACAAGCACCACTTTAATTTGTTTATTGCAAACAGAATGTACATTTATCATTGGTGAGAATGTAGCCCAAGGAATCCTGTGAAATAACAAAAATACATTTTGATATGTTGATAAATTAAAATGGCAGAGACATCTTGGTACCATTCAATGGTACAATTTTAAAAGGGGTGCAGAAGCAGAGAGACCTTGGGGGTTGACACACACAAATCTTTGAAGGTGGCAGGACAAGTTGATTAGACTGTTAAAAAAGCATCCGGGATCCTTGACTTTACAAATAGAGGCTTATGGTACAACAGCAAGGAAGCGATGTTAAATATTTATAAAACACTGGTTAGGCCCCAGTTGAAATATAGTGTCCAATTCTGGGCGCTACACTTTAGGAAGGATGTCAAGGGTTTGGAGAGTGCAGAGGGGATTTTACCAGAATGGTAGCAGGGAAGCGGGACTTCAGTCATGTGAAAAAACTAGAAAAGCTGGCATTGCTCTCCTTCAAACAGAGAAGGTTTTGGTAGAGTAGATAGAGAGAAACTGTTTCCAGTGGCAGGAAAGTCAGTAACCAGAGGACACAGATACAAGATGATTGTTAAAAAATTCAGGGGTGCAATGAAGAGAATCTTTTTATGCAGCAAACTATTATGAAATGAAATGCACTATCTGAAAAGGGGGTTGAAGCAGATATAATAATAGCTTTCAAAAGGAATTGGATATATACTTGAACAGGACAAATTTGCAAGGCTATAGGGAAAGAACAGGGGAATGAAACTAATTGGATAACTCTTCCAAAGAGCTAGCACAAAGACAATGCACTGAAGGGCCTCCTTCTGAGTTGTATGATTCTATGATCATAGGAAAGGTACTCTGCAGGGAAGATGTCCCATGGGCTTTCGAGGACAGACTGCTTGTCTTGTTGTGAAAATTATCAATTCAGGGAAAGTTACTTGGATCCAGATGTGAATAGATCGGTATCCAGCTTCTGTCATGGGGTCCAAGAAGTCATCACTTTAACTTGGTAACTTTGTTCAATTGTGTATAATATCTAATTTCCAATTACTTTCTGAGATCAAAAGGCATAAAGTTACAACCTCAAAGGGAAGCTCTTCCGGCTAATTCTTTGTGTTTAATGAACTGCAGCCTGTGGGGTGAGCATGCGAAATCTCAGTAGGTGAACTTATCCTCAAGTATAAATGATCTGTTATGGATCCAAGTTCAGCGTTATTAGAGAGTTAGCACAGTTGTCATGTCTTATTATTTTGTGAAGCAAGGAGTTGTAAGTTCTAATCTAGCGGATGCGCTGTGTTGATTTGATGCTTCTGGCTAATTTTTGCATTTAAATAAACCTGATCCTGTAGGTTACAGCTGAAGCCATACTGTCTGACAAAACAGTTACATTTCCATTAACTGAAAACTGGGACACAAGAGGGTTTGTGTCATCTCCAATAAACAAATTATAATACCTAGGGTGTTCTGTTCAACCCTGGGCAATGCTACATGACCAGATACTATTCATGTAAGATTATACATCTATTTAAAGCTTCACCTTCTTGGTACTAAGCATGAGAGAAATGTCTGGCACTGGTAACAATTCATAACCAATGGGCATCAGATATTCAAATTTCATTTTTCAGGTCCATAACATCATTTCAATCTCTGGTTTAGATTACAGTTCAGCAATCACTCTCTGCCTCCTGTTATTCTTTTTATAAATTCCCTACACTTAATTATATATTTCTCAGTAAGCTTTCTGTATCACCATCAGAAACAATTCTGTAACTGACATTACTGTCATTTGTTAGGCACACAAACTTAGATCAACTCTGTTGGGAAAAAAAGCAGGAATTCAAAACTTAAATTACCAAAGAATTGTCCAGTAAATGCTATAACAAAGTATAATCAGTTAAAGACTGTAATCTCATCTCAAGGATTTCAATAACATCCATAAATTGCTTCATGTTCACTTTTTTGGTTTATGTGTTCTTTTGAATCTCCTGATTAGATTATAGTCTTGTAAATTCCTTTCCTGCTCTCCATTGTTTTATATATGTTGGTACAAGTGTTGTGTATATTGATAGCAGACCGCTAGAGCCTCAGGGTGCACAGATACAGACCTACTTCATGATCACTGAAGAGAGCAGAAGTTTTATTTTCTGTTTGCTCCTGGGTTACACATTACCTACATTGTCAGACATCATTTACATGCTGTATTACATTTAACTGTCTAATCATTGCATCTAATTCCTGATTTAGTATTCCTTGAACTAGACCTGCATTGTACTAGACTTACACTGATATGCTAAGAGATGGTGAGTAGGATTCTGCTTGCCGAACCCGCTTGGATGGGATCATAGCGGAGAAGATGGGAAGATTTGTGTGATGAGGCCATACCATCTTGACTGATTTTCCCTTTAAAGTTCCTTTTCGACTGCTGCAGTCCAAGCTGTAATACTGTGGAGATCCTCCTGTTTAGCCTAGTGGTCTCCCTGTTGGCGACGGGGATACAAGGCAGCCTGAGGTTTGTCCACACCTGTTCATTATTATTGACCTCAGCTTCCAAAAGCAGCAGCCTTTCTTTATTGCAATATTATGTAGTACACAGCAAGATACAGTTATTCTGGAGATTGTGGCTGGGTTGTATTGCAAAGCTGCATCAGATTTATCCTGGCACCTGAGCAAAACTTGAGAATGCCTATAATCTGCTCAATTACACTTATATTTGCATGGGCTTCATTATATCTGTTATCTCCTGTCTGTGGAAGCTGTACTGGCACCAGCAGCCACAACTGTAAAGGAATAGCCCTATTTACTAAGCAACCTGATACGTAGCTCTGAGTCATGAGTGTTGGTATAATGGATTTTTATAGTGAAAGCATCATTGCAGCTTCTAATTGCCAGATTAGGTGATGGACATCACACACTAATTGGGCGTGAATTGAATGAAGGCCTTTCCTGTTCATAAGATTGAGAAAGTTAGAATATAGGGCTTTGAGAGCCATGTGAGTTCTGTCATTTGCTCTTTGCACCTGTGGGAACCCTTCCAATCTCTTGACGTTTCTCTGGTTCCATTGGGAAGCTATAAATTGTGCAGCCTTTGTGAATAGGACATCAGTGACCATTCTTGATGCAAAGGCAAACAATGCCTGACTAGTATGAAAGAGGTTACCTGATTCCATCTGGGCAGATCTAATCAAAATGTATTTCAAGGCAGTGGTGATCTTGACTTGTACAAACAGTGCTGTTATTCTGGTGGAAGTGGGCTGCATTCTTGACATAACTCCGCCAATCGCTTTGAGGGTTAAATATAGCCTTCTGAGGCAATGCAGTCATAAAAGTCAAAGTAGCCCCTTTTTGGTCTGTAGACTCTGCAGAGTGTTTATATGTGTATAAGGAAGAGGTGACTTCTCTGATGTCACACTCAAAGAGCCTTCAATCGAGACACTTCCATGTATGTCTTCATTCTACATAGCATAAGTATTAGAAAGTATTTCTTTTTTGGAAATCTATGCCCCCACTGTAGAGCCATACTTTGAGCAGAGCAGACTGAAATTAGCAGTAAAAGTCCTGACTGAACCTTCAAAGTACTAAGGAGATCACTATCAGGCAAAGTATCACCAACCATCGGCACACAAATTGACTTCCTCAACATTGTAGCCACCTCCACCTTTCTCCAGTTCCTATCTCCTTATTTGTCATAGACCCATAGAGTCATAGAGTTATACAGCACAGAAACAGGTCCTTCGGGCCATCATGTCTGTGCCGGCCATCAAACACCGATCTATTCTAATCCCATTTTCCTGCACTTGGCCAGTAGCCTTGTATGCTATGGCATTTCAAGTGCTCATCTAAATACTTCTTAAATGTTGTGAGGGTTCCTGCCTCTACCACCCCTTCAGGTAGTATGTTCCAGATTCCAGTCACCCTCTGGGTGAAAAGGTTTTTCCTCATATCCCCTCTAAACCTCCTGCCCCTTACCTCTGTGCCCCCTAGTTATTGACACCTCCACTAAGGGAAAAAGGTTTCTTCCTATCTACTCTATCAATGCCCCTCATAATTTTGTATACCTCAATCATGTCCCCCCTCAGCCTTCTCTGCTCTAAGGAAAACAACCCTAGCCTTTTCAGTCTCTCTTCATAGCTGAAATGCTCCAGCCCAGGGAACATCCTGGTGAATTCCCTCTGCACCCTCTCCAGTGCAATCACATCCTTCCTATAATGTGGTGCCCAGAACTCTACACAGTACTGTGGCTGTGGCCTAGCTAGCATTTTATACAGCTCTATCATAACCCCCCTGCTCTTTTTTTCTATGCCTCGGCTAATAAAAGTCAAGTATCTATTATGCCTTCCTAACCACCTTATTTACCTGTTCTGCTGCCTTCAGTGATCTATGGACAAGTACACCAAGGTCCCTCTGACCCTCTGTACTTCTTAGGGTCCTACCATCCATTGTACATTCCCTTGCCTTGTTAATCCTCCCAAAACGCATTTCATCACACTTCTCAGGATTAAATTCCATTTGCCACTGCTCTGCCCATCTTACCAGCCTATCTATATCGTCCTGTAGTCTAAGGCTTTCCTCCTCATTATTTATGACACCACCAATTATCGTGTCATCTGCGAACTTACTGACCATGCCTCCTATATTCACTCCTAAATCATTAATGTACACTACAAACTGCAATGGTCTCAGCATCGATACCTGCGGCACACCACTGGCCACAGGCTTCCAAACGCAAAAACAACCCTCGACCATCACCCTCTGCCTCCTGCCGTTAAGCCAATTTTGGATCCAATTAGCCAAATTGCCCTGGATCCCATAGGCTCTAACCATCTTGACTAATCTCCCATGCGGGACCTTATCAAAAGCTTTACTGAAGTCCATGTAGACTACATCAACTGCTTTACCCTCATCTACACACTGAGTCACCTCCTCGAAAAATTCAATCAAATTTGTTAGACATGATCTCCCCCTGACAAAGCCATGCTGACTATCCTTGATTAATCGCTGCCTCTCCAAGTGGAGATTAATCCTGTCCCTCAGAATTTTTTCCAATAGTTTCCCTTCCACTGATGTTAGACTCACTGGCCTGTAATTACCTGGTTTATCCCTATTACCCTTCTTGAATAATGGTACCACATTCGCTGTCTTCCAGTCCTCTGGCACCTCTCCTGTGGCCAGAGAGGATTTGAAAATTTGTGTCAGAGTCCCTACAATCTCCTCCCTTGCCTCAAATAACAGCCTTGGATACACCTCATCTGGGCCTGGGGATTTATCTACATTTAAGCGCGCTAAAACCACTAATACCTCCTCCCTTTCAATGCTAATTTGTTCAAGTATATCACAATCCCCCTCCATGATCTCTACACCTACATCGTCCTTCTCCATAGTGAACACAAATGAAAAGTAATCATTTAAACCCTCACCTGTGTCCTCCAGCTCGACACACAGATTGCCATTTTGGTCCCTAATGGGCCCTACTCTTTCCTGGCTTATCCTCTTGCCCTTAGTATACTTACAAAATGCCTTGGGATTTTCCTTTATCTTGCTCACCAGTGTTTTTTCATGCTCCCTCTTCGCTCTCCTAATTACCTTTTTAAGTACCCCCCTACACTTTCTATACTCCTCTAGGGCCTCCGCTGTTTTCAGCCCTCTTAATCTGCCATAAACCTTTTTTCCCTTATCCAATCCTTTATATCCCTTGACATCCAGGGTTCCCTGGACTTGTTGGTCATACCCTTCACCTTTACGGGAACATATTGGCCCTGAACTCTCACTATTTCCTTTTTGAATGACTCCCACTAGTCTGATGTAGACTTTCCTACAAGTAGCTGCTCCCAGTCCACTTTGGCCAGATCCTATTTTATCATATTGAAATCGGCCTTCCCCCAATTCAATACCTTTATTTCTGGTCCATCTTTGTCCTTTTGCATAACGACCTTAAATCTTACAGAGTTATGGTCACTATCCCCAAAATGCTCCCCCACTGACACTTCTTCCACTTATCTGGTTTCATTTCCTAGGATTAGGTCCAGTACTGCCCCTTCTCTTGTAGGACTTTCTACATGCTGGCTCAAAAAGCTCTCCTCGATGCACTTTTAAGAATTCCACACCCTTTAAGCCTTTTGCACAATCCCAGTTGATATTGGGGAAGTTGAAATCCCCTACTATTATTACCCGATTATTTTTACACCTCTCTGAAATTTGCCTACATATCTGCTTCCCTCTCTCCCTGACTGTTTGGAGGCCTGTAGTACACTCCCAGCAAAATGTTTGCACCCTTTTTGTTTTTAAGTTCTACCCATTTGGCCTTATTTGAGGAACCTTCTAAGATATCCCTCCTTACTGCAGTAATTGACTGCTTGATCATTAGTGCAATGCCACCTCCACTTTTACACTCAATCCCACCCCCCCAACGGCACTTGCAAATCTCCCTTAGTTTGAGGCAGAAAATTGGGTTAGTAGTTTGGAGGGGTTAGCCACTCATGTAAGCATCTCTAGCAGAGAATTTGAAAAAATGTCACCAGCAAGTCATACACTTCAGTTATATGAAGCACACAGGTGGACCAGAGTACGTGGCTGTACTGGAAAAAAAAGCAAAAAAATGAAGTACATATTCATGATTATGAAAAATGCACTAGTGAGTATAGAATGAACAGGACATTATGCAAATACCAGCTGCATTTTTCAGTTGTTCATGTCAAATCTGTCAGAACATGTCAAAGGCAGTAGTGAGAAAAGCCCGTATCTGATTTTCAGCATCAAGCAGGATTATATAGGAACTCACATCACATGTTACAAATGGATTTTCACTGTTAATTCTGAATTATTTCCTTTTTCACTTGTTTGTGTTCCTCACTTATGTTGTTAAAAGGTGCTGACAGAAACTGCATGCATGAGCAAAAAGCACAGTAAAATGTTAGTGATATAATGTTTTGTTGATTCTATTCATACTGGGTTGGATTTTGTGCTAGAGGCAGGGCTCCCAGCGTCGGGTCAAAAAGGCAGGGGGAGCCCCTACCCCCATCCTGCCTTTTCACACACACCACACCACCCCCACCACCCCCCCTCCCTCCCCCAACCCCCGGAGCAATCCTCCAGTCTTTTTAAATCAAAGTTTCAGGAGGCGGGATCCTTGTCCCTTTAAAGACGGGAACCCTGCCACCATGAGCTGCCGGCAATCAGAGAGCCAGCAGCTCAGCAGTATCGGCAGCGCCACCGGGAGCAGTGGCCACTGCCAGTACTGCAGAGGCCTCAGACCCAGACCCAGCGTTAGAATACCGGACAAGAGGCAGGTGAGGCAGGGTCACCGGGGCCAGCCCGGAAGGCTCTGGCGAGGGGGTTTGGAAGATGGTCTTCCAGTCGACGGGGAGGGGATCCCGGGGGGGTGAATTGGTTTCCGTTGGTCTCCTCCATTGACCACAAATTGCCCACGGTGGAGGGCCCCATCCCCCCACCAAGCCCGCAGGGAGGGCACCTCATGCTACAAGGCGACCTCCCTGCGTGGTGAAAGCCCCGTCCCGCCGCTGGTAAAATCCCAGCGGTGGCTGGAAGAGGCCCTTAGCTGGCCACTTAAGGGCCTCAATTAACCTCTGGGCAGGAAGGCCGTTGTCGGCCTATCCCACCTCTGGGAAGATTGCTTGGCAATGGGGAGGCGATGGGCCCTCTGCCCACCAACCCCTGCCACCCATCGCAATATTCTGTGCCCCCCCCCCTCCTCCTTTCCCACCTCAGGAAGCCCATAAAATCCAGACACTATGCATTTTCATAACTAGAAATAGGGGCCTCATTTATTTCTTCCAGCACATAGAGACATTCCTGGCCCACTTGGAGGCTTCACCTAACCATATAAACATTCTCAACTCACTGCCAATCAGTTTCTAACAATATTTACACTAACAGATGTAAATTCAAATGTGTTATAAATTTATAGCAGCCTTTGAATTGAAATTCATTGTATAAATTGTATACATTTAGCTACTTTAATTGCAGAGCTAGTTTTTAACCAGCGATGAATAAATTTTATTATAATTAGTGTATGTAAATAACCTGTATCAAACCTCCAATCCTTTCCTGGACTGTCATGCATCTGAGAGCATGCACTGGACTGTTATTTGACACTGTTGTTTCATGTACTAGTTAGGTACATAGGGGGAAATTGTAATTAATGTAGTCCGTCATGTTTTAAATTGGAGCTGGCCCCGTGGGGAAGTAGAATTCTTGTCATGCGCTAAATGTTATTTCAACAAAACTAACATTTTTCCCAGTCACTGTGGGAACAAAAACAAAGTCAGTTGTTATCACCCCTTCCATTACGGGAAGCAGAACCTTATTTATGCAGCATTTTAATCATGCTCCTTAATGTATAAGTTTCTCTGAATCCAAATTGCTGGCATGTCTGATCACAAGACAGATAGAAATATAGCTTAATTAGTTATTGTTATGTGAAAGTATACCTATGCATTGACCTCAGTTACTTTAATATATTTCAACACCATAAAAATATTTTATAGGCCAATTATACTACAGATTTTTATTCAATGTAAAATAGTTTCAGTTTTGCATCAGTATAAAACCACCTTGAGGAGGCAGTCTCCCATCCTTTCAGCTTTGCACCGACTCCATTATTACTTTAGAAATTCTTTTTTCACCCTCCATTCAGCTCTACTCTAATATTAACTCCTACTTAAATTTCAGCCAATGGAGTTCTGCACATGCCTGCAAGTATTAAATGTGCAGAACGTTTTTCCCCTAGCGAGAGAGAAATGTGGAGCCATCAGCATACCTCTGGACTACCACCGCCACTCTACTGCTAACAGGACAGTCTCTAACCATTACCTGTAAAGTAATTGTGTCCTTAGTGCTTCTGTGCAAGCACAAAAATGCAATACTTTAACGATATTTTTTGAGGGGCAATTTAGAGGCCAACAACAGACTACAAAAACTCTGAACAAATAATCCCCTCACTAATGTCTTTTATAGCATTTGTAAATTCACCAAAATATTTGACAGCAGAAATTCTCTTCCATCGAAAATTGTGGTTTGCGAGTAACCGTTTGACCAATGTAGCATGTAACGATTTTGAATCATCACCACTTTGTGTCTATTTTCTGTGTTACTTATCTAATGGAGTAGAATTTGTGTATTTCTTCAATGATGCTGACAACCACAATGCACCTTTGATATGATGCCAGTTTTCCCTTTGGAAATGTCTTCCAATCACAATGCATCCTTGGCACATTGCCAGTCATTATCCAGCCTTCAACTGGAACTCAAAATATGTGTTAACCCATGGACTTTTATTGAATACAAAAGTAAAATACTGAGATACTGGAAATATGAAATAAAAACATAAATTTCACCATGTATATCCAATCCCTCTATACCTCCAGCACCAACAGGACAGTGTGAGGGCTCTCCATTTCTTCCTCGGATGGAGGCCCAACCAGTCCCTATCTACTACCACCCTCCTCCCCCAGGCTGAACCTATTCTTTCATTGAACAACTTCTTTGACTCCACTCACTTCCTCCAAATTAAAGGTGTTGCAATGGAAACCCATATGGGTACTAGCTATACCTGTCTTTGTCATGGGATATGTGGAACATTCTTTTTCCAGTTCTACTCATGTCCCCTCCCTCACCTCTAATTTTGGTACATTAATGACTCTATTGTTGCCGTTTCCTGCTCTTGCCCTTAATCCCTAATTGGAAAATGTCTTCAACTTTGCTTCCAATTTCCACCCTTCCCTCGCTTTCACATGGTCCAAATCCAACTCCGCCCTTCTCTTCCACGACTTCTTTCTCTCCATTTCTGGGAATAGGTTGTCAAACATTATCCACTATAAGCCCACTGATTCCCATAACTACCTTGACTAAACTTCCTCCCACTCCATTTTCTGCCTGGACTCTATTCCATTGTCCCAGTTTCTCTGTCTTCATTGTATCTGCTATGATGATCGCACCTTCCATAACAGTGCTTCCACTATGCCTTCCTTTTTCTTCAACCGAAGATTCCCCTCCACCATGGTTGACAAGGCATGCAACCATATACATTCCATTTTCCACACTTCTGCTCTCAGCCCTTCCCCTCCCTCCCAGGACCATGATAGGGTTCCCCTTGTCCTCACCTTCCACTCTATCAGCCTATACATGCAATGGATCATTCATCCTCCATCATTTCTGCCACCTTCAGGGCAATGCTGCCACCAAACATATCATCCCTTCCCCATTCAGCATTCTGAAGGGACCGTTTCCTCTGTGACAGCCTGATCCACTCCTCCCCTTCCTATGGTACCTTCCTATGCAAGCACAGGAGATACAACACCTGCTCCTTTGCCTCCTCCTTTCTCACTGTCCAGGGCCAAAAAACATTCCTTCCAGATGAAACTTCCTCCTTCCACTATAGGCACACAGTAGCACATTGTGTACCACATAGAAAATGCACTGCACTGCAGCAACTTGCCATGGCTTTGGTGGCAACACTTTTAAAAACCACAACCTCTATTGCCTAGAAGAACAAAGGCAGTAGGTGCATGGGAACACCACCACCTTAAATTTCCCCTCCAAGTCACACACCATCCTGATTTAGAAATACACTGCCATTCCTTCATTGTTGCTGGGTCACAATCCTAGTACTCCCTACTTAACAGCAGTGTGGAAGTACCTACATCACAGACAGCAGCGGCTCAAGAAGGCATTCACACCTTCATTAACACCTTCTCAAGGACAATTAGGGATGAGCAATAAATGCAAACCTTTCCAGTGATTCCCACATCCCATGAATAAATTTTTAAAAAGCAATGTATTTGTACTTCTAATTTAATACACTGTATTTGCTGCTCACAATCAGCTCAGTTTCCTCTACATTGGGGAGACCAAATGCAGATTGGGTGACTGCTTTGCATTCAGTCTGCAATCGTGACCCTGACCTTCCGGTTGCTTGTCATTTCAATTCACCACCTTGCTCCACTGTCCTCAGCCTCCTACACACTTTCACTGCAGATCAAATTAAGAACAGCACCCCACCTTTCGATTCTTTACAGCCTTCCATAAACAACATTGAGTTCAACAATTTCAGATCACAATCAATGCCCCCATTCTTTTGGACTGTTGATAATGATTCTACTTCACCCATTTACACTTCCTCTGCACCCATCTTTTGTTCTTTACTTGTCCCAATACCAGTCGCATTTTTGCCTTGCACCATTATCTCTATGGTCATTCACTCTCTCCTATCACAGGTTTTTATGGAATGTTTATTGCCAACTGATTCCAAATCATTTCTTGTTTGGATGGAAATGTTGTAATTGGGTTTGTGGAACAGAGGCTCTGCCATCTGCTGTGAAATGTTCATGAAGTCAGAATAAATACAGCCTGTGCTTCACATTGTGCATCACGGGTATGAATTGCTTTGTGAAATAAACCTGAGCAGATTCCAAGCAGTTGTCAGCAGATATTGGAAAGGAGACATGTAAATGTCAGAATGAGCATGAAATTTGCCTAGAAAGTGAAGCATGTCTGTATTTTGTCATTTCATCAATATTGACCAAAACTAACTTTGCCTTCACAAATTTATTTTTTGTCCTTCTGCATTCTTGGAAGACTTTACGCATCTATATAAACAATGAACCAGCCAGTAGCTTTCATTATGCTGCAAAATTGCTGAGGTCTGCATCATGTTAGTGCTGTAATAATGCCAGTGAAGAATGACAGTTAAAGTTTACTGACATGCCTGTGTGCCTCATCAGGCACACATCCCACTTGGAGCATCCATATTGTGCTTTGACTGAGGGCACTCATCAAGAGTGCTTGGAAACCATCTGTTGGAGGGGACTGATGTCTGGACAACAGCCATCCTCATTTGGAAGGTTTTTAATCATCTGCAAAGTGGATATGGATAGATCTATAGGGCTCAAAAACAAAACATGCAACTTTTAGCAGTTGATCACTTGGCTGGTGTGTCGACGAAGAACTCAGCTACTTGTGATAACTAATGTGATTGGCAGGAATATTTGATCATTGACACTTTGAACGCATTTTTCAAACTATTCTTGAACCTTAAATGGGGCTCCACAGTATCATGGAAAGGAAAATAAGTAAGAGCAGGAGTGGCAGTTTTTGTAACAAGTCTACCCATAAGTGGGTATATGGCAACAAGGTAATGGAATAATTAAATATAAGGCAATGAACTATCTTGTGATCATCCACAAACAATTCCCCAGTAGCACTGTCTTTGAAGATGAGGTTGGAAACAGCATATGAATCATTCCTTCTTCATGGCATATCTCTTAAATTTAACCAATAATAGTCTACAGTGAGCATGGAATGCTTGGATATGCTGAATGTTTCTCTTTTTGGTATAGGAACCTTATTTAAATATTTTAATCAGTGATTTTAATAGTTCTGTCACACACACTGGATGCCAATGGAGCATCCAGATTCAATATGACAGATGGCGCACTTGTGGCACGCAATGAGTGCGTGTGCCCTGCCCACGACATTACATTCTTAGTTACCCACTTTGCACCTGCACCATTTAATTTTTTAGGCCCATGAGTTTTTAACCCCTATGTGGTCATTTACCTTTAAGTGGCCACATCCATTCAAAGCAAGGTTTTCTGGTCTTCACTATTGGCTAGCTGCCTGCACAAGACCAAAATTACACAGGGAGCTACAAATAATTATGACAAATGAACTGACCACAAAAGATCACATACAGTCAGCTCCACCTTGCCTCCTGGCTAGGCTTGCCCAAGTACCTTATCATTCTGGACTTAACTGGGACCCAAAAAAGCTACCCAATTAAGCTTTGTGGAAGAATCACTGTTCTGGTTGGTACCATTTTGATTAAGTCCAACAACAGAAAGCAAATTTTGTGATAGTTTAATGAATGTACATTTTTTTTAAAGGAGCACAATTCTTCAGTCACAAGCTTTCCCCAAGGCAATTTCTGAATACTACCTATCATAGGAAATCATTAATGCACAACTTGTTGCCACACCACACGTGTCAGGAATAGTGGAACTATTTTATGAAATAGCTGAGCACACAGCCTAGTGTTTGATCACACAGAGTCCATCTGGATGCACAGGCAAGTGTTCTATATGGGAATGAGAGCCAAGAGTCAAGGCCGCCACATTTCAAAGTAACAGCTGTCAGTGTAGATGACAAACAATATAAATTACTTCTGTGAAATAGCCTTGCAGGTCTCTACTAGAAGGTTTAAGAGGTCACATAACAAATATCTCTACATAGCAGGCTAATTTTCTGTCTATTCATATTGATTACATTTGTTGGAAACAATTTGGAGCACCACCCACACTTCTATTAAGGACATTAATACACTAGAACATTGTCCAGTGCTGTTGCTTTCCAAAGTCTCATTGTTTTGCCATGTAATTGTCTTTTACATAGCTAAGTGCTTGTTAAGTTCTGTTCTTTATCGCCTGGAACTATATTGGGAAAAGGAACCCGACTGATGTGTGGTGGTATCATATCAGTAAAAGACAAAATTCGTTACTTATCACTGTAAGTCGATTCTGACAATTACTTTCTCAAACCACTCCCATTAAGACCTGGGGCAGGATTTTGACCCCGATATAGGGCCAGGAATAGAGGCAGGCAGGTGTGGAATTTCCTGATGCCGGCCGGCATGCCAGTTTCCAGCCATGTTCTTGGCTCCCGGCCATTTTCCCGGAGGCTGGAACAGGTGAGGAGAGGCTACACGCCCACAAGCAACAGGTAGCTTGTTAAATCAATTAGAAGACCAATTAAAGCCATCAATCAGAGGCCAAGTGGAATTTTCCAGTTGGCCTGCGGGCCCCTGTGGCATTGGGAGCACGGCAGATGCCTGGAGCCCCTGCTTCCTGGCAGCAGACCAGAGATCCAGTGCTCCAGGGTCACTTTGAGGCCCCCACCCCACAGCTGCCATACCTACTTGGCCATAGCTGCGGTCGCAGGCTGGTCTTTGGAGTCACCCTCTCTCTTCCTTCCCTGCAATGGTAGGCTGCAGCTCCTTCCATACTGGAGTGCTTCCAATTGGCTCTCCAACTTTTAGAGCCTGCCCACCATCCTTAATTGGAGGGCCAGCATGCCCCTGGCCACTAATTGGCCAATCCAGCAAAAATGGTTGTCAGGCTACTGCCCTGACACAGTGTGGGTTTGGGATCTGCATTTGATCCTGACGTATTCTGGGATAGCCCATTTTGTTTTACAACAGGACTATGTCTCAGGTGATTGCAAGGTCACATTTGTTGTGCTGAGTATAGATTTTAAAACCATCAGCATGTGCTTCCTCTTTTCTTGAAGCTGTACAGTAGTGGATCATTGATGCGTTGATAAGCCCGTTGTTCAGTGAAAGAAAATTACAATGGGAGACATCATGCTTATTTTCATCCTGTGGAGAAGTACAAAAATTATAGTGTTTAGCAGGAAAGTTCAAAGCAATTACAACAAAAGTGAAATGAAGACCAAAATTGCTTTCCGTACCTTTTACTGAAGCTACTGATTAATTGCAAGTTACTGATTCAGCGTAAGCAACTTCATTTAAGTGTCATAGAATGTATGGCATGATTTCTTTTGCTGTAGCATGCATTTATTTTACTTTCTGAACTACGCTTAACCCAGTATGGAAGAAAAACAACTCCAGTGTGACCATTTGGAACATCCTTCACAGCACTACTTAGCCTTGGGCAGTTTTTTTTCTGTTAACTTGCAATGCTTGGATATTCTGGAGGTTTCCCGTCTCAGTGAAAAGGTACGACTGGGATTTATGAATTTCAAGTATCAGAGTTACTAGCAAGATCAGGTCAATTCAGGTCTCGCAACTGGATATCAGGAGACTTAGTCAGGCAATGAATGAGTTTGTAGTTTCTGTGCACTGAATAGATACACCCCTTCCCACACATCATCTCAACTATTTACAGAGATTTCACAAGCATTCAGTTGGCTTCAAGCGACCAACATATAACTCTGCTTGAGGCAGACCTGTAAAGATAACCAGGGGGCATTGATTTAAGGTAAGGGGAAGGAGGTTTAGAGGGGAGTTGAGGGAAAGTTTTTCCACCCAGAGGGTGTTTGGAATCTGGAACCCAATGCCCGAAGGGGTTGTAGAGGCAGGAGCCCTCATAACATTTAAGAAGTATTTAGATGAGCACTTGAAACACCGTAGCATACAAGGCTATGGGCCAAGTGCAGGAAAGTGGGATTAGATTGGATGAGTGCTTGATGGTCGGCGCAGACGCGTTGAGCCGAAGGACCTGTTTCTGTGCTGTATAACTCTATGACTCATACAAGTCTTGGGAGATATGGTTCCAATAACTTGTTACATTTATTTTAAAGACATGAAGCCTAATAATCATAACAAGAGAGAAAAACATGATTTTTTTTCTTTTCTATGTATTGGACAGGTATAGCTAGTATTTGACTTAATCTTCCCATTCCTCGTTTTATATCTTCTGTACAAAATCTGATTGATTTTATGAATCTGGCCAGGCCAGCCAAATAAGAGCCAGGGCAACAGATATGGAATTGTTGCAGAAAAATGGATAAAACTGTGCAGCTCAATACTCAAACCATTAGTTAAAATTCCCAGAATCTTGTATATTAAAAATGGAATCTGATTTATTAAATCACCATCAACTGATGTCCACAAATATAAATGAACAGGGCTATAGGCCAAGTGCAGGAATATGGGATTAGAATAGTTGGGTGCTGTATGGCCGGCACAGACACGATGAGCCGAAGGGCCTGTTTCTGTGCTGTATAACTCTATGACATTCTCAAAACATTGGTTAAAAAAAAAAGGCCTGGAATCCCATGCTGCATTTGATGTGTAAGTACCTGAACACAATGGAAGTGGAACACACAGCAAGTGGAACACTCTGGAAACGGAGCACGCAGGAAGTGGAGCATGCTGGAAGTGGAGCATAATGGAAGTGTGCTCCACTGGGATGTTCCCCAGTGCACCAGAATGAGGGGCGGGTGAATAATTTGTTCGCAGGAGACGGGTTTGGTCATTTAAATTATTTAATGAGACTATGTGCCTTCATTTTAACATTGATTTTATTTTTAATCACAGATGGCTGCATTTCCCAAGCCTCGGGAAACCTGGCAAGTGAAAGGAGGCAAGAAGAGCTGAATCCTTGAGGTAAGTGCCTTTACAACACTGCTTGTGGGCCAGGAGGAGCAGGAGTATTCCTCCCCCCCCCCACCCCCATAACAACCCCCAGCCAAAATATGCCTGCTGTGCACCTCCCATCATCAGATGCCACCCAACCAATATCTGCTCCCTTGAACACCATTGAACCTCTAGACCACAATCTGTTCACATGAACCCCCAACCACCATTGGATTCCTCAACCACTACCTGCACACCTTTGCGATCAGAATCCCTGTCCATGATTGGATGCCACCCCCAGCCGCATCACGATTGGATCCCCCTCTGTGATTGGACCCCAACCCCAAGATCTCTTCCATTCCCGCCCCCCCCACAGCTACATCTATCTGTTCTCATCCCAGCTCAACTGAGGCCTTGTGTTATAGGAGTTCCTGCCTGACAGGCTTCTGGTCCGTCAGTAAGGCTGGACGTGGGCGGGAAACCCACAAAAAAAAATTGAAAGACTTCCTGCAGTTAAAAACCTCAAGATGTTTGGAAAGTCACAATTCTGAATTTCCTAACCTCAAACCAGCCCCCAAGTCATGGCATGCACCTCCAAGAAAAAATCAAGGCCCAAGGTTTCTAAGAACCCTTCTTTAAGAATCCAACTTCAACAGCCCAGAGACAATGATTACTCATGCATCCAATATATTTTGAATGGATCAGTGCTGGGAGTGCAACCTCATGAAATGCATCAAAGGACTTATTTACATGATTTTCAGGCATTTAATGAAGCTTGTGCTCGCTGGCAATGCAGTATCTGAAGTGTGCCCACATTTCTTCACAGTAAAATGCAGGATACTGTACCTCGACTGCAGGTCCTCTTTTAAAACCTCCCCATGGCAGCAAAGGTGCCTCAAAATTCAGCCTTTACAATTATATATGATTATTGTTTACCTCACACAATTTTAGGGCACAATCTATACATACTCAGTTCTGTGTCTTTCAGCCATAATTATACTGTCATGTAGCTCTGCAGTCCTATAAGCTCTGTTACCAATTTTGAGCAGAAAGCTGGGCCATCAAAACCCTCAGAGTTCCTGCAATCTCCCACTGTAACCTTGGCACCAGAAAATAGCAGGGATCTGGTTTCACTGGGTCTCTGTCATTTCTGGGACTTTCTGGCACACCTATATGTCCTTCTGCCTGCATCAGGTATATGACATTGGAGGATTGAGCCAGAACGGGGGGATCCCTGGAGTTTCTGCTTCCCTGGTTCACTCAAGACTTGGCCTGGTTTTAGAGGCTGATATGCTGAGTAAGATGAGGCAGAAGTGGGCAAACTGCCAGATTCCTGAAATAAATCTCTTTATTCATTCTCCTCATGGAGTTGGGGGCAGGGGTGGCTGGAGGGGCTGGGAAGCTCCCTGTAATGGCAGCAAGTACTGGATTTTCCATCGCTAACACTGAAGGTGACCGACAACAACTATCCCAGTGTGACCATCTTGATAGCGTCCAAAGGGCTTTCGGGGACCTGATCTTCTCCAAGTTGGACTCCTCCATTTAGTCTATAGGAGAGCAGAACATGTGATTGTACAGAATCTGATTCCTCTGTTGGAAACAGGCATTGGGCTGGCCTAATGCATCATATGTGCTTATGTCATGATGCAGTCTTACTTCAGGCTCTTAGCACACTGACACCCCAAAAGTGCTTTCGACCATTCTGAAGGCCATGGTTGGAAGCAGTAAGATGGCTGCTATTGATCGAGTAAATGCCGGTAAGTTCATTTTAGGCCATACCGTCTACTGTGCAGGACCTGTCCTGCTGGGATTCAACGGCATGAGAGAAATATATAAGCTCCATTCCATTTGATGCCTCCTTCAATTTCTTTCATTACTTTTCCCACATCCTGCGCAAAATACTTATCACTAGTGCATTATCTCTGTCAGCTCTGTGTTTGCGTAGGTGCAGGTTAATGTGCAGCCAGGGTAAGGTTAATGGTACACCGTTACTGCCTGACTATTATTTTCTACTTCTTTCAGTGCCTTTTCAGTGTATGAAACCTGCCCAAAAATGGTAGGCCAAAAGAATATCAATCATCCTACACCCAAGAACACCAGGAGCTCATTCCCCACAGAGATCAAAAGGTTATCAGGTTGCGAGGAAACGAGACAGATTTCATCTTATTCTCTTGCTAGTAAGCTACTGATCCTGATGCTACATGTGTAAATGTAGCTAGAAATACATTTCATGTCTCTGGAATACCATGCTGGTTAGAAGTATATCAAACATAACAGATGCATCAGATGAGACTAGTGATAAAACTGGACCTTACTGTAATTTGAGAGATTGGACTGAGCTAATTTAAGCATTTTCTCATTTGGTTCAGGTGTGCCTAATATATTTTATGTGCAAATATATCTTAAATACACATTTAAAAAAATCACAAGAGCATTTTTATGTTACAAACAGAGTAACATTTACCATGTTCCTTGCTGCAGTCTCAAGTAGCAGTTGCCACGATTTAAGGAAATACCCGTGAACCAGTTGCTGTGAATTGAACGACTGCAGCCAGGCTGAGTGTATTTGTGGAGCTGGGAACACCTGTGAGTGGTGCAGATCTGAGAACAAATAGGCACCTCTTTGAATCAGAATGGAGAAAATGCAAGAGGGAGGAGGGGATTGGCAAAAAATGGGTGTGAGAGAGGAAAGCATAAGGTGTGGTGGCAACATAGCATTTTAAGGCAACCAGCTAATGTAATTTTCAGTCTGTGAAGGTGGGATGCCCAAGAAAATTAACACAGTTGCCTGGGAAGAGTGCTGAAGAACTCATATTAATAAGATTGGTTGGGGCTTGGTCAGTACATTTAAAAACTGCCGGGTTTCTCAGGATCAGTATTGTGCAGTTGCATGAGTTTAGTTTTTGAAACTATAAAATGTGAAGCAATAAGCTCAATGCAAGTTTAACTAAACAAAAACTGATTGAAATGAGCTGAATCAAATATCGGGGGGGCTTAATTCAATAGCCCCCAAAACTGGGCACGAGGATCGCAATGTGCAATTAATTTGTGCCTGTTAATTTCAGCTCAGGTCGCATGCCAACTTTGTGCTCCCTGCTGTTTCTATTTGTTTCAGCCAGTGCTAACCGTGCTGGAGGTTGGTTGGAAGCCTCAGCAAAGGGCCAATGCCTTGAGTGGCTAGCAACGTTCACTCTAACCTCTGTTTGCTGTGTGTGGCCAGCTTGTTGCACTGTGTGGTCTATTTAAGACGCATGGCTTTAAGGCGTTTACATGCATCTTAAAGGGAACATTGCTTGTGCATGACCAATGCACCCATGCAGCTTAGAGGGAACATTGGTGGCTAGCTCCAGTTAAAGCTAGCAGAATCAGTGTTGGTTTTAATTCAGATATTCGTTCAAAAGTGAAAATTCCTTCTCTTCCAGCGAAGAGAAAGGACCCTGCCTGAGATCACCATCCTTAAACTACAAGTAGGCAGAGACTGGAGTTGGCCTTGAACTCCCTGACTGAGAAATTGAACCAGGCTTTCGCCATTGAACTATGGCTGAGATATAACAAGAGAAGTCTGCAACAACGTATCCGTCCTCCTGAACCTTCTGAGATTTTTTTTTCAGTGAACCAGAAATAAAAATGGATAAACCAGGCCTGCACCGTTTCAAGTCTTCACCCCACAGAAAAAGCAAGTTTTGCAGCGAACTCTTTTTAAAACCATCAGACCGAAACACGTTATCTTTTAGTCGCTATCTTTTCTTGGGCGGCACAGTGGCGCAGTGGTTAGCACCGCAGCCTCACAGCTCCAGGGACCCGGGTTCGATTCTGGGTACTGCCTGTGTTGAGTTTGCAAGTTCTCCCTGTGACCGTGTGGGTTTCCGCCGGGTGCTCTGGTTTCCTCCCACAGCCAAAGACTTGCAGGTGATAGGTAAATTGGCCATTGTAAATTGTGTAGGTAGGTGGTAGGGAATATGGGAATAGGTGGTAGGGTCAGTATAAATGGGTGGTTGTTGGTCGGCACAGACTTGGTGGGCCGAAGTGCTGTATCTCTAAATAAAATAAATAAATTGTGTGCATGTATCTGTATGCATATGAGAGTGGGTGAGGTTGCGTATACTTTCAGGTGTTGATAATAAACATTTATCTTTCCTTTAAACTTACGAGAAAACCTTTGACTGTTCATTGACCATTAAAATTCTCAGGGGTTAAAACACTTTTTAAAAAACACATTGCCTTCACTCAGTTGAGGTGAAAAAGGGGAAAACATCCCTATTATCTCCCATCTGTCTGTAACAAGGTTAAGAAGTTTCCTACTGATAGGATTGTATGAGGTTGCACACGAATTCTGCTGCAGAAGACTCCGATGAGGAATGCACTTCAATGGGGAAGCACACAGAGGAAGGCTGATGGATATGCACTGCACAGCGCTTGGTGCATTGGGAAGCCTGCCAGAAAGCTTGCAGACAATGTCAAAGGGCATGGAGAAGTACAACACCAACTTGACACAGGACTTTGTGCAGAGCTTGGAGTCGATTATTTCCAACATGGAAGTGGTGGCCAGGTCCTTCAGCTGCTTGTGGACCTAACCATGATGCAGTATATGGCGGTCCATGTTGAAGCTTCCATTGCAGCACAAGCAGCTTCCACCAGAAGTCTGAGCACTGCAGTGGAAGCTCTAACTGAGATCAAGCAAAGTCAGCTTCTGCCACACAAGCTCAGATTGCTGCCATCTTGTCTGTGGAGTGTGGGGTGCAAAGGAGCTTGCAGGATATCCCAGCAGTCTAGCAATCTGGCCTCCAACACAGTGGCTCCAAAGAACACGAAACTGCTGTCCTCTGTCAGGAAGACAACATTTGTCCTCCCACCACTGCCACTCTGCCTGCCCAGTCTGCTGCTACCCATGCCAAGGTGGTGTAGTCCACAGCTGGGCAGCTTCTAGGCTCAGAGCAGCTCAAGGTCATCCTCCAAGGCCAACTGCAGCCTCCCACCAGCCATGCTGCAGGCATTGGGGTAGCACCGCATAGGAACACTAAGATAGGCCAAGACACCAGGAGGACAGGCACTAAGGAAATGCATGAGGGTGATTAGTCTACTTTTGTATGCAATATGAAATGATTTGATTTATAAATTTGTTTTGGAATGAGAGTCCCGGCCAACAGCCGGAATATTGGCGTGGGACAGCTGTTGCTACCAGATTCTTTCATTTTAATCTAATTTGCATATTAAAATGAAGGCCCCACCGGTAAAATACAGCGTGGCCTTCTCAGCATCGGAGGTCGTGGCAGGCCTCTCCCAGAATAATTTTACGGGTCCCCCCCTCCCACCACAACCACCGACGCCGGATGGGTCGAATAGCCTCCTTCTGTGCTGTATTATTCTTTAATTCCATAATTCTAGAAGGAGGCTATTTAGCCCATCATGTCTGTGCCAGCTCTCTGAAAAAGCCACTAATTAGTTCCAATCTCTTGCTCTTTCCCCATAGACCTGTAAATGTTTCTTATTATAAATATATAAAGTACCTTGCAAAAAGAAAAAGGTCTGAGAACATGTGCTAAATTCCCAATAGTCACAGAAATTAACAGGAACAAAAATGTTTACCCCGAATGGACAGAAAACTAATTTAGCTCGAGCCGTGTACTAGTCATTGTATCGTATGATTGAATGACTGCCACTCTGGAGTAGTCACTTCAATCAGCTCTCTGTCCCATATCTCACAGTAGTGCTTACTCAGTCATCCACTATAGCCTCATTAATTCTTGAACAACTAGCATGGGCCTCATTTAAATGGAGCTTTATAATTTGCAGTCTGCTTGCATTGTAAAGGTATCAGCAGCACAGTGTTTCAATGTTCAGCAGAGCTCCCAGCCAGCTTGAGTGATTGCTGGAAATGTCTAGACAGATTAAAGATCATATTTTTCATGACAACTACTGTTTTGTCTTTAATTAATAAAGATATATTTTGTTATCAAAATAGAAAACAAAAATATTGTTTGGTGATAGAAATTTCATTGTGTTTTAGATACATCCAGATTCACCCCTACATCTTCTAATTAATCTTACGCTAACTTGATGAGTTAAAGTGCAGTTCACTCAGTTCTCAACAAGATAGTACTACATCTGTAAAAGTTAGCTGACACATAAGATACCAAACGGAATGCAATGATGCAAGAATACTGAGTAATACATGACCCTGCAAATATTTTATTCAAATCAATCAAGACTTTGTTTGAGATGCCCTAACATCTGAGAATAGTTTAGAGAATGATTGCTAGGTGTTATTTGAGATTCTTCATGCACAGAGAATGGGACCAATTAAGATGACCAAAGCAACTTGACAATGGTGAAACTATCGATCAGTGTTTGTGGGTGCAGGTGAATTTCTTCCAGTCTTGGGGTTCTTCTAATCTCCTAGAATCATAGAATGATTGCAGCCCAAAAGAAGGCCATTTTGCCCTTCGTGTCCATGTTGGCTCTCTGCAAGAGCAATCTAGCTAGTCTTGCTCCCTCATCCTTTCCCTGTAGCCCTGAAATTTCTTTTCACTTCAGGTGCTTATCCAATTCCCTTTTGAAAGCCTCCTCCACACGCTCAAGTAGTGCATTTCAATTCCTAACCAATCGCTACGTAAAAACATTTTTCCTTATGTCGCCTCTGATTTTTTTTTGCCAGTCGCCTTAAATCGGCGTCCTCTGGTTCTAACTCTTTCACCAATGGGAACAGTTTTTCCCTCTGTCTACTCCAGCTGGACATCTCATGATTTTGAACACCTCGATCAAATCTCCTCTCAACCTTTTCTGAGGAGAATAACCTCAGCTTCTCCAATCTATCCACGTCATTGAAGTAACTGCCATAACTTTGCTGGGAGATTAGCAGAATCAACATTCTTTGTAGGTTGCGTGCTCACACGATCACACAGCAATCTGGAAGGTACTGCACAGACCGACGACAAGTTGTAACCTTTAAGGTATAGCGCTTGTGTGGCCACACAAAAAAATTTAAAGGTACCATGCGTTCACCTGGACTGGCTGCACCCATTGCAAAACATTTTGAGGGGACATTGGGCAGAACCTCCAAGAAGTGATGTAATTGGCTGAAAGTGGCTGTTTAAATGGGATTTCTATGGTGGGGGGGATGGTGCGGGGGTTCCGTCAATCTGAACTTGCAGTGGGATATCAGGACAACTGTTGCAGAAATTCAGGGTCAAGTATTTTCTTCTGAGGAAATGCATCAATATATGACTGGAACTGATCCTGTGATTTAACAGACAAATGCTAATTGCGGTAGTAAGCTTGAAATTACAACAATGACTATACTTCAAAAGTACTTCATTATCTGTAAGGAACTTTAAGACATTCTGAAGTCCTGAAAGGTGCTGTATAAAGGCAAATTCTTTAAGTTCTTTCTGATGGATCAGGTAGGATCCTGGTTTGATTCCAAATTTGTGCTAAGGTCAGGTGGTAATTGGGCAGTACAACATATGGAAAGCTGGGCAAGAAAATACCATTTCAGCCAATTTGATTCACTCCATGTGAAGGCACTGGAAACTGCAAAAGCTAGGGGCCCTGACAATATCCCAGCAGTAGTACTGAAGACATATGCTCCAGGACTAGCTGCACCCCTAGCCAAGCTGTTCCAGTGCTGCTAAAACACTGGTATCTACCTGACAATGTGGAAAATTGCCCAGATATGTCCTGCCCACAAAAATGAGGACAAATCCAATCTGGCCAAAATCTGCCCCATCAGCCTACTCTCGATCATCAGCTAAGTGATGGAAGGTGTCGTTGACAGTGCTATCAAGCGGCACTTACATAGCAATAACTTGCTCATTGATGCTCATTTTGGGTTCTGACAGGGCAACTTGGCTCCTGACCTCATTACAGCCTTGGTCCAAACATCGACAAAAGAACTGAATTCCAGAGGTGAGGTGACAGTGACTGCCCTTGACATCAAAGCAAAATTTGACCGGGTGTTGCATCAAGGAACTCTAGTTAAATTGACGTTAATGGGAATCAGGGGAAATTTCAAACCTGGTTACAGTCATACCTAGCACAAAAGAAGATGGTTGTGATTGTTGGAGGCCAAATATCTAAGCCCCAGGACATCACTGCAGGAGTTCCTCAGGGTAGTGTCCGAGGCTCAACCATCTTCAGCTGCTTCATCAATGACTTTTCCTCCATCATAAGGTCAGAAATGGGGATCTTTGCCAATGATTGTACCATGTTCAGTACTATGTCCACATACAGAAAGAACTGACAACATTCAGGCTTGGGCTGATAAGTGGCAAGTGACATTTGCGTCACACAAGTGCCAGGCAATGACCATCTCCAACAAGAGAGAATCTAACCATCTCCCCATGACGTTCAATGGCATTACCATTGTTGAATCCCCCACCATCAACATCCTGGGGGTTACCATTGACCAGAAACTGAACTGGACTAGCTATATAAATACTGTGGTTACAAGAGCAGGTCAGAGACTGGGAATTCTGCAGCGAGTAACTCACCTCCTAACTCCCCAAAGCCTGTCCACCATCTACAAGGCACAAGTCAGGAGTGTGATGGAATACTCTCCACTTGCCTGCTTGAGTGCAGCTCCAAGAACACTCAAGAGGCCTGACACCATCCAGGACAACACAGCCTGCTTGATTGGAATCCCACCCACCACCTTCAACATTCACTCCCTCCATCACTGGCGCAGTGGCAGCAGTATGTACCATCTACAAGATACACTGCAGCAACTCTCCAAGGCTCCTTAGACAGCACCTTCCAAACCCGCGACCTCTACCACCTAGAAGGACAAGGGCAGCTGACGCACGGGAATACCACCAAATGCAAATTCCCCTCCAACTCATCATCCTGACTTGGAACTATATTGCTGTTCCTTCACTGTTGCTGGAACTACCCTCCCAGCAGCACTGTGGGTGTACCTGCACCAGATGGACTGCAGTGGTTCAAATAGGCTGCTCATCACCACCTTCTCAAGGGCAATTAGGGATGGGCAATAAATGCTGGTCTTGCCAGTGACGCCCACATCCCATGAAATAAATGTTAAAAAAATTGGGCCAAGTGATGTTTGCCCATTTTCTGTGGCATCACACAGTCCTCATAATATCTAGGAATTATGACTTCAAGGAGAGAAAAAACATTTTAAAAATAAATTCTAGGAAATTCCACTGTGAGGAAGCTTCTTAAGGGAAGTAAGCTTTAGGAGTACATAGTTACCCATGACACATAACTTAGATGAAGGTGACTGGATAATCTTTTCCATGAAATAATAATGTCTACAGCAGGGTATTATGAAAATCACACCTGCCAAAATGAGACATATTAATTTTGACATATGGAACATTAATTTTAAACTGTTGCTGGACTGAAAAATAACTTGGTTTAAAAGACCACTGAAACATGGCTGCACATATTTGCATTCTAAAAGACAGTCGAATAAGAGAGACAATGGAACTGCTCACTGATTCAATTAGCAAAGATTGGTCTGGGCAACAGTGATGATCCTCATCTTGTCTGTGTAAGAGATAGCACTACACCGCACCCACCCCCTCCCCACCCCCCACCGAGAGCTTTGAAATCTACAAACCGCAGGAGAGGTTGTTCCAAATAAGGAGTTAATCACAGAGGGTCGTGAGTCTTTGGAATTCTCTTCCTCACAAGGCGGTGGAAGCTGAGTCTTTGAATATTTTTAAGGCAGAGGTAGATAGATTCTTGATAAGCAAGGGGGTGGAAGGTTATTGGGGGTAGGTGGAAATGTGGAGTAATCAGTTCAGCCATGAACTTACTGAATAGCGGAGCACGCTCGAAGGGCCGAGTGGCCTACTCCTGCTCCTAATTCGTATGTTTGTATGTAAACCCTGGAAACCCTGTTATGGCCAAACCAGGCAAAGGCTGAGAGGGGAGCCTGAGACCCCTTCCTCAACTGGTCATAATAGTATATTTTATAATGGTTTAAGCTAAAAAAAAAATATTGTTTTGCATTGCCAAGATAGGAAGGTAAAGCGCTGTTACAGTGACACTGAGAATGACACAAACTGGATTGGAATCTTTCTTTCACTTAAAGAAATAAAGGAACAAACTTGCATTCATATAGCACTTTTCACACACTTTTCAGCCAATGCATTATTTTTGAAGTAGAGTCACTATTCTGTAGGCAAACATGGCAGCCAATTTGCACCCAGCAAGGTCATACAAATAGCGATAAAATAAATGACCAGTTAATCTGTTTTGATGGTGATGGCTAAGACATGAGAACTCCTGTGCTCTTCTTCGAATAGTGCCATGGGAGCTTTTATGTTAATTTGAACAGGCAGATAGGGGCTCATTTTGACATCTCATTTAAAAGACAGCACCATGTAATAATGCAGTACTCCATCAGTATTGGCATTGAAGTATCAGCTGAGGTTATGTTTTTAATTCATTTAACTGACATCAGTGAGAGAAGAATTGAATTTCTCGCCAGACATCTCCAGGGTGAGGCACCATGGCTGCAATTCTCACTGAGATATGACAGGATGTTTGTATGACACAGTACTCAGAACAAATTAAGTGCTTTTACAGTACATTATTGCCAGAATCACCTCTTGACTGTCTTGATCAATAAACAGATAAAGTCTTGCTTCCTTGTGTCAAAACTCTTATGTCTGTCGGTCTTTCCAGTATTTGTAATACAAATCTGTCTTCATGTACAGCTTGCCTGAGGGAGGTAATTTTATCTTAAGAACATAATAAATAGGAGCAGGAGTAGGCCATTCAGCCCCTCGAGCTTGCCCTGCCATTCAATAAGATCATGGCCGATCTTTGTTGACATCCTATCTTAATCTTTGCCTAACCAACAAAAGTACATGCTAGTTTTACTAGTTATATTATTGAGAAAAACAGGAATATATGGAGGGTTATTATTCAAAAGAACTTCTTAATATAATGATGACTAATTTATTGTAAGCTTTTTGATGATTGTGGCAATTGTAGCAGCAGAATTGATCCCAAACGGTATATTCCCATGGAGAATTTTTTCATGTGCAAACCGTTTAACTTATTTGCCCATAACATTTATTAGTTTAAACAATTATTCTCTCTGTGATGTACTTATTTTGAAAAATGTTACCTGAATTAGAATTCAGTAAAATTGCCCACTTGATGGGAATGCAATATGCGATTGCTTCTTCTTGATCCCAATGCCTGACCTCTTTCCTTTGAATTAATGATGAAAAATGTATGCAAAACATGACAAGTCCCTTCATTAATCATGATGATTAATGTTGCTAAAGGTAGTTAATTGCAAAATGATTTTCTAAGACTTTCTTTGAGCAATGATCAGTGAAGATTATGTGAAAGTTCCTGGCATGTTTCTCACAATTGAAACCAATTTTAGTCCCTTTACTGGTACAAATTAAGGTTTTTATCAGCAATGGTGGGCAAAATCTTCACTCCCAGTGTGCTGTGATGCTAGTATTGAGAGTGTACAGAATTATTTGCATGAGTCGAGTGTGCAGGAAATGACAAAGAAATCTTTCTCCTCAGTTTTGTCCTTACTCCAGACATTCTGCAATACCACACTTTCCCAGGGAAAGAGATGTTCAAGGACACTTTTCTTGATTAAGTTCAATGACAGAGTATAGATCTTTTAAATAATCAAGCCAAGAAGAGTATTATTCACTTTCTTACTGATTTAACCCCGGATTTGGACTTTGTAAATAAGTGCAGTTGATCATACTGGCATGGAAATAAGGATAGAGACCAATTGTTCTTGCTTTTGACCCATGATGCGTATCATTCATGACTCAGGAAGCTCCCATTAGAAAGAGGAGCAGGTCCATTTCAATGTTTTAGTGAGGCTGTTCAAAGAATCATACAGCATAGAAGGAGGCCATTCAGCCCATTGTTCCTGTGTCAGCTCTTTGAAAGAGCTATCCAATTAGTTTCACTAATCCTTTCTTTCCTCACAGCTCTGGAGATTTCTCATTTTCAAGTATTTATCCAACTCCCCTTGAAAAGCTACTACTGAATTTGCATCCACTACTATTTCAGGTAATATATATGCCAGTAACACCACCTGGGTTGGTGTCATATAAAATCCTCAATCATTCCCAGCTTTCACATTGGATCTGTGTTCATTCATTTAAAAAAAGCTGTTGAAACGGAAGTGTTGATTTAAAGGAATAGAAGAAGATAAAGCACGGGTTGTGGGTGGGGGCAATGAAACTCCTTTATCCTGCGCTGCCACCATAAGTGTGTGGAGTGGAAACCCAATGCATTGCTGACCTTTGCTCCAGAGTTTCTGGGGTCAGGGAAAGGCCATCTAAGTGTAATAATTGGAGAAAGTGCCTGGGATTGACAATTCTGTGCAGCCGAGAGCATGAGTCCAGAAAACTGTGGTGCCAGGGTTTGGGACATCTGCTCAGGGCTGGACAGGAATTTGGAGGGGGAGGATCCAGTTGTCATGGAGCATATAGGGACCAACGACATAGGTAGGACGAGGAAAGAGGTTCTGCTTAGACAGTATGAGGAGCTAGGCACCAAATTGAAGAGCAGAACTTCAAGGGTAATAATCTTTGGATTATTACCTGAGCCACGTGCCAATTGGCCGAGGGCACAGAAGATTAGTGAAATGAATAGTGGCTCAAAGACTGGTGTGGGAGAAATGGGTTTCGGTTCGTGGGGCACTGGCTCCAGTATTGGGGAAAGTGGGGGCTGTACCGTTGGGACGGTCTGCACCTGAACCAAGCTGGGACCAGTGTTCTAGCAAACTGTATAACTAGGGAAATAGAGAGGGCTTTAAACTAAACAAGGGGTTGAGGGATGAAGCTTGAGTAGATGTAACAAATCAAGGGGTAGAGTCAAGGCAGGAGAGCTGAATAGTAATATGGGAAATGAAGGTCAGAGAATGGCAGGAAGGGACAGAGAGAAAAAAAACTAAGAAGACACCAACAGTCGAGACTAGATGTTACAAAGATAACAAAAAGACAGAACTAAAGGCTCTGTATCTGAATGCACGTAGTATTCATAACAAAGCAGATGAACTGATAGCGCACATTGAAGTAAATAAATATGATCTGATAGCCATTACGGAGACGTGGCTGCAGGATGATTAGGACTGGGTCCTGAATATTGAGGGGTATGTGACATTCAAGAAGAGTAGGAAACTAGGTAAAGGTGGAGGGGTAGCACTGTTAATCAAGGATGGCATTGGTGCAATAGTTAGAGATAACCTTGGTTCAGGAGATCAGGATGTAGAATCGGTTTGGGTGGAGATGAGGAATAGTCGGGGAAAGAAGTCACTAGTGGGAGTGGTCTACAGGCCCCCGAACAGTAATCACAATGTAGGATGAAGTATACAAGAAGAAATATTGGGTGCTTGTGATAAAGGACGGCAATAATCATGGGTGATTTTAATCTACATATAAACTAGAAAAATCATATGGCAATAGTAGCCTGGATGAGGAGTTCATAGAATGCTTTTGAGATAGTTTCTTAGAGCAGCGTGTTCTGGAACCAACCAGAGAGCAGGTTATATTAAACTTTGTGCAATGTGACAGGATTAATTAATGACCTCAGAGAAAAGGCACCTGTATGTAGCACCAAACACAATATGATAGAATTTTACATCCTGTTTGAAAGAGAGAAGGGTCAGTCTAAGACTGGTATTTTAAACTTGAATAAGGGCAGCTATGTGGGCTTGAAAACTGAGCTAGCTGAAGTGAACTAGGCTTGGAGATAGATCAATAAAGAAGTAGTGACAGACATTTAAGGGGATATTTCAGAATACTCAGAATAAGTATATTCCTACTATAAAGAAAAATTCTAAAGGGAGGACCCACCATCTGTGGTTAACTAAAGAAGTTAAGGAAAGCATCAAACTTAAGGAAAAGACATATAATTGCACAAAGATGAGTGGCAGGTCAGATGATTGGTCAGAATATAAAGAACAGCAGAGAATGACTAAAAGGTAATGTGGGAGGTCACCCAGTAAAACAAGGCGACCTTCCTGCATGCTTGCAGGTGGGGGCCCTCCTCCATGGGCAATCTGTGGCCCACAGAGGCCCCAGCCAGGAAAACTTGCATCTCCCTGAAACCATCCCTCCTGTTGTATTGAACGCCCACCCTCCATCCCACTGGGGTCTTCTGGTCTGGCCCGGCTACCCCACCTCACTTATCTTGGGTCCAGGCTCCAGCGCTGGGCCTGGGTCCAAGGCCTCTTGCAGTACCGGCATTGGCCGCTGCTCCAGGTAGTACTGCCAATACTGCTGAGCTGCCAGCCCTGTGATTGGCTGCAGCTCTTGGAGGTGGGATCCCCGTCTTTAAAGGGCCGGGGATCCTGGCACTGGACTGTTAATTGGCCCGGGCTGTAGAATCGCTCCTGGCGGGGGGCTCCATCTGGCCGAGGAGGGATTCCTCCTACCTTTTCGGCCCGGCACCAGAAGCCTTGCCATCGGCACAAAATTCAGCCCAACATTTCAGATCGATGACCTTTCATCAGAACTTTTTTTTTTGCTTTTGTTATATGTAGAGGAAGTTGGCTATTGTTGGCTAAGTCTTTCATCAAGAAAAGTACTGTGAGACAAAACCAGAAGAAACATTTAAAAGGAGATTGTTTCTGGATATAAATGGTAAATATTTATGTTAGTCATTAATAGTTCCCTTGAAAACCTATTTAATTGGCCAAAGCAGTTGGCAAAATCCTTTCAGCCCAGCTCCCCCCCTCTCTCCGCTGGACCCCAAATGTAATAATTTTTTTACATCAATAAAGAGCAGTGTGTGTTTTATCTTAGTGTCTTTTTAGACCATTACTTAAAATTTTAATTTCAGTTAAATATTCTGCCAAAGTGTAACAACGCCAGACCAACTGGTATTTGGAAGAATTCCCTTTGGGAGTTTTCCTGTGCCTGAAACCATTGCATTTAAGTGTTATCGAGATATCATACTGTATATCGCAATGATCTGATCAAACATGTTTTGCAGTTGTAAGCATGGTACAGATATTGCTTGAAACACTTTCCTATAGATTTTCTGACCAAATAAGAGTGACCAAGGAGAATATGAGGCATAAATCAAATGAATACTGACCTCAATGAAGCAAAAATGACAAACAAATAAATTAGAAGTTAAAACAGGAAAACTGGCAAATATTTAACAATTAACGGTCCAGGTCCCACATTTTTTAAATGACACCTTGTTACTTCTATGGGAGGAACCAATGTTTTCCTCCACAGCAAAACTTTTCATTGTTCCCATTGATAACCTTTAATCTTGGGAGGTACTTGACTTGTTCTACATGTGTGCAGTTCCAATAGATCAATAATCCAAATTGTAAGTTGTGAAGAAAATATCTTATTTTGCTTCAATGTGAGTAAAACAATGATAACATTTATTTCCTTTGATGCTATATCTACATTATACCTCTGCTGATAGAGGGTGCCCTGACTTAACAACTGGAGTCACCAAATGTGTTGGGCGCTGGATGCTGCATGCTGCTATTTTGTTCTGGCTTTGAATGGGTTAAACTGCAGTTTTGCTTTTGCTGACCTACAAACATATGAACATAAGAACAATGATGGACAGGAAAGGACTGTCTGGGCCACCCAGCCTGTCCCACACAATTATGTATCACAATAGATACACTCTCTACCCTGCCCAAAACCATATGGTCTCTTGGGAGATGTGAAAAACTAGATAAAAACCCAGGCCAATCTGAGGAAAAAAGTCTGTGAGTTCCTCACCAACCCCACCAGATGATCAAACCTAGTCCAGGAAATCACTCTGTTGCTGATAATTATATGCGCTATCACCTCTTGTAAGAGGTGATCTCTGCCCCAGCCAAAAACAGGTTCAGATCTTGCTTGAAGGAATTCAGTGAATTGGTGCCTGTGCAGATATCTCTCTGTCACTTAGGAAAGTCTGTGACTCGAAAGTCTAAATTACAAATATTACTTGGATGAAAAGACAGATACACAGTTATGCATGCACATTGCTTGAAAGTTAGTTTCAAATGCATGGGCAGTTGCTTCAGTATTCCTGCTTGTGCTTAGAAATCTGCTTTGCAATGTAAGTGGAGCAAATTCAGAGCATCTGTAACCTTAAAATATTATGGGACTGTTTCTAATGGGTGCACTTTGTCAACATACACAAAGTAAAGATTTTCTCTCCACACTGGTTCCTTGAGCTTGCAGGAAAGCAAGCCACTGCCTTCAGAATGGCTTTAATAGTGATGACACTTTCAGTTAAGCTCGCTGAAAATGATTTCTCTGGGGAATGACACAGTCTTACCCAGTTCCCTCCAAAACAACCGGAAATGAATACGTCCCAGAATTAGCAGTTAGTCCACGCTAAAACTCACCATGTAAAGAGGTTAAAATTTATTTACCATGAGAAATAGGTTCATGATAACTGCGCAACATGAAAGCCAGTTCACTTTCTGCCCTGCAGATTAGCATTGCACATCAACTGGACTGTAATTTGATATCATTTAATACACGTACCGCTTCAGGGAGAGGGTGTGATATAAATCTTGTGGGAGATCTAATTCAGTTCATATCAGTAAATTTAAATGGATGTTGATCTCTTGTGTAAAACAGGGTATCAGTCACAAAGTGGTTGGCAGTTCCAAGCACTTTTGCACAGCTCTGAGACGTGAACTTGCGACCACAGTGAATAAAACATTTCAGCAGTGCAACTCTCAAACTGGATGCGAAAGCAAGCATCCCAAAAATAAACAAGATCTGTGACTTAAAACTCATTGCCCTTGCACATTTGAAGATCTTGAAGCTCATTCCATAAGGCTCAGGCTATAAAAAGTCTGTTTATAATTCAGCCCCAGAGAGATTGTATTCAGTTTAAATCAATACAACTTGGATGTATTTTCCCTTGGGTTTACATAGAATGCATTCCAACTCAGTTCATGCGCCAAATTAGATATTAAGTTGTCTGATTAGCACATATGCTCTGTTTCTGATTATTGGCTAAAAAGCAATGGAAATTCACATTCAGGCAGTAATTATCTCTCGCATCACTGTGCTCAAAAACATCAACTGTACAGTGTGAATTTATTTTGCAGGGCATTAGGATCACAGTCTAGACATAAAGATCTCAGGGAAAGTGTAAATCATTTCCTTGGATCCACATTCAGGCAGCGAATTTCCACAGGGTTCTCCCAATCTCTTGCCACAACTTCAACGGAACTCCCAGAGAAACAGAATACCCTCCCCACTTAAATTCTGGTGTCTAGATGTAATTCAGCATTCCAGTTGACGTATCGTGACTACTCACCGTAAGGATAGGCATGTTTAGATTATTAAATAGAGTAAGCCACCTGGGATTGTATAGAATTATGTTGGTTGAGCTAGAGAATTGTAAGGTTAAACTAGGTTAAAATACACTTCAGTCAGACACACATATCTATCAGGCAGGCTGTACAGCAAGACAGCATAGTAATCTGAGAAGTACCTCATCTAAAATTTGAAAATGTTCCACTTTTGAACTACCAGTAATCAGAATGTCATCAGAAGTATATATCATGTAGTCAAAACCTACAGTTGACCCATCATCAAACAGTGGGTTGAGGTTTTGATGCTAAATCACGTGCCTACAAGTCCCTTTCCCTACCTCTGCATTTACATTACCAGCACTTTTATGACACTTTATTGACAAGATTGGAAAATAAACCATAATATACTCTACTTTTGTGTCAAATATATCTTAATCTCAAACTGTCCTTCAGATGCCCATAAATTATTTTATCGGTAGAATATTGTTATTCAAAACTGAAGATGCTTTCAGTCTCCTACTTCAATATCACTTCCACTAGAAATTAACTTGGATACCCGATAAGTATGATAAAAGTCCAAATGTAAACTACTACTCTCATTCCCTGCTCAGTTGATACTTTGGGGAGGGAATGGGCAGGGAAGGGGTTGAAAGGGGGAGGTTTAACCCTACCCATCCAGTGGGATCTGGGATAGTGGGTAGTTAAATCTGGTGGGACCAGTTTGCCTTCCCACAGACTGCATTTAACTTGCTCATTTTTAACTTGCTCTTTTTTAAATATGCAGATTGGGCTCTCATGATACTATTGAGGCCCAACTGCTATTTTAACCAGAGGGCTGAGTGGCGAAGCCACTATGGATCTTCCGTCAGGCCAGCCTAGCAGGAAGAGAAGCCGGGACAGAAAAGACACAAAGAGATAATTCTTTTTAACTTTTATTGAATGTCCTTGCGAAGCCAGGAGAAACAGGAGTCATCGTGCAGGCCCCACAAGCAAAGTGTGATGTTCTTGGGGAGAAGCAGTAAGATTCAGCCAGAGTCAGTAAGACATAGAACTGCTGCACGTGCTGTTAAAACATGGATTCCTTTCCTCGCTTCCAAACTCCCTCTGCTGGTATATGTGTGTATGGTAGCCTTAAGTGGATGAAGTGCACAATGCAAAACTCAATATACCTCCCCTTCTTAGTAAATGAGAGACATAGCATGTTTCAATGGTTTGTTTCCAAAAATGTAAACAGTAAACTTAAGCATAACTTGAACATTCAACTTCACCAGTAACGGTCTTACATAGTATAATCTTTGTATTAATTTAGCAATGCACTCAGTCATATACAATGAGATGAAAGATTTGTTCACCAACTGACAATGGTTTACTTTGTAACATAATCACTTAAGTATGTTGGACGTTTTCTTTCACAAGTAGGATATCGTCTGACATCAGGTGTAGTCTCATTTAACGCATGTTCTTCATCTGAGATGTTGATGTTAGAATCAGATTCAATGCTTACGAGTGGTGTTTTCAATGCTTTGAAGAATGACACATTTCATGTGATGATTTGCGAATTCATTGATCATTTTGTGTTGGTCACAACAAATGGTTTGATGTCATAAAGGTTGCTTTCCAACATGACCATCACATTTCACAAGCACTTTATCTCCTGGTTTTAGTGGTGTCGAACTAAATTTCATGTTTTGCTCTGCATTTACTTTCATTCGATCGTTCTGTTCTCAATTGTGCTTGCGTGCACAGGGGTGTACACAGCTCCACGGGGTAGCTCAGGAAGACGTGTGCGCATAGGATGTGCAAAGATGCGTGTAGTTGGAGGTTTTACAGTAGTCGAGTAATCAGTTGCTCTGTAATTACGAAGAAAGAGATACAACCCTTGCTTCCACAACTTGCTCTCAGTTGTAGCTGTATGTATCACTTCTTTTAAAGTTCGAATAAATCTTTTGACTTTCCATTAGCTCTTGGCCAACGGGGTGTGATTTTATGATGAGTGAAACCTAGGTAGTTCGCAAATTTACTGAACTCATTGCTGTTGAATGGGGTCCATTGTCACTTATCACCATTTGAGGGATTGCAAACAAGGCAAAATCTGGTCGAGGCTTGGGATGACTGCTTTTGTTGAAGTTGACATAACTAATTCCACGATTGGGAATTTGCTGTAGTCATCAGTGACAACAAGCAAGTATTCACCCATGGGCAAATCTGCGAAATCAACACTAACTTCAAACCATGCTCCTGGAGGTAGTTCAAACATCTTGAGAGGATCATGAGGATTTGACACTGTCTGACATGGCAAACACTAATTTTGTACTCTACCATGTGGTCAATTCCTGGGAACCATTTTTTCCCTAAGGAGTTGTTTGGTGACCTTCATGTGCTATATTGACAACACATTCCCTCAATGAGTGTAGAATGACAATACAGATGCTGCGCAACATGAGATCAGATGTGATTGTAACAGTGAGCTCATTTTGAACATTATGAAGACCTTGTGTGTGAGCGATTTCATTTGTAGATGCTCTCTCGATCACATCTTTCCAGTTTTGTGATTCCATAGCCATCATACATAGTTGCAATGTATCTGGTTTTGTTGTTGCTCTGAAGTCAGATAGTTTTAGCAACTTTGGCACTGCATTTAGACTTACGTAGTTAAGGTGTTGTTCGGCAACCTTTTCCTCATGACTAGTAGGACTGACTGTCGGCAACGGATGTTGTGAAAGGTAATCTGCTGGGTTGAGATTCCGTGGCTGATACTCAACATGGAACTTGTACTCTTGTAGTTTGAGTATCCAACACTGTTCAAGTGGGTGATTTGCTATGTGGATTGCTGAACCAGCTTACTAGTGGTCTATGATCGGTTATTACTTCAAACTCACTTCCATACAGATAGAGATGAAAGTGTAAGATACCCCAAGTGATTGAGAGCGCTTCTCTCTCTGTGAATAACATTGCTGTAAGGGCGTTAGTGATCTGCTTACTAACGCAACGATTGATGGGTTACCTGTCTTGTCTTTCTGCATGAGAACTGCACCCTAAGCCAACTGGCCTTGCATCCACGACTAGCTGGGTGGTTTTCTCAGGGTCGAAATAGGCATTTGTGCAACTTGCTGACAAGCGTCGTTTGATGTGATTTAGTCCACTCCTGCTTGGTGGATTCTTTTGTCAGATCGCGTAGGGGGGCAGATAATGTAGCGAGGCCAGGAATGAAGCGACTACTGTATGTAATAAGTCCTAGCAGACTCCGGACTTCTTGCACATTAGTTGGATCTGCAGCATTTGCAATGGCTCCAACTTCCGATGGATTAGGTGATACTCCTCCACTGCTGAACACATGACTGAAGAATTCAATTCTCTTTCATTGAACAAATATTTGTCTTTGTTCAAAGTGAGGTTACATTCTCTGAGATATTGTAGGCATGCACGTAGGCGTGTCTCGAGTTCACTTTCAGTGCAAAGGTACATGAGAATGCCATCACTGATGTTCAGAGTGCCGTCAAGTCCTTGAACTGCAGACTGACTCAAGTGCTGAAATACCTCAGCTGTTGAGTTGACTCCAAAGTTGAGTCTCTTGCATCAAAAAAGTCCAATGTGAATGGAGAACACAGTACAATATCTCGATTCTTCTGCAAGCTCGATTTGATGGTAGCCTGCACTAAGTCAAGTTTAGCAAAGTGTTTAGCACCATTCAGTTTATGATATCATCGATTGTTGGTGTTAGCTGTCTTTCCCGTTGTATGGCTTGGTTTGGTGATTGCATATCAACACAGATTCTAATCTGGTTCGCACTCTTGGGTTTCTTGACGACTTGTATGGGTGAGACCCAAGGAGTAGGCTCTATCCCCAACGTCAAGGTCAAGTAGGCACTGACATTCCTTCTCTGTCTGCTTTCTGACCTGAAATTGTATTCATCGCCATTGATGCATGGCTGCGGGTAGATTAGGCTCTTCATGCAACTTGCATGTACAATTTTTCAGTTTGCCAATACCAGTGAAGTGGTCATCGTACAGTTTGCGAATATTGTTGTTATGCGTAGCAATCATGTATGTGACTGCAATCATGTGCTGATCTATTGCTGTGTAGAAACTGATAAGCGTGCCACATTATCCAGATATGACATGGAATATAACATTCGTTCTAGTGTCTTTGAATGAGACTTGCATTTCAAAAGTCCCGAGAACTTTCAGCGGTTTGTCATCATTATAAGGGAAAATTTTCGTCTTCCCTGGTTTTCAGAGAATGGGACAATCCTGAGATTTGTTGAACGTTTTGTCTCCCATGACATTGACAGATACTCCTGTATCTGTAAGAGTATCTACATCTGAGCACCCAATGGACACTGTCACATGTGGCTGGTGGTCAAGAGACAGAACAAAAGTATTTTCAGGGTCATCGCCTCTACGTTGGCTATATTCTCTCACCGTTTTGCTGTGGTACACATACGTGGAACCCTGCTGTTTATATTGGCCTTACTGGATGATTTTGCTGATGAGCGACAAACACGAGCAAAGTAGTTGGGTTTTCCACAAGCTTTACACTGCCTACCAGTAGCAGGACACTCTGTCAGGTGTAGGTAAGCAATCCCACAGTGGAAACATTGTTTGCATAAGTCGCAACTTTATTTGTGAGACTGCTGTTGTTGCTTTGCAGGTGGTTTCCTGGCAAATGAGTGATGAACAGTATTCACAGAAGTTGAAATTGGAGTATGGTAGTTACTGTTGACAGCCTCAACTTCAGTTGCTCTGGACGCTGAGAGCAATAGTGATCTGCAACAGCTCTGACAGCTTTCTATTTTTTTGTGTGCTTTTTGGCATAGTTGACTAGAGAGACAATCTTCAATTAGTTGTGTTTTGATTTCCTGTTTGACATGTTCAACATCATCAAAGTCACATATGGTTGCTAGCTGTCTCTATCACGTGCAATCTTGGTCAATTGTCTCATTTCCTTCATGCTTAGTGCATCGGAAGACAATTTTTTCAAATCTGATATTTTTCTTTGGCGTGAAGTAGTTTGTTAGTGCATTTTTTGCTGAGTGGTTGTCATTTTGCTTAGGTATAAGTGTCTCAAAGATGTCTTCCAATTCTTCATTCCATAGTGGAAAAGTGAGGTCTTTTTTCTTTTGTAATCTGTGATTGTAAAACCTGCCATCGTGCCTTCAAAATGTCGCAGCCACTTTTACCAACATGGGAATACAGATGGTGGCTCCAAATGCACATCAAAAGGTGATAGATTGAGCATAGACATCGCCATATCGATCAGCAACACAGTGAAAGTGCATGATCAAGGATTTGGGATCGCATTCATTTCAAAGAAAAACTTCTCTCTAAATGATCCAAGTTTTCTATTGATTGCATGGTTATGTTGGTGAGGTCAGTGTGTGTGTGTGTACACTGCAAGCTTTTCTGATGCTAATCCCGAGCTGGAGTGCCTCCTGTGTTTGTCAAACAGAGCCTCAATGTATCCCCTAAATCTCCTACTTAAAATGCTGTCTGCAGAAAGTAGGCAAACAGCTTCCAAAAGCTTCCGAAGAAGGGTCACTGACCCGAAACGTTAACTCTGCTTCTCTTTCCACAGATGCTGCCAGACCTGCTGAGTGAATCCAGCATTTCTTGTTTTTGTTTCAGATTTCCAGCATCCGCAGTATTTTGCTTTTATCCAAAAGCTTCATACCTGAAAGCAATGTTTCCTATTTTTCACCATCCCCATTGCCATTGTGACGTTCTTGAGAAGAAACAGTAAGCCAGAGTCAGTAAGACACGTGATGTTAAAACATGGATTCCTTTCTTCTCTTCCAGACTCTCTCTGCTGGTATACATGTGTATGGTAGCCTTAAGTGGACAAAATGCACAATACACTACAGAAAGCTGAGGTCTCTCCTGGCCCAGGTTGACTTTAGATTGAGGGTTTTAAACTTGTGGGACAAGTGAAGCAAATCATTTTGCTTGTTTGTAGGCAGTTGCTAAAGTACCAAACATTTTACTTCTTTGTAGAGTTAGCCAGCAACAGACTCTACATGATAAATCTATAATATCTTGCTGCTTATTGTCATAATTTGTGGATTAAGTATTATTAAATTGAAAACAAAGGCCTGCTCTCATCTATCCAGGTGGGCATTGGAGCGGTTTACTGCAACGTGGAAGATTTATATGAAAAGCAGGCAGCCAACTGAGCTTTTAGTGGCTGCTACAAATGTTGTTTGACTAATATTTCACTGGATGCCAGACTACTGTGAACTTTTAATCTAATTGTGAGAACACACCTGATGTGATTACAGATTATGCAACTACAGGAAGGGCTGATTGAACCAGTAAGGGCATTTGATAGTTTTGTATGGCAGTACGCTGCTACTTTAGCAGTGATTGGAGACTGTAAATACAAGGTTCATTTGACGATGCCATTGCATTGCTTATATCGAACTGCAATTTCTGAATAGCACCCTCTGCTGTATGACAAGTAATTTGTTTCTATCCTTGACATGCTGGCAATTAGATTGTGGTTGTCTAATCCTGGGTACTTAACAATGATAAGTCCTCATAGTTGCAGCCTCCAAGAAGCATTTGAAAAGCAGAATTTTTCTGACTACTTGCTCACTTTTCTTGAATTTCAATTTACCCTTGGGCCAATCATATTTTACATGATAATTTTGCTTCCCAACTGAGGCAGATGGCCAATTAATCCAATTATTTGGCCTATTAGGTCGTTGAGATTTTATGAGCCTCAGAATGACCCGGTGTGTAATGAGACCACCAGCTATACCAAGGCGGCTTCCCAGCAGCTTGGAGGGTTCATCCCTGTCTTACTGAGCCTTCGAGGACGTCTCAACATGGAGGTGCCCTCTCCTGCTCCTTGCAACCTCAGCAGCAGCCTCCTGTATCAGTGGCACTGCCGAGGCTATAGCACTGCCGGCCTTCTGATTGGGCCAGCAGCTCAGTGCGGCAGGATGTCATCCTTAATTGGATGGTGGTCCAGCAGCAGATTCTTAATTGGCTGCCACCAGTAAAATTGCCGCCGTGGTCTCACTGTTCACCAGCGTGAGCTTGGGAGCCGCATTTGGTCACAACATCAGGACTCACTGCTTGCAGGTAAGATCCCAGCCCTTATGAGCAATACTGTCACCTTGGACACTTCCAAATTGGCTTTGTGAAGACTTTTTCCTCAGAAGATTTTGTGTCAGATTATACACCCCTTCTAGGGAAAAACAGCTTATATATTGATTATAGTAACAGGAACATAGGAGATAGGAGCAGGAAGTAGGCTATTCGACCCTTCATGCCTGCTTCACCATTCAACTCAGTCATGGTTGATCTTTTACCTCAACACCATTTTCCCACGCTATCACTTGATATCTTTAATATTTAGAAATCTACCAACCTCTGTCTTGAATATACTCAATGACTGAGCTGCCACAGCCCTCTGGGATAAGGAATTCCACAGATTCACCACCCTCTGAGTGAAGAAATTCCTCCTCACCTCAGTCCTAAATGGCCTACCTCTTATTCTGAGAATGTGTCCCCTGGTTCGAGACCCCTCCCCCACCCCCCCCCCCCCCCCCACAGCCAGGGGAAACATCCTTCCTGCATCTACCCTGACTAGCCCTGTAAGAATAGTGAATGCACCTGGAGTATTATGTACAGTTTTGGTCTCCTTACCTAAGGCAGGATATACTTGGCATAGAGGGAATGTAACAAACTTTCACCAGACTGATGCCTGGGATGGCAGGATTGTCATAGAGTCATAGAGAGATACAACACTGAAACAGAGCCTTCGGCCCACTGAGTCTGTGCCGACCATCAACCACCCATTTCTACTAATCCCACATTAATCCCATATTCCCTGCCACATCCCCACCTTCCCTCAATTTTCCTACCACCTACCTACACTAGGGGCAATTTACAATGGCCAATTTCCCTATCAACCTGCAAGTCTTTGGCTGTGGGAGGAAACCAGAGCACCCGGTGGAAACCCACGCGGTCACAGGGAGAACTTGCAAACTCTGCTCAGGCAGTACCCAGAACTGAACCATGGTCGCTGGAGCTGTGAGGCTGTGGTGCTAACCACTGAGGAGAGATTGAGGAAACTGGGCCTGTATTCTCTGGAGTTTAGAAGAATGAGAGGTGATCTCATTAAATCATACAAAATTATTACAGGGATAGACAGGGTTGAGGTAGGAAGGATGTTTCCCCTGGCTGGGTGTTCTAGAACCAGGGGATACAGTCTCAGAATGAGTGGTAGGTTATTTAGGACTGAGATGAGGAGGAATTTCTTCACTCAGAGGGTGGTGAATCTTTGGGATTCTCTACCCCAGAGGGCAGTGGAGGTTCAGTCATTGAGTATGTTCAAGACAGAGATCGATAGATTTCTAGATATTAAAGAAATCAAGGGATATGGGGATAGTGCGGGAAAATGGCATTGTGGTAGAAGATCAGCCATGATCTAGCTGAAAGGCGGAGCAGGCTCGAGGGGCCAAATGGCCTGCTCCTGCTCTTACTTCCTATGGTTCCTATGTCTGTAGTTGCCTGTTTTCTCTCTCCCTTCTTTCTTCAATAGTGTGGCTGCATTTGCTACCTTCCAATCTGCAGGAACCAATCCAGAATCTATAGCATAGTGGACTAAAGGTGAAAATACTTACATCTGTGGCTTTTTAACTGAAAGAATATAGACATCAATGATATCAACATATGACCAGACAGTAGAAAGTCTTGTTATTCTTTTCAAACTAGGAGAACTCTTCTCTGTAATTATGAAACAAAACTTCTACACAGACCAATTGATCATTTGGAAATGTTTTAAACTGTATTTTTGTTCTAAATTCCATGAAATAAAAATGCGAATTCCGTATTGTGTGCAGATCATCCCACTGCTAAACAAATCAGCATTGTTCCGTTTTACACCCGCCAAATGGACATAATGCATACCCATTTCTATCCCAGTAAGTGTTGCACCTTTAGATCACTGCAGACTTAAATAGTACATAAAAATAATTTCCTTTCCACAAAATAAGTTGGGAATTCAGTAGAATAATGTCATACAATAGACATGGAGTAAATGAATACAGGATCCACTGAAGCAAATAGTTTCAATGGAACCAAGAGCAAACGGTGTGTTTCCAGAAATAAAAACAGAAAGTGCTGGAAATACTCAGAAGGTCTGGCAGCATCTGTGGAGAGAGAAGCAGAGTTAACGTTTCAGGTCCGTGACCTTTCATCAGAACTGGCAAAGGTTAGAAAAGAATTAGGGTTTAAGCAAGTGAAGTGGGGGAGGGGGGGTGGTGTGGGTGGGGAAGAGAACAAAAGGGAATGTGTGTGATAGTGCAGAGGGCAGGAGAGATTAAATAACAAAGCTGTCATGGGACAAAGGCAAAGAGTTGTTAATGCTTGTGGTGAAAAATAAAGCATTAGTCCATAGAGTGTGTTAATGATAGAATAATGAACAGTTCTATCTACATGAAAAACAGGCACATGGTTAAAAAAATGAAATAAAAAACTATAAAAATATAAAAAAGGCGAGTCATGCTCTGAAATTATTGAACTCAATATGTGATCTGCAAGGCTGTAGAGTGCTTAATCGAAAGATCAGGTGCTGCTCCTTGAGCTTGTGTTGATGTTCACTGGAACACTGCAGCAGGACAAGAACAGAAATGTGGGCATGAGAGCAGGGGGGGTGTATGTTGAAAGACCGCAATTGTTGACAACGCGATCGGTAGGTGGCGCTGTTTTGGCACATGCGCAGATACAGCATGTGCCATGAAAACGTCACAGCCTGCGACTGTAGCAGCTGCCAGGACTAAAGATGGCGCTGCTCAAAAAATCACAGAGATGAAACCTAACAAACACGTGGCAGAATACAATGGCCGGAGTGAGAGAGTGGAGCGGGGCCGGGGTAGAGCAGCGCGGGCGAGACTAGCGGTAGCGGTAGCGGTGCCGGGGGGAGGAGTGGGGGAGAGGGAGAGGGAGGGGGGGAGAGGGAGAGGGAGAGGGAGAGGGGGAGAAAGAGGGAGAGGGAGGGAGGGGGGGGGAGAAGAGGGAGGGGAGGGAGAGGGAGGGAGGGGGGGGAGAAAGAGGGAGGGGGGGAGAAGGAGGGAGAGGGAGGGGGGGAGAAAGAGGAGAGGGAGGGGGGGAGAAAGAGGGAGGGGGGAGAAGGGGGGAGAGGGAGGGGGGGAGAAGGGGGGAGAGGGAGGGGGGGAGAAGGGGAGAAGGGAGAGAGTGGGGGGGAGAAGGTGAGAGGAGAGAGTGGGGGGGAGGAGAGGGGAGGGAGGGGGAGGGGAGAGGGAGGAGGAAGGGGAGAGAGTGGGGGGGAGAAGGGGAGAGAGTGGGCGGGGAGAGGGAGGAGGGGAGGGAGGAGGGGGAGGGAGAGAGAGGAAGGGGAGAGAGTGGGGGAGGGGAGAAGGGGAGGAGTGAGGGGGAGAGGGAGGAGGGGAGGGAGAGGGAGGAAGGGGAGAGAGTGGGGGGGAGGGGAGGGAGAGGGAGGAAGGGGAGAGAGTGGGGGGGGGAAGCAGCCGGAACGGAAGAGGAGTGCCTTTTTCTGTGTATGCGCCATAAAACACAACAGCAAAATACTTACTGGCCAGTCCCTGGACCCGGTGACACCAAGGTCTTCGCTACGCTCGCTCCCCGCGGCTCTCTACGGCCTCTCGCTTCCGGCCCTCCTCCATTCAGCCATTCCCTCCAGCTGCGGATGCCAATCCAGTTGCTTTTA